>NC_139398.1:74289960-74889960 GCF_054392235.1 Sus scrofa
TTAAAAACCGAAGGTGAGTGTTCATTGTCTACTACAGGCAGTGGTTCTTCCACCAACTTAGTTCTCAAGGGAACACCTTTCATATCCACGTGGCAAGCCTTCCATGCTAGATTTTCCAGTGAGTAATAAACTTGACAGCTGCCTAATGACTTCAGTTTTATTGCCACCTTCTTGGAAGGAGGATCTTTAAAGTATGTGGACTACTAGATTGTTACTTTATTTACAAGCAGCAGAAGATTTAATTCCCTGGATGGAAGATGCTGAGTGCCTGGTCTTGCCAAAATGCCAAATTGAATGCTGGAGAAAAAAGGAGGGCAGATTTTTTTTTTTTTTTTGGATGATCCATAGCTAATGGGATGTTAGAGAACAGTTTCCTCCAGGCAAAATGACAGATTTACAGAGTTTGGCTGCAAAATCCCTGGCACATTTTGATAAATGGAGATGGTAGATCTGTTCACATTTCTTTTTTTGAAAGGCCACCCCAAGTCACATATTCTCCTAAAATTATTTTCAACTCTGCTTCCACATAAGTCATATCTCTCGAAACTAGAGGTAAATTCAGATTTATCAGCATTGCAATTGATAGACTGAGCTAATCCTACCTTTCATAAAAGGACAAGAGACCAAATGATACTTGCTCTAACTCACTGTTATTCTTCTTTTGTGGTAAGTCATTCAGTTGTTTTCCTGACTACAATTTGGCATTTTTTTCCTCTTCCTTTTTGAAAAAGAAACTTATTGAAAATACATTACACACCCATGTACTACCGAACTTAAGTCTCTTCTTTTTTTTTCCAAAATAACCAGCCTTAGGATTTTTAGCCATGTTGAAAACTTCATTATGCTGAGCTTTAGCTTTCAGTGAGATAGTAGATGAAAACTTACCTAAAGATTGCAGATTAAGTTGGTCTTCAGTAGGTTGGAAGAAGAACACTGGCAAACAGCTTATCTTAGTAGAAAAGAAAAGTTCTGAAAAGACCAACCAGAGAAATTTCTTTGATATCACTACTTACCTTCTCAAGTTGCATGCAGTGTAAGAAAGCTATCATTTAATATTAAACTCTGAAGATATATAGGGAGATAAGCAAATGTACTAAAGAATATTGTTTTAAAGTTTTCAGATCAGTTTTAACATGGCGGACGGGAATTCTAGTTACTGGAGAAGATAGCAAATTTGTAATAAAAATTCTGCATGTAACTTGGAAAATCCATTTCCAAGGGAAAGAAGAAAGTTTTCCCAAATATATCAGCTCCCTAATTTCTTCTTCTCTAGTTTTATAGAAATATAATTGATAAATAACATTGTATTAGTTTAAGGTATAAATAATTTGGTATATGGATCTATTACCATAATAAATGTAGTTAATATCCATCACCTCTGATGGGTACAAATTTTTTGTATAGTAAGAACTTTTAAGATTTACTCTCTCAGGAGTTTCTGTCATGGCTCAATGGTTAACGAACCCAACTAGCATCCATGAGGATGCAAGTTTGATCCCTGGCCTCGCTTAGTGAGTTAAGGATCTGGCATTGCCATGAGCTGTGGTGTAGGTCACAGACACGGCCCGAATCATGCATTGCTGTGGCTCTGGCTTAGGCCAGTAGCTATAGATTTGACCCCTATCCTGGGAAGCTCTGTATGCCATGGTTGCCGCCCTAAAGAGACAAAAGACAAAAAAAAAAAGTCTACTCTCTTAGCAAGTTTCAAACATACAACATGGCATTGTTAACTACAGTCACCATGATATACATTATACCCCCAGGACTTATTCATCTTATAACTGGAAATTTGTGCCTTTTGGCCCCCTTAAATCCTTTTCCCCTCCCCTCCCCCATTTCTAGCAACCATCAATTTGTTCTCTGTTTCTGGGTTCAATTTTTTTTAGATTCCTCATATGAAAGAGAGAATACAGTGTTTGTACTTTTCTGACTTATTTCACTTAGCATAATACCCTCAAGGTCCATGTCACAAATGGCATGATATCTTTTATATGGCTGAATAATATTCCATTGAGTGTGCATATACTGTATTTTCTTTATCTGTCCATCCATCTATGAGCATTTAGGCTGTCTCCTATCTTGGTTGTTATAAATAATGCTGCCATAAACACAAGGGTGTAGCTATCTCTTCAAAGTAGTAATCTAATTTTGTAGATGTAGATATCTATATTCATAATTGGAATTTCTGGGTCATATAGTAGTTCTATTTTTAATTTTTTTTGTCTTTTTTTTTTTTTTTTTTGTCTTTTTTGCCTTTTCTAGGGCTGCTCCCACAGCATATGGAGGTTCCCAGGCTAGGGGGTCAAATCGGAGCTATTGCTGCCAGCCCACACCATAGCCATAGCAATGCAGTATCTGGGCCAGGCCTGCGACCTACACCACAGCTCATGGCAATGCCGGATCCTTAACCCACTGAGCAAGGCCAGGGATCGAACCCACAACTTCATGGTTTCTAGTCGGATTCGTTAACCACTGCGCCATGATGGGAACTCCTATTTTTAATTTTTTGAGGACCCTCCATACTGTTTCTTCTAGTAGCTATAGTAATTTACATTCCTGCAAACAGTACCCAAGAGTTCCCATTTCTCTATATCTCTTATCTTTTGGATGGCAGCCATTCTAATAAGTGTGAGGAGATGTCTAGTTGTGGTTCTGATTTGTATTTTCCTCATCATTAGTGATGCTGCACATCTTTTCATGTACCTGTTGGCCATTTGTTTGTCTTCTTTGGAAAAATATCTATTTAGTTCCTCTGTCATTTTTTAATGAGATTATTTCTTTGTCTATTTTTGAGTTGTATATGTTCTTTTGTATTTTGGGTATATATTCTCATCAGATAGATGATTTGCAAATATATTCTCCCACTCCATAGGTTGTCTTCTTTATTTTATTGATAGTTTCCTTTGTTACACAGAAGTGTTTTTTCCTTAGTATGATGTTGTCCAACCTATTTTTTTTTTAGCTATCTAATTTCTAATGACATCTGTTAAATTTAATTACCCTATGTCAAACACTATAGTTTCCATTCACTCCACCTCTCTGTCTCTCTCTGTCTCTCTCAGAGAGACAGAGAAAAGACAAAAAGCAAGTCTCATTTTCTCCTTTCATAAATTAGGTTTCTCTTTCATGTTATTCAAATGATCAAACTAAGCCATTTATTCTTTTTAATTTAAAGGAAAAGTTCAATTTTGTTTGTATGAATTTTATCTTTACAGAAGAAGGAAGGTATTCACTCATGTGTGAGAAATCTGTAGTATATATGCATATTTTAATGTATATTCTTAGCTAAATGGTTTAAAAATAGAACTGCCATTTAAATATTATTTTTTGAAAAAAATGTTGCTTTTAAAACGCCTTAATTGAGAACAATCCGGTGGTCTCTCAGCAGGAGCTGCCATTTTCTCTGCAGGAAATCTATTTTCCAGCATAGATTTGGGCATGCTGATCTATTCACACTCACACAACAGAAAATATGGGAACTTTATCAGAATTTCTAAAGCAAGTCATTCTAATTATAAAACCTAAAGAAATATAATGGCCGGCTTCCTCAGAGTTAGGAGATACCAAATATAGTCTTATAGGTCCAGTGGAACCTATAGACATTATTTAATTATCAACACTTATAATTAGATCAATTTCTGCTTTCTCTAAAAAAATAAGATCTGTGGACACTGACTCTGTTATAAATATAAAAGTTGGTATATAGGACACAACTTTATACTTTCAAACACGTTTCTAAATGTGAAAATTTTACCTCAGGCAGAGACAAGATCAAGTCTGGAAAATTGGAAGACAGAATTAACTAAAATATACCTTACTCTTTCCTCTGGATCTATAACAGGTTCTATAAGTCCTCCATTAGAATATCTCTTGGCTTCTTCCCTTGTGCAACCCACAAATACTTCTATAGTATATGCCTCTATCATGTCTTGTTTGGACCATGATACCTTAGACTGGATCTGAAAAGTAAAATGCCCTCCACCCCAAACCAGGTGGGATGTTTAAATAAATGAGTCAGATCAGATGGGAGGAGTATTTTGCATGCGCATAAAGCCTCTATTCACTCCAGAAGATTATTGCCAGATAGATTATTTTCAAGAGAAACTACAAGCCTCCTAATTTTTAAATGTTAGAAATGTGATATTGGTAAGCCGAGCCATACCTGAGGTCCATGGTTGGCAGATTCTACTGTACAGCTCCCAGCTTTTAGGTTTTTCTATCTACCATCATAATCTCTATACCATTGCTAGATAAAACTTTCTAAAACCCTACTTTACACTTTACCTTGTTGCTTGAAAACTTAAGACAATTTTCATATCTTACAATATCCAATCAGAATTGCAGTTCCAGAGCTGAGGAATCTAAATGTACAATTTTTATTTTAAAAAAGATTTGTCCAGTAAGTGATAGGGAAGCCACTGAAGGCTTTCAGGCAGAAAGGTGTTATGGTCATTACTGCATTTAGGTGGTACACCTATTAGCTGTGTGAGATGGCTTTCGTAGAGTGGTTGTGATATAGGATTGAGAAGTAATGTTACAGTTAGTCCTAGTTTAGGAAATTAAAAAAAAAAAATTGAACTGATTGGAAAGTTTGGGATGGGTATAAAATCCAATATAGTTAGAAAAATATTAATGAAATTTAGGAAATAAAAGCAGTTCAGGTAGCAGAAGTCTCAGCACTGGAAAAAGGATTTGGAAGAGTATAAGGCTGACCAGTTTCTCTGCAATCTGGCAGTTTATTCATTTAAAAGACACCTCATTGTAGTTACTGTGGGTAAGACATTGTGATATTAATGCTTTTTTGTTTCCCATGCGTTTTCTCATTGAATATCTGCAGCTGCCTTGGGAGTTGGGGCAAGTATTATGATCTTCACTCTGTTAATGAAGAAGGGGGTATGTAAGGGAGATTGTGACTAAAGCCATGGTCTTGTCAGTCATTGAATCTGAAGTAATATACTTGTTTCCCAAATCTTAGTCTAGAAAAATTTCACATTTCACTTTCCTACTTCTGTAAAAGCAGATACTCTGAGTACCACAATACATTAGTCATCCCATCCCCTAACCTCTAACACCCAACACAGTGACACAGAGGTCTCTCATCCAATCATTGGCCTACAATTGGACATTCACTGTCACTTCCATTGACGTTTTAGCAGTTAATCCCAGAAAAAGGTTCGTACTTTGTGGAAATATTTGTCTTTGGTTGACAGAGATCTACTTTTTCTTCCTTTCCAAATATTTTTTCCCCTCTGTGCTTTATCTTGTAAATATTTTAGGAGATGGGAATGGGGAGGAGGGGGATACATGTGAGAACTGGATCATAAACAGGATTTTTCTGTGAAATGAGGTCACAAAGTACATGCTCAGTTTTAAGGGAAAGTTTATGCTTATTCATACATGTTAGACAGTAGATTTGAGATTTCTACATCACACATGTGCCGTGTGCAGCGAATTGAATCTCTGCTGAGTGCTCTGACTACAGACAGACTCTGAAGTTTCATTCCAGATGAATCTTGAAAACTTGTCATTAAAATGCCACCTTTTCTTTGGAGGAGACATTTAGTGCCGTGACATTCTGTTGGCTATTTCCTGGTGTTAGTGTTTTGAAGCTAAACTTGGTCTTTGGATGTATATGTGATTCCCACTGAACTTTGAAATATGTTGTAACATTTTCTGACACACCCAAAGTGACATTTCCTGGGGTGTTTTGAAGATAAGGAAAAATTAGGCTTTAAATAATGTGAACGGGAAAGACATGATCTGTAACCAAAGCATATGTGCAGATTAATTGTACTATTAGTCAGAAATGTGGAGCATAATTGAGTTAAACACTACATGTGGAGGATAATTGAGTTAAAAACTAGATGGACATACAAGTTGGAATGGACTGAAAGAAGATGATAATCCCTAGACTTTGCTTTTCGAGAGAAAAAAAATGTTAATGCATAATATTTTACCAAATTCAAAATATGTGATTAGTTATCATTAACATTTTATTTGAATTTTCAACAAGAACAAAAACTAATAATAATATCTAACATCAATTGAGCTCTTAATATGTGCCAAGCTTCATACTGAGTATTTTCATATAGATTATCTCACTATGTCTTCCCAATAACCCCATGGGTTTAAATTCAGTTACACAATTTAATGTGTTTTTTAAATTATGTACGAAAATTTTCTCTCATGTTTATGATTTGGAAAAATTTATAAAAATCCTAAATCATGAGGTAAAGAAATTCAAATAACAGAGAACCAAATAAGGAATATTCCTATCAAGGGGTTCCCTAATAAAGAACCTGGCAGATTAATAAATTAGAATGTGTTTATCATTTATCACGGATTTTTTTTTCTTATGGGTAGAGCATATCATAGAACAATATCTGCATTGCCAAAAGAGTAATTTTTCTTCAAACAATATTTTGGTAATCTTTATCAATAACAGAGTAGATAATCGATTCATTCTAGTAACCATGCCTTGATTTTTCTATTAAAAAATTGAGTATCTTTTACTCATTTGTGTGTGCATGCATGCATTCATCCTTTCAGCTCAGAACAACTTAAGCACTTAACATATGCTAAGTGGGACAATGGTAAATGTTATTCTGCTTTCAAGGTACCCAAATGACTGGCATTTGGATAGAAATTTTTCTTTGGTTAAATCAGATCTATGCTGATTTTGTTCAGATAATGTCAAATGATTGGTTCTAAATTTATAGTCCTTTGTGCACATTTACTTGAATGAGATTCAAGTATCTAAATGTGGAGAACAATCACTAGCCTCTTTCATAGCTAAGAGCAATGGAAACACAGAAACCCTTAGATGATGGGGAGATAATAGATATTCTTTGATCATTGCTTCATCAGCAGCATTCCGCCTTGGAGCTAGCTGTGCTAGCCATACTTTTCATTTTAGATGCAGTTTTGAAAGAGATTCCCTTTCTATGATTGTCATTTCCTTTGGAAATGGTTTATTGTATTCTTCAGAATCTAGGTTACTTTTTATAACATTGAGTCTCTAGGGAATTGGGCAGAACAAAATGCTCTCTGACATAAAAGTGCCAGCTTAGCTGACTTTACAGAACTCATCCTAGGTGAGCTGAGAACTTTTAATGCCAGCTCATTGGACAAGTGAAATACGTAATACCTGCCAGGTGCAGGCAAAAAAGCCCACCTAAGCATAACCTAAGCCCTAAGGAATGTCTCGAGTGCCAGATCCCAGGGAAGAAAAAGAAGAACAAAATATTGCCATTCACAGGAACATGGATGCAACTACAGATTATCATATCATGAAATGTCAGAAAGAGAAAGACAAATACCATATGATATCACTTATATGTGGAATGTAAAATACAGCACAAATGAACCTATCTACAGAACAGAAACAGAGTCACAGACATAGAGAACAGACTTGCAGTTGCCTAGGGGGTGGGGGGAGGAAGTGGGATGAATGGCGAGTTTAGGGTTGGTAGATGCAAACCATTACATTTAGAATGAATAAGTAGTGAGGTCCTACTGTATAGCACGGAGAATTATATCCAATCTCTTAGGATAGACCATATGGAAAAGAATATAAAAAAGAATGTATATATGTGTATAACGGAGTCACTTTGCAGTACAGCAGAAATTGGCACAGCATTATAAATTAGCTATAATTTAAAAAGAAAGAAAAAAAGTACTTCAAAAATCTCCCTTTCCACCAAGAATAAAAATGAAGTGGCATCATTAATTCTCAGCATCTTCATTATACTCCTATCTCAGAGGCTCCTGTGCATCTTACTTGAACAAGGCAGTTCATAAGAGAAGCTCCCAAGCATAGTGAATAACAAAAACAACCAAAAGCACCTTGGAGACACACAGGCAAAGGACAGAATCCTGACACTGCTATTTACTAGTCAGTGGAGCAGATACCTTAACATCTCCGTTTTTCTACTTCTTAATCTGTGAAACTGTGAAAATAGTATTATTTTTCAATAGGGTTACTTAATATACATTTGGAATGTCTGATTGTTACAAAATGCCGTAGGTTATTAAAACATGGCAATGGCAGTGGTAGTGATGGCAGCAGGAGGGAAATGTATCGAGGTCATATATATATTATGAGATTCAGACTTTAGTGGATTAAAGAGTATTTCAGAAAATAAGTCAGGGAGTTCCTGTCCTGGTTCAGCGGAAACAAACCCAACTGGTATCCATGAAAATACGGTTTCAGTCCCTGGCCTTGCTCAGTGGGTTAAGGATCCAGTGTTGTGTGAGCTGTGGTGGAGGTCACAGATGAAGCTCAGCTCTAGCATTGCTGTGGCTGTTATGTAGGCCAGCAGCTGTAGCTCCGATTTGACCCCTAGTCTGGGAACTTCCATTTGCTGTGAGTACAGCCCTAAAAAGATTTTTTTTTAAGTATTTCAGAAAATAAGGCAAAGAGTCACAAAGCAATTATCAACCAAACTGAAATGCTTTATAAAAATGCCAAATTTTGTTTTCAAGTTATTTAGGAAAGGACGGATGAGCTAGATATGTCACGTCTTCCTGTATGATGCCATTTAATCTGGGCGTCAAAAATTTGATATGTGAGAAGAGACATTTGTTGACTCAGATGATTTTTTCCATGTAAGTGGAAACCAAACCAGCGAGGATGTGAAGCTGGTTTATCTAATCCTACGTCTATGGTTAAGAGCATTGGTTTTACTTCCTCCCAACCCTCCTTAATAAAGAGTTTTATTTTAGGTGGTGTTCTGAGCCTCTCTTAGTATGCATCATTTTTCTTAACATGTCTAAACCCCCACTTCATCTGAAGAAGTATACATTTGTGAGAATGATTATAGATTATAATGGAAGTATCATTAGATTGTGAAAATGTCTTCTAAAAAAACTCAGAAAGGCTTTCTTGAACCAAGCATTAAAAAGAAACAAAACAAAACAAACAAACAAAAACTTTTGCATGGATCTTCTGGACAAGTCACTTTATCCTATAGTATAATATAAAAACTGATCAGTAATTTATGGAGTTTCCATCATGGCTCAGTGGAAACAAATCTGACTAGCATCCATGAAGACACAGGTTTGATCCCTGCCCTTGCTCAGAGTGTTAAGGCTCTGGCATTGCCTCCAGATGCGGCTCGGATCCAGCGTAGCTGTGGCTGTGCTGTAGGCCAGTGGCTACAGCTCCAATTGGACCCCTCCCCTGGGAAATACCTCCCTAAATCCATTCATTATCTTTTTCTCAGTCTTACCTTCTCACTTCTAACACCTCCTCCCTCCTTACCTCTCTCAGTTCTCTCTTGCTTCCCACCTCACCAAGAAAACTGAATCATCATAGGAGAGCTTAGAATACACCCACTGTACCTGCCTCCCCACCAGCACTGACACCCACACATCTGCTTTTCCCCTGCTGTTTCATGCTTCCATCTAAGTATAATGCCTTCATTCTGCCCACTCACGGAGATGACTCCAGCAATTTGTGCTCCTTTTCCTACATCGTCCAGTTTTAGTTCTCAGCTGAGTATTCTTGTCAGTATTACAAGCATGCCATTATTATTTCTTTCAACCAAACAAACAAAAAAACCTTTGGAGTTCTCACTGTGGTTCTGTGGATTAAGGATCCAGCACTGTCTCTGAGGTGGTACAAGTTCAATCCCTGACCCAGCACAGTGGGTTAAAGATCTGGCATTGCTACAGCTGTGGCACAGGTCACAGCTGCAGCTCAAATGCTATCCCTGGCCCAGGAACTTCCATATGCCACCAGTGTGGCTGAGAAAAGAAAAAGAATAGAAAGAACTCGTTCTTCTATCAAATGAACCCTGCTAGCTCCCCTGCCACTTCTTTCTCCCTTTTGTAGCCAAGTTCCTTTAGTCCCTTCTTCTCTCAGTTTATGCTAAAACCATTCCAGTCTGCCTTTCCTTCCCACCACACCACCCAGACTTCATTTGGCCTGGTTGAAAATGACCTTCACATTGCTAACCCAAATGGGCATCTTCAGTTCTCATCTTAAACAGCAGCATCTGACACTATTAACCACTCCCTTCTCCTCAGGACATTTTCCTCCTTTGATTTCACTGACCATATTCTCTCCAGGGTTCCTTCCTATCTCATTTCTAATTTTTTCTCAGTTCTTTGCACCTTCTTTTTCTGCAATCTGAGTTCTTTTTTTTTTTTTTTTTCTTTCTATAGCTGTACTTGTGGCATATGGGCTAGGAGACAAATCAGAGCTGCAGCTGATCTGGGCTTCGTTGGTGAGCTACACTGAAGCTTGTGGCAACACTGGATCCTTAACCCACTTAGAGAGGCCAGGGGTCAAACCCATACTTTCATGGACACTATGTCAGGTTTTTAACCTGCTAAACCACAATGGGAACTCCTGCAATCTGAATTCTTGCTATAAGCACACACCAGGACTCTCTTCTTGGATTTTTTTCCTGATCTTCGTTTACTTCTTTAGGCTATCTCATAAAGTTTCATGGTTTTAAATGTCATCAACATACTGATTGCTCCCAAATATTTATTTCCAATCCAGACTTCTCTCCCAAACATCAGACTGTATATATATAATGATATGTACAAAACTGATCTTATCTTCCCTCCAAAATCAATAATGCATGCAGCCTTTTCCATCTCATGAACACCCAACTCTGTCTTCCCATTTGCTCAGGGCAGAAATTTGGTGTATGATGGTCTACTTTCTTTCCTTCATATCTTACATGAAATCCTGTTAGCTGAGACTGAAAAATATTTCTAAAATTTCATTATTCTCAGGACCTCTTTTGCAACCACTGTGAAATCTTAGCTGGATTACTACAAAAGCCTCTGACTAGTTTCCCTTCTTTAAACTTTACCAGCCCCCATAGAGATCATTCTCAAAGTAAATGCTAGAATAATTATCATAATACATATGTCATATCTTATCATTTCTTTGCTCAAAGCCCTCCCTCAGAGTAGAAACCAAATCCCAAACAATAGCCTATGTGATTCCTATTATATGTCTCCTTTCCCCAGTGCCTCTCTGGTATCATCCTCTATTCATTCACCTTGCTCATTCTCTTCCAGACACACTGAGTTTCTCATTGTCCTTCCGATACCCCAAACCTCTCCCGGCTTTAGGCATTTGTACTGTTTGTTCTCTCTATCTTAAATCCTCTTCCACAGAGAGGCTCATCACCAAGTCATTCCTCAGTTTTATGTCTTTGCTCATATTCAGCTTTCCAATGAGGCCTCCACTGACCACCCTATTTAAAATTGCAGTCTAGGTGCCCTTCCAAGATTCTGCATACTTTTCCCCTTGCTCTGCTTTTTAAATTTATCCATAGCACATATAAACCATGTTACTGTCTAACATTCACCTATTTGTTATCCCTACTATTTATTGTCTATATCCTCCTGCCAGAATGTATTCTCAGTGAGGGCAGGTGTTGAGTATCTTTTTTTTTTTTTTTTAACCTATGTGCCATAAATACCAAGAACCATTCCTGCACATACTAAACATTCACTAAATATGTACTAAGAATGCAGTAAACAATCCCAGAGACATCATCCCCAAACTAAGATTATTTTGGAATATCTAAATTTTCAAGGATGTCCAGGATTCTTTGCAAAGTGGTAACTAAACTAGGCTTTAGCAACTAGAGTACCTTCCTGTCCATTTCTCTCTACCTCTTTCTGATTTTTTTTGGGAGTCCCATATACCTTTCCCCATAGAATCTTTGCTTCATTGTTCTGTCTCTTCATGGTGACTCCTGTTTTCTTACGGCCAGTTATAGTCTCTTTGTTTCTGTTCTCCCCTCCCTTTCCAAATCATGACCTTTCCATATTCCACTGGTAAATATACTGACTTAGTCTGTAAGTATTTGGATTTCAGATTCTTAGAAAAGGAATATGATTGATCCAACCAAGACATCCATCAAAGTATAATCAGCCATGGCTGAGGTGGAGTATAGTCCAGCCTCAGGGGCTGTGGAAAGAAGCAGTCTCCACTGAGGTTGGCTTTGGATGGATGAAGAACCCTGTATTTATCCACGATAGTTATCTTTTAAATATTGTGTATCTCTAGCATAAATTGTAAAATAGATAGGAGGTAGATTTAGATCATCATGGTCTCCTAGGTCACACCATTACTTAAAAAATTTCAAATTAAGCTGATGGTTCTATGTTACAACAAATCGTAAAATACAGTGTCCAGTTAGCCTATGCAGTCATCTCTTTGCTTAAAGTTGAGTACTATTGCAAATTTTAAAAATGTAGCAAAACGTCTTCCTTTGCCTTCATCCTATCTTATTTGTGTGTATGTTTTGGGCTCTCAACTCTGCTTTTAAACTTTATTTACTTCACCCTTGCTTTTTTTATTTGTTAAAACCATATATCTACCACTGTGCCTTGTTCTATTAGAGAAACTTGAGGCTGCCAAGAATAAGAACAGGAATAAGAACTAAAGGAATATGGCAAGAGATTAGTAATAACAGAAGTCTGTTTTTGAATGAAATATTTTGTGATATTCATAAGACACTTTATTAAAGTATTACCATTGGTATAAAGCATGGACTGACAGGACCTGTTCCTTTGTAGTATAAATACTAAATAATCCCCCGTACAGTCTTATACATATCACACAATGACAAAGCTCCTATCTAAATAAAAAACCACTGGGATGTCTTCCTATCTATGTATTTAATATACTTGATGTGGTTCGAAGCTATTACTCTTAAAAAGTAATTTATTAGTCTGATAGATTTTCAACTTCATACGTACTGAAAATGTTTTGGGGTTTCGTTTTGTTTGTTTTTTTCTTTTTCAGTCACACCCTCAGCATATAGAAGTTCCCTGGCCAGGGATCAAATCCAAGCCACAGCTGAGGCAATGCCAGATCCTTAACCCTCTGCATTGGACCAGGGATTGAACCTGTGCTGCCCAAAGACAATGTCAGATATTTAACCCACTGTGCCACTGTGGAAACTCCATTTTCGGTTATTTTAACACATATAGATGATAAGACCAATGTTATCTATTATTTAGATGTTAATGAACAGGGCTTACTTTTTATTCAGAAACATTTATTTAGGACCTACTATGCACCAAATGATATCCTAGGTGTTTTATGTACCACAGTAAACAAAATAGATACCTTCTTACATTTGTGCTTTATAGGGATACACATCATACTGCAGAGGCAGATAATGGGATAAACAGATAGAGAAGCTCATTTGTGAATGGTCCTTTATAAAGAAAATCAAATAAGGTAAAACTGTAGAGAACTACTGTTATGGGGGATCAGGGTGACACCTCAGAATAAGACAGGGAAGGACAGGCTTATGAGGAGGTCATGGAAGCTGAACCCTTAATAAGAAATAAGAATATCCATGTGAAATCTGCATGAAGGTAGTGCAAGGTCTGGAGCAGGAATGACCTCCTTGTGTCTAAAGAGCATAGAAAAGGCCAGTATAGTCCAGATAAAGGAACAAGAGAAAAGCAGTAGAGAATGACATCAAAGAGGTAGCCAGGAGCAGAGTCCATCATGTGAGGAGGTGTCTTTGTTTTATTGATAAGGTAAAATGAGAAGCCATTGGAAGATTTTGAACAGGGTGACTTGGTAAGAATTATTCTTTTAAAGCTCACTGCGTACCATAGTGAGTAGGGGGATAAAAATGGAAGCTAGGAAACCAATTAGGTAGCTATAGCAGTTTTGCAGGAATGAAATGATGTGGTCACAGCCTCTGATATTAGTTGTGAGAAATGGAAAAAATTAGATGGATTTGCTTTGAAGGTAGAGGCCAAAGAACATGGTAGAGTTTTATTTTAAACAGATGGAAATGAAGTGATAAATTTGCAGATGTAAATGCCTTAGGCCAGAGCTCTGTCCATTATCTCAGATATCAACAACAAGATTATAGAGTCCCATAGTCCCCAGGATACCTCACATCTGAGGACATATAAACGTGTATGTCCTAGGACATCTTTGAATTTTTTAAAGTTTTCAAACTCTAGAGCAGAGTTTCTCTCAGTACTTGGAAATGTGGTCTAGGCAACAGAATCAGCTGGTCCATTCATTAATTTGTCTATAGAGCCAGTCTCTCTGTAGGAAGGACCAAAAAATATATGCATGTTTAACAGGTCCTGGAGGTAATGTGTTGGCTCCCTGAAATTTGAGGACACTGCTGAGGTGGATTACTCCTTAAGTCCAAGAGCTATTGTTTTAAATGGCAATATTGGTAATATTAGTCCTTTATTTTTCCTTCTCATCATAGAAACTGATTGTACTGGAAAACATAGTTCTGCGAAGATAATATGGTTTGGAGAAAACTGCCCCTTGAGTTTGAAAATAATTTGAGTTTTGCTCCAGTCAAAAAATTGCCCTATTATCTGCAATTGCACAATCTTTGGGGACTAAGTAAGTTTTAGTAGTTTGGGTTTTTTTGTTTGTTTTGCTTTATTAAATCTTTGTGAAAAATTTGTTTCAGTGTTGGGTACTGAAGAATATCCAAGTTCTCTGTAGAAAAACTATAATGAAAAATTTGATTTGGGAGTTCCCATGTTGGATTATCACGTTAAGAACCCATGTAGTATCCATGAGGATGCTGGTTTAATCCCTGGCCTTGTTCAGTGGGTTAAGGATCCAGTATTGCCATGAGCCATGGTATAGGCCGCAGACACAGCTTGGATATGGTGTTGCTGTGGCTGTGGCATAGTAACTGTAACTCTGATTTGATTTCCAGCCCGGGAACTTCCATGTGCCATAGTTGCAGCCCTGAAAAGGGGAAAAAATTTTGATTTGAACTAATAGAATTAGTACACAATGGAATACTTTTACATTGGACTTGGCTGCCAAATCGAAGGTGTTGTCTTAGTTATTTTTCAAACATTCAGTCAATTTGGACAAGCTGCATTACAAATATTCAGAGTACCAACGCTAGAGCTGCAATTTAGTGGGCTGGCAACAGATTGTAAAAATCATTTAAATATCCCCACCATCTTGAAAATTACATTTGCTTTTGGGATTTATTTTTTTAAAATCCCTGACCCACTATATTAGGATAAGCACGAACCTCCTGTGTTACTTAACAACCAGTGGTGGAAAGAAGGGATTTCTGCATTTCTAACCACATTGGTTTTACCCAGTTTGGAAAGCAAAGTAGTGGTACCAGGGCAGGGATCATCAGATGATATTACAAGGATAGGAATATACTTCTGTAATTTTCAATATGAAAACTTGTGGATTTGGGTGACAGATTTATCTAGAATACTTTCTTCTTTTTTCTTTCCAGTCTGTGCAAGGTTACTCTTTCTGGTTTTAGTTCTTTTTTTTTTTTTTTTTTTTTTTTGTCTTTTCTAGGTTCCCAGCCTAGAGGTCCAATCAGAGCTATACCCGCCCACCTATGCCACAGCCACAGCAACACCATATCCTAGCCTCATCTGTGACCTGTACCACAGCTCACGGCAATGCCAGATCCTTAACCCACTGAGCGAGGCCAAGGATCGAACCTGCAACCTCATGGTTCCTAGTCAGATTCGTTAACCACTGAGCCTAGATCGGAAGTCCTGGTTTTAGTTATTTAATTTGAATTGTTTCAGCATTTTTCTCCAGTTCAGCTCTGTCCTCAGGACTTATACATTACTCAATTTGCTTGACCCCTGAGGCATTTGAAAATCTTAGCGTTTGACTACCAAATGTTTTAACTCAGGTACTGTTTGAATATGAGACAAATAACCACTAAATCAGTTCCCTTCCTTTGCTGCTTTGTTAACACCCTTCAAGAGAAGGAATATTATTCTATTATGCATTAAAGATTGTGCCTATTTACTGAAAATAGACATTAAGTGATTTACCCATTTTTGCATCCCACAGAAGGACTGTTTAGTAGCTTTTACGGAGGGAATGAACAATTGTTTTCTAACTTAAGCTAAACCTACAAGTTAAAATTTGGAAACATAATTTCACTATGTAAAATTAAAACTAAAAATAAAAACTTTGCTTTATTCTTTCTAATGGAAGTATAATTGATTTTCAATGTCATATTATTTTCAGGTATATAATGTAGTGATTTGATATTTTTTTTGCATTATATTCCATTTTAAGTTATTATATTTTTATTGAAGTAAATATAAGAACACACATATATTCTTTTCCAGATTCTTTTCCCTTATAGGTTATTACAAAATATTGCATGTAGTTCCCTATGATATGCAATAGGTCCTTGTTCATGATCCATCTAAAAAATAGTTATTATAAAATATTGGCTCTATTCCCTGTGTAGTAAAAAATATTCTTGTATCAGAGTTCCTATTGTGGTGCAGTGAAACAAATCTGACTAGGAACCACAAGATTGTGGGTTTCATCCCTGGCCTCACTCAGTGGGTTATGGATCTGGGATTGCCATGAGCTGTGGTGTAGGTCACAGATGTGGCTCAGATCCCACCTTGCTGTGGCTGTGGTATAGGCCAGCAGCTGTAGCTCCAATTCAACCCCTAGCCTGGAACTTCCATATGCTGCAGGTGCAAACCTAAAAAAAAAAAAAAAAAAAAAAAAAAAAAAAAAAAAAAAAAGGTTAAAATAAAATAAAAAGAAAATCCTTATATCTTTTATTTTATACCCAGTACTTTGTATCACTAAATCCTTTTCTCCTGTCTTGCCCCTCCCCCATCCCTTTCCTCACTGGTAACCACTAGTTTGTTCTCTGTATCCATGAGTCTGTTTCTGTTTTGTTGTATTAATTTATTTGTTTTACATTTTAGATTCCACATATAAGTGATAACATGCAAATATTTGTCTTTCTCTGACTTCAGTAAGCATAATACCCTCCAGGTCTATCCATGTTGTTACAAATGTTGAAATTTCATTCTTTTTTGAGGCTGAGTAGTATTCCCGTGTGTATATATGCATCTTTATATATTCATCTGTTGATGGACACTTAGATTGCTTCCATATCTTGGCCATTGCAGTCAATGCTGCTATAAACATTGGGGTGCATATATCTTTTCAGATTAGAGTAAAAACTTTGCTTTAACTATGGATATCAGTAATCAGAGTAATAATGACCAGTAATCATTTAATCAGTATGCTAATTGCTTTTCAAGCATTTTCTCTGGTTCTCAGGACAACATGGAAAATATTCATGGCATCATTCACTTTTTTAGTAAAGTTAGGCTTTGGAGACATAGTAGGAAGTAGGCAGTATTTGAATGAAAAACTCTGTTTGTTCCATTGGATCATGTGTAATTCTAGGATAGGAGATTTATATTATTTATTTCTGGGTGTAACAAATTACCCTAAAGCTTAGCAGTTTAAAAAAACAGGCATTGGAGTTCCTGCTGTGATGCAGTGGGTTAAGAATCTAGCTGTAGCACTTTGGGTTACTGTGGAGGCACAGGTTCACTCCCCAGCCCAGCACAGTTGGTTAAGGATCATACATTGCCAAACCTGTGGCACAGGTCACAGCTACAGCTTGGATTCAAACCCTGACCCAGGAACTATATGCCACAGGTGCAGCCCCCTACCCCCCCAAAAATAGAAGGCATTTATTATCTCATAGTTTCTGAGGGTCAGGAATCACAAGTGGTTTAGCGAGGTGATTCTGGCTCAGGATTTTTCATGAGGTTGTGGTAAAGTTGTTGGTTAGGACTGTGGTCTCATCAGAAGGCTTGACTGGGCAAGGATCTGCTTTCAAGCTCACTCACAGAGTTGTGGCTGGTTCCTTGCAGTATTTCTGTTGGACTGAAGGCCTCAGGTCCTCTGACTGTTGACTGGACGCCTCCTGCATTTCCTTACCATATGGGTCTCCACAGAGCAGCTTACAACATCTAGAGCAAGGAGTCTGAAGAAGTGAAGGAAAGAGAGGGAGACATGAGAGAAGAGACCAAGAGAGTATATTCAAGGCAGAAGCCTTGATTTTTTATAACCTAATCTCAAAAGTGTCATCTCATCATTTCTGTTATATCCTATATCCTAGAAGAGTATCACTAAGTCTATTCCATGGTCCATGAGAGGGATATTAAGCTCCACCATTTGCAGGTAGGAATATCAGAGAATTAGTGGACATCATTTTAAAGTCCCCAGAGCATGCTAATTCTCTTTAACTTGGGGAGAAAAAAAAGAACTGTACAAATGTAAGGAATTAACCCTTATCTTGGCTGAATTTAGGTCATATCTTGATAATTATTTAGCTTTCAGTATCTTCCACAGGTCTTACATTTCATCTTTTGTGTCAACATTTAAAAAAAATTTGATTTAAAGAATGATCTTTTTCTCAAGCCAGGAATATAATCAATAGTTTAGAAAAGAGCAGATTTACATAAATATTGGTCAAGGCTTTAGGCATTGCTTCAGCTCTTTTTCTACGTAGAAACAGCTCAAGTAATATTTTTAAGATGAAAATGTTTTATTTCATATTCGAATCACCAGATGTTAACTCTTTAGCCAATGAGTCACTTTCAGGGTCTTATTTATATGAATTAATGTGCATAGAGACTTGCCAGTTCATTTTATTCACATTTATTCACACACACACAACACGGAGGTATGTATATGTGTGTGTATATGTGTATATGTATTTATATGTGTATACACACACACACAGGCATATATATGCTACCAAGCTGGATGGACAGTAGCTTCAGTTGTAATAAACAAGTCCATTAGTTTCCTTTTTTTAAATACACAGGTCCCACTTCATCAAAGAAGAAGCAGATGATTTACATTTTTTTATCATTTATTTATATATATATATTTTTTATACTGTACAGCATGGTGACCCAGTTACACTTACATGTATACATTCTTTTTTCTCACATTATGTGTTCTATCATAAGTGACTAGACAGAGTTCCCAGTGCTACACAGTAGGATCCCATTGCCAATCCATCACAAAGGCAACATTCTGCATCTGTTTACCCCAAGCTCCCAGTCCCTCCCACTCCCTCCCCTTCCCCCTTGCATTATTTAATTTTAAGAATTTCATATGCATTTTTAATTCGGCCTAAGAAATAAAAATGATCTTTCAAGGTTCTTAAGTATTCAAAAGTAAATTACTTTTATTTCTACTACAGAGATAACAAGATTGATCATGTTTGATAATTCTTAATAAATAAAATGAATTATTTAGAGTTTTAAATAACATAATTCCGTATTAGCAATCCTCTAAAACAATGTTTTTCAATGTGTGATCTAGAGTGTGGGGGTTACTGAGAGCTCTTCAGAGTGTGCCCGAGGCAGAGCTCCATTCATAATAACACCAAGACTTTATTTGCCTTTTTCTCTTTCATTCTTTCAAAATGTATGGTCATGTTTCCCACAGGCTATGTGAAACATGTTCTCACAACCACTGAATGCAAAGCAAGTATGAGAATCCAGCTTTCTTCTGCTAGGAGAGTCATTAAAGAGATCTACAGGAATCTAAAAGAGTGCTACTGTTCTCAAAATATTTGTCTTGTAAAATACTGTTTTTATTCATCATAATGTTATCTGTATTAGCATGAAATAGAATCATTATTATTTTCAATGAACTAATGAGTAGTCATTTTTTAAATGTCTCAGTTTCAGTTTCTAACATGATAAGTATCAGCAGGTACAACCTTACAAATGAAAGCTTTTGGTAGGTCTCAGTCATCTTTCAGAGTATAAAGGGGTTCTGATACCAAAAATGTGAGGAGAGCTATTTCAGAACAACGATTTTATTTTTCAACTGTAGAAACTAAGCTCTCAAGAGTATATGATCTTCCTCAAATTTGACAAAGCAGCACTGGAATAGGAGTCTAGGTAGATCTGTGATCTGGGTTATGCCATATGGCTCAGCTTATAATATTCATAAAACCAGTTGGAGTTTCTTTGAAGCAGTGCCCAACTGTGAGTATGAATGTTATCCTGAAAAATAAAGGTTTATATTCCATTCTGTGAAGAAAAGTGTTTGTTTTTCTGTTTTCTCCAGAACCTAGTTGTTCTCCATTAGCTTTTGCTGCTTAACAGTCTACCCCCAAACCTAGTGAACTGAAACAGAAACCATTTATTATTGCTCAAGAGGCTGCAGGTCAGCTGGGAGGTTCTGCTGCTGTGAGCCAGGCCCAGGCCTGCATGTGTGGTTCTTACCTGCTGCCTGCTGCAATGGGGCGCGTGGGCCACGTGTCCCTCATCCTCTGCAGGCTCTCCATTGCCTATTCCCACGGAGGCAGCAGAAGTCCAAAAGGGCCGGGGGGAGCTGCCAAGCCTCTAGTAGCCCAAGATCAGAACTGGCTCCATGTTTCTCCTTTGGTTAAAACAAGTGGCAAGGGAAGCCCTCAGTCAAGATGTGGGGAAATGCATTACCTCTTCTTGAAAGGAGCAGCAATGTGGCATTGCAAAGGAGGGTGGATACAGTGAGAGGAATAATTGCAGATATATTTCCATAATATCTCAGAATAATTTAAAAATAATGGCACTGAATAATATTGTGAGGTGGCATTGAATAATAATAGTTATAGGAATTGGACTCTAGTGTAAAGAGGTTTTAGTTTCTGTCTCATTTCTGACATTTGAGCAAGTCACTTACCCTCCCTAAATTGTAGCCCCTTCATCTGTAAAATGGGGAGAAGTGTCTACCCCAAAGGGATCAAATGAGATAGTGCTTGTGAAGCACTTGCCTTCACACAGGAAATGCTTTTAAAATGTCATCTAGTAGTGATTCTAAAAATCCCATGTATTAGGTAACCTCGGTGATTCTTCCTGACACTCCAAAACAAAATAGCAATGCCGTGTTTATGCCTGTATGTTTGCATTAGCATCTTGACTGCCATTAGCCCCCAAGGCCTCCATCCTGCTGTTTACATAATCCCTTTCACCAAACACACTTCTTTTCCATATCAGCAAATGTACTAAATATGTGGTTTTTGCCACCTTTCCACTCTAAGCCATGGTTCTAAATTTGATAATTTTGAAAAAAAAAATTTTAATGTATGTTGTATGTTCTCTGTTTACATAAGAACCTGCAGTTGAGTATAAGACGTAGATTCCTTAACAGATAATTTAAATATATGGAATGCTAACAGAAGATATTCTGCATGCACAGAGGAGGTGGTTTCATAGATGGAGTTTTAGGACAGTATCTTTTTTTTTTTCGTATTAGTCAAGACACACACTAACAGTCAGTATCCCATATCAGCCACTCTTTCAGATTGTGCATTCCTCTGCAGGCTCATCCTGCCTTAAATGTGTGTGTCCTCAGCTGACCTTCTATCGCAGTGAAGGTGTATGAAAGAAAAGGTTAAAATGGAGAGGCTCAGACCACTCCCAACATCAGTAGGCTAGGCCTTCACTTCCTCTGCCACCTATTATTAGAGAGCCGATGGACTGGTCTAATAGCTGCTGACATTTTATTACACAGCTGTGCATACCTACTAGGCCATTCAATTGACCCTGTTAATTTAAACATCTTCCATTATTACTCTTGAGTTAATACTCTTCCTTGTGACCATATCCCCTTGTCACCAGGGAGCATCATTCCATTTGAGCTGTAGCTATTGGCTGTTTCTAGAGGCTTTTGTAGCAAATTGGTTTCCAAAGCCTACCAGCCCAGAGAAAGTCATTACCAGAGGGCCATAGCCACTCCAAGAATATTTTTCTTCACTGGAGAAAGATGATATATATTAAAAGTCAGCAACATGAGGAAGTTTCCTTCGACATAGGACCCTTGCTTCAACTTGGTAGCTCCCCCCCTTTTTTGTTTCTTTTTTGGGCCACATTTGCAGCATATGGAAGCTCCCAGGCTAGGGGTCAAATCAGAGCTGTAGCTGCCAGCCTATGCCACAGCTCATGGCAACACCAGATCCTTCACCCATTGAGTGAAGCCAGGGATCAGACTCACATCCTCATGGATTCTAGTTGAATTTGTTACTGCTGAGCCACAACAGGAACTCTGGTAGCTCCCTTTTATAGACTGGTACCAGCATCATGACCTTTTTCTGATGACATTGGGTCTACTGCATGGGAATTACCCATCCCAAGACATGAATAATGCTCAGGTTTGCAAATTCTACCACATTGCAATTCAGCCAATGGTATTTGCTCATCACTGCACTCTCAAAGAGAGCAGGGATCTGATGAACCGCAACTAATGGGGAGCATGTTGAGAGTTCAATTGAGCAAGCTTGTATAAGCGTCACCCTTAGTAAGACCTATATTAAGGAGAAGAAGGGCTACAGAGAAGTATTAGACACAGTTCTACAGCCCCCAGGCTAGTCTAGTGGCTGAGATCAACACATCCACAAATCCTCTATTACAACATGGGCTGTGGGAAATATTTGAGTAGCGATGCAAGTATAGTGCTACTGGAACCTCACGGAAGGAAAGAGAAAAGGATGTTCACTGCAGGGAGATGAGACAGTGTCTTGGGAAAGCTGGAAGTTGAGATGGATCCCAAAAGTGTACAGAAATTTTATGTGAGAGGTAAAACGCTTTCAAATAACTGAAATAATTTGAGCCAAAGCCTGAAGGTCAAAGGTTTACTAAGGAATGTGAGAAGAAAGTGGAAGCTTTGGAAGAGGAAGAAGTATAACCAAAGATGTGGCAGGAATGCAGAGTTTTAAATAACTGAAGAATTTGTATTTAAATCTGAACCTACTGGAAAGGCCATGTCAGAAAGTTCTCCATGTTTTTGTTGTTTAGTTTTTTAAGGCCTTGGAATAGCATCATCAGTTTGTTTGTAAATAAAGTAATAATAGCAGCATGTATAGTGTGGATTCAAGGAAGTAGGAGATTCTAAAGGTTGTTGACTAGTCTCCTGAGGAATATAAATAAAAGATGCAGAGATCTAGGCATTCCCACTATGGCACAGTGAGTTAATAATCCTTCTGCAAAGGCTTGGGTCTCTCTGGTGGTGCAGGTTTGATCCCCTGCCTGGTGCAGTGGGTTAAAGGGTCTGGCAGAGCTGCAGCTCAGATTCAATCCCTGGCCTAGGAATGTCCATTTAAAAAAATGTGACTGTAAAAAAAATGCAGAGTTTAAATGAAAGAATGGATTAGTCTTAGTCCTAATGCCCCTAAATATTCAAATAAAACTTGAATGAATGTACATTTGTAGAAAACCTTTAGACCTAGCCCCATCTCCGTATTCTCTTCTATTATTTCATTATTGGTAAGTAAGCACAGGTCATAGATTGTTAAAGAAAACCAGATCCCGGAATAGTGAATCCTGGTAACCATAACCCAGTCTATTTCTCCTTTCAAGACAGAAATGTATAAAGACACATAAGGGCTTTGTATATCCTGGCTACTGTTATTTTTGTGGCTCTTTTTGCCTTTTGTTATTATTATTTTCAATTGTTTTTTCTTCTCTGGACCATTAGTTTAATTGCTTCAGCTCTCCAATCACAAAAAAGCTTAAGAAACACTTCATGGAGCTAAACCAGCAGAAACAGCTACCGGATCACCCTGTTTCCATATGGAGACAATAAATACTTGCATTGAAATCCAAGTAGAGAAATGATCTGTAAAGCACAGTATCTGACATTTTGCTCAGTTATGATTGATTTCCTATTCTCTTAAACCGTATGATTTGGATTTGAAAATGGTGATAACACTGTTAGTTTATCTTTGATGTGGGACGGATGCTGGGCCATGACTTGATGGTGGCCTTTACGAAGGCGCTACTAGATAATCAAGTCTGACCCACCCTAGGCCAATTAGGGCTGCTCAAGGTCTAGAAATGATTTGACAGCAGAATATTTGTGTCCAGCAGTCCATCTCAAGAGCAGAGTGAAGAATAAGATTGCAATTAAGGAGTCAGAGCAATCACTCAGAGTGTCTTTGGAACACTTTCATTGCTGAATTTAAAGAGCTATGGCTGACAAGTGAGTTTCTCTCTCTCCCTCTTGAAAAATCCCTGAAACTTTAATTGGCATTGGCTATATTCAGTCTTGTACCTTTGCATACATACAGGCCTCTGCATGGAGTGGAGGCCAGTCTGTTTATGGACTGTTAAGCTTCTCATCATGGTCAGAGCTAGTCATAAGAAGAATGCTCGCATTCCTGTTATTACTGTAAACGTCAGTACTAGTTGACCCTTGAACAACACCACTGTTAGGGGCATAACCATCAACACAGTTGATGGGTTGTGTTGTTGGTAGATCCTTTCATCTGTAATCAGCTCTCCACACCCGCAGTTCTTTTGCATTCATAGCTCCACATCTGTGGATTCAAGCAACTTTGGATCATGTAGTATTATGGTATTTATTATTGAAAAAGATCCTAGTATAAGTGGACCCATGCAGTTCAAACCTTGTTATTTAAAGGTCAGCTGTACTATGTTCCTATTGCTGTGTTGAATACAATGGGAGACAGATATAGATAACTACTCTAGAACTTTAACAGACCAATCAAGGAGAAAAGTTTAAGTAAGTAATAAGAGAATGATAAGTCACTTTAATTTTCCACTAGGAAAAAAAAGGTAGCATTGATAATTCAGTTAATTCTTCTAAATGCTCTCATTGGCCTCTGCTGTTTAATTCATGTGTTTCAACTAGTAAAATCTTCCTAAAATGTA
The DNA here is from genome assembly GCF_054392235.1 of Sus scrofa. NCBI lineage: Eukaryota > Metazoa > Chordata > Mammalia > Artiodactyla > Suidae > Sus > Sus scrofa. Next base: position 74,314,444 of record NC_139398.1, read on the forward strand.
ATATTTACTTAGTAGATGAAAAAATAAACACATACACCCTCACTAAAAGAAGAAAAATGCTTTTTCAAATGCCATTTTATATAATATGTAAAATTTGTAAGAACATATAGTTATTACGTAAACATTTTTGAAATGGCATTTTTGCTCCTTAAATCTCCTATAGAACATATATTTACCAATATCTACCATTCTGTCTTATATAGATTTATAAATTTAGATATTTATCCTTTCCAATCAGAGACGTTGACATTTCATACAATTTTATTTCCCTCTGGTAAATCCCAATGAATTTGTATTTTGGTTTATTCATAGGCTATCTGAATGTATGTGGGTTATATTTTTAATGATAACAATATAATATAATTTAATCATTCAGTTTCTGGAATCCTATGAATAAAATATAAAAGATGAATTTCATTTGCAAGACATTAACTAGGAGCCTCAGTTCATCTCCTTCTGATATTCTTTAAAAGATATCTGATTATTTTTTACTCATTATTATTATGAAAGCTGTAAAAGTCAGGTCATATATATTTGCATATGTTTTATTTTTTAATCATGTCAGAGGAGTGCTAAATATTCTTTCAGAGAATATTCAAAGAAAAGAAGAAAAGTAGGTCTGCTTTCAGCTAATCCTGCATAGTATATTGAGCTGGCTTTTGGATTTGACCACTCTGGCACTGTTATGGATTGTTAGTCTTTCATCTTCAGAAATCGATGATGCAGGAGCACATATTTGCTTTCCATTTGCAGCATTCTATACTTTGTTAAAGCAAAATAAACTCAAGAAGATTGGGGTTTTTTAAGACCAGCAATAACCAAGGAGTGTATATAATATGCTGCTCCATTTGTCAAATTACAGAATCTGAGACGTCAAAATTAATCTCCGTATGTTTTATTATCAATTTCCAAACACTTTGGAAAGTTCCGTGTCATTGAAAAGCTAATTTTCTCACTATGCAAATGCTTATATGTGTTCCTGACATAGAAGCAATGTGGCATGTAACTAAATACAAGGTTTTTAAAATTTTTATTTTATTTATTTATTTTTATTTTATAACTTTTATTTTTGCCATTATAGCTGGTTTATAGTGTTCTGTCAATTTTCTGCTGTACAGCAAGATGACCTAGTCGCACATACATGTATATATTCGTTTTCTCACACTATCATGCTCCATCATAAGTGACTAGATATAGCTCCAAGTGCTATACAGCAGGATCTCATTGCTTATCCATTCCAAAGATAATAGTTTGGGGTTAATTTATTTTATTTTATTTATTTATTTATTTTTAATTATTTTCCCACTGTACAGCAAGGGGGTCAGGTCATCCTTAGATGTATACATTGCAGTTACAGTTGGGGTTAATTTATTTTAAATGATTCTTATTTTAAAATAAAGTATTAGCTATCCCTTTTAATCGCTATCTACCAGATACTCTTCTAAGACATTTTATAAGGAACAACTTATTTTTCCTACATAACTCTGTGAAATAGCTATTATTATTATCGCAATTTACAGATGAGAAAATAGAGGACAGAGAGAGGTAAGGTACCTTGACTGGCTATTATATAAAGAGAATCATATGATGAAAAATTTTTGGATTATTCTCAAGGGCTATGTTATCATTGGGTGACTGTTTTTAATTCACTCTGAAGATATTTATTTAATGCCAACTATGTACCAGGTACTCTGCTAGGAACAAGAGACAGAGATAAACACGATGAATGCTTTCACAATGACAAGCATCTGGATAAACAACTCTTGCCCAAATCCACATGTGTATTAAATAATTGTTTATTAATCAAACAATTTATCCCAAGTATCTATTCTCTGCCAGGTATTGTCGAGCAAACACTGTGTCAAATATCTGGCATTTTGGCAGATGTATATATTTGATTATAATGCTTCTACTTATAAAATACCCATTAGGCATTTCCTCTACAGCTGTGTTGAAATGCCATCAACATTCCCCTGCCTCTGCCTAAAGAGAGCTTCTGTCACAAAATTTGTAATGATCAGAGTTCCCATTGTGGCACAGCAGAAACGAATCCAACTAGGAACCATGTGGCTACAGGTTCGATCCCTGGCCTCGCTCAGTGGATCAAGGATCTTGTGTTGCCGTGAGCTGTGGTGTAGGTCGCAGAAGAAGCTCGGATCTGGCATTGCTGTGGCTCTGGCATAGGCCAGCGGCTACAGCTCCAACAAAATACTGAGGAAGATAAGCTGCAGGACCAGAAACACACTCTTCATTAGTTTAGATTCAGTCCTCTATTGGAAATAGTTGGCTCACTTTTCCCTCTTTCTCTTCTTTTGAAGATGATCACATTCTAGAAAACTTTGCCTTCCTGTTTCATAAATACCTTTTTTCATGTTAATAGACAAATTCAATATTACAATACATTTCTACCTCCAGCTTAATTCTAGATCACAGACACGGCTCAGATCCCGCGTTGCAGTGGCTCTGGTGTAGGCTGGTAGCTACAGCTCTGACTGGACCCCTAGCCTGGGAACCTCCATCTGCCACAGGATCGGCCCAAGAAATGGCAAAAATAAATAAATAAATAAATAAAATAAAATAAAATCTATATTTCTAGATCACATAAAAATGGCTACTCTTTTGAATAAAGAAGACTTTATTCAAAGGCAGTATCTGTCCTGCCTACCTCCTAGAATTGTAAACATTTAGCTATCTGGATGCAAATATTCTTTGAAGAAATATATGTGATATCAAATACGTGCATGCTTTTGGGAGGAACTTGTGGGGGATGAGTGAGTTTGTAAAATATTGGTATTTGGATTTCATTGCATGCTTCCCTGTACAGAATTGTTTACAAAATAAAATGTATTTATTCATTGCAGTTATATGTGTGCTTACTAACTAGAATGTGTGTGTTTATCCTACTCTGCTCCTGGATTGAAAGAACCTTATAACAGGGCATTTTTTTTTTAATTTTTTATTACTCAAATGAATTTATCACATCTGTAGTCGTATAATGATCATAACAATCCAATTTCACAGGATTTCCATCCCACAGCCCAGGCACATCCCCTCACCCCCCAAACTGCCTCCTCCAGAGACCATAAGTTTTTCATTATCTATGAGTCAGCATCTGTTCTGCAAAGAAGTTCAGTCTGTCCTTTTTTCAAATTCCACATCTCAGTGAAAGCATTGGTTGTTGGTGTCTCATTGTACGGCTGACTTCACTTAGCATGATAGTTTCTAGGTCCATCCATGTTGCAAAAAATTCCGGTATTTTGTTCCTTTCAATGGCTGAGTAATATTCCATTATGTATATGGACCACCTCTTCTGGATCCACTCCTCTGTCGATGGACATTTAGGTTGTTTCCATGTCTTGGCTATTGTAGATAGTGCTGCAGTGAATATTGGAGTACATGTGTCTGTGCGAGACATGGTTTTCTCTGGATAGATGCCCAGGAATGGGATTGCTGGATCAAATGGTAGTTCTATTTTCAGTTTTCTGAGGCATCTCCATACTGTTTTCCACAGTGGTTGCACCAATGTACAATCCCACCAACAGTGTACTAGTGTTCCTTTTTCTCCACACCCTCTCCAGCACTTATTGTTTGTAGATTTTTGGATGACAGCCATTCTGGCTGGTGTAAGGTGGTACTTCAGAGTGCTTTAGATTTGCCTTTCTTTAATAATGAGTGATGTTGAACATCTTTTCGTGTGTTTTTTGGCCATCTGTATGTCTTCTTTGGAGAACTATCTGTTTAGATCTTCTGCCCATTTAATGATAGGCTTGTTTGTTTTTTTGGTATGGAGCTGCAGAAGGCTTTTATAAATTTTGGAGATTAATCCCTTGTCAGTTGATTCACTTGCAAAGATTTTCTCCCATTCTTGGGTTGTCTTTTTGTGTTGTTTAGGGTTTCCTTTGCTGTGCAGAAACTTTTAAGTTTAGTAGGTTTAATCCCTCTGGTGGGTGGAGCTTTGTCTCTGGATGGGATTAGAGGCAGCTCTGTGCTTGAGGGGTCTTTAGGTAGCTTGTTTACTGAGGGGCGGAGCTGTGATCCCACCTGGGTTGTTGTTTGTCCTGGGGCTTCTCAGCTGCTGACTGATGGTGGGGCCAGATTTTCCCAAAATGGCCACCTCCAGAGAAAGGCACTGCTGCTAAATATTCCCAAGAGCTTTGCTTTCAATGTTCTTCCCTCACAACAAGCCACGTTCACCCCTGTTTTCCCAGGATATCCTCCAAGAACTGCGGTCAGGTTTGACCCACATTCCCTTGGAGACTTTGATTTGCCCTGGGACCCAGTGCATCTGAAAGTCTGTGTGCGCCTTTTAAGAACTGGGTATCCGTTTCCCCCCAGTCCCGTGGAGCTCCTGCACACAAGCCCCACTGGCCTTCAATGCCAGATGCTCCGGGGCTCTTTCTCCCTGTTCCAGATCCCCACACATGAGAGTTTGATGTGGGGCTCAGAACTCTCACTCCTGTAGGTGAGTCTCTGTGAACCAGTTAGTTTCCAGTCTGTGGAGCTTCCCACCCAGGAGGTATGGGGTTGTTTATATCGCAAAATCGCCCCTCCTAACTCTTGATGTGGCCTCCTCTTTTTCTTCTGGAGTAGGGTATCTTTTTTAAGGTTTCCGGTCCATTTGGTTGAAGAGTGCTTAGTCTTTAGTTGTGAATTTTGTTGTTTTTAGGAAAGAAGTTGAGCTCCAGTCCTTCTATTCCATCATCTTAATCCCGTCCCCAGGGCATGTTTTTATTATACAGTCCTAACCCTAGCAATTCTGCATTGGCAAGCACAGGAGCATAGTAGGGGCTCAATAAGTAATTGCTTAAGAATGGAAGCATGCCCCCCAGATACGCTGTGCATTTACAGTATACGCTATACATTTATATTTATTTCTTAAAACTATTGGAATTAATATTGTTTTGAGATTTGTTTTTTAGGTAGTTTTAAAATTTAGATATGCTGCAAGATCAAATTTGGAAATCATGTCTATGAATATTAGAAAATTAATGTCTCGCCAATTCACTAGCACTTCAAATATTTTATTTTGGGGAAGAGGGTTTGAAAGCATGAAGTGTTGTACTGATAACATAAATGATTTTTTCTCTTCTTTTGTCTTCTCTCAGTGTACTATCCAGGGTTATGTGATAATGTGATACTGTTTGAGACAATGACTCACAATCAGATAAACCTAGGTTCGAGTCCCAGTGATAACCACTTCCTAGTTATAAGACTTAATACAAGCTGGTAGTTTCTCTAAGCCTTTGTTGTGTCAAGTGGGCCTCATTGTACTTCCCAAGGGGATGGTTGGAAGGATTGAAGGTGGGAATGTACTGAAGGTATTTGGGGTGACACCTAACACTTAATGGCCTTTAGTTATAGGCATTATCATTTACACAGTTCACCTTCTGAACAATTATTTTTTTCTATTTTGTTTGTCTTTTGTGTATCTGTATGTGTGTGTATCTGTTTCCTTTTACAGATGGATATACAACTGATGACATTGAGTTTTACTGGCGTGGGGATGATAATGCAGTCACAGGAGTAACGAAGATTGAACTTCCACAGTTCTCTATCGTAGACTACAAACTTATCACCAAGAAGGTGGTTTTCTCCACAGGTTTGTATTAGAGGAAACGGTTAAAAGAAAAGGGGGCTTATCATATTTTGTCAAAAGGGTTCACTTAGATCAGGATTGGGCCAAGGGAAGGGTAGGAACTCTAGGAGACTGAAATCGGCTGAGAACCCTCAGTTCCCTATCAAGCCCCCTTTTGGAATCCATCCATTTATTTTCCAGAAGGTACCCTAAACAAAGCAAATGTTTCTCATTTACTAAAGAAGGGAACAGTTGTTGGAGATGAAATACAGGGAGAAATAAAGACCTGGGTCAGGGTGCTTCTCCCAACTTAATGCATCTCACAAAATTGATAATTCTCTGAAACATACTGGGGACAGCCAAGTCACAGTTCATGGAAATCCGACCACAGTGAAATTCTCTAAAGACAGTTGGAAAGGAGAATTTCATATTTTTCTCAAAGAGTAGGACTTTGCTCACACAGTCTTATCAACTGTTTTGGAGCCAAAAGCTTTTCCAGAAGTTGAGATTATTCTGATTTGTCACCATCCTTACTCTTCCAGCATTGAGGCCAAATTTGATTTCATCAGCCTAAATTTTTAATAATGAAGCAAAGGAACATAACTTGCTACATACTCATTAAAAGAAAAAAATAATAAGCCCACGGGAATATCCCTCTTTATGTTTTTCTTATTGAAATGCATTCCCGGAGTTCCCATCGTGGCACAGTGGTTAACGAATCCGACTAGGAACCATGAGGTTTCGGGTTTGGTCCCTGCCCTTGCTCAGTGGGTTAATGATCCAGCATTGCCGTGAGCTGTGGTGTAGGTTGCAGACGCGGCTCGGATCCCGTGTTGCTGTGGCTCTGGCGTAGGCCGGTGGCTACAGCTCCAATTCAACCCCTAGCCTGGGAACCTCCATATGCCGCGGGAGCGGCCCAAAGAAATAGCAAAAAGACAAAAAAAAAAAAAAAAAAAAAAAAAAAGCATTCCCCAAGCACAGAAATAGCTAATACTGAAACTGAAGATTTGAATTGTCCTCCTCCTAAGGACTCAGGCACTTCCTGTCCCTGAAAATACTTCAAGCAAGAATACAAAATAACCTCTGACTTTGCAAAAAGAACAGAAACTTTTCCAAAGTTTGAGGTCCTCTGAACCTCTGAGACACTATGGAAATGCGTTTCTACTTAAAATATTTTTTGCTTTAATATTAATATACTTACTTCAGCCTGAGAGAGCTAGACAAGGCTTTCTTTCAGTTAGTAAGAATACCCCACACACACACATACAGTCTATCAATGTGACTCTTTTGTGTTCTAAGACTGTATTCTGTTACATGTTTGTTTAAAGTGTAATTCCCCAGATACCCACTATCAAAAGACCCAGCTTCAAGAATCTAATCCTTCAGTTATATCTCTCACAAAGAGAGCTCAGGAAAAGTGACACCCAGCAATCCCTATGGGTCAGCAATCCCTTCAGAATTTTGGAAGCAATGAACTTAGGAAAAAACAGTGTATATACACGAAAACCTTCAGAAAATTACAGAGAGTTGCTGCACTAGCTGAAGCCTTGCGGCTGATCCTCAAATTAAAATGCATCCTGGGGCTTGTGCAGTGATTTCTTTCACCATAATCAGAGTGTATAGCCTTATTCTTATATTTAAAAAAAAAAAAGTATAGGATGGGCTTGAGAAACATTTAAAGGGGAAACAAAGGGACTCTCCCAAGTTGTCTTGTCCTTATAGTTATAGAGAATGAGTATCTTTGATTCAGTGTAGGAAGCTGATCAGGGAAGAACTGGAATTCTTTTTCTTGCTGATGAGTATGGGATGCATTCAACACTGAGTCCTATCCTCTCAGACTCTTTTGCAGAAGAAAGTGCCCTTTACCAGGTGCAAAAATTGAATTTAAGGAAGATACACAAACTGTATATAGCTGTTTAAAGGAAAGTTTCCTATAAATATTAGTTGAAAATAATGATGTTTTAAAATTGTCTTTCTAGGTTCCTATCCCAGGTTGTCCCTCAGCTTTAAGCTTAAGAGAAACATTGGTTACTTCATTCTGCAAACATACATGCCATCTATCTTGATCACTATCCTCTCCTGGGTCTCCTTCTGGATTAATTACGATGCTTCAGCTGCAAGAGTGGCATTAGGTAGGCATCGATCTGACTGCTTGCGGCGTTTGCCTGTGTGTGCGCATGTGCTCACATGCACTTTCCTTACCCACGTATTTGCAGTGTGTGAAAAGACTCACCTGTGCACGTTACAGGAATCTGTCTATGAGACATTGGATGATCTGATTCAGCATTACATCAATTAAACACAAATTAAAACTCTTTCATATCAAAATTAGTTAGAACTATATAGCTGTTGGTAATGAAATTAGTGCCATCAGCTTGATATTTTTATTGAAGCATAGTTCATGCAATACAGCTTGAGGATTGTTCAGTTTTTATCTAAGTTACATTACCTGGGAAGAGTACTCTTCCACCTTTTTATTTTTCTTTTTTCTGAGCAAGAAGCAAAGAAATGTAATGTGTAACCAATCGATGAGCAGAAAGAATTGTAAAGTCTTATTAATATTTTGGAATAGTGTGGCAGAAGACAGGAGACAGCACGGTGAAAATATTGGGAAGTCATCTATGCCATCACCTATCTTATGCTTGTTTTATTTTCCATTATGACACCAGAGGAAGAAAATAAATTATCTTTCATGAGCTTTTTACGTTGCTAATTCCAGGTGTGGTAAATGTATAATGAATGCATAATAAATAATCTTTATTATTTTGAGTTCTGACCAACCCCTTTAAAATTTTGAATTGTTCACTATTCCACCAGTATATCTCAATGCAATCATTACTTCCTTAGCAAAGTCATTCATTTATTCATTCAATAAGTATTTGTTGAAAACCTCCTGTGTGTCAAAAGTACTAGGCACTGGTGATAAAGCCCATGCCCTTCTGGACATTATGTTCTAGCAGTAAAAGATAAATAACAAATTTATTTTGCATATAACATGCACATTGTATAATATGGTACGTCAATGGAGGGAAAACAAGCAAGATAAGGGGGAGGATATACCAGGGGGTCCAATGGATAATAATCAGGGTAGACCTCATTCATGGATAGCCAATGGAACAAAGTCTTGATAGAGACCAAGAGCCAAATAAACATCTGGATGAGAAAATTCTAGCATAAGGAAAAGGCCTTTAGGTAGGAACATGCCAGTGAAGTGAGCCAAGTGGTCAGGAAGGTGGATGCAGAGTAAGTTCAGGAGTAGAGACAGTGTCAGGGAGATGGAACTTAAAGATGATGAAGTGGCCCAGGGGCCACAATAAAGGCCTTGCTTTTATTCTGAGTGAAATTAGAGAGTCACTGAGCAAAGCAGTATGAATGGATTTCAGATATAAAAGAATAACTTGACTGCAGTGTTGAGATGAGATTGTGGTGGTTCAAGGATGAAAATAAAAATAATAACCTCCTAGGCTGAGTCACATCCCCTGTGCTATAATATCCTAAAGTATGATAGAACACCCTTTAGAAACCAACCACAGTTATAATGTATATTTGTTTGGTTTGTAATGTCCTTTTTCCTCATGGTGCTGAAGATACCTTGGAAGAAGTTTCATATCTAATGTAGCTTTCCTTATATCTGTAGTGTCTCCCACAGTGAATGGTGTTAAGTAATTATTTGCTGAATAATTAATAGCACTTGTAAATATCCCATTATTCCAGAGTGAAAATCTGTTATCGATTCTGTTTATTATAGGAAAAATAAATGTTATTTATTTTTTTAAAGAAATGTTTAAATGTCCTTTATGTGAGTATTTTATTATTAGGTTAGAAATACCTTAAAATGAAATTCAGATAAATAGTAAAATCAGCATTGCCAGTTTTATAATGTACATGTAATATTCATGTTGTACAGGATAATCTTTAATTGAAATAATGAAGAGAAGGGAAAAATTGGAAAATGTATCAAAATGGCTAATGTAGAAAAGATATGAGAACTGTAAGAAACTTAAATCTAAAGCATGATCATGGTTTTTCGTCCACGCTCAGAATCGGATGTTCAAAGTTATTTCTTCTTCATTTTTTTTATGATCATGTGGAAAAACAAGACAAAATTATGATCTTATTAGAGAAAATTAAACCAGAAAAACATAGATTCCCAAAAAAATCACAGACATGAAACTGAACTTGGGGGCTATGTTATTGGGTAGTGTTTAAGGATACAGGTTTCTGAATCAGAGAGATCCAAGTTCAAATGTTGAATCTACTACTTGCCATCTGTATGATCTTGACCTCTTAGCTCTGTTTTCACATCACTTTGCTACAAAGCTGTACCTTATAAAACTCAGGACTGTGGGCTCCCCATGCTTTTTCCCAGCATATGTCTCTCTATCCCTCCAATTATAGCTTTGAGGAAAAATATTCCCCACTGTCAGAGATGCACCCTCAGCTGGATAAACAATTAAATGCTGACCTAGTGTGGCACTTCCATAAAGAATCTTGTAATACTTCCTTATTATTTATCTGTGCATTATGTGCCTACATGCCCAACCCAGAAACCTGCTTCTCTGTTACTCTCTGCCTGTAGTTTCTGTATTTTTGCAAGCATTTGTTCATATCATCTGTATAAATGCATTTACTGATTTCAGTACTAATATAGTTATTTGAATTTATTTCCCCTTCACCACTTAACTTACTCTGAAAAATTCTCAGTTGTTATTGTGCTTCCTCTCTTGTACGCTTCCTCTGTATATTCCACACTGTCACTAGCTTGATTGTCCTAAACACGCTTTGTCCCTAATGCCTTCCTACTTGAAGCTGGTCAGTGACACCACATTGCCTTCAATTTTAAGTTTAGGCTCTATGTATATGGGTTTCCATTATGCAGCGCTTACTTAACCTCCACTTTCCTCATCATTCTTCCCATCATATCCACATTGAGTTTCTTGAGATTCTTTTGATGGACTGTGTACTTTCACCTCCACATACCACCCCTTTAAAACTCTCTACCACCAATGCCTTTTATTTAGGCCTCTGGTCCTTGGATGCTTGGGTAACTCCTATTCATTCTCCAGGACTCAGCTCTACTAGGATCTTCTCCATGGTCCCAACTCCCCTTGCACATGTCTCTCATAGCATTTAATTCACATCTCTCCCCACCAGATACATAATGATAAATGTAAAAATATAATTAAAGAAAATGCCTCCAAATGATTCATGTTTACTGTAAATTAATGATTTATGCATATCTCCAGAGCATCACAGTGCTGCTGTATAATAAGTGCCTGTTATATATTTTGCAGCTTATATGAATAAGTAAAAGAATACAGTTAACCTTTCAGCTATGATGAAAGCAGCAAGGAAATATGAACATTATTACACCAACTCCGTCATTTTTTTCAGGAATTACAACTGTGCTAACCATGACCACGATCAATACCCACCTTCGGGAGACTCTCCCTAAAATCCCCTATGTGAAGGCCATTGACATGTACCTGATGGGGTGCTTTGTCTTTGTTTTCATGGCCCTTCTGGAATATGCTTTGGTCAACTATATCTTCTTTGGGAGGGGACCTCAACGCCAAAAGAAAGCAGCTGAAAAAGCTGCTAGTGCCAACAATGAGAAGATGCGCCTAGATGTCAACAAGGTAAGTTCAGAGGGCAAGCCCTCCTTGCTTCTTAAGCTCATAGAAGAATGCCAGCAATATAGGTTCATGGCTTGGTTTAACAAATGAGAAAACCAAAGTCCAGGGAAGAGAATGAGTCATTTGTCCCAAATCACAAAGATACTTAGTGATGGAGGCACCGTCAGGGCCCACATTTATGACCCAACATTTAGACGCCCTCTCCTTTAGCACTAGGGTGGCCCAAACCATAGTCATCTAAGAACCACCTTTGTGACTTTCCCTGCATATGAATATAATATGTACCTTTATTTACTTTCTGTTTATTTGATTTTACTCTATTTCAATTTATTTAAAAAGGAAATTTCATATCATTTAAATCAGTTTTACTTGCTGGAAGAGAATTTTAAGTATAAATGAAAATGAAACTAGGTTATTAATTTCTAGGTTAGACTAGGTAAAGGCTCTGGGCTGGAGCTCTGCATTCTCTTTGATTTAAAAGGGAGATGAGTAAGTACAGACATGTGTTAAAGATCCACCAGCCACAAACTGAGATTTTCTCCTTAAAGTCATCAGATGATTAGAAAAAGAAGTGGAAAGGGAAAAAATAATAACTTTCCTTTTAAGTGACAGATAATTACTTAATCCCTTGCACATGTACCACTTAAAACCACTGAACCATTTGGGTACTGGAGGCTACCACCTTGCTTAAGTCACAAAACAACTCTTAAACAGTTGTTAACCTAATTTATTCTTTAAGGCAATGGCTCTCAACCTTGGGTGTTCAATTAAAAGACTGGGAAAGCATTATAAAACACTGAAGCCTAGATTTCTTCCCCAGAAATTCTGATTTGATCATCATGGAATATGCCTGGGTGTCACAATTTTTTTTACAATTCTCCAAATATTATTCTAATTTGCCACCAAGATGGAGAATCTTAATTCTGAGGTTTTTGACAGCAGTTCCAATAGAGCTAGTCCTCTTTACTCCCCAGTGTGGCTTCCTTTTATGTAACTTTTTTCACTAAATGGAATATTTACACGTATATTTTCTCATAGTCCTAATTTAGACTCTTCAAAATAGACAAGAAAAACAAGGTCTTATTTTAATGTCTGTCATAAATAGTGTTTATGAAGTAATACATATGTTGGATTTCATAAATAGTTTACTGTGATGAAACTAGGGAAATAGTAATTCTTTTAAGCCACCTGGAATTATTAATCATCCAATAATTATTTAATTGATGTTTTAATATTTCTGACTTCAGTTTAACTCCAATGATAGCACACCATACATAATCTCTGCCACTGAATTTTATATGGAGCAAACCCAATGAAAGCTTCTGACTCACTAATATTTTCCACATATTCATAGGTCTAACTTTTGATTTTTGACTCTTCTCTAATCAAAGGCACGCCTTTCCCAGTAGATGATATTCATGATGATGCAAATTTTAGGTATCGCCCTTAAAAGCCAGTGAACCATAGGGTCCAGGAAGTTGTCAATTTCTTTTCAGTGTTTGAGGTTTCACTTACAGCATTCTGTTAAGAGATTCCAAGGTAGCACTAGGGCTGTCAAATGAGAGAATGTTTTTCAAACCCATTTTACAATTTTCCTGGTAGAGTAGCTTTAGTAAAGAAAAGAAAATGAATAAATAAATAAAAACTATCTCATAGGTCTACAGTTTGAAATGAGTCTAAATCAATTGCCTAATGCAAAGCTGACTTACGATAACATCCGCTCTCTTTTCACTTTCATCTACCCTATTTTTCCATACCAATTTGCATTTAAATGATAAATTTAAGTACTGAAGAGTGGCAGTTCTATAGCAAACCAAACCCAGAGAGCTTCAGGTAGTTTTAAATTCAGTGTACTGAGATGGAGGTAGGGAATGGTTCACTGGTCAGATACCCCATAGTGATGAAAAACCTATCCTCTTGGCTGAAGTTGGATCCATAATTCAGAGCACAGAATATTAGGCAACAAAAAAGGTACCAGAGTTCTTCTAGAACAGTGGTTCTCACATCATAGGTGATTTTTGCCCCCTCAAAGGATCATCAAAAATGTCTGTAGATGATTTGGATTGTCAAAACTAGGAAGAGGGGCTCACTACAGATACCCAGTAGACAGAGGCCAGGCATGCTGCTAAACATCCTACAATACTTTGGACAGCCTCCCCGGAACAGTTATCCAGCCCAAAATGTTGGTACTGCTTAGGTTAACAAACCCTACTCGAGTCCAATTATCTGCTTTCAAACATGAGAAAAATAAAAAGGATGCTTGTCCTATTCTTAGAACTCCTTAGTACAAGTGGCTTCTCTACTTTCTTTGATCATCATACATAACATCATGGTATCAGGAATTATAATTTAGCACAATGGTTCTGAACACATATTTCAGAGTCAGTCAGGTTCAGTATTTATCCTCCACATAATAGTTATTTGATAATAGGCAAAAAAAAAAAAAAAAGGCCTCTCTCATCCTTTAATTTCCCTATCTGTAAAATGGCCTTAGTCTCTCTCTCAGAATTCATTATGAAGTCATGATAAAGTGTAGGGAGGATAACATAGTCCCTAGTATATGATAAGCAATAAATAAGTGATAGATATTAATGAAATATTTTAAATGATAGAAATGACTACTTTTTAAAATAAAATTTACAGTCTCCAGATCTGTTAGCAATACTTGCTTGTGTGTTTTACATGCTCTAGTATGTAGGGTGCAGTCCTATCCCTGATAAAGAATATTATCCACAGATGAATGTTTCATGTTGGAAGTTTTAAAGTTAAAACAAGGAAATCATTTTTCAACAGATATTAACTGTGAAATCTATAGCAAAGCAACTAAAAACTTTAGTTACTTCTTAGGCCAGAATACTTATAGCCATCTTGATTAGATTTTTTAAAAGGAAACTATCTAATATTTCAGACTGCCATCTTTCTTTTTTTTTTTTTTTTAACCTAGTATGAAAGGTTAGAGGAGACCCACTTAGGGCCTTGATTGCACAATGCTTTCTTTTGTGTCATTGTTATGAATAATGCCACTCTATTTCTTATCAAGAATGGCCCTTCTTTTCAACTTTAATTCTACAGGGTTTTTTTTTTTTTTTTCTTTTTTTTTTTTAGGATTAGGCACATAAAATCAACCAAGTATTGTCAGATGCTCTAGAGAAATCAGCCACTAGCAAAAGGATTGACTTTTTCAGATTCTCTTTGATGGTTTCCTAGAGACAGTAGCAGCGTATCAGGTCATCTAAAGTGATTTTTAAACTATTCTCTGTCCTAAGGTCAGAAAGGGATGAAGACAGAAAGCCTAGCCAGGTGGGAACCCCCTATTGCTCAGCAACATACTTACACATTTCTCTAGTCTCTTCTCTGTATCAAGCTTCATACAAGTTCTTATTTTAACAAGAGTATCTGCAGCTCTTAAAGCAATTTTCAGCCTGTCATTTAACTAATGCAAAAACTAAGGCTCTTCGGGAAAGTGAAATATCCATGCTTGCATAGGCTTACATAGCAAAGTTAACAAGATTTCTGATACAGCCTAGGTTTCCCAGTTCTTATCCAGTATATATTCCTCTGTGCAAGAAAGTGAAAAAATAATATAAAATTAAAAAGCTGATTCCACATTATTTCATATATTCAGTTCAGCTAACTTCACTTAAAAAACAACCCTTCTGTCTACACATAAGAGTCCATGGATGACAGTGTTACTTTCACTGTTGTCTCCATGTAACAAATTAAATTGTAAAATACTAAGATTTAAAAAAATAAACCTTAAACCAACGAGCGTTCCACTGAATATTTCTCCCAAGTATCTTCAGGAGTAGTTCAAAAAATATATATAATCTGTATTCTAGTATTAGGAGAGCCCTCCTATTATCCCTTGCATTCTTCTATTTGTGTATGTGTGTGTATGTGTGTGTGTGTGTGAGAGAGAGAGAGAGAGAGTTTCCTTATAGAATTTGCTCTTAATTAATTTCACCCACTTTTCTGGTTCATGCCTCCACCCTCTTCTGGCTCATGGAGAGTTTCTAGCTCTCCTTTTTTTCTTTTAAACTTTGTTGTTTTCTTGTTTATTTTTCTGCTAATAACTAGATGTATGCATATTTGAAAACTTAGTTACTTCTATCTTTAATCACCTTGATTCTTGCATATCTGAAATGTCTCTAATATCCTTATTGTATTGAGTCCCACAGTCACCAATTTTCCAAATAATGCTTCACAAAAATGTCTCTGTTGGGGGACATCCTTTATTCTGCATTCACGGGTGTTTTGAGTCTCTGTGTTGTCTTTTTCATTGTGCCTAAATTTTTGGCTATGCACAGCCACTAAGATCTTTTAAATTTATTTATTTATAGTGCTTGGAATTAGATTTTTAAATGATACATTAAAATTACGTAACTATTTAGAAGTCCTAGTTGCTGTTAGTATCAGTCTTTCTAAAGACCAGTAGCATTTATCTATTTCCAATTTACTTTAACCACCAATCCTAATCTAGTGGCATCAGTCGACTTAATTAGCACATTCTTTTACTTTGTCTTCCAGATTTTTTATAAAGATATTAAACAAAATGGGACCCAATATCGATCCTTGTGGGACCCAACTGGAAACCTCTCCCCAACTAGACGGACTACCAATTACGATTTCTCTCTGTATACGGTTAGATAGCCAGTTTTTAATCCATTTATTTGTATTTCTGTTGGAGCAAATTTGTTTAGTCGTTCCCTTTAAGATAATGTATGGGGTTTTGTAGATAATTTATGGACTTGTATCCACAGAGACGTGGGCATAAGTGTTTTCGTGAAACACTAATGGGATTTTGCTGGGTTTGTTTTTCTTTTAATATAGCTATGATGAACCTAAGCTTCAGTGCCCCACTCAGTTATTATTGTTGTGCTAGAGGAAGAAACCAAGTAGATTGTATTTTGAGATTCCTTTTCATTTGTATCGAGAGGTTAGAATGTCATTATATACTCTAGTATTTCTTAGTTGTCATGTTGTGTATCTTTTGGTTTAAAGGAATAGGTGGAGAATTATACAGTTCTTCTATAGGTTGGCTCAGGATTCAGGAACCTTTTTTTTTTTTTTTTTTGTCCTAGATTATTGAATTGTGTCTGAGAATGTTCTGTTTGCATCAAGTCCTTGTTCCTTTATCATCATTTATATGGTACAAATAAGTATTCTCTCGGCAAGCCCAGTACTATTATGATAGATGAGAGGCAATAATTGAGATTATTTCGTGTCAATGTTCTTGTCTTAAGTGAACTCCAAAGAAAGCCCATAGGGGCTAAAATTCAGAGTTTAGTTTTTGAATGCTCATGTGTTTGCATTTCTTAATTGGCTAATCGCCATTCATATTGCCCTCCAAATTGGAGAAGGATGGTGATGATGGAGATTGTCACCGTTCCACATTATCACTGGTCCCTTGTCTCTCCTTTTTCTTACTTCTCTTTCCTGGTGAGGCAGTGAATGATACCAAATGCTTGTGAACCTTTCCTATGAGGACTTGATGCCAGATGAGCTGTCATTACTGTATCTTTAAGTGTCATGTTCTTCCTTCATTTTGTGGCTCTGACCCCAAATTCCTTGATTCCTCATTATTACTGCATTTGGGGTGGGAGGCACAGGATGGTTAACCTCTTATATTGCTAGTTTGTTTTGGTATTTTAAGTTTTTTTTTTTTTTCTTAACTTTATTACTTACTGTGTTATACATAGCCAAGATTTTGGTAAATACTGTTACATAGATTCCAGAAGAGATGTTTGAAACATTGTTTCTCTTTATGTTAGCCCTAATCCCTTAAAACGTGGGTGATCTTATTTGTAGTGTTGCTGTTCTTTTTTAACTGAAGCCATTAATCACTGAAATTGAAGTAGAATGATTTGATTGGGCAGTATTCTGGGTAGAATGCTAATCATTTAGAAGAAAACTGGTTTGACATTTTGAGTTTGGGTCAATGATCAAAATGGCTGAAAACATTGTATTATTCCAAATAAAAATCAGAGTGTATTGCATAATTGGTCTATGACTGGGTAAAAGTTACATGAAAATTCAGGAAAATCCTCAGCTTATGAGAATATTTGAAAGAACACTTGCCCTTTTGTTGATGTTTTCAGCTGATGGCTTGCAAGTGTTAATGATGCCATATTTTGGGAGTTCCCATCATGGCGCAGTGGTTAATGAATCCGACTAGGAACCATGAGGTTGTGGGTTCCATCCCTGGCCTTGCTCAGTGGGTTAAGGATCTGGCATGGGTGTGAGCTGTGGTGTAGGTTGCAGATGCGGCTCAGATCTGGTTTTGCTATGGCTCTGGCGCAGGCTGATGGCTACAGCTCCGATTTGACCCCTAGCCTGGGAACCTCCATATGCTATGGGAGTGGCCCTAGAAAAGGCAAAAAGACAAAAAAAAAAAAAAAAAAAGGTGCCATACTTTTTACTCTCATTTGTCAAGAACTCTTCTCCCTATTTCATAAAACATTATGTTAAAGAGAATGATTTACCTCGAATTATGAATCTTAATATCCTCTGTATTTGTACTTTTCTTTGTTGGATATATCTCTATTCTGTCTTTTGAATTCTCCTTTAAATTCATAGGGTATGAAATAAGGGCTAGTAGCCAAGAGTTTGAATGATGAGCTAGTAAACCTGCATCCTTCAAAAGCATCAAGGTGTAGTTGACAATCCTCAGAGACAGTAGGGTACACTGGGAAGATGGGGTCTGTTAGAATCAGACTGAACTGGGTTCACATTCAGTCATGGTCTTTTATGAGCTGTGTAACATTATACTTGCTTAACCTTTCCATCCTTCAGTTCCACAACCTAAAACTAAAACACTGATTTTTGCTTCATGAAACTACTGAGAGTATTAAATGAGGTAATATATTAGGGTCTTCATATAGTACCAGACAAAGAATACTCAATAAATAGTTGCTAGTATTATAGGGGTGGTAACAGTGTGTGTATCTTTCTCAGTTTTACTTTTGTTAGCTCTGTTACTATTTTTTTATAATAAAACTAATTCATGATCATTGTTTTTAAAAATGTGGAAATGACAAAACCACCTGCACCCCAAGCCCAGGCATAATTGTTGTTAGTATTCATCTTTATTCACACTAAATGACATACTTTTATCTACATAATTATGTTCTACTATGTGTGTACTGCTATTTTCTACTTACCATTTTTGTGTCTTCAAATCTAATTATATGTCATGTATAAGAAATACAAAATAATTTATTGAATATATACACTTTATATAACAAGCACAATTTTTAGATATTTGCATTTTCTAAGGGTTTTAAAGACAGCTCTAAAATAAGCATCTCATTGCTGACATGTTTACACAACACTGATTCCTAATATATTTCTTAAAGTGGAATTTCTGAGTCAGAAAGTATGTACCTTTAAAATGGTAATAAAATGGTAATACATATTGCTAAATTGTTCCCTAGAAAAAAAGTTCTATAAGTTTTATGATAGTTTACAAGCTAATAACACTGTATGAAAGTGTGGCAGTACACGTACACACACACACATGCACACACATCACCCAGCACTTAAAATGATGAAAAAACAGAACACTGATGTCTGTTTTCAGTTGTGAAATATTTTAGAAAAATGAAGTTACAAGAGTCCAACAACCCATGTGCAGTTTTTCTCTTCTCTCTCCAAAAGCCCATAGAAAAACAAAAACAAACAAACAAAACAAACAAACCCACAAATCAATACCCAACTCAAACTGAAGATCTGTAGACATTAAAAGATACATAAGTAGGGCTAATATTAGTGCAAACAAAATCCAGAAAATTTTACCCAAGGTATACTTTAGCAAATAGGAAAACCCTGTAGAAAAGTCTTCATCAAAATGAAGCATCTAAACAAAGGAACAGCATTGCATCTGTTCAGGAACATACCAAATGATATAGTCTCTCTCCTTCCTCTCATTTGGTAGGGGAGAGAGAGAAAAACTCAGTATGCAAAAGACAGATAATGCTCTTTGTTGGAATAAAATATTTCAGCATGTATTAAAATGTTTCACAACAAATGTTTTTTTTTTTTTTCTCACCAAAAATGGAAAGAGTATGAAATAAAAGGTCAAGGATAAACAAGAGTCAAAAGCTCAATAATTAAGGCAAAGCAATTTTCAAAGGCACTAATAACTGAATCTAAAGTAGTAAGAAAGAAAATCAGTATGGCAAAAAATCAAGGCAATAACACAAAGTTCAGTCTGTAGAAAATCATGCCAAATGCAAAGAAAAGGACATGTAGAAGTAAAAACTACTCAGAGAAAACAATAATATATAGGACAGATATAGCAAATTAAACAGGTAGAACTATGATGTTAAGTTCAAAGTGGAAAAATGGAATAGAAAAAGATTTAAATCTGACATTAATAAATAATTACAATAGCAAAATTAATCATATTTAAACTCCTAGGTGCTTAGACACTGAACATATATTATGTCATGAAATAAGTCATTATTACCCTATGTTGTAGTAGTTATAAGTTTATAGATGATGCGTGGAGGGAGACATGGAGAGTATAATTAATTTTCTTCAGTTTGGACAGCTAGGAAATGGTTGAACAGAAAATATGATTAGATGATACACTCTTAACTACTATGCTATACATTAAGGTATACATACCTGTAATGAAATTAATTAGTAGGCTAAAAGTGTATACTGGGTTTCAAGATAAATATGTATATATATAATATCATTGCCACCTTATTACATTCTTCTGAAAGTACTAAACTTCTAGTCAGAAAGTGAATGACCTGTAAGGAAGGGGAAGAAATGATAGGTTTCAAACTACTTCATAGCAAATTACATTTTATAAAACAATAGGTAAGTGTTACAGGGTTCCGAGGGGAGAAATATACCCTAAGAATATCATTTATATATAGTGGCAAAGGACAATCTACCCTCAATACACATAATCTAATGCATGAGTCCTTATTCAAGAAAAATATTATAGCTTAAAAAAAAATAAAAGAAATCTAGTCCCCCAACAGAAGGTAGCGAAGGTAAGGAATGTTAGAATAGAAAAAGCCAGAATGTTACCATTTAGAATTAAAGATAGGATGTAGAACTAATACTGTTTCACCTCAAAAATTAAACTTACTGCATAAAAAATAATTGAAATATTTAAAAAAACTAGATATTGAAGATATAAATAGAAAAAATCAAGAGATGGGTGGTGTTGATGAGGGAGAAGCTATTTGTTTTCTAATTAATAGCAAGGACTTAATATTTACCTTTTGTTTTTACAGTTTATGAATCAAGAATTTGAAAATTAAGCATATGTTTAAAATTAACGTAGATAGCTTTCACAACATTGTTTCTCAAAAGGACTACCACAGACTGCCTACACTGGGGTCATCTTGCTTAAAAAGTAGATTCCAGTTTGGAGTTCCCATCATGGTGCAGCAGAAATGAATCTGACTAGAAACCACGAGGTTGCAGTTTCCATCCCTGGCCTCGCTTGGTGGGTTAAGGATCAGCATTGCCGTGAGCTGTGGTATAGGTCACAGATGCAGCTCAGATCCCGCATTGGAATGATTCTGGCATAGGCCAGCAGCTGCAACTCCTGTTGAACTCCTAGCCTGGGAACCTCCATATGTCACGGGTGTGGGCCTAAAAAGACAAAAGACAACAACAACAAAAAAAAGTAGATTCCAGCTGAGACATAAATTAAAACCTTTACAGGAAAGCTGAGAAATCACCATCTTTATTTCTCATATCTTTATGGTATTATACTAAAGCATGAAAGTCTAAGGACCATTTTGGTACAAGAATCAAAATCTGACAATTTATCTTATAAAACCCTAGATAATAAGACATAAATAAAGCAAAGAGAGGTGCAGAGCTGTATTATTTACATCAGCTAAGATATGAGAGCAACCTGAGTGCCCACTGACAGATAAAAAAGCTGTGGTGTGTGATAGATAGATAGATAGATAGGGATAGCTATAGCTATAAATATAGCTACAGATATAGATATGTAGGTATACATACACATACATATATATACACACACATATACATGCAATGGAATATTACACATCCATAAAAAATGAAATATTGACCTTTGAGGCAATATGGATGGACATAGAGAGCATTATGCTAAGTGAAATAAGTCAGAGAAAGATACATACCACATGATCTCACTTATTTGTAGGATCGAAAAGACAGAACAAAATGTGAAACGGAAATGTGAAAACGGACTCATAGATTCTGAGAACAGGTTTTTGCTCAGAGGGAAAAACATAGGAACGGGCAATCCTGGTGATGGGGATTAGGAGCTATAAACTTCCAGTTATATAATAAAAAGGCCAGGGTGTATAGAGAGCATAAGTAATATGGTCAATCATATTGTAATAACTTTGGGTGTAGATAGTTACTAGACATATACTGGTGATCATTTCATAATGTATACAAATATCAAATCATTATGTAGTACACCAGAAACTAATGTAATATTGTATGTCAACTATATTTCAGTTTAAAAAGGTGCAGATAATGTAGGTAAAGTTAGACATTTGAATACAGATAAGGACAACTTAAAAGCAAATGCAGAGCAGAATGAAGAAATAGAATTAAAACCAAGCATGTCTTAACTGAGGTTTTTTTTTGTCTTTTTTTTAACTCAAATGAATTTATCACATCTATAGTTGTATAATGATCATCACAATCCAATTTCGCAGGATTTCCATCCCACAGCCCAAGCACATCCCAACACCCCCCAAACTGTCTCCTCCAGAGACCATAAGTTTTTCATTATCTGTGAGTCAGCATCTGTTCTGCAAAGAAGTTCAGTCTGTCCTTTTTTCAAATTCCGCATGTCAGTGAAATCATTTGATGTTGGTGTCTAATTGTACGGCTGACTTCACTTAGCATAATAGTTTCTAGGTCCATCCATGTTGCAAAAAATTCTAGTATTTTGTTCCTTTCAATGGCTGAGTAATATTCCATTGTGTATATGGACCACCTCTTCTGGATCCACTCCTCTGTCGATGGACATTTAGGTTGTTTCCATGTCTTGGCTATTGTAGATAGTGCTGCAGTGAACATCAGAGTACATGTGTCTTTGCGAGTCATGGTTTTCTCTGGATAGATGCCCAGGAATGGGATTGCTGGATCAAATGGTAGTTCTATTTTCAGTTTTCTGAGGCATCTCCATACTGTTTTCCACAGTGGTTGCACCAATGTACAATCCCACCAACAGTGTACTAGTGTTCCTTTTTCCCACACCCTCTCCAGCACTTATTGTTTGTAGACTTTTGGATGACAGCCATTCTGGCTGGTCTAAGGTGGTACCTCATCGTGGTTTTGATTTGCCTTTCTTTAATAATGAGTGATGTTGAACATCTTTTCATGTGTTTTGTGGCCATCTGTATGTCTTCTTTGGAGAACTGTCTGTTTAGATCTTCTGCCCATTTTTTGATGGGGTTGTTTGTTTTTTTTGGTATTGAGCTGCAGAAGGCTTTTATAAATTTTGGAGATTAATCCCTTGTCAGTTGATTCACTTGCAAAGATTTTCTCCCATTCTGTGGGTTGTCTTTTTGTGTTGTTTAGGGTTTCCTTTGCTGTGCAGACACATTAAAGTTTGATTATGTCCCATTTGTTTATTTTTGTTTTTATTGTCAATACGCTAAGAGGTGGATCCGAGAAGATTTTGCTGTCGTTTATGTCGTAGAGTGTTTGGCCTATGTTTTCCTCAAAGAGATTTATAGCGTCTGGTCTTATATCTAGGTCTTTAATCCATTTGGAGTTGATTTTTGTGTATGAAGTTAGGGAGTGTTCTAATATCATTCTTTTCCATGTGGCCATCCAGTTTTCCCAGCACCACTTATTGAACAAGCCGTCCTTTCTCTATTGTATATTCTTGCCTCCTTTGTCATAGATTAGTTGGCTGTAGGTGCATGGGTTTAAATCTGGACTTTCTATCCTGGTCCTCTGGTCTATATTTCTGTCTTTGTGCCAGTACCATGCAGTTTTGATGATTGTTGCTTTGTAAAATAGTCTGAATTCTGGGGGCATGATTCCTCCAGCTCCATTTTTCTTTTTCAGGAAGGCTTTGGCTAGTCTGGGTCTTTTGTGCTTCCAAACAAACTTTAAAATATTTTGTTCAAGTTCTGTGAAGAATGTCCTTGGTAATTTGATAGGGATTGTATTGAATCTGCACATTGCCTTGGATAGCATAGTCATTTTGATAATATTAACTCTTCCAATCCATGAGCACGGTATATCTTTCCATCTGTTTGTGTCATCTTTGATTTCTTTCATCAGTGTCTTATAGTTTTCAGAGTACAGGTCTTTTGTCTCTTTAGATAGGTTTACTCCTAGGTATTTCATTCTTTTGAATGCGATAGTAAGTGGGATTGCTCCCCTAATTTCTCCTTCTCCTCTTTCAATGTTAGAGTATAGAAATGCCATTGATTTTTGTGTATTACTTTTGTATCCTGCAACTTTGCCAAATTCATGGATGAGCTCTAACAGTTTTCTGGTAGAATCTTTAGGACTCTCTATGTATAGTATCATGTATCAAATAGTGATAGTTTTACTTCTTCCTTTCAAATTTGGATTCCTTTTATTTGTTTTACTGATCTGATTGGTGTGGCTAGGTCTTCCAAAACTATGTTGAATATAGTGGTGAGAGTGGACATCCTTGTCTTGTTCCTGATCTCAGTGGGAATTCTTTCAGCTTTTCACCGTTGAGAATGATGTTTGCTGTGGGTTTGTCCTATACGGCCTTTATCATGTTGAGGTAGGTTCCCGTTATGCCCACTTTCTGAAGGGTTTTTATCAGAAATGGGTGTTGGATTTTGTCAAAAGCTTTTTCCCTGTCCATTGAGAGGATCATATGGTTTTTATTCTTCAGATTGTTAATGTGGTGTATCACACGGATTGATTTGCAGATTTTGAAGAACGCTTGCATCAAGTGGGATAAATCCCACTTGATCATGATGTACAATCCTTTTAATGTATTGTTGGATGCTGTTTGCTGGGATTTTGTTGAGGATTTTTGCATCAATGTTCATCAGTGAAATTGGCCTGTAGTTTTCTTTTTTTGTGCTATCTTTGGCTTTGGTATCAGGGTGATGGTGGCCTCATAGAATGAGTTGGGGAGTGTCCCTTCCTCTGCAATTTTTTGCAATATTTTCGGAAGGATAGGTGTTAGCTCTTCTCTAAATGTTTGATAGAATTTGCCTATGAAGCCATTTGGTCCTGGACTTTTCTTTGTTGGAAGGTTTTTAATCACAGTTTCAATTTCAATTCTTGTGATTGTTTCATTCATCTTTTCTATTTCATCTTGGTTTAGTCTTGGAATATTGTACTTTTCTAAGCATTTGTCCACTTCTTCTAGGTTTTCCATTTTATTGGCATATAGTTGCATATAGTAGTCTCTTATGATCCTTTGTATTTCTCTGATGTCTGTTGTTACTTCTCCTTTTTTCATTTCTAATTTTATTGATTTGAGTCCTCTCTCTTTTTTGCTTGATATGTCTGGCTAAGGGTTTATCAATTTTGGTGACCTTTTCAAAGAACCAGCTTTTTGTTTCATTGATCTTTGCTATGGTTTAATTTGTTTCTATTTCATTGATTTCTGCTCTGATCTTTATGATTTCTTTCCTTTTACTAACTTTAGATCTTGTCTGTTCTTCTCTCTCCAGCTGCTTTAGATGTAAAGTTAGCTTGTTTATTAGAGCTTTTTCTTTTTTCCTGAGGTGGGCTTGTACTGCTATAAACTTTCCTCTTAGAACAGCTTTTGCTGCATCTCATAGGTTTTGGAGTGTCATATCTTTGTTGTCATTTGCATCTAGGTATTTTTAAATTTCCTCTTTGATTTCTTCAGTGATCCATTAGTTTTTTTAGTACCATGTTGTTGAGTCTCCACATGTTTGTGTTTTTTGCATACTTTTTCTTGTTATTGATTTCCAGTCATATAACGTTATGGTCGGAAAAGATGCTTGATATGATTACAATTTTCATAAAGTTACTGAGGTTGGATTTGTATCCCAGAATGTGATCAGTCTTAGAGAATGTTCCATGTGCACTTGAGAAGAGTGTATATTCTGTTGCCTTTGGATGGAATGTCTTATAAATACCTATTAAGTCCATCTGGTTTAATGCATCATTCAGGGCCTGTGTTTCCTTATTGATTTTCTGTCTGGATGATCTGCCCATTGCTCTAAGTGGGGTGTTAAAGTCCCCCACTATTATTGTGTTATTGTCAATTTGTCCTTTTATGGTTGTTAGCAGTTGCCTTATATATTGTGGTGAACCCATGTTGGGTGCATAGATATTTAAAATTGTTATATCTTCTTCTTGGATTGATCCTTTGATCATTGCATAATGACCTTCTTTGTCCCTTAAGATATTCTTCATGTTAAAGTCTATTTTGTCTGTTATGAGTATTGCTACTCCAGCTTTCTTTTGATCCCCGTTTGCATGGAATATTTTCTTCCATCCTCTCACTTTCAGTTTGTATGTGTCCCTAGAAATGAAGTGGGTCTCTTGAAGACAGAATATATATTGGTCTTGTTTTTCTATCTATTCAGCCAGCCTGTGTCTTTTGGTTGGGGTGCTTTAGTCCATTAACATTTAAGGTAATTATTGATACATATGTTCTTATTGCCATTTTATTAATTGCTTTGGATTTGTTTTTGTTGCCCTTTTTTCTTCCCTTCTCTCGTTTTCTCCTCCTCTGGTTTGATGACTATCTTTAGTGTTGTATTTGAGTTGATTTTTCTTTGTTTGTGTATCAATGGTAGATTTTTGGTTTGCAGTTATTCTGAAGTTTTGATATAAGAGTCTATATGTTTATGAGATTGTTTTAAGTTGTTGTTCTCTTAATTGCAAGTTCATCTCCAGTGTCCTGCATTCGTACCCACCTCTTCTCATGATTTCTGATTTTGATGGTATAATCATGCATGGATGATTTCATATCTTTACTGTATATATACCTTTAGTGGTGAGCCTTGTTATTTGTGGTATTTTTGTTTCCTGTTGCTGTCTTTTCTTTTCTGCCTAAAGAAGTTCCTTTAGTATTTGTTGTAAGGCTGGTTTAGTGTTCCTGAATTCTCTCAGCTTTTGCTTATCTGTGAAGGTTTGATTTCTCCTTCCAATCTGAATGAGAACCTTGCTGGGTGAAGTAATCTTGGTTGGAGGTTTTTTCCTTTCATCACTTTAAGTATATCATGCCACTCCCTTCTGGCCTGCAGAGTTTCTGCTGAAAAATCTGCTGATAACCTTATCGGGGTTCCCTTGTATGTTACTTGTTTCTTTTCCCTAGCTGCTTTCAGGATTTTCTGTTTGTCTTTAATTTTGGTCAGTTTGATTAATATGTGTCTCTAGGTATTCCTCCTTGGGTTTATTTTATATGGTCCTTGTTGTGCCTCCTGGATTTGAGTGAGTGGTTCCTTTCCCATGTTAGGGAAGTTTTCGGCTATTATCTCCTGGCATATTTTTTCTGTCCCCTTCTCTCTCTCTTCTCCTTCTGTCACCCCTATAATACGGATGTTGGTGCATTTAATGTTGTCCCAGAGTTCTCTGAGACTCTCTTCATTTGTTTTCAATCTTTTTTCTCTTTTCTGTTCTGCATTCGTAATTTCTTCTAATCTGTCCTCCACCTCACTTATTTGTTATTCTGCCTCCTGTATTCTGCTGTTAGCTGCTTCTAGTGAATTTTTTATTTCAGTTATTGTATTTTGCATCTCTTCTTGTTTAAGTTTTATATCTTGTATCTCTTTGCTCGGTGTTTCCTGTAAGTTATCCATCTTTGCCTCCAGTTTATTTCTAATGTCTTGCATCATCTTCAGCATCAACAGTCTAAGATCTTTTTCCTGGAGGCTGAGAATCTCCTCATCACTTAGCTTGTTTTCTGGGTTTTTTTCTTTCTCCCTCATCTGAGTTACAGTTCTCTGTCTTTTCATTTTCATAGGCTTTTGGTGTGGTGACCTTTTTACAGATAATAGATTTGTAACCTCTCCTACTTCTGATCTCTGCCCCCGTTGTGGCTGAAGTTGGTATGGGGGCTTACTGTAGTCTTCCTGATGGGAGGGGCTGATGCCTGCCACTGGTAGGTGGAGCTTATTCTAATCCCTCTGGTGGGTGGGGCTTTGTCTCTGGAAGGGATGAGAGGTGGCTCTGTGCTTGAGGAGTCTTTAGGTAGCCTGTTTACTGAGGGGTGGGGCTGTGATCACACCTGCATTGTTGTTTGCCCTGGGGCTTCTCAGTGCTGATGGGTGGGGCCAGGTTTTCCCAAAATGGCCACCTCCAGAGAAAGGCATGCTACTGAATATTCCCAAGAGCTTTGCTTCCAATGTCCTTCCCCCACAACAAGCCACATTCACCCCTGTTTTCCCAGGATGTCCTCCAAGAACTGCGGTCAGGTTTGACCCACATTCCTATGGAGACTTTGCTTTGCCCTTGGACCCAGTGCACGTGAAAGTCTGTGTGTGCCTTTTAAGAATGGGGTCTCCATTTCCCCCAGTCCCATGGAGCTCCTGTGCACAAGTCCCACTGGCCTTCAATGCCAGATGCTCCGGGGCTCTTTCTCCCAGTTCCAGATCCCTGCACATGAGAGTTTGATGTGGGGCTTAGAATTCTCACTCCTGTAGGTGAGTCTCTGTGAACCAGTTAGTTTCCAGTCTCTAGGGCTTCCCACCCAGGAGGTATGGGTTTGTTTATATCCTGTATATGCCCCTGCTACCTCTTGATGTGGCCTCCTCTTTGTCTTCTGGAGTAGGGTATCTTTTTTAAGGTTTTCGGTCCATTTGGGTGGAGATTGCTCAGTCTTTAGTTGTGAATTTTGTTGTTTTTAGGAGAGAAGTTGAGCTCTAGTCCTATTCTGCCATCTTAATCCCATCTCCTGTCTTAACTGTTTTAACTAGAGTGTGTATATCACCTCACGTATCAAAAGAGTAAGTTTATCAGATTAAATCAAGAACTAAACCCAATAAAATGCTGTTCATTGGAAATACTTCTAAAGTACAGATATGGGAAATTTTTCTAAGTAAAGTCATAGACAAATGAAGTAAATACAAATCCAAAAAAAAAAAAATTGAAGATTGAATATTTTTATTGTATAAGGATGAAGTGAAATTTTAAAATATTAAGACAGATATATTTTATGCTTGTAATTCAAAGCAAAGATATAATTATTAGTTAATAATTCACATATAATTCATAAAATTAAAATTGAAATAGCATCAAAATTAAGTTAAATGATTGGAATTAAAGAGAGAAAAAGGACAGAAACATTTCTTAAATAGTATATTTAATAAACATTATTAGTTGTATAAACTCATTCTTATATAACTCATGTATTAAAAGGAAAAAAAAACTAATTTGATGAACATTTGTAAATTAATGGCAGCTTAAAATACTACATAATTAATCCTAAGTGATGTGATTAAATAGTTAACAGTTTGAAAGTTGTACTATCAAGCACATCTCTAGAAGTAATTTTAAAAAATGAATATAATATACAATTCAAGAGGTTACAAAAGTGCAACAAAATATCTAGAAGATGTAGAAGGAAGTAATTAAGATAAATGATAGGTCAAAAAATTAGCAAACCAAAACAAAATAATTTACAAATAAGTCAGTTTTTTCAAGTTAACTAATATAGGCAAATAATTGACCAAGGGAAGGAAAGGTTATTCAAGAAGAAAAGAAGAAGCCGATATGGATACACCAAAACTAGAAATTTTTTTAAAGCCTCACAATTATGTAGAAAAACGAAATTAAAAGGAAATTTTGCCAAATTATTGGAAAATGAGTTGGAGTCCTGCCCTGGTGCAGTTGGTTAAGAACCTGACTGCAACACATCAGGTTGCTACGGGGGTGTAGGTTTGACCTCAGGCCGGGTACAGTGGGTTAAGGACACACTGTTGCTGTAGCAGTGTAGGTCCCTGTTAAAGCTTGGATTCGGTTCCCAGCACAGGAGCTTCCAAATACCGCAGCTACAGCCAAAAGAAAATTTTTTTTAAAAGTTAGAAAATGTGGTTAAAATACATGACATCCTTAGAAATTATGTTAGCAAAGCCAATTCTAGAACCAAGAGAAAACAAAAACAGGTTAATTTCCAAAAATAAAATTCAGAAAATTGACAGAAAAATTTAACCCCCATTCCAAAGGGTCAGCTGGCCTAGAAAGTTTCAGCAATAAATCCTGTCAAATTTTTAAAAGCAAATACCTTTACTGGTTTTTAAACTGTAGCAGGGTACAAGCAAGAAAAAAAACAAAGAAAGAAAACTCCCAAATGGTTATTTAGAAAGTAGTATAACAAAAATAAGGTGTCAAAACCATATCAAAAAATTCATAAAGGAAATTATAAGTCCACTTCCCTAATGAATATCAGTGAGGGGAAAAAATAATCCTTAATTTATTGGGTTAAATCTAGAGAATACAAAAAGCAAACTAAACATAACCACATAGTATCATCTCAAAATAAAAATGTAATATTATTTACCATATTAATAAGTTGGGAATGTCAAATGTTTTTCATCTGTTTAATAGATATTAAGATTTTCAAAAGTTACCTATTGAATTTAGTATTCATTCTTGGTTATAAATTGTAAATCCCTTAGGAAATTGGGAACAATTTTCCTGGTGTGGTTTTTCTACCTATCTAACCAAATGCACTATCTCTGACCTCTTGTCTAAGGGTGGGACAGTAAATACAGGAACAAAAAAATGGGTGCTCACCATTACCACTGTTATTTAACTTTTTAAAAATTCTTAGCCAGTGAAATTATGTGAGAAAAAATAGGTGTTGGAAAAGGGGGAAAAATAATTTCACTCTTAGGAAAAAAAGTAATCAGGCAAACTCCAAGAGAGTTAACTGGGAGAAACTTCTAGAAATCCTATGACAAGTTAGAGAGGTTTCCATAGCTTCTCTATCTAAATAGAGCATATAAGCAATAGTAAAAAATATAATTGAAGGGAAGAAAAGAGCCCTTTTACCAATAATGTTTTTAATGAAGGAAACCTTGTTTAAAAAAAAAAGCACTTTTTGAATTGATTATTTGTAAAATAGCCATTGGTTTGGTTGGTCATCGGGCTTCGTTTTTTTTCAGTCATTTGTTCAAAATTTGAAACAGGAATTCTCAAGTTTGTAATAAAAACATATATAGGAAAAATTAGGAAAATGAAAAATAGGAAGAAAAGAATACCTCTACTTAAAGTTTAAATAAAACTACAGTGATTAATGGTATAGCAACAAATTAATGCTTTCTAAATAGAGTAGAAACTGACTTAGAAATGCAATAAAATCAAGTCCTTAATGAAAGTATAATTTTATATCATTGGGAATAAGTTAATTATTTAATGAATGACAGTGACAACTAAATGACCATTTGGGAATATTTAAATGTAGTACCATATATCTAACTTACCCCTTCCCTCAGATTAAATTCCATATACATTAAAGATATAATTTTTTAAAGAGGAAAATCATATATAAACATTTTAATAAACATGGATAAATTAAAACAAGGCAGAAAATCTGGAATCCAGAAAAGAATTATAATGTATTTGACTTTATAAAAATGTTTAATATCTATACTTCTCTTTCTCTCTTACCATCCTGATTAGAAATAAACTTTTTTAATCATTCTGATTACATTTTTAATATACAAGATTATTTTCATTTATATAGTAAGTAAAAATATAAGAAAGTAAAAGCCATCAGCATCTCACTTTTTTTCTCTAAGGGAAACATACAGTAATATTTTGTAATAATTTTTATACATCTGTTACATCTCTTTGTGCTTCTGTATGAACATATCCTCTTTCTCAGTTTCCCTTCAGCAGTATTGATTATTGATTGTTCTTTGTAGTTGTGATGGGTGCATCTTATTTTAACTTGTATTTTTCACATTCTTTGAACAATTAAGTAACTTTTCATATATTTATGTTCTCTTTGAATAGGCTTCCCTGTGAGTTGCCTCTGATTATTTTATATATATGTATATATAAAATTTTTATTTTTTTCCATTATACCTGGTTTACAGTATTCTGTCAATTTTCTACTGTACAGCATGATGATGCAGTTACACATACATGTATACATTCTTTTTTCTCACATTATCATGCTCCATCATAAGTGACCAGACAAAGTTCCCAGTGCCACAGAGCAGGATCTCATTGCTAATCCATTCCAAAGGCAATAGTCTGCATCTACTAACCCCCATCCATCCCACTCCCTCCCCCTCCCCCTTGGCAACCACAAGTCTATTCTCCAAGTCCATGATTTTCTTTTCTGTGGAAAGGTTCATTTGTGCCATATATTAGATTCCAGATATAAGTGACATCATATGGTATTTGTCTTTTTCTTTCTGACTCACTTCACTCAGTATGAGAGTCAATGTTGCTGCAAATGGCATTATTTTGTTCTTTTTTATGGCTGAGTAGTATTCCATTGTGTATATATACCACATCTTCCTAATCCAGTCATCTGGCAATGGACATTGGGGTTGTTTCCATGTCTTGGCTACTGTGAATAGTGCTGCAATGAACATGTGGGTGCATCTTTTTCAAGGAAAGTTTTGTCTGGATATATGCATGAGATACTACCTCACACCAGTGAGAATGGCCGTCATTAATAAATCCACAAACAACAAATGCTGTAGGCGGTGTGGAGAAAAGGGAACCCTCCTGCACTGTTGGTGGGAATGTAAGCTGGTACAACCACTATGAAGAACAGTATGGAGGTGCCTCCGATTATTTTTATTCATTTTTCTTCGTTTTCAGTTTCTAGATTTCTAAGTATAATAAGTAATTAATCATTTATTACTCTGTGCACATAGCATGTATTTTTCCAAGCTCTCATTCATTCCATAACAAGTTTTTAATTTTTACATTATCTAATTATTTGTACTTTTGTAATTTCTTTGTTTTCTGGAATGGATAAAAATTCTTATTGAAACACTAGGTTAGGCACATGGTCTTTTAAATTTTTCTGAAATTTTTTTCTATTTAACTTAATTCATTGACTCATTTTTTTATATTTAATACATCATGATTTGTGTATTATTAGTAGTATAATGGTCAACTTTATATTTTTCGAAGTACAAAATCAATAGCTCAAGCATTATTGTAGTATTATTATTTTTTTAATCTGTTTTCCCACTCAGTACATTTGGAGGATGGGTGGTTGGAACACTTCTGTTTCTCACTTTATATCTTTCTCTAGTGTTTGAACTGTTACAATGACTATATATTACATTTAAAATTTAAGAAAGTTTATGTGTGTATATGTATGCATATTCCCATCTGATTTACGAAGATGATCCTATGATCCTTTAATTACATTCGTTCTGCCTATCTGTCTCTCTTACTCTCTGTTTCACAGATGCATACACACCATACTTTCTACACCAATACACACTATGCATAACACAATTCCTGTTTTTCCCAGTGCTTCATATATTCCCTAACTAAAATAACCCAAGGTAATTACATAAACTATCACATGCTTGTTTTTAATAATTATTGCTTATTTCATATTCTAATAATAGTTGCTGTCAGAAAGAAAGAGGGGGAGAGAAGAGGAAATAAAGGGAGAGAATGATTTGGACTGAGTAGTAACTGCTCTGCTCTGGGAGCAGCCAAGCCCATGCTGCTGCCTTTCTTATCGACATTGTCAGCAGAGATTCCAGATTCTAGGGACACAGAGATACCTCTAATATTTTTTCCAACCTGGGTATACCTGTAGCAACACTGCTCACAGCTTCCTGCAGATACAATTCCTCAAACAAACATTACTTTTCTAACAGTGCAGTGGACTGAAACTCAGGAGACTCAGGATTATTCAACTTTCCCCTCTGATACTTAAGGCATATTTCTAATAGCAGAGAAGTCAGCCTGTCTGTAAAATGAATGATCTCATTCACCTTAAAAATCATATAGTTCTAGGAGTTCCTGGTGGCTTAGTAGGTGAAGGATCCAGCGTTGTCACTTCAGTGGCTCAAGTCACTATTGTGGTGCAGGTTTTATCCCTGGCCTGGGAACTTCCACACACTGTGGGTATAGCCCCCCCCCCCCAAAAAATCATATTGTTCTAGACTATTTACCAAAAATTCTGGCCTAAAATTCTTTAGTCTAGTCACCTACTGTCAATTAAATCTACTGTCATTTATTTCCACTACAAGTAATTGCTTACTGATTTAAAATTTATTGACACACAGAGTACATACCATACTCTGTGGTTAAAACCTCTTTTCTTTAGAAAGTTTCCTTTTGAAAAAAATGCAAAAAAAGTTTATAAATAGAACTATTATAAAATAATTTGCTGGGTTAGGCACAACTAAAAATGCTTTAGATCCAACTCCTATTCTAAAAATGACTCATCCAAAAAGATGTACTTTTCATATTGAATAAATGTGGGTATAAATTAAATAGTAAGCCATGAAGCAAGTAGTAAATAACCAACCAGGCAGGTCCATTAAATGATAATAATATTGTGCCCTATGAAGTATTTATTCTTTTTCAGTGTGCTTCCTGTGATATCTCATTTAATTGTCTAAAAAATTACCAGAAACATAAAGAGTAGATATGATCCTCATTTTATAGATGAGAAATGGTGACAGACACCTAGGAAGTCATCAGGGAAAAAATTCTCAGGACCAAATTCTCCCGTGTCTTCCCTCCATGTTCTTTTCTGCCGCATAGTGAGCTTCTCTGAGTTGCCTCTAATTCCGTGAACCTGGTCATCTCCTGCCCTGCAAGGAGGCAAAAACATACTTTGACTCATTTTCCTTCCATGAGGCATTTTCCTAGAATGGGAGTCACACTCAAGAAATTCAGTTTTGGAAACATCCTTCCTCTGTCAGAATACCTAAGTCACCACTAAACAAAAGTTAAGCAACACCATAGAAAGTTCAGTTTAACACTTTGTCATTTTTCCAACACACAGTACTACTTTGTCTCTTTGGGTGCTCAATCCCATTTGATAATTTGAAATACCACACTACTAACATAGGTTGCCATGTTGTCCTATCAGCCCTAGAAATCAAACCCACTTTGCAAAGAATTATTAATAGTCTTTCAGGAACATCATGTACTCATGTTCAATTTTAAGACAATGATTCTCCTTTTAAAGCACTGAAGTTATTATAATACTTAAATATACTATAAACCTTTAATTGATTTCCTTTTATCCTTTATAAATATCTGCCAATAAGTGGTGGTGTATTTTGCAGTTGATAAAAATCTCAGATTCTAGGAAATACAGTAACAATCCTAGTATATGAATATAATTATTACTGAGAAAACTTTGGAAAGTTTATAAACTATTGAGAAATACAAAGAAAGAAAATTGTGTGTTTCATGGGCAGCTTGGGGAATCAAGGATTGGCATTAAATTTTTATTAACCATCTCTCTATTAATATTAAATTATTTTATTAAAGAAAAACACAAGTACAGTACCTCCAGCAACCCTGTGTTCTTAAAGAATTTAGGAATTTTTTATGGCCTCTGGTGAGAAGAGGTTTGCAGGATTGCTTTATGTTTGTTTCATTTTGGCAAAGGGCACCTAGGGAGACAGAACCAAAATGGACCCTGACATAATTTTGAAAACTCCCTCAGCCATAAACAAGCTGTCTCTTTGACTCTCATCTGTTAGCTTCTGCAGGAAAAACTTTCTGGAAGCTGGAATGACTTCAAGGTCACCATAGTCGGCTTTCTCTGCTGAATCACAGGATACTTGCTGTGACTCCCTACAGCAGGCTGAACATCTCTGAGTTGAGGGAGGCAGGTTTGCTCACCCCTGAGAGCGCATTACATTAACAAACCCTCAACAGTGAACAATGCTTTATGCAGCTACTCTTCAGCCCAGGATCAGTTTTTTTGTTGTTGTTTTTTAAGTTAAGCAGGTTTTGTTTTTCTACCATTTTTCTTTTTTTCTTTTTTGGCTGCCCCTCAGCATATGGAATTCCCAGGCCAGGGGTCAAAAACGAGCCACAGCTGCAACCTAAGCCACCACCACAGCAATTTTGAATCCTTAACCCACTGTGCTAGGCTGGGGATTGAACCAGCATCCCAGTGATCCCAAGATGCCATAGATCCCATTGCACCACAGTGGGAACTCCTAGTCCAGCAGTTTTGAATGCTGGCCTCCTGAAGCCAAAGCTATGGCTTTCAGCTACACTTTGCTGCCTTCCTTGTAGGCAGCTGCAAGATAACATTAAATTCCTCACAAGGAACACAGATTTGGAAAGAATATAACATATGAGTTGATCATTCAGCTTGTAGGTAGCAAAGTATTTCTCCTGAGAATATCTTAATGCTTAAGAGCACAGGCAGACCTAGCTTAACCACACGGATTCTCAATTTTTGACTTGAGACAGTTCTGAGTTCAAGCCCCAGGATTGTCACCCATTACCTCTGTGAGCATGACAAAGCTCTCTGAGCCTCTGGTTCCTCATTTGACAAATGAGGCTTACAGTTTTACCCTCAAAAGCTGGTTTTAAGACTTGCAGGAGGAGGTACATGGAAAGTAGTTGGCTAGCAGTAAGCATGAGATGAGTAGTAGCTATGATGCTGATGTCGACCATGAAAGGAATCACAAGCTCAGAATTCTGACTTTTCCCAGTTCTTAAGATCTGTTTCTAAATTCAGAAGCAGTCTCTCTCCATCTGCTAGAAGAGTCCACTGCCCCTGTAATATTCTCCTAGATTTGGTACAGTAATCAGAATAAATACAACATGGCACTGATGAAACATGCTACCCAGTCTCAGAGGAGGGAGATGTCACCTTTCAGGGAAAGCTTCACAGAAGGAAAGGTGCATTCCATCCACGAAAAGGGACCAAGGAACTATTGTTCCCAAACAGGTTGTACCTGGGTATGGTAGAATAAGAGTAGTTGAACCCTGGAAAGAATATTAAAGTGTCCTCTCATTTTATAAATGACAAAACTGATAGCTGGGGGGGTGAATAGTTCAAGGACACACAGCAATTTAATAACAGACACCCCAGTGCGTGGGCATCACCTGCTCATTGTGCAGCACTGCCTTTCACTCCTTGATTTGACCTTGTAAGATAGTTTGACCTGCATCCTTCCTCAGTCTCTCTTATTGTTCCAACAAAGCACTCTGAGAAATGATAGTAAACAGAAACCATTCTGGTCCACTGGATAAAGATTTTTCCTGTTCCTATCCACTGTGTAACACTAAGAGCTCATCCTCCACATTTGAACTACTAATATTTTTTCAAAGCTGATATTTACCAAGAATTTACAAATGCTCTACTTGAATTATCCCTTCCCATCCCCTGTCCCATAGCAGCATTTTATAGGAGGTCACCCACAGATCACAACATTGAAATCACTAATACTTTAAGAAATGCCCTCTTAAAATCCTCTAAAATTTTACCAACAACAAAAGCCGAGGCCCAGAGAAAAGTAATAATATCCAGACACGCAGCTAATAAGTGACAGACCTGGGATTTGAGACCAGGTCTTTTTTTTTTTTTTTTTTTTTTTTTGAGAATTTTCAATATTTGTCTTGGAGTCCAACTGAGATTTGATTCTTTAGCAAAGCACCCCAAACTGGCAACCAAGGTTGGTATTCTTTCCTATTTTCCCAAAGTCATAATTTTCTTCATTTCTTCACTCAACCTGCAGCCTGTGTTTAGTGAAGTTCAGTCACTTTCATTGTTTGCCATCATCCACAGATTTCAAAGGTGAGGGCTGCTTGGTATTAAAATGGAACTCAGCAATATTTGACGAGGTAGTGTCGTATTAACAGCAGTTCTCCTAAGGAGAGCTGGGTTGTGAAGCTGGATGGTACATTTGGCACATTCTCACTGGGGTAATTCACCGTGTAATTGGCTAAATGTGCAGAAGCCATCAGAACACAGCTGTACAACAGATCCTGGGCTGAGGTGGATTTCATGGTTCCTCTCCAGCTCAGTCTTCCTCTGAGGGTTTAGTCAGGACCTTGACTGTGATTAGCTGAACAGTCTGAAATGGGAGCTCAAGGAGCATTACCCCTTAACCCCTGCACCTCTTTACTGCACAGAGGATGAAGATTTCATTTTGTATCTTTGGAGAGCTACCCATGCTCCCTGGGAAAAAAAATGACTTTAAATTTGTCATTAACATTTAGAACTTTACGGGATCTAAGAGATGATCCAATCTAGTGCTTCTAGATCTTAAATGCACCATAAAAGCTACCTACTCATCTTGTTAAAGGGCAGATTCTTCCATAGTAAGTCTAGGGTGAGAACTCCTGGTGATGCCAAAGCAACTGATCTCTGGACCACACTGAATAGCAAGGACCTCACCCAGGGAAGACACATGATTTACACCTTGAGAACCAAACTTGAACAACTAGTGACTGCTGTCTTGAGAACTACACTAAGGATTCAGTAGTTGACTCTGGGACCAGCGGGTCAATTCACTGTGCCTTTCCCAGGCTTAAGAATAGGAAACAG
Source organism: Sus scrofa (assembly GCF_054392235.1). Taxonomy (NCBI): domain Eukaryota; kingdom Metazoa; phylum Chordata; class Mammalia; order Artiodactyla; family Suidae; genus Sus; species Sus scrofa. The sequence continues at coordinate 74,352,083 of NC_139398.1, forward strand.
CTTCTCAAAAAAATCTCTCTCTCTTTTGTTTTTTATTACTCAGATGAATTTATCACATCTGTAGTTGTATAATGATCATAACAATCTGATTTCACAGGATTTCCATCCCACAACCCAAGCACATCTCCCCAACCCCCTCTTCTTCTTTTTTTTAATTTAACACTTCTTTTTACTTGTAATTGCATTTGACAACATTTTTAATTTCCTGAATTTTTGTTTTTTGGTTTTTTGTTGTTGGCATAATTGACATAGCAATATATTAGTTTCAGGTATACACTGTAATGATTAGATATTTATATACTTTGCAAAATGATCACCATAATAAGTCAACATCCATCACCATACATAGTTTTTTTTTTTTTTTTCCTTATGATGTCTCTTTTTTTATAGGCATAAACTTAAACCCAGAAATGTCAGTCACTTGCTCAGGGTCATATAAGCAGATAGTGGTATAGCTCAGATTAATTTAAGCTTGAGTGTAAACCTAGATTTCCCTCTCTGACCTGTACATATTAGTCGCAGATTGCACGGGAAGCTGCTGGAAAATATTTTCTGACAATCCTATAATTGGCAGAACCAGCCACGGAGTCCAAATGGGTTTAAAGAGCCAGCACATTCAGCCTCACTTAACCTCTGAAAAATTCCCACAACATTAGAAAAAGAATTTCACTGGGCCTGAGCTTTGTTGGAAGATAGGATGAGGAAGTCCTTGCCTGGTCTTTCGAATTTATTCTAATATTGTAGAAGGCAATGAGATAAAAGGTATGAAAGCTGTTTGACAAAAAATAAGTGATTTGAATAAATTGAGGCCATGTTTATTAAAATTACTATAGGGTTACAGTAAACTATTCTCACAGAATTACTGATCTTAGAAACAAAGATATGTATATTATATATGCCCTTACCATTTTCCTAGGTTGAATTTTATTTGGAATGATTAAAAATTACCATTTTGAACTTTATTAATGAAGCCTTTTTGATTTTCTATCCATTTTTAAAGTATCTGGCTTGTGCAACACATGCATAGCGGCAAGGAGGAGAGAGAGAGGGAAGGGGTGAGGGGAGAGAGAGTGAGAAAGAGAGAGATCAAGCAAGCCAGCCAGATCTTATCAAAGATATCTTCTTGTTCTGAACTGACAGGAGCGACAAGGCTCCTTGTTTCCTCATTCATAACCAAAAGGAGATATGGGGGCTTTTTTCTTTAACCAAAAAAAAACCCCTCCAAAAAACCTTTTCGTGTTTTTCATTGGCTCAGTTGACTTAGGCCTTCCATCCCTGAACCTGTCCCTGGCAGCGGAGCGCAAACACCAAGACCAGCTTAGGGCAGTCAGGCCCACACCTGGAACAGGGAATGTGGCCTCTGTTCTTATTACAGGAGAAGGATGCATTCACCTATAACATCCACTATAAGGGGCAAATGGGAAAACAGAAGTAGCTTTACCTGCTTATATAAGTCAGTGGATTTATATCCCTCTCCCCTTTGCAGAACTATAAAGTTGTATCATAGTGTTGGTTACTTTTGTTATATGCCTAATTATATGCCAGACATGGTGGTCAGCTCCTTAAAAACCTTTTTCATATCTTTAAACAAACCTTCATAGGATGTAGCTTCATTTTAAAGATGAGGGAATGGAAGCACAGCTAAGCAATGGAACTTGCCCCAGGCCACGCAATTAATCAACAGAGAAGCTAGAATTCAAAGATGATTCCGAAACTCATATCTTCAAGACTTAATTAACTGTATAGATGTTCTTATCTGCCCTAGAATTTAAAACGCTGTGTACAAAGAAGATCTTCAAAATGTAATTTCATATAATCATTATCATCATAATGAAATTCTCTTTGTAGACGCATTTAATTTGGAGAAAGAGAGACTTATTTCCCATAAATACATGAAGCTGGAAATAAATCTGAAAACTTAGTTGTGCTGATGGATGCAAGCTTTCTCTTCCCCAACTTTCCTTGATCCTGTCAGCAGATAACAAAATGGAACATTTTGAGTTCCTCTTGCATCTGCCCACTCTAAGGATGAAAAGAACCAAACAAAGTTCCCAAATCAAGCATTAGGAAGAAATGTTATTTGCAGTTTCTTTTCTGAGGCCTGTGAATAGTGAGGTCTCAACTTAAGATACTTTCCTGGAAGACTGGAAGTAGAAGATTCACACAGGAAGCTCCTTGCCAACAGACTATAGCAAAGAAAAACACATCTGTGTTGATGCATTCATGGGTTTCCTAAAAAGTGATTGACCAACTGCTATGTGTCGCCCTCTGTCACCCCTTCCAAGACTATTTAAATTGGGAACTGGCATGCTATCCCAAATTTCTCCTGATGATAATATAGCCCAAGTTCATTTCCTTTCCCTGATTAATTTAATAGTAATTAGTTACTCTTCCTTGAGGTTTTCATTAGGGCACTGTTTTAGGGGCTTTATATGAATCATCTCATTTAATCCTCATAACAACCCAATAAAAGGCAGATACTGCTTTACTTTTTTTTTTACAATTGAGAAAACTGAGGCTCCAAAAGGTTAAATATCTTGCCTAAGACTACAGCGTGTCGTGACCATGCCTTTAACCCTGTCTGCTTTTAACCCTGTCTGCTTTTAACCTAAGCAGCCTAGTTTTGGAGCCCACTGTCACCTCAGCCCAAGTAAAGGTGAATGTTTACAGATTTACCCTGAGAGTCCCTATAGTCTAGAGGTAAAATGTTTAGATATTTCTGGTAGCCTATTTTAAAATCAAAGCTCTCATTTCACAAAGTGGCTCTTCCTAAAATACAGTCAAACTGAAGGTTAGAAAGAACAGTCCAAAGGAAAAGATAAGATCCTCAAATTGTCTAACTTGGTACCTGCTAAGTAGACACAGGGGCTCCCTTCTGCTTTCCTGCTTCCTTCTCTCTGTGCTCATGCCAAGACCTCTGACCCATCCACTGTCCCTGCCCCTTTCTTGTTATTTCTCCTTCACTTCCTAAAGTCTTTTCCTCAAACGATAGGGAATTTCACTCTTTCTGGGGCACCTTAAATAGGTCTTAGTTGTACCATCGATCTTAAATGGGGTGACTCATAAATAAGACTGTCTGGGCTCAGACCCCATAACCCTTATTTACTCATTGTGTTCCATTTCAGAAAGTGACTTAATTTTTCAGAGCTTGCTCATCTATGAAGTGAGAGTTAATTAGAGCACCCACCTCATAAGATTGTGGTGAGGAAGAAATGCAGTGATACAGGCAGAGTACGTGTAACTGTGCTTGGAATGGAATGTGCAGGCCCACTAAATACTGACTAGTGGTTTTATTTGCTAATTTGACAGATACTTGAGTTCCTAACAGACATGCTCCTTTCTGCCAAAGAGACCACATCTTAAAAGGAAGTTATACCTTCAACAAATATAAATTACATATAGTTACAAATTCATAAGAGCAGTGAGGGAAGTGTCTACCTTGCTATGAGAGCATGTGTCAAAGGACCTGACAGTGTGAACTAGGATCAAGGAAGACTCCCTGATGGAAGGAACGTTTGAACTGAGGACTGAAGGATGCAGGAAGCATTAGAGGAAGGACAAATGGAGATATCCTCCTACTTGATCCTATTCAAATAGCTGTACATTTTTCAGTATCAGTAATGTTCTATTAAGAAATTGGTGCTTAAAATCATTTGTTGTAATTAGATATTTGCTGTTCATATTTATTATCAAGACATTTGTTCTGTACTCTGACTGCTCTTAGCATCATTTTTTGGCCTTTGTTGTATACAATACATACATGCATACAATATATACTTTAAATTATATCATTTTTTAAAATCACTGCTGAATCCATTTTCACCACTGCATTTTTTTTAAGCACAACTGCTAGATCCAGTGCTAACTTACTAGTAAATAGTATCTAAACTCCTGTTGACAGGATTCAGTAATCAGTGCGCATCCACGCACCCTCCCCGTCAGATTATCTCTGTTCAAGAGATCCTTCTTGCTACTGCCTTCATGCCCCCTGCCATTCAGGAACCAGACGAAACTCTAAATCCATAGAAGCAAAGGTCATTGGCTGTGTTCCCTGCCTCTCCATGGAGTTGAATATGCTGCTTCTTTCTGTTACCTTTTTGGTATATGTTCACAGGAATCTTGCCCATATGGTCTGTATTAGGTCAGCTTTCTGTTCTTAGCCAAACTAAATCAAAAACAATAGGAGGCAGTGGGTAAGGTTCTGTAGAAGGAGTGTCTCTAATACACGTGAGTGGAGCTGATTATAATCTAGATGGGTTTTTTGTTTTTTGTTTGTTTTTTTTTTTAAATCTGCAGGCTATTTCTCTTTTTGAGTCAATATCTTCCATGGGGCAGGAACTATCAAACTCCTAGATGCAGTGAAACATTAGCTGCTTGTCTATGGAGGATAGAAATCACACCTTGGCTTCTTTGCTTCCTGGCTGAAAACTAGACGTAGGCTAACTTCCCTCTGACTCAGAACTGAGGCAGTGCGAGGTTTTGTATGCCCAAACCTATCCTCATTAGCTCACGAGACAAGTAGAGGTCATGTCTGAAACCCAGGGCCGCAAGGAAACCATGAATCTCCCAGTGAGCTGGGATGATTTGGATTACCACCTTTAGTTCAATCATGGTCTGCCAGTACGTCTTGAAATTTGAACTCATCCACCACTCTTATTGCTCACTTTCCTGGGTTTTAGAAGTTGATGCAAAAGAGGGGGTGTATAGCTGGAAAAGCCACCCCTTTTTCCTCTTAGTGATGTTCTTTGTCATCACCCTTGACACTAAGTGTAAGCCCCAGGGGTAAATGTTAGCAGAGAATAGGTACATTTTGCTCTTCTCGGCTAGCATTTACCCATGGCTCTCCCACCTCATCCCCATGCTTTAGAAACACTTGATTGGAATGTTTCCAGCCTTGCAGAAAGAAATCAAAACCAGTGTCTTCTATGATATTATTTTAAAATGGATTGGGAAATTGTGAATTACTAGTTACATGATGTGTTTAAAAGTCTCTATCGAGTCATCGCCCATAATACTTTAAGTTTTATGAATCAGATCAATCATCTCTCTCCAGTTTAGGATTTGAATCAAAAATTCAGATAAAAATTGAACTAGAACAAACCTTTACCTCATGGGATATAAGCCCCCAGGTGTTCAAACTTCTTTGAGTTATCAGGATTGAGTATTCAGATTCTCACAACTACCTCTGAAATGTGTCAAAAGAGGACTTTGCGTCTAGGTAAGTTCATTGTAAAACCCGACTCACATCCTAAGGATCTGTAATAATTCAGAGTCCCAGAGCCAAAATAGCTCAGTTGGGAGAGCATTAGATTGAAATAATTTAGAGTCCCTCCTTGGAAGAAAGAAAGGTCTATTAAAATTATTGATATATTCCTTCACTTTTTCTTCCTTCTGGTAATTCAGTATAATCTCAATCTTATCTTTTTTCTAAACAATTGCAGTGATTCCTGGCTTTTAACTTTATTTAAAAATAGGAGCTTATTCTTGATTAAATTAAAAAGCAAAGCCCAAAAAGAATTTTACCAACCTTCTAAAAGTATTCAGTTCATCAGATATTTTATTAATTGTGCTTTATTAGTAGCAAATACAGAAAATCCAATGTACTTTTCTTTCCCCACAATTTAACATGCATCCTTCTATCTCAATCCAAATATTATTTTAAAAACCAGTGATCTGTGATTTATGTATCACTGTCAATGCATTCCACACACATTAGCACATAACTAGAAAGTAATAATTTTTCATGAGAAATGAATTGGATTTTGTGAGAATAAAAGGCCTGGAAGAGATTAAGCCACAAAAATTAGGAAAGCTACTTATGGTTCAACACAGAGAAATACTGCAGAATTTGTCATAGCAAGGTATCACATAGTTTGGAAAACAAATGCTATCAACATTTCAAGATCACAGATTGCAAGGGAGCTTTAAGATTCAGGCTTTTTGATAGGTGAACTTTCCTCATTCATTATTCCTGGGTTATGCCATATATTTTTTAAATGCAGTTAAAGTAGTTGGTAGTTACAGATTAAGTGGAGCCAAAAGGCAAACTTAATAAATTAAATCTGAAAGGAATTCGATGCAATAGTCTATGAGCTGAATCCTTAGATGTGATTTTGACCACTGCAGTGATATTTAAAAACTTGAGTTTAAATGTCCTTCAGGCAGCCCTATATTTTTAATAGTCTAGTTAACTATAGGACCAACCTCTCTCCTTTCTGCAATACACCTGCTTCATTCACCATTTTATATGCTTTCCCTGGCCGGATTTGAATGAGTGATCCTGGACTTAGTCTAACCTTCTCAGTAGTTAAATTTAGAAGGTTTTACTTTGAATGCTTACTTGGTAACAACTGTATTGTTCAACATTAGGGACACATGAGTAATAGGATCCAAACCTTGTCCACACATTTCTCACAAGGGTTCAGTGACATTATATCGAGAGGACTGACCTGGTGGAAGGAGTTACCAAAGACTTCCCTAAATTCACCTAGACATTCTATTAGAATACTGAGGCCCAGAGTAAGCTAGGATTAGGACTTGCTTTCATCTTTAAAGACAGCATTCCTTCTACTCTGCTGTGAGTGTTGGAAGGAATAGGGGGCCAAAGGATCGGGAGCCTGAGTACCATCGACAGCTCATGATGCTTCAGTGTCTTTTTACAACTGATCCTGTATTAGTCATAACTCTTAGAAAAGCCTTCTCTTCCAGGGTCCTTTTGAGAGAAGAATCTTACTTTTCTCTTGGTGTTTCTGAAGTCTACCTCTTACTTCCTCTACACACTTCACTGTCACTTGAAACAATAACTTAAAACCTCAGCAAGCTCACTTGATTTATGCACTTGATCAGATGGATTTTGGGGGTGTGTGATGGAAGCTGACTCTTCCCACCTCATGATAGGCCTAGAGTCAGTCACATAGGTGGTGGATCTCTAACAAACAAATGCACTCGTGTGATTCAAAATAACAGGGAATCAGTTTGATAAGCAAACACCTTGCGACCTGTATTCACATGATCTACCCATGAAATTTTAAAAACTGACAATCAAAATAACTAAATTGCTCAAACCTTGAAGCCACCAGTGTCCCTTCATAAATATTTCACCCTAGAGTGAAAAAGTACAAGGTTTTAATCTGCAAACATAAATTTAAATTATCATATTGCTATTTAATTATCATGAATTTCTGGATTTTGATGGAAAGGGTTGTTTACAAAATGCTGAGAATACTATCTCTTTGTAATATGGTTGTGAGATTTCAAATATTTATAGCCTAATAGAAACAAAAAGACGGCAAAAATAATCTCAGCCCTTTTGTTTTTCTACTAGTTATTTTAAATATATATATTTTAATTTTACTGGAGTATGGTTGAATTACAATGTTGTATTAGTTTCAGGTGTACAGACAAGTGAACATAGATAGATAGAGATAGAAATATATAGATATACCTCCATTCTTTTTTCCCTTATAGGCTACTACAGAATATTGAGTAGATTTCCTGTGCTGTATAGCTGTTATTAAAAATGACCATCCTCTGCAACTACCTTGCATTTCAGCAGTGTTCTCCTATTACTTATATTCCAAGTCTAAACTCCATATCTGGTTCCTATTCCTCCATTCACTTCAGTAGAGGGATTCAAAACGTCAAAGATGTTGGCCTTCTCTTGCCCTCCTAGAATCTCCATTTCATATTTTAGTTGGGTAAACTTTCTTTCACCTCTTAGAATGCTGAGTGCCTGCTAGGTAGTTTCAGAATGTTTTTCCTTTGGAAAGAGTGCTTTGGATATTCCCAGGTGGTTAACACTTCGTTGCCTTGGCATTTAAAGTTACTCAGGTCACGATGTCATTTCATGGAAGATAAAACAAGGTCTCCTACCCACACACTAGTCACAGTAATTGAAAATTGCAGAGTTAGGATTTCTTAGTTTTTTGTTTGTTTGTTTGTTTGTTTGTTTTGCAATTTCTCACTCTTCTCTTGATCATGTGAATGATGAACTGGGATTTAAAATAGCCCCATTGTCCCTTTCCAAGATAAGCCTGTAATGCTGCTGCGTCACTGAGGTGTACAATCTGTTCTTTTCTGTATAAGGTAATAGGACAAGGATATCTCTCCAGAATATGCAATTATTACTGAAAAAGTTCAATGGAAAGGAAGCAGCAAACCTGAAGCCAGTCCTGAAATGAGCTATTTATTATATAAAAATAAGGTCCACTCTTCACTATTTAATGTGGTATCTTCTAAGCCAAATGTTGACTAAACGTGACTCTTCTTTTGGGAAAAGATATTGGGACTGGAAATAGGAAGAAGGAAACTAAAACCTCTTAGTTTATATATTTAATATGAATTTGCTATTGTTAGTAACATCAGTGCATGGGTCGGTGTGGAAAAGAAGTTCATTCCTCCACCTAATAGAATAGCTAAAAAGTCAGTGTGAAAACTTCCCTCCTTCACAGAGGATCTTTCATAGGAGGGTCCAGAATACTGGTACAAATATAACAGTCTGTTTCCCAGCATTCATTCTTGATCTAAAAGCCCAATAATTCCAGGTAAAATATAATTTCAAGAGCAGATAATTTAAAGGGGGACCAAGAGCTTTTTTATTGGTATTGGTCTGTTTAACAGGATAGCCCCAAATCCTTGGTATCAGGAATGGACATGTGTGAGATAAAAGTTGACTGTAGGAGTTCCCGTCGTGGCGCAGTGGTTAACGAATCCGACTAGGAACCATGAGGTTGCGGGTTCGATCCCTGCCCTTGCTCAGCGGGTTAATGATCCGGCGTTGCCGTGAGCTGTGGTGTAGGTTGCAGACGCAGCTCGGATCCAGCGTTGCTGTGGCTCTGGCGTAGGCCAGCGGCTACAGCTCTGATTTGACCCCTAGCCTGGGAACCTCCATATGCCGCGGGAGCGGCCCAAGAAAAGGCAAAAAGACAAAAAAAAAAAAAAAAAAAAAAAAAAAGTTGACTGTAGAAATCAAGTAGTTTAGACCCTTAGACTAAAAGCAAAACCTGCAGTGAGCTCTTTGCAAGGGCAATTTTATCTGCAGAGAATGACAGTTTATTCATGAGTCTCTCTCTTTGCATCTGGTTCCCTTCACTTATTTTTGGTTTCCTTCTCTCTCTTGTTTTAATTACCATCAACATTCTCATGGCTGTTTAAATAGGTAAAGATGCTAAGACCAAAAAAAAAAAAAAATTGATGAAGAGTTTGTTATGTTTTCCGGAAGAATAGAGATTATGCATGGTCTTTCTGGTAAGTTAAAGAGGAATGATCTCTTGTTAATGTCTTAACCAAAGAAGGGATGGTTTAGTGGTTCCCCCTGTGACTCTACTATCCAAGTGAAGATAAAGGCAATTAGGAAGGCCACTCAGGCAAGTATGTGAAAGTTACAGTGGAGATTCTGTTTAAAAATAAGCTAAATTCTTGTGATAGTTACTCATCCTTCCATTTTCTGAAAGTGTCATGATAGGCAGTTGTATAGTTTTGTCATTAGGAATGGGAACCTTGGAAAAAGCAGATTAAGTGCCAGCTGTACTACTTAATAACTTCAACTCTGGGAAAATCATTAACTATCCCTAATTCTCCATCTCTTCATTTTAAAAATGAGACTATTACTAACAATAATAACCCCCTCATACGTTATTGTCAAGAACAAGTATTAAACCTTAGCAATTCCACTCTTGGGTAGATGTCCAAAAAAATTAAAACGCTAATTTGGAATTACATGCAAAACATGCACCCCAATGTTCATAGCAGCATTATTTACAATTGCTAAGATATGGAAATAACCTAAGTGACCATCAACAGATGAATGGATATATATATGTGAAATGAAATACCACCAGGCCATAAAAAGGAGTTCTTTTTTTTCCATTTGCAGCAACCCGGATGGACTTAGCATTATGCTAAATGAATTGGACAGACAGAGAAAGATAAATACTGTATGATATCATGCACATGTGGTCTAAAAAATACAACAAACTAGTGAATATAACAACAAAGAAGCAGAGATATATATAGAAAACAAACTAGCGTTTACCAGTGAGAAGAGGGAAGAGAGGCATGATTGGGGGTGGTGAGGGTGGCGGAAGGTACAAAGTATTGAGTATAAAATGAGCTCAGTGATGTATTGTACATCACAGGGAATATAGCAAATATTTTTTAATAACTGTAAATGCAAAGTAACCTTCCAAATTGTGTCAAAATTTAAAAATTAAAAAAATAAAGATTAAATATGACAGTTGTGTAAAGACTAACACAATGCCTGTCTCTAGCAAATAATGAATGAAAGTTATGTGTGTTCTTTATGAAAGCTGCTTTTTAGCTTGGTGGTATGAACTGTAGTTAGAACTTCAGCTTTTTCATTGTTTCTCAAGGGCTCTGAGGCTGCTTTATTGAGTCCTGTCTTGCTGTTTTCCAAATGTGAACCCCAGCCCAGCAGCCCAGCCTCACCTGGGAACATATTAAAAATTCAGAATATTGGAGTTCCCATCGTGGCGCAGCGGTTAATGAATCCAACTAGGAACCATAAGGTTGCGGGTTCAATCCCTGGTCTTGCTCAGTGGGTTAAGGATCTGGCGTTACCATGAGATGTGCTATAGGTTGCAGACGTGGCTCAGATCCTGTGTTGCTGTGGCTCTGGCATAGACCGTTGGCTACAGCTCCGATTCGACCCCTAGCCTGAAAAGAAAAAAAAAAAGAAAAAAAAAAATTCAGAATATTGAGCCTCATCCCAGACTTATAGATTCAGGAATTCTGAGAGTGAGGTCCAAAGAACTGTGTTTAACAAGGTTAATTTCACAGGGAATTATCATGCACATTAAAGTTTGGGAGCTGCTAAAATAGACTGTACCACCAGCAAACCACTGCCTGAATCAGTGATTTTAGCATCATGGAATATTATTGCTTGGAGATAATCCTCAACAGATAGGAGTGTTTAGTGTTTTATTGGTTACTAGTAGTAAGATATTAATTAACTCATTTCATTTTTCTGAACTTTAGTTTCCTGGCCTTTAAACTTGGGAATATAGCCTATTCTGCGGTGGTGTAATAGGTGTAAAAAAACCTACATCAAAAATCACCTTCCCGGGAGTTCCTGCCATGACTCAGTGGTTAACAAATCTGACTAGTAACCATGAGGTTGCACGTTCGATCCCTGGCGTCGTTCAGCGGGTTAAGGATCCAGCGTTCCTGTGAGCTGTGGTGTAGGTCGCAGACAGGGCTCAGGTCTAGCGTTGCTGTGGCTGTGGCGTAGGCAGGCAGCAACAGCTCTGATTTGACCCCTAGCCTGGGAACCTCCATATGCCACGGGTGCGGCCATAAAAAGACAGAAGACCAAAAAAAAAAAAAAAAAAAAAAAAAAAAAATCACCTTCCAAAAGTAAATATTTCAAAGGGGGGAAAAGAAAAGATAATTGGTGTTCAATTTCACATTCATAAGTTAAAGGTTATTTTTCTTTGATGTAAGTTATAAAGATAACTAAAAATAAACACTGTTATAAGCTAAGCATAATAGATTAAAAAGACTTTCCCCTTTTACCATTTGAAATACATATCAAGAAGCCTGTAGAAATACATGTAAAAGGCCTTTACACTTGACCTTTGCTCCCAGCACAGTTTACATCCTTTGAATGGAAAGGATACTAGATAAAACAAGGTGGGGGGATAAAGGAAAATGCCACCAGTTGACCGGTCAGCCATCAAATCTAGCAGCTGCTAGATGCTTTTGGTCCAAGCCAGCAGGATTGAAACCCGTCGCAGTTCTGCATACTGAAGATTGTGTTACTCTAACAGATATCCTTAGTTCCAATTTGTTTAAAATTCCTAATTACAGGTGAAATGTCTCTCACGGCTTTTCTACCCTACCTATATTATAGGGTTGTTTAGACCTGCATATAAGATGATTATATCTCACTTAAGATTCTTTGGATCTCAAGTAATAGAAAGCACAGGAAATGCTGGCTTAAGCAAAAAAAAAAAAAAAAAAAAAGTAACCAAGAAGAGTAATGTACTATCTTGCTTAGCATCTACAAGTCAGACATGTCCAGGTACAGACACAGTGTCCTCAGGCCCTGGATTCTTCATTTCCCCCAGTGTTGGCACCTTTTCAAGTTGGAATCTCCTCTTTCAGTTGAAGCATCAGTAGATTGAGGGTCATATACTTCTAGGTACAAATCCAATGGAAAGGTTTGAGAGTCTTTCCTCTGATATGCCCATTTGAAGGCTCCTAACATGCCATTAGCTCTGAAATGGTCATGTCCACATCACTGAAACAATCATTGTGTCAGGATTGCTCTGATTGGCTAACAGCCACACCAGAAGCATAGAAACTGAGAGCAGGGAAGTGGCCAGTTCCTTCAATAGGATTATTGCTGGTGGGCTGATAAACATTTAAACCATAGATGTTTCCTTACTTGAACGTGTTAACAGTTGACAGGACTTTGCATTAGCTCTCATCTTTAGTGATGTATTTTAAACAAAGACACTCTTATCTTACCCCCCATGCAATGAGAAGTTCTCCTTTTATGAGCTTCAGAGTGTTATAAGGGTTTGGAGCTGTGGCTGTACCTTAGCATGACATAATGAAAAAGACCTCATTCCAGTTCCTGCTCTGCAGTTCACTGTGTGAACTCGTATTAAGTTTCTTAACCTTATTTTCTGAGCATGAGATCATTGCTTATTTCATAGGACTATTGGAGAACTAAAAGAAGGCAATATGTAAAATACCAGTTACTATTCATTAAGTTTATTGTCATGCATAAAAATTGGGCATCTGTCATAGAAGTGGTCCAGAGCCCCATGGGAATTGTTCTTTCCATATCCCAGGCACTTGAGCCTGCTACTAGAGCAAGGGACCTATATAAATAGAGGTTTAAGCCTTAGAGAAGGAAAGGAACTCAGGGGGTAGTCTCATGCAGTTCCAGTCTTCAGAATGGTGTTACCAAATTAAATACATCTTATTGATGACTCATGAAGACACTGAATTACTGAGTGTCACAAATTTCATCCAATCAGCACTTATTTCTTGAGCATCTGCTATGTGCCAGGCATCATGCCAAGTACTTGCAGATGCAAAAAAAAAGAAAAAAAAAATGAGGCAGACCTTGTGGAGAAAACCAGTCCTCCAAGGAAGGACAAGACAGGGTAATGGGAGCAATATTTCAGGGCTTGACTCTGATGTGCAGCCTAATAACCTACTACCTGCATAAAATCCTTCATGTCTTTGGTAACTGGGAGATTAATTAGAAATGAAGATGGTTATAATTTATCCCTCTCTACAGCTTCATGATTTTGGGTAAGAATTTTATGGAAAAACATTTTTTATTCAGGTTTATTAATGGCCTTAATTGATACTATCCAAGCAGTTGTATTTTGAAGTCGAAGTATTCTAATGTAATATAACATTGATGAGTAGCACTTCATAAATGGATACAGATGTTCAATGCTCCTTACCCACCACCACCAGGCTCCCACTTCAGCCTGTGAAGATCTCCAGTAGCTTTGAGATGATTGGGTTTTCCTACAAAAAGTTCATCACCCATATCTATTCCAGGTACATTGTAAGGGCAACACAAATGCTTTTATTTTAGACATAGCTACTTGACTTGTTTTCCCACCTTACTGGAGCCTGTATGTATCCCACTGCACTCACAGTATGTTATAAGGATCGACTTTTCATGGTGCTTTTGTTTTCCACGTTCTTCCCACATATTCTAAATTATTCTCCCCAAACCCTATTCTCACAGTTGAAGAGAGAGATTAAATCATTTTTCCAAGGTCACAAATAGCAGATCAAGGAGCCAGAATGCCAGTCTTTTGACCCTAGATGCAGTAATCTTTCTGGAGAGTGTCATGGAGACCAGCCTCAATGTTGTCTTTCTCACCACTGTAGCAATGACGCAGCACCAGGTACACAGTGGCAGTCAATTTTTAAGTTGTGAGGGAAAAAAATAAATAAATAATAGGGTTTCAGTAATTATCTCATATAATAAATCTTGAATTTCCTAGACAATGAAATAGAAACCCACTAAAATTAAACAAATTATCCAAGGATCATTTGTTCTCAAATTAGAGCAAGTTTATCTTAATAGTAGTCCACGGCTCACATTATTTTGACTATGATTGTTACTATGGATTTTTTAAAAATTTTTATTATAGTTAATTTACAGTGTTCTGTCAATTTCTGCTATATAGCAAAGTGACCCAGTTTTATATATATATATGTGTGTGTGTGTGTATACACATATACACATACACATACATATATATATATATACACATACATATATATATATATACATATACATTCTTTTCTCTCACATTATCCTCCATCATGTTCCATCACAAGTGATTAGATACAGTTCCCTGTGCTATACAGCAGGATCTCATTGCTTATCCACTCCAAATGTAGTAATTTGCATCTACTAACCCTCAACTCCCAGTCCATCCCACTTCTTCCCCCTCCTTGACAACCCCAAGTCTCTTCTCCATGTCCATGAGTTTGTTCCTTTTCTGTGGATATGTTAATTTCTGCCATATATTATATTCCAGATATAAGTGACATCATATGGTACTTGTCTTTCTCTTTCTGACTTACTTCACTTGGTATGAGAGTCTCTAGTTCCAACCATGTTGCTGCGAATGGTATTATTTTGTTCTTTTTTATGACTGAGTAGTATTCCATAGGGTATTAACATCTTGTTAATCCATTCATCTGCTGGTGGACATTTAGGTTGTTGACATGTCTCGACTATTGTGAATAGTGCTGCAGTGAACATAGGGACACATGTATCTTTTTCAATGTAAATTTTGTCCAGATATATGCCCAGGAGTGGGATTGAGGGATTATATGGTAGTTCTATATTTAGTTTTCTGAGGTACCTTCATACTGTTTTTCCAGAGTGGCTATACCAATTTATATTCCTACCAACAGTGAAGGAGGGTTTATAGAAAACCCTAAGGACTCCACACAAGAACGCCTGGAACTGATCAATGAACTTAGCAAACTAGCAGGATATAGGATAATATTCAGAAATAAGATGTGTTTCTGCATAATAACAATGAAGTATTAGAAAAGTAATATAAAAATACAATACCTTTTAAAATCACACCCCCCAAAAAATAAAATACTTAGGAATAAAACTTACCATGGAGGTGAAAGACTTGTATGCTGAAAACTATAAAACATTAAGAACTAGAAAGTGTTAAGAACTAGAAAACATTAATCAAGGAAATTAAAGAAGACTCAAAAAAATGGAAAGATATTTCATGGTCCTGGATTGGAATAATTAATATCATTAAAATGGCCATAGTACTCAAAGCAGTCTACAGATTTAATGCAATCCCTATCAAATTATCCATGCCTGTTGTGGCTCAGCAGTTAACAAACCTGACTAGCATCCATGAGGATGCAGGTTCGATCCCTGGCCTCACTCAGTGGTTTAAGGATCCAGCAGTGCCATGAACTGTGATGTGGCTCAGATCCTGTGTTACTGTGGCTGTGGTGGACGCCAGCAGCTACAGCTCTGATTCGATCCCTAGCCGGGGAACCTCCACATGCCACGGGTATGGCCCTAAAAAGAAAAATAGGCCAAAAAAAAAATTACCCATGACATTTTTCATAGAACTAGAACAAACAATCCAAAATTTTATATGGAACCAAAAGAGACCCATAATTGCCAAAGCAATTCTGAGGAACACAAACCAAGCAACACGTATAACTCTACCAGACTTCAGGCAAGACTACAAAGCTACAGTAATCAAGACAGTGTGGTACTGATACCAAAACAGACATACAGACCAATGGAACAAAATAGAGAACCCAGAAACAAACTGACACCTATGGTCAATTAATCTTCAACAAAGGATGCAGGACTATTAAATGGGAAAAAGTCTCTTCAGCAACTGGTGCTGGGAAAACTGTACAGCTGCATGTTAATCAGTGAAACTAAGCCACACCCTCACACCATGCACAAAAATAAACTCAAAATAGTTTTTAAATACTTAAACATAAGACACCATAAAACTCCTAGAAAGAGAACATAAGCAAAACATTCTCTGACATCAACCATACAAATGTTTTCTTAGGTCAGTCTCCTAAAGCAATATAAATAAAAACAAAAATAAACCAATGGGACCTAATCAAACTTACAAAATTTTGCACATCAAAGGAAACCTTAAAAAAAAAAAAAAAGACAACCTATGGAATGGGAGAAAATAATTTCAAAGGATGCAACCAACAAGGGCTTAATCTCTAAAATATACAAACAGCAACTTATACAACTCAACAGCAAAAAAACCAACAACCCAACTGAAAAATGGGCAGAAGACCTAAACAGATATTTCTCCAAAGACATACAAGTGGCCAACAGACAGATGAAAAAAATGCTCAATATCGCTAATTATTAGATAAAAACAAATCAAGCTACAATGAGGTATCACTGCACACTGGTCAGAAAGGCCATCCATGATTAGTAAGTCTACACATAACAAATGCTTGAGCGGATGTAGAGAAAGGGAACCCTCCTACTATGGATTTATATTTTTAGCTCAGTCTAGTCTGGTGTATATTGCTTTGCCGTTACAATTGCTTAGCAGGAAAGCAAATGTCTTCAAGCTTAGGGGGGAACAACTCCTAAATATCATCATGCGTAGTGGCCAAAGAAATTTTGCTGAAGAGTTATTTCCTAGGTAGTTAAGAATTAATACCTCAGAACAGAAAATAAACAGACTACCTGAAATAACAAGCGATGATCAGTTTCCCACTTGCATCTGCTTCACTTTCCTTGAGTGTTTGAAAGCTATACCTCATTCCCCCAAGTTTTATACTCTAATGATAAAGGTTTGAATTCCAGCTCCACAACTGAATAACTATATTTTGGGTAAATTTGATGACTGCCCTCACCTGTAAGAATTCTTTTTCAAAGGATGGTTGTGAGATAGTTTCTACAAAGCACTAGCACTTAGGACCTTCAAATATATATTTTATCCCATAGGATCACTAAACCCATCATTAAAGCTACTACTGTCCCTTCCTTGACAGAAGTGTTTCCACATTTACTAGATTTAATTTTCAAATCTTATATACTTTTCAAATTAAGCCCAAAATATATTTGTTTAATATTTCTCCTGTGCAAAATCCTACCATAAACCAAGTAAATAGAATGTCTTATCAGAGGGCAGAGTTTAATCGGTCAATTTTCATGTCCCAGCATATTTCATAGCTTCTATTTCTCAAAAGATTTTTTTTTCTTTTTTAGGGCTGCACATGCAGCATATGGAAGTCCCAGGCCAGGAGTCCCATCAGAGCTGCTGCTGTCGGCACATGCCACACCCACAACACCACCAGATCTGAGCTTCCTCTGCAACTTACACCACAGCTCATGGCAATGCCAGATCTTTAACCCACTGAGTGAGGCCAGAGATCAAATCCACATGTTCATGGGTACTAGTCAGGTTTGTTACCACAGAGCCAGGACGGGAATGCCTCTCAAAAGATTGCTGAGTTGAATTTATAATATAGGGCCATTAAGCTACATTTGAAACCTAATTGTTGGTATATAATCTTAGCAACTTTTTTTTTTGCCTTCATATATGCATAATTTATGAAGCTTAGAGCATTGTGTCTTCCAGTTAAGTATTTGGTTATATTTTTTTCGTCCACATTTGCACCTATCCTTGCACCTATTTTTCCCTTGTTTTATAATTACAAAAATTTTAGATATAGTCACAGAAGTGAAATTGCTAGATTGTATGGTATTCTGTTTTTAATTTTTCGAAGAGCCTCCATCCTGTTTTCTATAGTGGCTGTTCCAATTTACAATCCACACAACAGGGCACAAAGGTTCCCTTTTCTCCATGTCCACATCAGCATTTGTTACCTCTTAACTTTTTGATGATGGTCTTCCTAACAAGAGTGAGATCATACCTCATTGTGATTTAAATTTGCATTTCCCTAACAATTAGCTATGTTGAGCATTTATTCCTGTACCTGTTGGCCTTTCACATGTTTTCTTTGGAGAAATGTCTGACAACCTCCTTTGCCTCTTTTAAATTGGGTTGCCTTTTTTTTTTTTGGAGTTGATTGTGTTCTTTATATATTTTGGATATTAACCCCTTTTCAGATATATGTTTTGCAAATGTTTTCCCATCCCATAAGTTTACTTTTCATTTTGTTGGTGGTTTCTGTTCCTGTTTTGTTTCTTTTGGTTTGATGTAGTCCCACTTGTTTATTTTTTATTTTGTTACTTGTGCAATAGGAGTCACATCCAAAAAATCGCTACCAAGATCCATGTCAAGATTTACTCCTATATTTTTCTTCTAGATGTTTCATGATTTCAGATCTTATGTTCAAGTCTTTAAAACATTTTCAGTGAAATGGTGCAGCCACTGTGGAAAATAGTATGGCCGTTCTTCAAAAAAATCAAAAATAAAATTACCATGTAATCCAGCAATCACATTTCTGGGAATATATCCAAAGGAAACAAAACGCTGAGTTAAGATACCTGCACACTTCCTCCCCCATGTTCATAGAAGCTTTATTTACAGTAGTCAACGCATGAAAGCTACCTAAATGTTCATCGGATTGGATAAAGAAAATGCGGCGTGTAGTATTCTACTGTGTGTGGAGTATTATTCAGTTATAAAAATGAGGAAACCCTACCATTTGCAACAATATGGATGGACTTTGAAGTCATGACGCTAAGTGAAATAAGTCAGAGAAAGAGAAATGCTGCATGATCTCATTTGTGCATCTGAAGGAAAAAAAAACAAAAAACAAAAAAACAAAAAAAAACTCCTAGAAAAAGAGATCAGACTGGTGGTTGTCAAAAGCGGAGGTGGCGTTCCCATTTCGGTGCAGCAGAAATGAATCCGACTAATAACTATGAGGTTATGGGTTTGATCCCTGGTCTTGCTCAGTGGATTGAGGATCCAGTGTTGCCGTGAGCCTGTGGTGCAGGTCAAAGATGTGGCTTGGATCCTGTGTTGCTGTAGCTGTGGCATAGGCTGATGGTGGCTGTAGCTCCAATCTGACACCTACCCTGGGAACCTTCATGTGCTGCATACAGGTGCAGCGCTAAAAAGCAAAAAAAAAAGAGTTTGGATGAAGGGAAAATTGGAGGAAGGTGGTCAAAAGCACAAATGTTTTAAGATAAAGAATTACTAGGAATGTAATATACAACATTATGAATAGAGCTATTACAGCTGTATGAAATAAAGATGTTAAAAGAGTAAATCCTAAGAGTTCTCATCATGAATTTCGTTTCCCTTTTTTTCTTTTGTTCTTTTTCTTTTTATTATATTTATATGAAAAGATAGATGTTAACCTATTGAAATCATTTCACAATATATGTAAATCAAACCATCACACTTTGTACACTGAAATTATACAGTGATGTATGTCAGTTATTTCTCAATAAAACTGGAAATAAAATAAGATATAGAAAAATTGATAAAATATTTTTAAAATTATTGGCAATAATTATATTCTGAGTCTTCACCAAAATAAATATACTCTATTATTAATAATAGCTTTTTGCCATTAGGTTTTATTATCTGTAGCAATAGAGGCCTCTTAAAAATAAGGCACATAGGAGTTCCCGTCGTGGCTCAGTGGTTAAAATGAATCTGACAAGCATCCAAGAGGACTCAGGTTCGATCCCTGGCCTTGCTCAGTGGGTTAAGGGCCTGGTGTTGCCATAAGCTGTGGTATAAGTCACAGACGCAGCTTGGATCCTGCGTTGCTGTGGCATAGTCCAGCAGCTACAGCTCCGATTTGACTCCTAGCCTGGAACCCCCATATGCTGTGTGGCCCTAAAAAAAGCAAAAAAATAAATAAATAAAATTAAAAAATAAAGTATACAAATATTTCCTTCTTAACAAAACACAAATATTACATAATCATTTAGGCTGGGCAAATCATGATGTTAGTACTCATCCTTTATTTCACCCTGTCTACATAGCCACCCTGATTCCATTCCATGAGCCCAGAAGTCAACTCAGTACAGGTAACTCGGCTGTCTTGAGTCCTGCCTGCCTGCTTCCCTTCCCTGGAAAGTCAGTTCCTCACCCACTCACCCCTCCACTACTACAGTTTGTTCAACTTTTATTTTCAAGTTCCTTGTAATTCTAGATTCTCTTGCATTTTGGCAAGTCTCATGTTGCCTGCATTTTTATTGTTCAAAACTCTTCCTTTATCCTATTCATATTGATACTGCAAACTTAGGTAACATCTTGTAACTGATATTGATAAGAAGCATCAATTAAATGAAGTTATATAAAAAATGTTTCTGGCAGGTGTATCAAGTACTTAATAAATGTTTCCTCCATTTTTAGTCCTAGTTTAACATGAGTCCATCTGTAATTAGGCTGCTATTGTGAGCACAGTTCAATAATCAGTCCCTTAATACTGTTTAATACCTAGTTCAGTTTAATTTTTTTTTATATTTGTAATCAAGACTATAAATTCTTTAAAGGGGGTAACACCTTCCATTTTTCTGTATTCTTTAAGAAGTCATGAAAATGATACTAGTGCCAGTGTATTATATCATTGCATCATTACAGCAATCCTCTTGGGTCAGATTATTATACCATCTAATAGCTGAAGAAACTGAAACTCACATAGTTTATAGCGGCAAAGCCACAGTTCAAATTTAGATCATGTAATCGCAAAGCCAAATCTCTTAAGCACTATGATAAATGCCTACATATCATAGTGCCATGAATAATAAATACCAATAAAAGCTTCTTGTTTTGAATGTCTTGTTTGATTCTTCCCCCTTGCAGATGGACCCCCATGAGAATATTTTACTGAGCACTCTTGAGATAAAAAATGAAATGGCCACGTCTGAGGCTGTGATGGGACTTGGAGACCCCAGGAGCACAATGCTGGCCTATGATGCCTCCAGCATCCAGTATCGGAAAGCCGGGTTGCCCAGGCATAGTTTTGGCCGAAATGCTCTGGAACGGCACGTGGCACAGAAGAAAAGCCGCCTGCGGAGACGTGCCTCCCAGCTGAAAATCACCATCCCCGACTTGACTGATGTGAATGCCATAGATCGGTGGTCCCGCATATTCTTCCCAGTGGTTTTTTCCTTCTTCAACATCGTCTATTGGCTTTATTATGTGAACTAAACCATAGCCTCCTGTGGGAAGCAAGGACTAGATCCCTCCTCAAACCAGTTGTACAGCCTGACGTAGAACTTGGAAAACATCAATCCAGGATAAAAGTGATGCTAAAATACCTTAGTTGCTGGCCTATCCTGTGGTCCATTTCATACTGTTTGGGTTGCTTCTGCTAAGTCATGAATACACTAGGGTCCTAGTGGTTTTCCAGTTAAAATGTAAGTGATGGGTACAAAAGCTGAGTCTGAGTATTCCATTTTATCTGCTTAGTATGCAGCCTATACAGAGGGGAAGAATTTAGAAGATATTCTAGAAGGCTCAGTAGCATCATCAGTCATTTCGCTGAGAAGTGATCATGTCCGGATACCCCCCATCTTTAGTCCTAAGGTTGGCATGCTCTTGAGATGGCACTGTGCTTATGAAACACAATCTTCAGTGTCATGCAGACATGCTTACTGATGATGGTCTATGCCCATCTTCTTAAGATCGTAATGGTGCCATAGGAGGTTAATTCCCACTGGATTCTAGAAGGTTCTCATGTAGTTTGAACAGGCTAGGGAAAGTCAAGACAGAGACCCAGGAAACAAATTTGGCCAGCCTCTATTTGCTTGAGCATGAGAATCGACTCTGACATCTTCCATTTTGACACTAAGAGATGAGGAAACTTCTGAACATTGTCAAAGAAATTTTTTTTTAAAGGCTATTTCAGAGGTGGTTAAAATAAGAGTTAATAACCCAAAGCAGGGTTAAAAAATCCAGAAATGACTGTTGTGACAAAATTAAAGCAAGCAGCATGACCCTTATCAGCCCCTTATAGTCTCTGGTCCATATATACTGTGTTCAGTAGGAAAAGGTAGAATGAGAAAGATTTTTTTTTCCTCCAACCCCACAAGCTTTTGACAGCATACCTAAAGAAGATTTTATGATTTATATAATCAAAAGACAATCCCAAATAGAAAAGTTAGTGGAATTAGAAGTATCTTAGGTTACACTGGGAGGTGTTCCAATATATGAATGTAAAGCACAGACAAAATTAGGAAACAGGGTGCTTTTCTCACAGTGTCAGCTGTCTCTACAACATTTTCCTGCAAATTTATTTGTGAATTTAATACAGTATTCCAAAAGAAGGATTTTTTTTCATTTCTTTAGGGGATCAATGGTCTTTCCCAAATTTTCTTGCTTCTGAAATTCTGATAGTATTCTTAGGAGACAAAGTAAGGCTTTGAAGAGATTGAGAGAACTGTATTTCCTTCTGTGCAGTGAAGTCCACCTTTGTCTCTTTCATAGCAAACAGTACTTCAAATTTTTGTGCACAAATAGGGTTAGTTTATGAGTTTGTTGGGTTTGATTTTATAAAGGTGCTTTCACTGCGTATGTTGCCAGCTGCCTAACCAATGAAGCTATGAAAGGTCATGGAAAATAGGATTGGAAGAAAGTCACAATAACAGGATGAATATCATCAGCCTCAGTTGATACTATAAAAAACTATGTAACTGATAATCGGTCAGGCAGGATGTATGGTTTTTAATCTAGCAGGCAGGAAGCATGGTTTTTAATTCAGTTTTTAAATTATGTCATTGTGCTTCTTTCTCTAATAATTGGACACACACATTCGTATGTTGGACAGGAAAGAGAATAAGCTGCTATATTTTATTTCTATCAGTATGAGGTTCATATTTTGCCTTTCTTGGAGAAAATAGTGAATTGCTCATTTTTCCTTAAAGTTTGATTTGACTGATTTTTTTCTTTGGAAGATGATTTTTCTATTTTAAAAACAAGCACTTCTTTTCAGATTAACATGCCTAATTGTCCATAGCAACAAAGGCCAGTATTTGCCTATAGATAAAATGGTATGTATGTTTTCTTCCCCTGATGATTCGGCAGCTTAGAATAGGATGGAGTCCTGCTGCCCTTCTATTCCCACTATTTGAGGAAAAAAAAGTTATTTAGCATCCAGCTTTCTGAATTTACCCCAAGATGGGATATTTTTTTTTCACCAGCATAGGAAACTCTGGCCCTTATTTATTTATTTATTTTTGTTATACATGTGAACACCTCTGAATATGATCTTTAGGCAGAATCCAACCAATATGCTTCCTGTGGCCTCAGAGCAAAGATTCTTCAAGTTTTTCCAGGGACACACTTTCCCCTGGGCAATCATTTTGGGACATCACACAAATAAAAGTGCCTGCCCCTTGTCGCCAGGGGTTAAAGTTCGAGTGGTGTATATCAGGAAGAAGCATATTGATAACTCAGGTGCACAACTCTAAAATGCCATTCTGGAAAGGTTTTTTCTAGAGATAACTCAGCTCAAGTCTAAAAGTGGGCTCTTACTTGCAATTATCATTAAAGCCATAAAAATCCCTGGTAGTGTCATTGATAGTTATAACAACATTTTGATGTCCAGGGAAGTCAACAGATAAATCTAAATCAAAGTGGAAAGAAGCAACTTTGCAGCAATGAGCCTCAAAAGCATATGACCAGGGATTCAGTTCTGCTTGTAGTGATAAGAAAAATCTAGGGAAGAGGAGAAAGATGGGACCTTGGAACCGAAGCCCTAGAGCAAAATCCATATATTGGCATTCAATAACCATGTAGATAAAAAAACAGACTCATCCTGCCCAGAGATAATGGTAGACATAGACTTTATTCTTAAACTACATTTTTGTTAAGTTGAATTGGACTGTAGATACCAAATTAGGGGAGGGCCAGGGAGGGGTGCTAGATCTTTTAGTCTTCAAAAAGACCAGTCAGCTGGATATCTAGTGGTTAAACTAAAGGACCACACAAGTGTGTTTTGGCAATTCTGAAATGGTATTACTATCAGTTTATACATATATGTATAGTTTTTCCTTTTGATTATAAAACAGCCAGATAGCCAGCAATTAAGGTGTTTTTTCATCTTTGTGAAATTCATAGGCAAATTCTAACTCTTAAATGCACAGTCTAAATGAAATCTTTGATCTCAATCTGTATATATATATATTGTATATGACTGCTAGTAGGTATGAAATGCATTTTCAGAATTGAAAACTCATGCAACATAATCATGTGTTTGCATAAGGAATGTTACAATTCTTT
This sequence comes from Sus scrofa, assembly GCF_054392235.1. NCBI lineage: Eukaryota > Metazoa > Chordata > Mammalia > Artiodactyla > Suidae > Sus > Sus scrofa. The sequence continues at coordinate 74,376,280 of NC_139398.1, forward strand.
CTACTGCAATTTAATAACAGGGGAAAGAGTTTAGCAGTGCCATTTAGACTTTTCTCATTTCTTCAAAAGCAGTGCTAAGTGAAAAAATAATAATAATAATAATAAAATGGTTTAGGAACCAAAAGACTTTACATTCTAGCATTAGGAACACACACACACAAAAATGTGTCAAAAGCACAATGCATAGAGAAAGTTCAGTGGAATGCATAATGGGGAAATTAATCATGTTTTAAGCAAGACCTGCATTAAATTGGCAACTAAGGCAATTTCCATTTTCTATAGGTAACTGTGTTCCAATTTTATGATTAAATTCATACTCAGCAACAGACAGCCAACAAACAAGTCTTAAAACATATCTACATGTATATATGTGTATATATAGATCCATAAAAACATACATATATATGCATTCATATGTTGGAAAACAAAAGGAATAAGCTAATATGTTTTATTTCCTTCATTAAACAAGTGTATTAATATTTTAAATTTGGCAACCAACAAATCAACATATTGAAAACAAGTAATACAGGGTACTGAGCATTTCTCTATCAGCAAATCAATGCCTACAGTTCTTATGAACCACTGCACAGTTCGACACTACAATAGTACTGTACCTCAGAACATGGAAATTAACTAGTTTTCACGTTGCTTGTCTATTTATTCTCTTTTTCAAAGAAACCAATAACATTGTCTGTTGGTGATTTAAAAACAAAAACTGTCTTAAGAAAACAGAAAATGATTTTAAAAAATTCCTCCCAGGAGGACGAAAAAAAAAAAAAAAAACCTAAATCCCACCATGTTGGTTAGGGCAAATACTCTCAACTGTAGCACCCATAACCATTTTGCTAAGTGTACAGAGTCCATGTAATGTGAGCAACCATAACTTTCACTGAGTGTGTGTAAATATTAAAACAGATTTCTTAAATATTTTTAACTTCTAATTTGTATTTTATGGTAAGGCAACGTGCTAATTCTGTTTATGGCTTAAGTTGATGTGTTACTATGTAAATAATTAAACATGCTGTAAATGAATAGTCAATAGCTACAAATAATGGTTTAGCTTTTTTTCCCTTAATTTCTATTTATTTTTTACTAAGCACAGTTACTGCAGTGCCCCAGCAGAGAAATTTAAACACCCTTTTACATAAATGGTTTGGGATCCCAGACAGAAGGGTTTCAATTTGCTATACACACAATCTCACACACACACACACAAATATACACACATATACTCATACACGCACACACACAGACATTCAAACACACATACCCTTTTGCCCACTCAGTTACTTACTCCCTTGTCACCTCTATGGGAAACACTGTAGTGTTTATGTAATCAAGGTAACAGCCAAGAGATTGCCTTAGAAATGGCAACTGGAAGAAGCAGAAATGATCCCTGATAACTTGATAGAGTTTTTTAATATGTAAGAGTTCAAGAAACCAAAGGACATAACTTAAATTTCAATTTTCAAAGAGTTGAAGTTTATATCGATGGCACTACAGGATACAAAAATGCTTATTATCCATACCTGCTCCAGAAATAAATGTTACAGACAGTACATAGACAAGAACTTTTTTTCTTTAATAATAGCATTTCGTCGTTAGATAGTATTATTCCTTTTACCAAAGACTCCAGAATTATTAAAAAAAAAAAAAAAGGAAAGAAAAAAGGAAAAATGAGGGAAAATGGGGAAAAAAAGACACTGCTTCACACCAAAGGTTTAAAAAATATTTTCCAAATACATTTAGGTACTTTGTAAAAAGTAGTAAGAAGCCAACAGAATGCTAATTAAGTTACTTCCCTAAAGACATCATTTAAGGGAAGAGGAAAAAATCTTAAATATCTATTTGGAAATTGAAGTAAACTGTTTCTGTAGATATATATGCAAAATGCTGGCATCAGATTTTAATTTGCTTTAAGAATTTGTTTTGTGGTCAAGATAAATATGATTCAAAGTGAAGAAAAACAAAATTTTGTGTTTTTTTTAACTTTAAAACCAAATGTCTCTCTCCTGTCACATGTCGTTATTCTGATGCCCATGTGTATGTCTTGGCACCACCTGAAGCAAGCTGACAGTTCCATCAGCTTGTATCTTTCTCTTTTAAGTTCAATAATATGAGTTCAATGGTCATTTTAAACACAAAGTTGACAATAATTTAAATTCCATAACATTTTAAAATTTTTATTTGCATGGGTGTTTAAATAGTTCTGTTATGAATATTGTCCCTGCACAGTTCTGAAATGTCCTTTTATAAAAAGTGATATTCTAGTTCCTTCACAATGTAGTGATTATCAGCCTTACTAATTACCTTGTAGCCTTTCTTAATATGCACATAATGCACATTTTCCAATGGCTAGAAAAACGCAAAACACAGTGGATATCATTGCATCTATTTTCATGTCTTTCTAAAAACAGGACTACTAAAATCTCTGGGATACAAGAGATAGTGACAAATGAGACTATAAATGAGTAGCACATAAGAATTATTTTCTTGAATTTAAACTTATTACAGCCAGTTTCAGCATGTAAATATATAATAATGTTGGCTAGTGTGTAATTCTTGAACTAAGAAGTATAAATAAAACTTAAAAAGGTGTGTGTATGTGTATCATTGAGTTCAAATTTTTTTTTGACTGGTAAGTTAGATTGTTGAATTAAGGCACTTGTGAAAAGCAATGAAAAATTTAGGAACTTGGGACCTGCTATACTGCAGACTTGAGTTTGATCTCTGACGTCACATATTAGGTATATGATTGTGCAGATATTTAATTCTTCTGACTCAGTTTTCTTATCTGAAGCAAAATACAATTGTGCCTCCTTCATAGGACTGTTGTATGGTTAAAGTGAAATAATCCATAAGAATTTCTTAGCATAAGGACACACCTTAACTGGTGTGTAAACAGTAGATACTATTGTTGCTATTGTTAATTATAATCACTTCTAGAATATTCTGAACATGTAACACAACTTCTATTATGAGTCTAAATCATCATAGTAATTATTAAGTATTTTCTTAGGTTAGATACTTATGAGCAATTAATTAAGAACTTGGCTTCCAGCATGAAACCATGATAAACAGAGGTACTCATTCATTTGACATTCAGCGTATATTAGCTGAAGACCTTATGCTAAGTACCTTGCAGATTGAATACTTACTTAATCCTTACCATAGTCCTAAAATTAGAAGAAACTCAAGGTGAGAAAGAATAAGACCTTGCCCATGAGAGAAGAACTTGGGTCCCCACCCAGGCTGGACTCACCCCTAAATCCTTATAAGTTCTTTCTGCCCAATCATTAAAAGTGGGTTACCTAGTGTGTTCAATTCTCATTAATTTTGGTCACTTCTTGAAAAGATTTGCTGCGAACCTACCTTGTGAGCCAGACTTTGTGCTGGTACAGGACAAAAAGAGCCTAGGCTTCCCAGGCCCTGCCCTCTTGGAGCATGTGGCCGTTCTCATGGGAACTCTCCAGAGGCCAGTGAATGCGTTGGTGACAGGCCTCCTGTCTTTCACTCTTGGTGAGTTTAAAATGTCCAACAGCACCTCATAGATGGTCAGTTTGAGCCAGGCTTCCTGTCAGGACAAAAGTGTCCCATAAAATCATCATTAAAAGGGGCTATGGCTGCCAAGGAGTAACACAACTAAAAAAAAAAAAAACAAAAACTCACCTATAGTAAAGACCAAATTCTTGCCAGCTTACACTACAAATCACAAACTGTATCATCTAGACTGGTAAAATTCATACGGTAGCATTTGATATCCATCATGCTAAGTTTCAGCATGTGCCCAGCAGAGAGAACACACATGAATGCTCAAATCCATGAACATGTTCACCTGTCCGGGATGTGTATTTGTGTGCATGAGCCTCTGTGGGTGGGGGATGGTGAGAGGGCTAATAGGAAATACTACCACAGGTGGGGGTTGTGGTCTATTACTTACCTTGGAAAGAGAAGATTCCTAGATATTTCTCCCAAATAAGCTGATCAGTTGGTAATGGGAAAATTCTCCCATTCATATTCCTGCTACTATAATTTCCTAATGTGTAGCTATCTTTGCCCTCTTCTGAAACTAGTTCTAATTATGAAATACCATATGACATTTTCCAGACAGAGTATTTCTCTAAACCATGAGATCCATCTCCAAGAATAACACCAGTTGGGGAAAATTCTCAGGGGTGACAGGAGGCACAATCCATCCACAATCTCATTTTCTCAAGCAGATAGCCCCAAAGAAAGGCATCCTTGTCTCTTAAAATCTCTGCATCAGAGCATCAGCCAAATGCTCCAGCCTGCTACCTCATTACCAGCCATAGCATCACCCCACCCCATGGACTAGAACCATGGAATGATTATGGGATGACAAGGTCCAGACAAGCCCTGGAAGATTAGGCTTCTTTGGGGGGTCTTCTTATTGATGCATTCATCTGTTCATGCTCTGATCTTTTCTTTTGTTTCAGATAGCCAGCTAGGTCATTCTATTTATTTATATGTTTATCTTTTCATTTCAGAGGTTTTAATTGGCTAAAAAGAAGCCATGGCTGGAAGATTCAGAGATGATATTAGTTCCCTGCAAGTACTGAGGAACATGAATGTCTTTCAGGGTAAGAAGAGAGGGAGGGATGCTTTCTCCAAGATTGGGAAGGAGAAAAGCCGCAGGTTCCGTGGAAGTGGAGACCTGAACACTGTTCAGCAGCAGTGACTTAGGGAAATGGCAAACCTCAGAGCAGATAGCACAGTGAAGCTTAGGAGGCAGCCCCTTGGCACCACCCCTGGCATGCTTATAGATGGGAGAGTCTTTGACCACGGTGAAAGAATCAAACAGTCTGGAACGTGACTGTAGAAAATAAGTATGTTTTTTCCTCTATAGCTTCATTTAAGAAGTTAGCTTCACTAACTGCACTCTCATATGGGACCTGTAGTGGGTACTGTTTTGCTCCTCCTCAGAAAGTTTTGTGAGGGACCACAGGATGGACTTAATATTGGATCAGTAATAGCCTCTTTGTAGTAATAGATGTTCAGAGGAGAGTGGGAATAATAGGCTCTAGTCCTGAAAATTAAAAAGCTAATGTGATACACAATTAGTTAGAGGATTGATGTATCTTATATCTTGCAAATTCAGATGCGTACACAGGGCTTAATGGGATTATAGATAAATAATATAGGCCTGGTGTAATTTAATAGGGAGTGGTGGGGACTGTGGTATTTGGGCAGGATAAGCTCTATTTAAAGAGGGAGCCACCACTGGGCCCCATCCAGTTGTCTTGAAGAATTACAAGCCCAGTGATGCTAGAGGCAGCTGAGAATGCAAGAGACCCCCCAAAGCACTGAATCTTTAACATTTTGGACAGATACAGTAGGGCCAGAGGGACACAGAAACATTCATCTTTCTTATGCCAGAAAGCCCATGCTGATGTTCTACAGCTGTAACTCTCAAGCTGAGATTGAGGCAGGAGCACAGTCCCTGCTCCTTGGGAGGGCATGTGGACCAAACAAGCTCCAGTGCCATTATAGTTGTGGCAAGGTCAGTCTTTCCTGGAGGCCGACACCTGACACATGTAAGAAAGGAAAATGCCACTTTTGCGTTTCCTCAAAAAATACAGAATCTTTTTTTAATCATAAGCAGGTACAGAAAATTGCCAGTAGAAGTCTTCATACTGTGGAGGATCTGATTGGTTTTAGATCACTCATGCAGAGGGTCTTTGTCTCTCTTCTCCCCTCGGTGTCAGAAGTCCCGTGCTTTCCCCCACACACTTCCTGCACTACCCAGCAAGCAGGGAGACCTGACTGGGGATAAGATAGAGCCACCCGAGCAGGGATTTTGGAGGGAAGTAAAGTGATGAAGGGGTAAGGAACTGTTGGGAGAGAAGCATAGGGGGAAAAGTAGAGGTGAAGGCAGAGGCTCCAGGTCATTTTATTGCTGATAGGGTGGAGAAGAGTCATGGACACTATGATTCTTGACTGTGTCAACTCTGGAGATGAAGCATGGGTACAAATTCAATAGGAAGTGGAAGCTACCCACAAGTTTCCACCTCCCTGAAGACCCCATATAGTCCCAGTTTAGTGGATGAACCTGAAAGTGAAGAACTAATAAAAAATCATCCAGAAATTCCAGAGGTAAAGCTGCAGTGGTTGGAAGAGGGTAACTGTAAATAGAAGAAATTCTGTCCTAGTCTCAATGATAAAATGTACATGCTTGATAAATGAAACAATGTGAAAATCTCTAAGCCATGGTGTTGATCCCAGGAGCTTGGTCCCACTTTGGTGTCCTGGAGAAGAAGAGAAGGAGGAATAAAAGGAAGAGCACAGGACAAAATAAAGGGAAGAAGGAAAGGAGAGAATCAGAAATGTTTTCAGCACTTGACAGCTTCCCTCCAAGAATATGATATGAATTTAATTCTTAGAACAATTCTGCGAGGGATGAACTGTTGCCATATCTATGTTGCAGAGGACATAAAATGTCAGGGAGGAGTATTGCATCCCAGAAATCTATCCCAGCACTGGTCATCTCCAAGTCCCATTCCCTTAATGCCTTTACTTCATTGCTACCCAGTATATTCTACAGCCTCAATCTAGCTTCTGGAGGTAGAGCATCTCTGAGAGTGAAATTCAAAACAAGGCCAAAATCTTTAGGGGATTAAAAAGAGAGGAGTGTTTACTCCTAAATTTCCATGTTATGTTGATAGTTTTTGATTTTTTAAATGTTATTCTTTAAAACTGAGAATTGCCAAATTATAGATATATTTTTTCTTTTCTTTTTTTTATATTTACGTCAAATTCTAGATATTTTGATGTTTCCCTTAATTTATTTAAGAGAGTTCTTGAAATAAACCAAACGAATAACTTTAAACACATCTTTCAAAGAATTTTGAAAATCTATTTTCCCTCTTTCTCTTTAAATATCATTGTCTTTACTCTGCCTTTTAAAAGATTATGAATTATAAAAACAATACTTCCCATAGTGGAGGATTATGTTGTTATTTAAGTCTCTGAGGTTAAGGTAGGATCTTTGACCATAGCTGAGACAATACAGAGAGATGAAGGTAGTTGGCTGGACAGGAGGAAACCTGGTGAGTAGGCTAAAGTTTCTCTAGGGATCAAGAGAGTTTGTGAATGTGTAGGCTAATAAACACTCCTAAGGTTGCATGAGATTCATGGCAGAGCAAGATCAGTTTTCTTGGAACAGCAATATAGGAGTGGCTGGGCTGGAGTTCACATTTCTCATTCTCTGAGTGGACCAAGCCTGACAAAAAATGGATGGATTCTTTTTACACCCAGTTTCCTTTATGAGTTTCAGAACACTCTTGGATGGATCAAAGATCCATTAGGGGTTGGCAGCGTTTCGGAAGTGGCTTGCCAACTCTTTATTTATTCATTCTTATTTCTCGTTCCACTTGCCAGAAATTCGTTTGAACATTTAAAGAATCTCTCTAGAAGAAAAAACTATGGATGCATACAAAGTACGAGAAGATTAATAAATAAAAACTTTTAAATGTTTAAGACTCTTTAGCTAAAGTTAAATTACAGGGGCAATCTTGCCAGTTTGGAGTGAGCTTTCCTGTTCCTGCTTTGGCAGATCTTAAGGATGCTGGCTCCCGGCTCTGGCTCTCATTCCAGGAGAAGTCTTGGAGCTCAAGACTCAGGACAGCCTCTCTGAGATCCCTGGTGTGGAGTGGGAAAGGAAAAGCCAGTGTTCAGGAAGCTACCTGAGCCCACATGGCATCTGCAGAGCCTGTGAGCCCTTGTGCTTTCAACCTCCCCTTCTCAGAAATGTTTGTTAGGGTTTTCCAGAGAGAGAGAGAAAGACTATAGGATGTGTGTATAGAGATAGAAATTTAAGGAATTTGTTCATTCAGTTATGGAGGCTGGCACATCCAAAATTAGCGGGATAGGCCAACTGGCTGGAGAGTCAAAGAAGAGCTGAAGGTATAATTCAAGTGCAATAGATCTTCGGGCTGGAGATTAGGAAAGACCTGATGGTGTGGTTCAAGTCCAAAGGCCATCTGCTAGCAAAATTTCTTATTTTTTTCTTCTTTTAATTTTATTATGGTTCATTTACAGTGTTGAAGCAATTTCTGCTGTACAGCAAAGTGACTCAGTCATACATATGTGCATTCTTTTTCTCATACTATTTCCATCATGTTCTATCCCAAGAAATTGGATACAGTTCCCTTTGCTGTACAGCAGGACCTCATTGCTTACCCATTCTAAATGTAATAGCAACCTGGCAGAACTTCTTCTTGCTCAAGGAAGTCAGTCTTCATTTCTCTTCAGGTCTTCAGCTGACTGGATGAGACCCATCCACACGGTGGAGGGCAATATGCTTTCCTCAAAGTCACCAATTCCAGTGTCAATCTCAACCAAAATGCACGCTCACAGAAACATCTAGAATAATGCCTGACTGTACATCTGAGCATCATAGCCTGGCCAAGCTGAAACATTACATTAACTATCACAATAGCCTATGCTCTGTAACTCATCCAAGGTGAAATTTTCAAAATGGAAATCTAATTGTCACTCCCCTTTTTAAATACCTCCAAATCATCTGCCTTATTCTAAGGAAAACCTTAAATTTATCATGATACTCAAAGTTCCTTTTGGTCTGTTCATTGATAATTTCTAGATTTGCTTTCTTCATCCTATCCTTGAACCCCAAGCCCCCACCAGGCTGGGATACCACAGAGACACTATTCACTCCCTTGCCTTTCTAGACCTCTGCTCTTACTGTTTCTTCTTCCCAAAACATTGTTTCCTCATCCCTCAAACTCCATCTCTCATAAATTTATTCATGTTTTTCAAATAAAAAACTTAAGCATCAATCACTTCATCTGGGGAGCTTTTCTGACTCCAAACATCAATTCCCAGCACACAGCATCCTGCCTAAAACACAGCACATGCTTAGAAACCATTTGTTAAATAACTGAATAAAATCCACATGTTCTGTGGAACCCAAAGTAACCCCAGGTATGGATGAGTGTCATGTTGGGTGACAGCACAAACCATTTACTAGTAGACATGTATCCATGAAGCCAGCCTTCATTGCACTCTCTGGGTTTCACTCCTGCGTCATTCATTGCCCTTCCTCAAGAGTCCTTTGTAAAAATGTCATTTGCTCCCCAACTTCTCCATGTTGGAGTGTCTCAAACTAATATCTTCATTCCATACTCCTCTTCTAAAATCCAGGCATTTTCTTGACATTATATGTTGAATGTCTAATGGACAAATTCAAAGCCTTCAAAACTGATCTTCCTTCCAAACTTGGGGGCAACTTTAGTTAGTCTGGACAAGACACCTGTGATCATTTTTATTCCTCTTTGCTTCTGACCTTACTTTTAATTCATCTGAGAATCGTGGTGGCTATAACTTCAAAATATATCCAGAATCTAACAACTTCTTCTCTTCTTCCTTGTTATAATCCTTGTCTGAGCCACTTCAATCTTTTACCTGGATCAAATCAGCAAGGCTCTTAGTTGCCCTTCCTGCAGCTACTCTTGCTGTCCTGCAGACTGTTCTCAGCAAAACAGCCAGACTGATTTTTTAAAAGGCAATACAGGAGTTCCCACTGTGGCACCACGGGTTAAGGATCCAACTGCAGCAGCTCAAGATTTGAGGATGGGACAGGACATAAGTGTGGCAATCTCTGGCAGGCATCCTGCCAGGACAAGGAGTGTCTGTCTGGGAAGTGAGCCAACATAAATGAAAGCAGGAACAAGAAATGGGAAGACTGAGATCACATCTAAATGACATCCTTAGATGCTGTGGAGACACCTGTGCCTACACTTTCTAGAATAAGAAAGTCCCATTCTAGTTTGAGTTATGTTTTGACCACTTACATCCTGAAGAGCACTGAGATAAAAGTCTTTGTTAACAGAGTTTCACTTTTACTGAGTGGCACATGCATGGATGGCTAGTTTACATCAGAAATAACATGTGAGGTGTTACCCAGTCAATGAAGGGACCTCAGTTTTAATACTTACAAAAAGAAAGAGAAAAGCAGAAGAGATGATTGCTGGATAATTCAAACTCTCCTAATTCCAAAGTTTCCAAGCATAGCTCAGACATTCTGGAAACTGGTCCAGATCTGAACATAGAAGGACTTTGAGCCACCTGCCAAAACATAAATTAACCACATAAAACACTCTGGCTACAACACACTGAGACACTAGATTGATGACATGGAAAACCTAAGGTAATTAATATGACTTTGGCTTCTACAGAAGCTGAGTCATTTTTATTGCTTTTATGACTACATTTTGATGTCAAAAGCATATGAGGTTTCTGTATTTACAGTTGTTCTTTTAATGCATTATAATTACAGATGTATTCTAAAAGAGAAGTTCGATTTTTTTGCCTAAATGACACCTTTAATCATTTCTGAATAAGGCATGACTCCAATTAGAGATATCTTCAGAAAATCACACCTAATATCATCTATTAGAATTCTAAATAGGAGCTCTTTATTTCAATGTCATCTCACTTTAATCTGTTTTTCTAGCATGGTTTCCTGCACATTATGACAGAGGGCAAAATTCTGTGACTGGAATTGAGCATAGCAGATCCTGCACCAGAGAAATCACTAAACAAAAAAATTTTTTTTTTCAATTAAAATAAACTCAACAAACTGTTCTGGCTACCCACCCAATGCCAAATAGTGTTTTAAAATGTGGGTGTGATTAAGTCTTCAAACCTGTCCACAATAGATACAGGATTTCATGGAGGTTGCAAAGGCACAACATAGGCCTTGAAATAGCTTATGACTATCAGAGAAAGGAAAGGATACCTCATGCAAGAGAAGTAGTCCAAGTGACTACAAAGTCTGGGAGATGGAAGAAGAGAGATTACATTTGAAAATGAAATCAAGTCAAGCTGGGGTCATGCTGGGTGAGGATTAGTTCTCATCCAATGGCTACTTTCCTTAGGAGAAAAAATTTGGACCTGGAGACACAGAGGAAGAGGATCATGTTATGACAGAGATAGGAGTTGAAGTTATAACACTGCAAGCTATGGAAGCCGAGGATCGCTGGAGGTCACTGGAAGGTAGGAAGAAAGGAAGAAGAATCCTTTCCTAAAGTTCAGGTAGAGCCTGGCCCTTCCATCCACCCTGAGAAGGGATGCACCTGAAGTCACCAAACCTAAAAAAAAAAATAGGTAAAAGAACTAGGTCTGACCTCAACACACTACCCCTAAGAGACCTCAGTTCAGAGACCTATGAGCAATGAACAAATGGGTGGCATTGAGATTTGGGCATTGTTTGCCATATCACATTATGTCATTAAAACAACAACAACAAACCAACCCCCAATAACCCTGACCTAGTATTTTCCCTTGCTTTTTCAATTGCATTTGCACCCCAGCTTTTTTTTTCCTCTGATTTTCTCAAAGGAAGCAGCTTGATCTGATAGCCAGCCTTTTCTCCTTACCTCTGATTCAACATCCTATTGTAGATTCTCAGTGGTTCATAATCTCTCACTTCCAGACACTTGGATGAAAAGAATGTTTCCTGAAGCTGTATGTCAGCAAGTCTCATGGGACAGTTTCTCATAAATTTCTTTCTTTTTTTTTTTTTTTTTCATGGAAAGACATCTCTCCCAAACTTGGGCAAGAGTAGCCATAGCAACAATGAAAAAGTGCTGGTGCTCTGCATCCTCAGTGCCCAGCATTATGGCCTGCATAAGGCAAGAAGTCAGCCAGGACTCAGTAGAGAGACATGTGGATGAGAGAATGAGCATGTTTTTTGCTTTTATTTTAAGGTGGAAAATACATGAAAATATCCAAGGTGTCCATTCAATAAACATTTTATTTTAAATAGAAAAGGCCTAGAAATGTTGGCTCTTTGAATGGAATGGGGTGAGCTCTATGGAACTGCCACAGCATTAGCAGCAAAGAGAGACAAGGGATATAACATTCTCAACAAAAATAAATGTCACAATTAAAAGGTCAGGGCTTTGAGTTCCCACTGTGGCACAGTGGGTTAGAATTCAACTGCTGGGGCTCGGGTGGCTACGAAGGTACAGGTTTGATCTCCAGCCTGGCACAGTGGGTTTAAGGACCCGGTGTTGCCACAGCTGCAGTGTATGTCACAGCTGTGGCTCAGATTCAATCCCTGGGCCAGGAACTTCCATATGCTGTGCATCCAGCCATTAAAAAAAAAGAAAGAAAGAAAAAGAAAAACCAGGCCGTAAAACTGAAGCCTAACTCTGGCCCCTGTTAAATGAGTTTGGGAGCAAGTTTCCTAATCACTCCTTGCTTTCTTTTCTTCACTGGTAAAGAGGGAATGAGAAATAACATTATCAGTTTCATGACTTTCTTTGTGAGGGTTACATGATTTAATTATAGATAGAATATTTAGCCCACAAAGTGGGAAATAAGTGAATGCTAACTGCTATTGTTATTGTTGTTATTTGTCGTTATATCCCAGCCCAGATCACGTTCCTTTTCTCTTTTATTTTCCTCATTAGCCACCTTCTGTGGCAGTTAATGCAATCTTTTCACAGGCTGGTTTCTTAATCATTCTTCTCAGAGCTTTTTCTAATCTCTTATTTGTTAGGGCCCTTTAGGATGCAAGTAACAAAAATCCAACTCAAATTATCTCAAGTCCACAGAGAGAATCCATCTGTTTATATAGATAATAAAGAGAGATTCTTTTATCCCCTTTAACCTCTCTGGTGTCCAGCCTGATTTTAACCGAACTTCCATTTATTCAAGAGAGACAGAGGTGCTAACATAATGGCTCAGATTGTGAAACAGGAAAGAGCTATTTTTACCAATGGGCAAGATTACTGGGCAGCAACACTGTCTACATGGCCACTCCATATGCAGTGAGACCTGTATTCTTCTGAGTTATATATTGGATTCAGCATGTTACGAAGTGTATGGAAACAGTGAAAAGAATGAAAGCAGACCAGACATTAAAGATGAAGTAGTGTAAAACATGTCATAAATAGAGAACTGAGACCGTCTGGTTTGAAAAAAGCAACATTTGGCTCAACTTCAACATTTTGGCTTAACTTTGTATAGATGCAAAATTATTGCTAAGAGGACGTCACCCGATGATTTACCAACTCAACAGAGGCCAAAAACAGTGCCAATAAATTTAACTGAGAGCAGAAAAGAGTTAAATTTGAAAAGAGTATCCCACTTTTGCCTTTGACAAAAATCTGACTTTACTATGAAAAGTGATTGTGGAATTTTTGACACTGGGACATAATCAATAAATATTAACTAATACCGTCATTGTTCTCAGCACCAGTATTATTTGCCAGTAACCTGCTAGGAACCATAAACTGAAAGGTGAACAGCCCCATCCTTCTCCCTGCCCTTGAGGCATTTATGGTCCAGAGGGAGATCATGACTAGTTACATTCCTCTCAAAGGCACTGTGCTATTCAATTTCAGAATTTCATATTTTGCGGCTGTGTAATATAGCAACTCATGTGACAGAATGTGATTGGGAAACACCTCCTCCCCGTGGCACGATCATGGGCCTGGGGTCCAGCCTCATGGTCATCCAGGACTAATGACTTTCAGTGCTGGGCCAGAGCTGCTCTCCATGAAGGCTTTCTCTAAAGCTTTCTAGGTGACACATACTTAATGAGTGACACTTTAGCCTTTGGAAGATCTTGGGCAAGTATTGCTTCCTCTCACTTACAATACTTTTAAGGGAATTGCTAAAACAAATTATATAGATTTTGAGAATTTTATTCATATCACCACACTGTTTCTTATCATCGATAACTGAGAGTAGACACCTGTTTTCCCAATTTCTCCAACATCGTTATAAAGTTTGCTCATCTAAAAGCATTTTTCAATTTGTTATTCATGAAAGAACAACCATGTTCTTTTGTGTTTCTTCGGTGGTTAGTGAGATCAACTATTTTCATATGTCTTTTGGCCATTTTTACTTCTTTTGTGAGCTGACTGGAAATGGCAAGTTTGAAAATACACACATTTCTGGGCTATCCAGTTCAACAGAATTGAATTCGGTGAAACAACAAGCAACTTACAATGGAACCAAAACTCACAAAAAATCTTTCCCAAAGTAGGAAAGATCTGTATTATTTCTAATTACCTCTGGGTAAGTTTTTTGCCTTTTTGCTTTTCTTCTCTTCCTGATAAATGACCAGAGTGCAGCATGGCCATCTTTGTCAGGGAGCATCCTTTATTGTTCTTCTGCTAAATTATTATGTATATATTATAGGTATATTAATTTAGGACACTGAAATTCCCTTCAAGGCTTTCTGAATAATAGACAAAGCTAGGGAAATAGATTTAGGCTACTGAAAATTCTTTCAGAAAAAATTCACATAAGGAAGGAAATCAGTTGCAAGGTTCACAAACTTTGTCTCCATATAAATATAACAGTTATATTCAGAGCCCCTTTGTCAGTTGTACAGTTTTAAAAGCTACATCTGATACCCCTCAAGAAAACATTTGAATGTGTGTAGTCTTTTAAGTTTTCCAAATGCTCTGATAGAAATTTTTGTAATCAATGCTTGGGGAATGGTACCCCATCTAACAAGAATCAAGTTATTCTTGACTTGTTAGACCAAGAGTTACCAAATTGTTTGCCCGCTGGTGGATCCCTTGTATCTAAATAATCAGGACTGGTCTCATTCCAGATCTACCCAAGCATGGGCTCTGCTGTTGGAACATAAAGCAGCTTCACTTGGGGGAGTTTCCACTGTGGCACAGTGGGTTAAGAATCTGACTGCTGCAACTCAATTCACAAGGATCCGGCATTGCCGCAGCTGCAGCTACAGCTCAGATTCAATCCCTCATCTGGGAACTCCCATATGCTGCGGGTACAGCCATAAAAATTTTTTTTTTTAAAAAAAAGCAGGTTCATTTTTAACAAGCTCCCAGAGCTTATTCTGTTGCATACTATTCCCTAAGATAATTAATGATTGCCTCTCTTCTTTTGCGGGATGGTATTTGGATAGACTCAACTTTGATTTCAGCTTCTCAGAGGTTTTGCTGTGGTATTTAGGCACTGGTCATTTAAACTTATTAATCTGAGGAGCATTAGAAAAAGTAAAAAATGATGTGGGAGATTTGGGATGCAGAAACAAATTAACTATTAATGATCCAGAAGGTTTGGATGAATAGTATTCCCCAGTCTCACCAAAAAAAACAGCATTCCTTATTTAAGAGGGCCTTTACTTAGCTGTTTTGACGATATCTAGTCAACTGAAAAACATCTTTGAACACATGATGAAGAACACAGTGTCTCATGCATAAACAATGTGGCGTCCTGAGAGACGGGTGGATGGGTGGATGGGCTTGGCACCAGAAGGGCCTGGCTATGAATCCCAGCTCCTCTCCTTATTAGCCCTCAGCCTTGCCTGAACAATGTGAATGTTCTCCTCTTCAGTTTCATTACCTATAAACTGAGACTGATACTTATTCTTCCTTATAAATTTGTAAAGTTCTTAGCATTTAATAGATACACAGGAAGGCTCAGGATAGGAAAGGATTAATCAAAACTGCAGCCTGTGCATGTGTCAAAGAATGTGGGAGAACATGGAGTTGGGTCCTAGACCTACCTGATAGATTTTATTTAACATAGAACTATCTGAATGGTCTACTTATGATTTTATTTGATCTGAAAATTTAAAAAAAAAGAATAGAAAAACAATTCTGGAGTTCCTATTGTAGCTCAGTGGGTTAAGAACCTGACTAGTATCCATGAGGATGTGGGTTTGATCCCTGGCCTCACTCAATTAGTTATGAATCTGGTGTTGCTGTGAGCTGAGGTGTAGGTCACAAATGTGGTCCAGATCCTGAGTTGCTGTGGCTGTGGTGTAGGCCTGCAGCTGCAGCTCTGATTCTGCCCCTAGCCTGGGAACTTCCATATGTCACAGGTATAGCCCTAAAAAGAAAAAAGAAAAAAAAAAGAAAGCAAGGAAAACAATTATTTTTCCGCATTTCATGTAATATAAGAAACCAAAGAAATAAACTTTTAGCCTCTGGTTATTTTAATATTTTATGTTCCTAAACCTTCCTTTCACTAGGAAAAATAAATCAGTTAATCCAACAAAAAGAAAGCCACTATTTCTAATGAGTGGGCCCTAGGAAGAGATAAACTGGTAAGAAATAAGCTCCCATGTCTGCTGTAACAAGCACAGAAGCACAGGAAAGGGCAGGGAAATGCCTTGCTTTGCATGACAGAAGTAGAGGAAAATATTCTAAGACTGAGCCCTAGCTCTAGATGGAAGCCCTGCAGGGCACATCCTATTCCTGGGATGCTTTGATACCCAAATGAATTCCTTGGTTTTCTGCCTTTGAAAAGAGGAAACTGACAACTTTCTAGAGACTTACAGCCTGCCAAAACTGAATCAAGAAGAAATAGATCAACTGAACAGACTGATCACTAGAAATGAAATTGAAGAGGTCATAAAAACACTCCCTACAAATAAAAGTCCAGGGCCAGATGGCTTCACAGGCGACTTATACAAACATACAAAAAGGAACTTATACCTATCCTCCATAAACTTTTTCAAAAGGTTGAAGAAGAAGGAACACTGCCAAAGACATTGTATGATGCCACTATCACTCTAATTCCAAAATAAGACAAAGATACCACCAAAAAAGAAAACTATAGGCCAATATCTTTAATAAATATAGATGCAAAAATTCTCAACAAAATTTTAGCCATCTGAATCCAACAAAATATAAAAAAGATCATACACCATGACCAGGTGGGATTCATCCCAGGTGCATAAGCATGGTTCAACATATGCAAATCAATCACTTCATATACTGCATTAACAAAAGAAAAGTCAAAAACCACATGATCATCTCAAAAGATACAGAGAAAGCATTTGACAAAGTCCAATATCCATTCATGATAAAAACTCTTACCAAAGAGGGTATAGAGGGAACATTCCTTAACATAATGAAAGCCATTTATGACAAACCCACAGTAAATATAATACTCAATGGAGAAAAGCTGAAAGCCACCCCACTAAAATCTGGAACAAGACAGGGATGTCCATTCTCACCACTGTTATTCAACATAGTACTGGAAGTCCTAGCCACAGCAATCAGACAAACCAAAGAAATAAAAGGCATCCAAATAGGAAGAGAAGAGGTAAAACTCCAGATGACATGATACTATATATAGAAAACCCTAAGGACTCAACCCAAAAACTACTTGAACTGATCAACAAATTTGGCAAAGTAGCAGGATGTAAGATTAACATTCAGAAATCAGTCACATATCTGTATACTAACAATGAAATATTAGAAAAGGAATACAAAAATAGCTTTTAAAATTGCACCCAAAAAATCAAATACCTGGGAATAAACCTGATCAAGAAGGTGAAGGACTTATATGCTGAGAATTATAAAACATTAATCAAGTAAATTAAAGAGGATTCAAAGAAATGGAAAGATATTCAATGCTCCTGGGTTAGAAAAATTAATATTGTAAAAATGGCCATACTACCCAAAGCAATCTGCAGATTCAATGCAATCCCTATCAAATTACCCATGACATTTTTCACAGAACTAGAACAAACCATCCAAACATTTGTATGGAACCACAAAAGACCCAGAATTGCCAAAGCAATCCTGAAGAACAAAAACCAAGCAGGAGGCATAACTCTCCCAGACTTCAGGCAATATTACAGAGCCACAGTAATCAAGACAGTGTGGTACTGGTACCAAAACAGACAGACAGACCAATGGAACACGATAGAAAACCCAGAAATAAACCCAGACACCCACGGTCAATTAATCTTTGATAAAGGAGGCAAAAAGATAAAGTGGGAAAAAAACAGTCTTTTCAGCAAGTATTGCTGGGAAACCTGGGCAGCTGCATGCAAATCGGTGAAACTAGAACACACCCTCACACCATGCACAAAAATAAACTCAAAATGGCTGAAAGATTTAAATATAAGACAGGACACCATCAAACTCCTGGAAGAGAATATAGACAAAATATTCTCTGACATCAACCTTATGAATATTTTCTCAGGTCAGTCTCCCAAAGCAATAGAAATAAAAGCAAAAATAAACCAATGAGACTTAATCAAACTGACAAGCTTTTACCCAGCAAAGGAAACCAAAAAGAAAACAAAAAGACAACTTACAGAATGGGAGAAAATACTTTCAGATGATGCAGCTGACATGGACTTAATCTCTAGAATATACAAGCAGCTTATACACCTCAGCAGCAAAAAAGCCACCAACCCTGAAAAATGGGCAAAAGACCTGAACAGGAAGATGTACATATGGCCAATAAGCACATGAAAAAATGCTCCACATTCCTGATTGTTAGAGAAATGCAAACCAAAACTACCACGAGATACCACCTCACACCAATTAGAATGACCATCATTAATAAGTCCACAAATAACAAGTGCTGGAGGGGCTGTGGAGAAAAGGGAACCCTCCTGCACTGTTGGTGGGAATGTAAGCTGGTACAACCAATATGGAGAACAGTATGGAGGTACCTTAGAAATCTATACATAGAACTACCATATGACCCAGCAACCCCACGCTTGGGCATATATTCAGACAAATCTTTCCTTAAAAAAAAAACACATGCACCCGCATGTTCATTGCAGCACTATTCACAATAGCCAAGACATGGAAACAACCCAAGTGTCCATTGACAGACAATTGCACTAGGAAGCTGTGGTATATATACACAATGGAATACTACTTGGCCACAAAAAAGAACCACATATGCCATTTGCAGCAACATGGATGGAACTAGAGACTCTCGTACTGAGTGAAGTAAGTCAGAAAGAGAAAGACAAAAACCATATGATATCACTTATATCTGGAATCTAATATACGGCACAAATGAACCTTTCCACAGAAAAGAAAATCATGGACTTGGAGAACAGACTTGTGGTTGCCAAGAGGGAGGGTGAGGGAGTGGGGTGGATTGAGAGCTTGGGGTTAACAGATGCAAACTATTGCCTTTGGAATGGATTAGCAATGAGATCCTGCTGTGTAGCACTGGGAACTATGTCTGGTCACTGATGATGGAGCATGATAATGTGAGAAAATAGAATGTATACATGTATGTGTAACTGGGTCACCATGCTGTACAGTAGAAAAAGAAAACTGTATTGGGAAATAACAATAAAAAAAGACTCTAATTTTAAAAAAAGCAACTGGAGTTCCCATCATGGCTCATTGGTTGACAAATCCGACTAGGAACCATGGGGTTGCAGGTTCTATCCCTGGCCTTGCTCAGTGGATTGAGAATTCAGCGTTGCCGTGAGCTGTAGTGTGGATTGCAGACACAGCTCAGATCCCGCATTGCTGTGGTTCTGGCATAAGCCGGCAGCTACAGCTCCAATTAGACCTCTAGCCTGGCAACCTCCGTATACTGCAAGAGCGGCCCTAGCAAAGCCAAAAAAAAAAAAAGCAACCGAATGGGCCCATCCCAAGCCCTCGTCCATGTGTCCAAGCGGGACTTCTAATCAAGGTACCCACCTTCCCTACTTCCAGTGTAGGATCTGCAAAGTAATCATCCAATCCGCCTAAACTCAGTGATCTCTACTGGGGTAGGCAGGTCACTCACAGGCCACACGGAGTCCTTTTAGAGAGATTAATATGCAATTTGAAGATCTCCCTCTCTCTCTCTCTCTCTCTGTCTCTCTATCTCTCTCTCTCAGAGTAAAGGGGGAGAGAGGGGAAGAGATAGAGGTTCCTGAAGAGACTGTTTAGTATAATCCCCAGCTATTATAAAAACCCAGGACTTCACAGTTTCATGAGTCAATAAACACATCTCTGGTAATTGAGCTGGTCTGATCTGACCCAGTAAGAGTCTAACTTTATTGATGTGGGAGGTTGGGCTAGATAAAACTGGAACCTCCGTCTTCCCACACCCTTTGATTCTTCCAGCTAACTCAGTGGTCTTCAGCAATGGTTTTCTGTTTTTAAGCATTTTAAGCAATTGCTATTGCTGTTTCTATTGGTTTTCCTGGGTTAATATGAAATAACACATCACGACTCTGCCTTTTACTCTCACTAATTTTGACCTGACCCTGGAAAATGCATACCTACAGGTGTATGTCTTCCCCTGATTCTGAAGCGTGGGTGAGCTTCAGAGCATGCAGTCAGCTAGAAAGGCCATAAACAAGACAGACTTTCTGAGAAAGAGCCTGCCAGGAATGCTGCTACAAGCATATTGTGTGAGCAGCTGGCCTCAGCAGCAGTGAGAATCTATCAAAAAAAAAAAAAAAAAAAAAAAAAAAGAACAACAAACAAGGAAAAAACCAATAGTAATATGGAGAAGTAGGTTTACAAGCAATGGTTTGGGATCAAGGGGGTCCAAAAGGCATAGCTTGTACATGTGTCACCACTGCCTTTAGGATAGGATCCTCAAGAAAGAAGCCTCAACCCATTCATCCAATAAAATGGAGTCACGGATTGCTATAAAGTCTACCTACAATTTGAATGGAATTTATCTTATCCTAAACTCAAATGATGATTCACTCTATAGCTTGACCTACTCCAGTGAACAGGCTGTGTAAACTTTTTGGCCACCAGACCAAGAAGCAGGCTTCCAGGTTGCTTCTTCCCTCATGTCTCCACCTCCTTCATTATTATTATTATTGTTATTGTTATTATTATTATTTTGGCCACACCTATGGCATATGGAATTTCCCAAGCCAGGGATTGAACCCATGCCACAGCAGTGACCTGTACCACTGCAGTGACAAGGTCAGATCTTTAACCTGCTGAGCCACAGAAGACCTCCACCCCCCTTCATTCCTAAACATCTAACAATCAGGAGTGACCTCCCTGGTCACTGGGATCTAGTCAGTGGTCTTCACATGATACAGATTGCAAGAATGGATGACAACAGAGAGAGCAACTTTTGAAATCACACAAACCTAGGTTTCAGTCTTGATTTTCCTTCTTCCCTCTCTCCTTTCCTTCTTCTTTCTTTAAGGACTATGTATCATATGACTGACAGTATATATATATAAATGATACTAGAAATGTAGGGATGAACCAAAACAAAGTTTCTTCTTTCTTGAAATGCAGAGGAACATTTGATGAGTACACACCTTACATAACTTCTTGTCGGGCCAAGTCATTTCCTCTGCTTGACCTCAGTTTCCTCGTTTGTAACATGTATAATAAAATGTCTACCTTGAATGACTGTTTTAATTACTATAGCTTTATCATATAGTTTGAATCAGAAAGTATGAAGCCTTAGGTTATGCTCTTCTTTTTCAAGATCACTTTGGCCCTTGGGAGTCTTTTCTAGTTCCACACAAATTTTAAAATTGTTCCTTCTATTTTTGTGAAAAGTGATACTCAGATTACTTTAAAATTGTAATTACTTTGGGAAGTATGCTATTTTATAATGTTAATTCTTCCAATCCACAAGCAAGCACATAATATTTTTCATTTATTTGTGTACCCTTTAATTTATTTCATCAATTTCTTATAGTTTTCAGTATACAGATCTTTCACTTACTTGGTTAAATTCATTCCTAAATGTTTTACTCTTTTTGATGTTATTGTAAATGGTGTTATTTTGTTAATTTCTCTTTCTGAAGTTCATAGTTGGGTGTGTAGAAATGAAATTGATTTTTACATTCTTATTTTATATCCTGCAAATGCATTTAAATCATTTGTTAGTTCTCGCATTTTTGTTTCTTTTTGGTGGGGGTCTTTAGTTTCCTATGCATAATATTATATCATTGGCAAGTAGAGACAATTTTACTTATTCCTTCCCAACTCAGATGTCTCTTCTTCGTTTTCCTAATTTCTTTTGCTACAGTTTACTGTGCTCTGCCATTTCACCATTGAGTGTGATGTTAACTGTGGGCTTGTCACATAGGGCTTTTATTATGTTGAGGTATGTTTCCTATATGCCCAGTGTTTTGGCAGTTTTTAATCATGAAAGAATGTTGAATTTTTTCAATTTTTTGTATCTACTGTGATGATCATATATGACTTTTATTCTTTATTTTGTTAATGTGGTGTATTACAGTAATTGATTTGAGGTTGTTAAGCCATCCTTGTATCCCTGGAATGTATCCCACTTGTATAATCCTGTTAACATATCATTGAATTCAGTTTGCTAATGTTTTGTTGAGGATTTTTGCATTTATGTTCACCAGTGATATAGGCACAATTTTCTTTTCTTGTATTGTCCATGTCTGGCTTTAGGATAAGGGTAATACTGATATCATAAACTTAGTTTGGAAGTGTTTCCTCATTTTCTGTTTTTGGAAGAGTTTGAGAAGTACTGGCATTAGTTATTCTTTAAATGTTTGGTAGAATTCAACAGGGAAGACATTTGGTACTGGACTTTTCTTTGTTGTAATGACTACTGATTTACTTGCCTTACTAGTAAGCTGTCTATTCAAATTTTCTATTTCTTTATGATTATGTCTTGGTGAATTTTTGGTTTCTAGGGATTTATTAATCATTTCTAGGTTATCCAATTTTTTGGCTTATAATTTTTCATAGTAGTCTCTTGTGAGCCTTTGTACTATAAGCTGTAAAGTCTCATCTTTCATTTCTAATTTTATATTTGAGTCCTCTCTCTTTTTCTGGTAAGTCTAACTAGCAGTTTGTCTATTTTGTTTCTTTTCAAACAACCAGATCTTAGTTTCATCAATCTTTTCTATTGTCTTTCAGTCTCTATTTCATCTATTCCCACTCTAATCATTGTTATTTTCTTCCTTCTTCAAATTTCTGGCTTGTTTGTTCTCCTATTTTTAGTTCCTTGAGGTTAACATTACGTTGTTTATATTTGACAATTTCTGAAGATGTTTTTGGTGGTCACAACTTGTAGGAGAAGGGGAAAGTGTTACTGGCATCTAGTGGATAGAGGCCAGGGATTGTTCTAAACCTCCTACATTTCACAAGATGGTCTTCTCTTCCCCCTGACACACACACTCCTCCCTCTCCCAGAAACACACAACAATAAGTGATTGGGACCAAAACATCATATCAGCATTGAGAAAATGTGCTGTAAAGTTCTATGGAAAGGCAAATTAATATTATTCCAATTAGGCCTGGATATTTGTAGCTAAAGGTAGTGAGAGGTGGATGAAAGGGGAGCACTGGCAAAATCTAAGCAACATGCCCTCAAAGATCTTAAAATCTCATTGAGGAAAGAAGATTCACAAATGAAAATAATTTATAGAACAAAATAAAGACATCTTATAGTGTAAAATACTTGAAAGGAAGTCAGATGATAAATCTTCCATATCTTCTCTTGATTTGTCATATGGCCATGAAAGAGCCACTAATTCTCCCTCGGCTGCTAAACTCAGCATTAAAAATGGACTAGATAGTTTTGAAGGAAGATCTAACACTAGCATTCCTTTTTCAATTATAATCAGTAGTATAATAAGCATAGATATTTGAAGCCAGTATCACAAGTTTTTCCACCTATCAGTTGTGAAAAATTGAGTAAGTCATTGAAGAACTTTGGGCCTCATTTTTATTGCATGTGATGGGGGGAAAATAATAAATACCTTGCAATAGACAGCCTGGCATATAGAAGCTATCATACTATGGTCTATGGTCTATATTTACATCTTTTTCATGAGTGTGCATTTGGGTGAACACATGCTTCCACAGTACGATCAGTAGAATAAGAGAAAGGGTCAAGGAGTAAGTGTGTACTGTCTCCGGTAAGTCTCTCTGTGTGCACCGGAGACTGTTCTGATAAAACTCGTTGGAAAGTCATTACCCTTCTAAACACTTGGCCACATCTGAGAGGTAGAATAATTCTTGCCTTCAAAGAATGATAAGGAGTTTTACATTTATTTTTAATATTTCTATTTAAATCTCTTTTCTCTATTTCCTAGTGCCCCTACCCATCCTGCAGGATATTCTCACCTTCTCCATATGTAGATCCAAATACAACAAATCTTGTCTTCACAAGTCAGTTATAGAATCCTCCTTATGTGTGCCAATTCCAGGAAATAGCTAAAAAAAAAAAATTAAATCTAGTATAAAAAAAAGCTGATTCAGAGATTAAAAATAGAATTAGAGAAAACAGTCTCTGCCTCAATTGAGATGGGAAGAGTAGTTTGGGGAAGAATTGTGTGGAAAGACATGAGAGTTTGGAGGACAGCTTTGGTTTGTGTGACATGCCAAAGTTTTATAAAAAAGTATTTGGAAAGAAAGAGCTCTAAGAAGTGTTACTCTGGACTTTGAATGGAAAATTTTCTTGGAAACCTTTCTCAGTTTTTAGCAAAATGTAATAAATCCTTAATTAGACATTTTAAATCTCAGTGTAAAGAAATTTAGGAGGAATCAAAGGAGAGGCTGAGCTTCACATTCAAATGGATGCAGGACAAAATAGACTGACCATGTGCAAGATAGCAGAGCCCCAGGCAGCCAGAACGATGAAGAAAGTAAGTCACTGAAGAATTGTTGAAATTATAGAAAGGGCTCTATATCCTCATTGACCAGAAATTGGGGTTTGAATGAAGTTTACTTAGATTTCTTAGGGAAGAAACCCAACTGACTAAAAGTACTAAGTAAATCATTATCACCTAACAAATCACTTAACTCTAGACCTCAGTTTTCCGATCTCTTATATGATGAGATTGCAACCTGAAATACCTAGCTCCCTACTTCATAGTGCTAACCAATGAAAATTATAACAGAGTAATCATAGTTCAGGCACACAAAGGCAGAGTCCAGTGGCCACTGAAAATCTGGTCTCAAACACACCTCTGCACCACTGAGAACTTGGAACTTTCTTTGACTCGTACTAGACCCAAGGACACCACCAGCCTTCATCAGAACACCTGCCGGCTGCAGCCTTATGGTCTCAAGGTCTCCCTTTATAACTATGTAACCATTTCAGACTCCACCAATATTTTCTTCTCAAACACCCTTACTTTTTTCCAGTTCCAATTATAATTTTTGATAAATGCCTCGTGTAACAAGCTATCACCCTATATAGCTGCCCCGTTTTGCAGTTAGGTGGAACACAATTCAACCACTTCATGCATCTGTGCCTAGAGGGCTGCAGTTTACAGTAACTCAAGCACCTTTTTAAATTTCAATCAGATCTCCATTTCTAAAATTTTAGTGAACAAGAGACACCTTGTGGAAATCAAATAATAGAGTTATTATGGGTGAATTTTGGAAAGCTAAAAGTTTTCAACAGATGGGAAGAAAGCTGAAATGGAGAAGGTTTCAGAAATGACTTGTCCATAAAGGATAGACAATGAGAATGTTAGGAAGGAGACTAATAATTTTGAAATTCAATATAAGGCTTGGATATAAAATATTATTGTTAAAAAAACTAGTACTACAGAAGATAAACTAGATATTGGAGAGCTATAAAGAAAGAAGACTCTTATGACATGAAATTTTCTTTGTTCCCAGTTGAACCTTAACATGAAACAATGTGTACTAAATAGCAGTGTTGTGAAAAGTCTATGTTTTACTAACATAAATGTAGGAGGAAAAAAATTCTTCTGGTCCCATCATTTATCTAACCCATTTGTTTTTAAATTTTCAGAGATTCAAAGGGGCCCACAGGTAATATGCTTACATATTGGATTTACAAATGGATTTACATTTCTTCTTGCATCACGTCCCAAACAATAAAGCTATAACACTAATTCTTTAGCAATAGAACTTACTTGATGTGTAAGCTGAGAAAGTGGTAATGATTTCACATACAATTCCAGAAGCTCAGAATATTACTTTTGAAGAAAATAGTAACATTTTTAAGAAAGCATTCACAATTGTTAAAATTATCTATTAGATCTCCAAAATTTATTAACATGATATATCTTGAGATTTAGTTTCTGGATTTTTGTGTTACATCCACGTGCTATTCATCAATTTAAAAAAATGCTGTGTTGGATGTTATTAATCTACCATCTCCTCTGTGAGATTTTAAGGACCTAAAAAAAATATATTTATAAGTTTAGGTTTCCTAGGAGAATCTCTGAGATTTATTACAGATCTCACCTGAGAGAGATCTTGGTTGGTTTGCCTAGAAAAACTTCTTCCTCCACCTAAGGGTTCTTAGGAGAAATAGAATGTAGACAAAGGCAGCTGTGGGTTCTGTAACAAATAGGGAAATCAATCTTTGTGTGTACATGTGTGATAAAGTATATCCTTCTATAGTTTAGGATGGACATAATCGCTGGATAAACTAAACCATCATACTACTAATGTCTTCTTCCCCAATTCCCTCAGATTTTTTTGGCCCCACACATGGCATGTGGAATTTCCCAGGCCAGAGATCAAACTCATGCCACTGCAGCAAACCAAGCTGCTGTAGTTACAACGCCCGATCCTTAACCCCGTCTGCCACAAAGGAACTCCCCTCAAAAATATTTTTACAGGAAGGCAAAGAGGAATCAAGTTTCTTTTCCCCATGCTACTTAAACTATTAGGCATTGCTCCCCTGGCCATTCATTCAAAGTGCCTGATTTACCTCATTGCATGTCGGGTATTGTCTTCAGGAAGATTGTAGAAGTCATGTAGTTGTTTCATGAAGGAATAAGCTCATCTGTTCTCTCAGGCCTCTGAAAACTGTTTCAAAAGCCTAGAGAAGTTTGGGACAAATTCCAAGTCAAAGTAAGAAAAGAAATACTTGACGGTGAATTAGAACACAGAAAGCATCAGGAAGCAGTGAGGCCACTCTTGCATTTTCTCACTTTTTCTTCAGACACTTATTTTCTCTCCTTCTCTTTCTATGTTTCTGCCTCATTCTTCTCTCTCTCCTCCTCGTGTTATTTTCTGTTCTGTGAACATAATTTAAAATAATTATCCCATAGCTGCCAAGTTTAAATATCCCAAATTCAAATATGAGAAGAATCGAACTTATATCTTTAAATACTAATTCTGGAGTCCCCACTGAGGCTCAGTGGGACTGGCAGCATCTCTGTAGTACTGGGACACAGGTTTGATCCCCAGCCCTGCACAGTGGGTTAAGGATCTGGTATTGCCACAGCTGTGGCTCAGATATGATCCCTAACCTGGAACTCCAGATGCTATGGGGGGCCAAAAAAGAAAAACAAATATATACTAATTACAAACTCTTTCTCTCGAGAGAGAACATAATGGCACAGCTTGGTCACATTTCCTCTCCTGATCCAGACAGATTTGGTCAGAGGACCACTACTGGTAACTGTCGAGAGATTGGGGTATAGCTGTTGACCCAAAAGTTCTCACTCCATGACGGCTTCCATTCTTACCTTTCTTTTTCAGAATAACAGCCAAATCTTTTTCTCTAAACAATTTCAAAGAAACAATCTTCTCAGTCTCAATCTTTTTAAGTACGTAAAGAGTCAGGGCTTCTGCAGAAGAAAGTGGTGGGATGGGAAAGAGCTTGCAGGTTTGGGGTCATTCCAAGAGCCTCTAGATGGTTTCAAGGCTCAGACACAGGGATATTGAATGAGGTCTGCCATCCCACAGAGTTACTGATGGACCGAAATCCAGTCCTATCCACTTCTATAGCCTAGCAGTTCACATAAAAGTCACTGCTATTAGTCTCTCTCAGAGCAGTGTCCGAATAATGTAATAACATTTCACAGTTATTAGCTTTTTCTAAGTTATTGCACTTTGCTCAGTCCTGGCAAGAAGCCCATGTCCTGGAGCAGAACTCAACTTTTAAACACTGTAGTGATTGTCCTATTTTAAATAATGGATTTGCCAATGAAGACAAAGGGATTTTATGACCCTTAAAGAATCATTCACTTATCTGTTTTAAATGTTAAGAGTTTAATGCTCTGGGTTGATTAAATCAAAGCCAGGGCAGTGATTTCTCTACAGGTGTCAGAAGAAATAGTGAAACCACATTTTTGGCTTTTGAGCTCACTGGTTTATGAGGCTCCAGTAACCCAAAGGGAAAATTTTCAGTATAATAGAAGATTATAGCTGTGGAAATTACCTGCGGGTATATGTTTGTGAGGCATGGAAGGAGCATGTTCTGTTCAGTAAAAGGATAATATCTATTACCCTAATTATCTAATTATATCCCCTAATGATGTTAGGTCTCTTCTCAATGGCCTAATTAGATCTAATTATATCTGAGCAATATTGGGAAAAGTCACTAACCCTTCCCCATTCTTTATTTTCAACTCTCAAAGGACCTTTGACTATGGAGAGGTACCAAATGTAAAAAATGTTGACTTTCTCTCAAGACACAAACCATGGACACTTAGAGATGACAATCCTGTCTGCTTCACTCTATCCTTCCTTCTTGTAAAAAAATGCCTCATCACAGCCTAGAAAGGCCAGCCTTAGGCAGCTCTCTCTCAGAGCCTCTATCGACAGCTGATTGGACACTGAGATCCACCCCTGCACTCACCTGAGTCCATAACATACTCCCTTGGGAATTTGGAATTGTGACACAGAGATGGATGCAGTTCATCGAGGACAGCCAAAGGGGAACATCATGAGGATGTCAGGGGCTTCCAGACCTCAAGGGATAGCTATGTGCACATGGATGAGTCAATAGAAAAGTTCTTTTTATTTTTTAGATAAAAGAATTAAGCAAATGTCTAGAAGGTACACATATTGAGAGAAAAGGAAAAAAAAGGGGAGAGAAAATTCTTGGGCTCTCAGCATCTGCCCTCATGAGGTATTTTCTACTTTATTAAGTTTTGTGAGATACCCAGGATCCTTACAATATGCCTCACTGGATTCAGTTAGTTTGAGTCAGTTTCTAGTTCTTGCTGTTGTTGGTCTGAGCATTCCCTGTTTCTGCTGCTTGATTGAGACACATTATACAGACTGGGGATTCATTAGAACAAAAGAAGAACAGAGATGTATTATTGACCAAATCAAGCCCTGTCACTTAAAATACTACATTGACAGAACACTGTAAACCAGCTATAATGGAAAAAATAAAAATCATTATAAAATTAAAAAAAATACATACACACCCAACTGATAATCAAAGCCAGAGCGTTTTCACTGAGGATGCAAAATATAACCTCCATGCCATTGTAAATAACCAAAACTCATTTTGCAGATAAGAAAAAGGAAACTCAAAAAGGTTAAATAACTTCTCCAAAACTGTATACATCATACGTGACAGAAACACAGGTAGACTGAAGTCTTTTGACTCCCACATTCCTGCACTTTCTACGGCATATTATGTCCAGGTAAAGATAAATTCAATGACCAAACTTCAGCTGTGTAAAAGGTATCCCTGGTGTACTATTAGCTACCACTCTTAACCAAGTCCTCAAACAAGGTCCTGATTGTTCCCAGCTGAACCAGTCACTAGCTTATGTGGGTTCACGTGGTGACTTGCTCTCCTGTCTCAGTCATCACTCCTAAAATACAGGCAAGATGGCGGGGAAGATGAGAGATGAGTGAAAGCACCCCGCGCAGTACCTGGCATTTACACGCCCATTGCAATCTAGAACTACTTTTTGCTGGTAAATGAAGCAAGGCGGAGGTATACCTTGCAGCGTCTGCATTCTTCTCTTCAACACTTAAATACCTTGCAGTAGCAGGTTGCCCAGAAGACCAGGTAAGTGTTTAAAACCTTCAGGAACAGCTACCTCTCTACCTAGTGAGTGGCTTTTATGCTTCCCCAAACTCGGGAATTGTTTGCTGTACGTCTGAGATCTTATCTTTGCAATATCTCCTTTCATAGCTCCTCCTTTTTTGAGTCCTGGCTGGTAAATGATGGAATTTTCTAGTGTCTGCTTTGGCGAATTGTGCATGGCCTGAACTTGGGTGTGATCGCCTATCCCAGTTGAATTTTTGTACAGTAGAACCAGTCAGGATTATACCCCTGAGCTGTTCAGATTCATCACTGGATATTTCCAAGACACTGCTCATTAACGGAGTCACTTTCATAATCATATTTCTAGTCCTACTCAGCCATTACTTTTCTCATAGCACTTTTTATTTTGTGAAGTCATTTGGATCACTTTCAATCACACCCAAAGCACATAGGTATCATAGGTATTTGTCCTGATCTTTTTAGACATTTTCCCTTTTATCTCCCCTAAATATTGTATGAGCAAACTTAGGCTAGGAAAACATTCCAAATCCACCCATTATTTACAGACTTTTTTTCTCTTCCTCTTTATATGTTGCTTTGCCATTTTCTCTTTTTCCAGGAGTAGCTACCCTGATTTGTCCGTCATCCTCATTTTATTTCTTAGCTCTCTCACTGTAAAACGTTTGAAATACTTTGTGTAAGAAACACCGCATAAGTTGCATGACATCTACATGAAGGGCACAGCAGCACTTGCCTGAGGGGTGTGTATGTTGGAAAGTGCATAGTCGCTTCGGATATCTTGCTTTTTCTTTTTTTTTTTTTCTTTTTTTTTTTCTCCTCCAAACCCTTTGAAGGAACCAAGGAACACCAGGAAAAAGTAATTGAGATCATTTCCTTAATGTGTTCTCTTGATTTCTTCTTAGGGTTACATTATCCCCTCCCAAAAAGAAAAAGGTAGAGTTGTAGTATCATATTAATTTTTGGAAAAATAAATCTGAACATTCCAGAGTTCTGATCTGAAAGGGATTGAAAGACCTGCTCAGCTCTGATGTCAGTGCCGCCTCTGACCCACACAATAGACTTGAAAAAGACTTCCCACTGGTTGAGTTTGCACTGGGAAGAAATGCCAGTTGCATGGACCTTGAGCTCAACCTGGAAAATGACTCTCAGACACCTTAAAAAATAAAGAAATTAAATGTCAAATTTTATTCTGTCTTTGTGTGACTCCATGGAGTCAAACTTGATGTTAAAGGTCATGTTTATCTTGTTGGGGGAGAAAAACATGTGATTGAAAACATCTTGTTTGTTTAGAGTCAAGCTGGGAGCCTGAACTGGAATGAAGAAGTAAGGATATGAGGTGATAAAAGTCTGTCTTCACTGGTGACAGAGCAGAACATCAATTATTCTGATTTTTTTTGTTTGTTTCCTCTGTCTGAAGACCACCATGGGCAGGGCCAAGGAAAAAAGGGGGGCACTATGTACATATCCACAAAAGTGTAGCAGGTCAAAGTAGAAGAGAAAGAGGTCCAGCTGTTCACTCCTGAAACTAGTTGGTCTGTGGACCCCAGGAACAGTGATATTTGACACGTGGTTGGAAAGGTGGAAGTTTCCTGTTGCTGCATTTAAATTCCTATATGCTTTAAGTCTTGAGTAATGCTAAGTTAACCTCAGTTAATCACCATAAACTGGTTTCAGCTCTGCTTATGGGGAAACAATGTTTGGTTTTGGATAAAGTGAAGAAGGCTTGGAGGTGGGGCTGGAGGTATCCACAATGCAGAAAGAGGCAGTCCTCAGGGGACAAGTGCGCAGAGTGATGGTTAACAAGAGACCTTGTCTCAGGAAGGATTTTAACTATATTGTCCTTCCCAGAGAATTTATAGAATTCCTTGTGAGGAATGAGAGAGAAAAACTGACCATTAGTTAGTTTCAGACTGTTAGTCAACTCTTGAAAAACACACTTGATTCTTGTAGAAATAAGGACTTCTAGATTGTTCTTGCAAAGTCCTTTTATTTGTAAGGCAGTGGGTTTCTTTAGTTAATCTTTACTCTTAGATATATGTATATGGAAATATATTACCCTTCCTTGTTTTCTTGCCTGATAATCCCGCATATCTGTTTTACTTTCTTTGCAGTCTCACCTCTAACACATCTTTTATTTGCTTCTCTGTTTCCATAATGCCTGTTAGGATTCCAGATCCAGTCAGGGGTATCCCTCAAGGAGAAATTCAATGGAGAAAAGGAGAAAGAGGAGGAGGTGGAAAAATAAAGGAAACTAAAGGGGGCAAGAGATGGAGGCTGGGAAGGCAGAGAAAAGTAGTAGGTTGAACTCTAGCTGAGGCTGAACCCTACAGCACTGATTTTCTTAGCATCTCTGGAGTTAAGACATGCCATCACCATCATCTCATTGAATCCATTGTAACCAACTCTCACATGACACCGATGTGATCTTGCCAGAGAACCTTTATATTGGGCTGCATCATTATTCAGAAACCAATAGAGATTGACCGAAATATCACTCCAAAGAGTCAATTGAACAAAGACATACACACATGGACATGGAGAAATGCACCTACACTTTCCATGTCTAAGCACAGCTGCATAGTCCTGATCCATTGCTCCACCAGCTATGTGTACTTGCTCTTACTGAGCACCCAGCCCTGGGCTCTGTGCTTGACCTGCATCTTCTCATCCCACCTACAACCACTGAGGGAGGTCAGTGCTATAATTACCATATTTTAAATGAGATAATTAAGGTTTGGAGAGATTTTAAAACTTGTTCAAGTTCCCAAATATTATGGTAAAGAGTGGGGACTCACACCCAACCTGTACTTTTCACCACTGTGGTCCACACTTTCTGTCTCCTGCCATGCTTTCTTTCTCCCCACCTACAATGATCTCTCTCTTTCATTTAATTCCCTTGCATGTGCATTGCTTATCACAGGTGACTCTAACTTTTTGAATATCTCTGCCTACCTTGTGTAGCTGAAGCAGGGCATGTTATTCCCATCTAAATTTTATCTTGCTGATATTTTGCCTCCAAAGTCTTCTTTCTGGTGATGCTCAGCAGATGTCTGATCATCTTCTCTCTCCTCAGTGGTAATGTGCTCAGAGAATGAAAAGCCTTGTGAGTAGATTTGAAATCTGAAAATCTAATGACACTGTCAGAATTCCTCAATACAATGGTTCTTCAAATAGACCAATTTATTTAAATCCTTTGGGCCTCTGTTTCCTATGAAACAGATGAAATGCCTACTGCGTAAAACTCTTGTGTGTAACAAATGAGATGAAGCAAGAAAAATTTATAGACTTACGCATCACATAAAGTATGTGCTCTAGAAATTTTAGCAAGTGTTATTAATTTTTAATTAGGAAAGATTGTTAATCACCATTTAGCAGTGGGAAAAACTAAAATCTAGAAGTGAGGCTTCTTGTGCCTCAAATGGTACAACTAGTCATTTGCAAAGATGTAAGACTTTCATTCAGTGAGGGTACACTGAACACCTACTAAGTGTCAGGCTCTGCATTATATCCTAGGGATGCTCAGATTAATATGTATACTGTGACCTTAAGGTATGTTCCCTCTTTTTCATGTGGCACATTTCTCACAGTATTCACGAATACTCTCAGAGGGGAAAATCCCTAGGATCCTGGTGAAGAGTTGTCATCTCAAGGTCAAGTGGCAGATTCTGTAGACAGTGTATACAAAATAATAACTCAGACACCCTGATGTCTTGCCACTACCAATTCCATCCCACTAAGCTGCCTTTAACTGAATGTAATTAGGAAAGTATCTTTAGAAAACTAACACTCATTACACAGTGTATTCCAACATCAACTATAAATTATTCTCTCCATCAGTGCAGGAAATTGGGTGTTGAGTGTGTTTAAGCCAGAAAAAAAAAATAGTTGATTTAAATTCTACTTGAGAACATCATTTAGGCCTCTATATATACATAAAAAAAAGTCATAGACTAAGAGTTTAGAAAATGTGGTTCTAGGCCAGTTGCTCCTAGTTGTGTTGCTTCCTATGTTGAATAATCAGGGTTTCATTTCTAGTAAAAACATGATTTATATGCATGTGGGGAAGGGCTGGTAGGGGTGGTAGGGAATGAAAAGTAAGCCAGGATATTGATATCTTGCCTTCCCTGATGGCACTGTCTTTATGTTATTTTGATTTTATTCTTAGTTCTTGAAGCAGTCCACACTTAATAGAGACTCTTTCCACCCAAAGAATGGAAGAGGACTCATCCATGTCCACTGAGAAGATAGTGGTCCTCAGGCTTCCTGGGTTTTCACACAGGGGTCCAAGAGTCTGAGGAAAGGAGCACAGTGAATGACCAGTGCCTACCCAGCTTCAAGGGTAAATCAGCAGAGAGGAGCCTTTTTCTCTTGCCACTGCTCCCAGCCCTGACACAGCAGTGTCATGTGTGGAACAAATGAGATGAAGCAAGAAAAATTTATAGACCTAACGCCTGGCCAGACATGGAATGAGATGATCCTAGATGATAGGTTGAGAGAGAAGGAAGGAGGAGTGGAAACGTGACAGAGCTTGCTATCTCAGAGCTGAGAGACTGAAAGTAATAATAACAGTGGCTCCCATCTCACCCAGGCCATGCATTTTTCATAGGTTCTTTCTAATACTTGGAACAAGCTAAATATGACGTCTGTATTTTAGAGGAAGTGGAGGGCCAGAGACTCTTTAAGTAGCTTACCCAAGGCAACAGTAAATGGAAGAGCTTAGATTTAAACTCATATCTGTGTCTCTAAAATCTATTGACTTTATACATGGAATGCTGGGGTATGGCTATGAAAGGAAGAAAGTTGGAAATATTTTTGTCAGTTACTGCCTGTATTTGAAATTCAAAAAGCTCGTTTTCCTCCTCTGTAAAACAAAGATTTAAGTCCCATTCAGGAAGCATGATTTCGGACAAACAGAAGCTTAACTCCCTTTTATATCTCCCTTGGCAAAGCAGACATTATAATAATTCAAAAGAAACCCCATCTAATTCTCAGTAAATAAAATCTCTTTAGGATAAACAGGATAAACAAGATAAGCACAATAGCCATGCAAGATTCTGCATTTGCAGATAAATAACTTTAAGTAGAAAAGTAAGTTTCAGTTTCTTGAGATTTATGAAGCTTAAGAATTAAAATAGAGATGGCTCTTTGGGTATAGTGGCCTGATGATAAATCTCAGAGAAGAATGGTTAGGAGGGGTTTTTTTAAGGTAATTTATTCTAGTGCATCTGCTTCACCTTCATGCCCTCTTGTAATCTTCCAGGCTCTGCTTAAATGTGTTCAGAAATGTGGAACACAGCATTTTTGGAAGTTTCTTGCACTGAGCTCAACTCTCTGCCATGATAAATCATAGACAATATAATGCTTAAATAATTCATTTTAATTGAGCAGTGGTATTCATTTAGCACTGTCTCTGGACTCCTGACAAACAAGCTGAAATAAAGAGGAGAAAAGGCTGAAACATTTTGGTGGAATGTTTTCAAGATAACGTGTAATCAGAATAATTAATGCAAGTGCAAATGTGATATTAGTTTCTGGATACATTTATCTTATAAAATGAATATAATTACATTGGCAAAGCTTGGCAATGAAAGAAAGGGACAAAAAGTCTCTTTACAAATTTTTTTTTTCAATAGGATCTAGGCAAGTTTCTTGGGATTAGTACTTTCATAAGATTTATAATCAAAACTATTCTTTTCAGTCTCTAGCTTTTTCATAAGGCCACCTTTTCTTGGATGAATTGGCATTGGCATTATATGTAATCAAATGGCTGGCCTTGGAAACCAAAAGTACTTTGGAAATGTAGAAGGAATGAATTTACTTAATGATACGGACTGAATTGCATCCCCTCAAAATTCGTTTTTGTCCTACTCACAATATGACTATGTTGGGAAATGGTAGCTTTAGGAGATAATCAAATCTAAATGAGATCATAAGGGTGGAGCTCTGATCTGATAGGATTAGTGAGTGTGTAAGAAAAGCTATAGGGAGCTTGCTCTCACTCCTCCACCCCCAACACACTGAAGAATGTCTCTGTGAGCACATAGAAGGTAGCCTTGTGCAAGCCAGGAAGAGAGCCTTTCCCAGAAATTGAACTCTGCCAGACCTTGATCTTGGACTTCCCAGCATCTCTAGAACTACAATAAAATTGACTTCTGTTGTTGAAGCTATGTAGTCTATGATATTTTGTTATGGCAGCCCAGGCAGGGTGTCATCATTCATCATAGATCATGTATTTTCTCATATGATTACACTGTCATCTATGATCTCCTCCTGTTTGCCTTCCTGCCCTTACATCTTCCCATTCTCCATCACGTCATCCTTAACTTCCTATCAGTCTGAATTATTTTTAGTTCCCTAGATCCAAATTTTTGACTTTCTCACTCCCAACCACCAATGTGCTCCCCGCCGTAACCAGTGAGATAGTTCTAAAAATTGAATGCAAGTGTATCCCTGCCTTGCCTGACCCTCAGTGGAACTTAATTTCACTTAAGTTCAAGCCAAAATCTTTCAACTGACTATCTGGACCCTGCACAGTGAATTTGTTTCATGCCTTTTCCCTTGTCTTGCACCATGACTTTAAACTCCCTACTCCATGTACAGGGATCTCTTGAGTGTCTCTCCTGCCTCGCTCTTGATCTCCTAGGTCTGCTCCTCCTTTGGCTAAGCAAACAATTAAGACATGCCACTAGCATCTATTGAGGAAGTGATTTTCCTTTACACTTTGCCTCCCTGGAAGTCATCACAGTTTCTTCTGATGTTTTGATTTCTCTTGGGCTTCCCATTCAGCTGAAAATTCAGAGGCTGTGTAGACTGGTTTCCACTGTATCCTAGCACAAAGCTTGGCACATAATCATTGGCTTAATACATATATTCCCTCAATTAACTGCTTCTACCTTCTTTACTCCCTCCTCTCTGCCTTAACCTCCCAAACACCCTTCAGGTCTTAGCACAGAAAACATTCTTCCAAAGCCATCCTTCTCCCATCCTAAAACTTATCTCCTACGTCTTAACATTTTCCCGTTTTGCTTAACTATCACTTCCACTAAATTGTGATCTCTCTAGGGGTGTGGACTGTACTTTGTGCACTTCTGTATCATCACAGATAAGTAGAGTGGCTGGTGCTAGCAGAACTTCAAAAATCATTTAACAAGTGATTGAGGTATGGAGTGCAGTACTGTCTGGTGGTGATTAGCTAGCATGCCAGTTGTTTTTGAAAACAATCTAAGTTCTATTTCTTTAAAAAAAAAAAATGCCTTCATGTGTGTGGGTATGGGCTGTTTTTGAGTCTGTGTCAGAAGCAAACTGATAATGACTGGAATGTGTCCTTGAGGTTTTCTACGGCATCAGCACAACTGTTTAAAGAAGCTGGAAAGGGGCTGCCCAGCATGTCTGTAAGATGCTAGTCTGGATGGTTTCAACTGAATTGATTTATTCATTGGGCATCACCTAGCTGGGCATAGTGCTTCCCAGAGATTAGCTATAGTGTCTTTATTTGCTTTTGAAAGTATGAATAGCTTTGGCTTTGCTTGGCGGGAGTTATTCTTTTCACATTCTCCCAGAGGTACTACAAATGCGAAAACTGATTTTGGAAGAATATGGATGGGAAATGATCTCTCCAAAACGGAGAAGAGAATGGTAGACACATACAAGGTGTCTTCCCAGTCTATTCCGCACCCCGTATACCCTCTACCCATGGACTGTAGAATGATGTGGGGGCAGGCCTGATGTCCTAATTATGTTATAAAAATCTCTTCTCCCAGATGAAAGTTACTGGACCAAGGATGTGTTTGATCCATGTGTGGGTTAATTTCAGTGCCTCTCCTAAAAGTTTGGTGTAAGCATTTCCAAATGCTTATCTTATTTTCCTTGAGTTGAGGAGACATAAACTACATGACTATAAGGTAGGCATTTTACAACTTGGGCTGGGGAGGAAGAGGAAGCAGGTCATCCAAGAGGAACGATTGAAAGACAAAGCAAAGCCACAGGGATGAAAAATGATGTGGCTCCAGAGAGATGGATACAGCTCCAGAGATGGGAACAAGAGCTGCCTTGGTATGGAACTAAAGTCAGTTACTGGAGAGTTTAACATATGTTGGCATGTTTTCTTGTTTCTATCCCTTTTAAGACTTTCTTGACTTAGTACGGCTTGTGTGGAAGTCCCTTACTGGAAACCATAAATACTTGACTAAGGCATAAAATATAAATTTGAAGTGATAATGCTGCTTCTTTCAGCTGGTTTATTAGCTAGTTCTCTAGCTTGAACTTAGTTATGTATTGTAACATATTACATTAATAGCAGAATCATTGGCATAATTGTAGGACTAAGGTACTATTTTAAAGAGTTGTCCTTAAAATCCATCCATGCTGTAATTTTATGGAAGATATAATGTAATTGCAATACTTTATAGTTCATCTTGCAATGCAGACATTTTCCTGTTAGGTTCTTTTAGCCCCAACTGTCAGTAGTCAACGCTGGTAATGACACATAGCAACTACCATTTGTGGAGAGTTTATGTGAGGCTCTGTACAAAGGGCTTTCCATGGATAGTTATTTGGGCCAGTTAACAACCCTATGAGGAACATAATTTTTTTAAAGTTAACACATAAATTAGAGACGAGAGGATATATTTAAATAATCTACATGTTAATGTAGATTTAAACCAGGCTTCATTCTTAACAAATCATTACAATATACAAAATACATGTAAGACCAAGAAGTAAAACGGCACCTAGTACATCTTTTTAAGTGAAATATAGTTGATTTACAATGTTGTTAGTTTCTGGTGTACAGGAAAGTGATTAAGTTATATTTTTTTCAGATTCTTTTTCTTTATACATTATTAAAAATATTGAGTATAATTATCTGTGTTATATAGTAGGATCTTGTTGGTTATCTATTTTATATACAGTAGCATGTATATGTTAATCCCAAACTCCCA
This sequence comes from Sus scrofa, assembly GCF_054392235.1. Lineage (NCBI taxonomy): Eukaryota > Metazoa > Chordata > Mammalia > Artiodactyla > Suidae > Sus > Sus scrofa. Next base: position 74,414,673 of record NC_139398.1, read on the forward strand.
GTTTATCCCTCTCCTTCTTTTCCTTTTGGTAACCATAAGTTTTTCTATGTCTGTGGGTCTGTTTCTGTTTTGTATAAGTTCATTTTTATCATTTATTTTGTAGATTCTACATATAATCAATATCATGATATTTGTCTCTGACATTTCACTTAGCATGATAATCTCTGGGTGCATCCATTTACTGCAAATGGCATTATTTTACTTTTTATGTTGAGTCATATCCCATTGTATATTTGTACCACATCTTTATCCGTTCCTCTGTCGTTTGGCACTTAGGTTGCTTCCATGTCATAAGCTACTATGAATAGTGCTACTGTGAACATTGATGGCATCTGGTACATTTGTTTTTTTGGTCACATACCTTGATGGCAAGTCTTAGAGCAATTATCACAGAAAAAAGGATTTCAAAGGCTAAAATCCCACATCCATTAAAAACTGGTGAATTTTCAGTGTCCTATGACTTCATTCTTTTTTTCAAAAAAAAATGTATTGAGTGTTTCATAGAGGGCTTCCAAGCTTATTTGACAATTCAGTTTAAAAAAAAGGGGGGGGGGAGAATTTTGCTCATGAAGCAATTCCCTCAAATTATTCTCCTAGGAGTTCCCATCATGACCCTGTGGTTAATGAACCTGACTAGCATCCATGAGGTCAGCAACTACAGCTCTGATTCGACCTCTAGCCTGAGAACCTCCATGTGCCCCAAGTGTGGCCATCAAAACCGAAAAAAAAAAACCAAAAACAAAAACAAAAACAAAAAATCAATTCTCCTAAGCTCAAATTCTTCTACTTTGGTAATAGTAAAAAAAAAAAAAAATCATTTATATATGAAATACTTAAAATGTTTATCTCTCTCAATGCTGGCAAGGGTCCCTTCCTGTGTGTGTATGTGTATGTGTATTCTAGATGGGAAAATAACACAAGAAAGAGGTCTAAATTATAGTTCTACTTTTGACTATAATTCTCTAGGTATACCTGGACAATCACTTAACTTCCATTTACCCATTTTTCTCAGTTGTAAAGTTGAAGTTTAAATATGCATGATCTTGTTTGGAGAATGAAAATGCAAGGTAATGGCTTAATCTTGCTGCTAGTTTTCCCCACAGTGAGTGATGGTCATTCACAAACTCTGGGAAACTTTCTATTAAGGGGGTTTTCAGGTTGCTTTTGCTCTCTTTTTTTCTGCCTTTGCCTAAGACCTTTAGAAAACATTATTTGAAAGTGGAACTGTAATTTCTTTAGAGGGTTAATGGGAATTTTTGTAGCATAAAATCGTACAACTGTGATTGAAACAAATGGAGCATTTAAATCAATAACAACAAATCATTAGAACAGCTGGTAATTAACCTTTCATCTCTGTAAAGGATTATTTAGATAGCAATGCAGGGTAGCATCTTGTATACAAGTGGGGTGTTAGTGGAAAACCTGCTGGTCCAAACACTGTTTTAATCATGAGTTAGAAATATGAAATGGAGCATAATTTTATTTTAAAACTGAGGCTTTTCAGATGCAGAGCTTCCAAAGGTGACTGAAGATAGTAGTGCATGGTTTTCTATTTACATAGCAGTTTTCATCTCTAGATTACAGCATATTCTGTACATGTAATTTATTTATGCTCTGCATGACTAGGATAAGAAGGAATAGCTTTTGAGAAATGAGAAATAGAGCATATAAAGAGACATAAGTATTCTTCTAAGCAAGGAACAGGGGAGAGAATAACTCTTCCTCAAGTCACCTAACCACCAAGGCATTGCACAGTTCTTGGTGTTTCAGACTAATTTATCTGTCACCTCCAGGGAGATCTCAAAAAAGTTCAAATTTTATTTGAAATAAACTAGACTTCAACAAAGGCAGAGGGTCTGATGCATAGCATAGCCTCAGCAAGGCATAGCAACTGAGATACCCCTCTAAGACAAATGATAGAATATACCTTATTCTTTTGTCACTTATTTACTCAACAAAATTATTTAGACCTACTATATATATATAGCACTTTGCAAGATATTGTGAGAACACAGTGGCAAGTTAACCTACTGTCTAAACTCCAGAAATATAAAAGCTAGCAAAAGACTACAGGCAATTCATAACTATTATAATAATCACTGGATTAAGTAGGAACACATAATAAGAACATATAGAAGTACATGTTTCCTTTTCAATGAAAGTTTTGTCTGGATGTATGCCCAGGAGTGGGATTGCTGGATCATATGGTAGTTCTGTATTGAGTTTTCTGAGATACCTTCATAGTGGTTGTTTTCCATAGTGGATGTACCAATGTATATTCCCACCAACAGTGTAGAAGGGTTACCTTTTCTCCATACCCTCTCCAGCATTTGTTCATTGCAACACTCTTCACAATAGCCAAGACATGGAAACAACCTAAATGTCCCTTGGCAGATGAGTGGATTAAGAAAATGTGGTACATAGACACAATGGAATACTATTCACCCATAAAAAAGAACAAAATAATGCCATTTGCAGCAACATGGATGAAACTACAGACTCTCATATTAAGTGAAGTAATTCAGAAAGATAAAGAGAAATACTGTATGATATCACATATCTGGAATCTAATATATAGCACAAATGAACCTATCTACAGAAGAGAAACAAACTCATGGACATGGAGAACAGATTTGTGGTTGTCAAGGGGGAGTGGAATGGACAGGGAGTTTGGGGTGAGTAGATGCAAACTATAGCATTTGGAGTAGATAAGCAATGAGATCCTACTGTATAGTATAGACAACTATATCTAGTCACTTGTGATGGAACATGATAAAGGATAGTATGAGAAAAAGAATGTATAATTATAGTATTTGTCTTTCTCTTTCTGACTTACTTCACTTAGCAAGAGAAAGACAAACACCATGTATCATTTATATGTGGAATGTAATATATGGCACAAATGAATCTTTCTACAGAAATGAAAATCATGGACATGGAGAACAGACTTGTGGTTGCCAAGGGGGAAGGGGAGGGAGTGGGATGGGTTGAGAAGTTTAGGTTAATAGATGCAAACTATTGCCTTTGGAATGGATAAGCAATGAGATCCTGCTGTATAGCACTGGGAACTATGTCTAGTCACTTATGATGGAGCATTATAATGTGAGAAAAAAGAATGTATACATGTATGTATAACTGGGTCACCTTGCTATACAATAGAAAATTGACAGAACACTGTAAACTAGCTATAATGGAAAAAATAAAAATCATTATAAATGGAAAAAAAGAATGTATAATTATATATAACTGGGTCACTTTACAGCATAAATTGACAGAACATTGTAAATCAATGATAATAAAAATTAATTAAAAAAAAGAACATAAAGGACTTCCCTGGTGGTTCAGCAGGATAAGGATCTGACATTGTCACTGCTATGGTGTGGGTTTGATTCCTGGCCCAGGAACTTCTGCAGGCCACAAAAAACAAACAAACAAACAAACAAACAAACAAAAACACTCACAACCCAAAACAAAACCAGTAAAACAAACAAACAAAAAAAACACCCATATAATTCACTCTTACATAAGAGTCAGGGACGGTCACTTATAAGAAGCACCAGCTAAGCCAAGATCTGAGGGATGAATAGAAGTTAACCAGGGGAAAGGACTGGGTCCATACTTAGAATAATATGAATGCAATAGCATAGAAAAAAAAGAGAAAATTGTAGAGCTTCTAGCACTTTGGTTTAAGAGGAGTTTAGAGGTCAGTGGAAAGTGAAGGAAACAATAAGGTTGAAGAGATGTGTGTTAAACATAACAGAGTGGTCTCCCTACTAACATGTTTAAGGGTGGGCTAACTACTGTGGTTCTACACATTCAAGTCTCTTATCCCTAGCCTCCATGGGGATTATTTGAGCTGATTATTTCAGACATAATTTTCAAAGCCATCCTTACATATTGCTCAGAGCCACACTATCAAATTTCACTAGCAATAACACTTTATCTTACCACCTCTGTACCCCAGCCAAGAATTTGTCCTCTCAAGTGTGTCAACATGGTCCTATTCCCTGTGTTTCCCATTTTTGATCCATCGTAACATGTAAATGTAACATTTTCCCTGGTTGTGTTACATTTACTTTAGGTTGGTAAGGTATTGCTGACTCATGAATATGTCAGTCTCACTGGAAGATTCTGTCCCAAGGGCCAGTGCAAATCATCATAAAAATAAGCCAAGAATTAACTCTCTTCTAATAGATGCAAAAGAAATTATCTCCTAAAGAAAACGTAACTAGTCTCATAACCATCAAGATGTAGAGTTCTTCCCTACTGGATAAAAACATATAGTTATGTCCCTTCATGTTTTATAAACCAGTTTCACTAGAAGCCATTGCAGGATTTAGTTTGAATTAAAAGCATGATATTTGGGGACTGTTTTTAACCAACAAAATTATGTCAATGTTTTGTGTGTATAGACATAATATTAGGTGTTCAATTAACTAGCCTTGACCTGATTGTAATCTTGAAAAAAAAAAAAAAAAAAAACTCTAGCTTTTTACTTTCTTGGAGATCAGTAACCAGAAATGTCAAATTTTTCTACATTATCCAAAGGATACAAAGAAAATTAGAAGTAAAAGAGGAAATTCTGACAGAAGCGTTATGATTTTCTTTAGACAGAATCTTCACAGGCATTTTGTAAGTAGGTGGTAGAAGTTCCAAACAAAATTGTCCAAGCCTTTTTCATTCTTGGAGTGGTAAAAAGGGTATATTACTTTAGTCATTCTTAAAACTTTTCCCCCCTTCCTCTGCATTTGATTTGAACGTGCATAAATTCTACATTCTTTGCCACTGTACCATTTTCAGATTTCTTGCTTTTCTTGAATCTGGCTAGGGTAAGGGTGGAGGAGTCATTCATTCTCATAATACATTTTGAATTGTGAATAAGTGTTTGATGTTGAGTAGTCTAAAATGAGAATTAATAAAACCCTTCTTAACATAGTGGAAATGTTCAGTGAAATATTATTAGTTGAAATAACTACTACTGCTATTTGTAGAACAGTGTTATAAAAGTTGAGTGAATGTAAGCATTTTTAACTTCATTTGTAAATGAGGAAAGTCATACAGACAGAGATTAAGTCTTACGTGGGTCACTCAGAGTGATGTAGCCTGGCTACCTCGTAACCCGATTTATATTTTGTCTTTTTTCCTGGAAACACACTCAGGGTAAATTTTTCAGATTTCCTTTACAGTTGACTGTGGCCATGTTATGAGTTCTAGCAAATGCACTTGGGAGAAGTGAGAAGTACCACTTCCAGGCTTAACTAATAATATGATTAGTCAATTATAATGAAATAAATATATTATTATATTAATACTAATATTATCTTATAATTAATCTTATAATTAATAATATTAATTAATCATATTATAATATGATAAGTATTCCATACTCAATCCTTCATGATTCTTCTTCCTCCTGCTATAAATTCTGGAAGCCATCTTTGAGAATGGCAAAATCACCAGATGGGTTAGCCTGGGAACTTGAATTGCTACTTGGAGGATGGTCACCAACTTATCAGGAGTACTAGTTTTGGTCTTTTGATAAGAGAACAATATACTTCTGTTACATTAAACCACTAAGCTCCGGAGGTTGGTTTATTACAGCAGCTAGTGTTACCCTAACCAATACAGCTAGTAACTGAAGGAAACAAAATTTGAATAAAGGCATTCCTTGTCCCAAAACATATGCTCTTAAACACTTCTCGGCTATCAAACAATATAACGTCTCCAATATTTTGCCTCAGGGATTGCAGTGATGGGGATACTGTGTGGAAATGAATTACCTGAAGCGTTTACAAAATATTTCCCAAGCTTCAAGTGCAGTGCTGATTCCATTCGTGAGGTGCCTTTTTTCCTTCTCTAGGAATTCAGAATCATAGAAAATATGATATGCTTAATGGATTGCAAAATAGGGCAGTGACAATGGCTGCTTGCTTATTTATGACAACTTGCTCACTGATTGAGTGGTTTCTTTGATTAAGATCATTTTAATAACTGCACCCAAGAAACATAAATTATTTGGGCTTCACTGACTAAACACAAACCATCATTTGTCATCTGGAACTATGGAACCTAGGAACCTAAATATGGATTGGAGTTTGGCAAAATAAAGTGGAAATAAATTCCTGTTTGGAGTGCATTCCTAATAATTGAGGATAATAAAAATCTTTATCCAGATGAGAAGATACAGCCCATTTATTCTAAAACTTTGGTCTAAAAGACTTTTTATGGAAATCCACCTTGTCAGGATCAGAGAATGAGTTGTGGTTGGACTTACTGATGCATTTCAACATCACGGTTAGTCCCCTTCTGCCACTTGGTCCCCTTGAACTTGGAGTAAAATAATTTGCCTGAGAGATGCAAGATTAAATGCTGTATTTACAAAGGCCATTGAAAAACCCGTTCATGTTTGATTAACTTGTTATTTCTCAAATAGGGATATAAAATGGGAAGGTGTTCTCTTGTCACTCTGGGGGTAGTATATTGTTTTGAGCTGCCATTTGAACATTCTTCAGATATATCAGCAAGACTAACTCTGGGTGAAGTAAAAAGCCCATAACGTTTATTTCAATATCTTGGATCATAAGAAGAGCCTTCTAGGAAAATCTTCTCCATCTGCTTTCTGATGCTGAAAGTATTTATTACGCTCCAAAGCCAGTATCTCAAAGGACATAAAATCTCTCCTTGGATAGGACTTGGACCAAAACTTAAACTGCCCAAAATTGACCTACTTCAGAGATTTTCCCAAGAGCAAGAAGAAAGGAGAGAGCTCAGTGCTACGAAGATGGCAAAAAGCTGAAGAGGTTGAGAATTTGCCAAACTTGGTGTTTTTTTTCTACTTCTCTTCTCTGCCCTGGGCCAGTTTGGTAATCAGATTTTATCTCCATGAATGTATGTATTTTTTGGTCATGGCTATGTTGCATAAAAATATCTTTGTATCCTTAATATGCCTTTTAAAGCCAAAGAACCTGACAATAAAAGCTTTTAAATAGCTTCAAATTGATGGTAATAATTCATTTACCTGCTTAGTCAGTGGTACTGTCTCATTTAAAACTCATTTCCATGGTATATATGTAGGCCTCATTTTTAATATGCAAAGCACTTTGTTTGAATTGAATTTCTCTGTGCTTATTAATCAGACAATATTGGGAATGGAGCCTCAAAATAACATTGCCTCCCAGAGAGTGGCTTGTTCACAGTCACCCAGAATACATTATTAAGTATTAAAATACAGCCTGAGAAACTTCCTTTATGCTTACCCTTTACGTAAGATATTTCAAAATTTATATCTTACTGTTTGAGATATTTTGTAATAGCAATAGGTGTGTTCTTATTAACCTGCTTCTTTTTTCACTGGTAGGAAAAGTGACCAGAAAACATGATGATGAGAATAAATTAAGATGCATTTATCTTAGGTCACATACATGTTTCATATTCCTTATTTGGGAAGCACTATAGTGGGGGCAATAGCAGAGGTGAGGAGAAGGGCTGAAAGGAAACATTCTCCTCTTTATAAGTCAGGACAATCCTTTCACACTCACTTTCTTTCTAAATGGAGAAGGGAAGATGATTTGGTCAGATTCTAAATGGTTTGTTGGACATCATTCACCGGGAAGGAGTGGTATCACCTTGTGGCTTAAACCTTGTGCCTTTTGTATAAGCCAACTGCTACCTGTAAGTTCACCAGAAACCTCCACTTCCAGAGTTTCAGCACTATCTCAAAGGGATCCTTGGATTTCATTTTCCACCATTTGTAGTTCTATTGAGAACCTCATAAAAGGGAAGGCAGACTATAATTTGGGGCAGAATTATGCTATTCCAGGATCCCAGAACTAAAATATCATCTATTACACTCCGGTCTCCCAACAATACCTCATAGAATGCCCTATTTACCTCTTATTATACAGGTCAATCAAAGTAGTAGTATTGTACTGAAGAGATCCAAATTTGACAAAGCCACAGATAAAGGGGCTATCATATTTTTGCAAGTTCAGAAGCTGAAGAAATACGTAATAAATTCTGCATTATAGATTGTTGCCTTCGATTCTGACCAGCTGGATTCTAGAAAGCATTCTTACCTACAAGTTCTGCTGCCCCAGAGAAAATCCATAACTTTTGTGTATTTCACTTAGTTCCATTTCTACATCCAGATAATGTCACCAAAGCTTTTAGTCAGAAGATTGAAGAGACTAGAAATGAGTTAGATAATTAGAAGAATGGTTTGTCCCCTTTCCATTGGACAGGCATGGATTGTCCTGGCCTTGTCATCGTATGGTTTTGGTGTAGTGCCAGTATGTCGGGTTATCAGTGTCAATCTTACAGGAGGGTTAACTTTGAAAACTATACCATCTTCTGCCAACCCATTACCACTTAGAACTAAAGGGACCAAAAAGTTAATAAGATGCCATGAGTTCCTCTACCTTTATCCTGAATCTTAAAAAGTAAGGCCTGTTAATGTATAGATAACATATGAGGATATTTTTTTTTCTTTTTAGGACTGAACCCATAGCATATGGAAGTTCCCAGGCTAGGGGTTTAATTGGAGCTGCAGCTGCTGGCCTAAGCCAAAACCAAGCAATGTGGATTAAAGCCACCTCTGCTACCTACACTGCAGCTCACAGTAATGTCAGATCCTTAACCCACTGAACAAGGCCAGGGATCGAATTCACGTCCTCTAGGATATTAGTCAGCTTCATGCCACTGAGCCACAATGGGAACTCCCAGCATGTGAGGATATTAAGGAAAACAGCCATGTTCCACATTTGTTTAAGGAAGATTACAGAAAAGAGACCTATAAAAGACAAGAATAAGTGGAAGCAGAGATTCTGAATAAGAAATGGCCAAGAGTGTGAGTTCCCTCTATGGCACAACAGGTTAAAGATCTGACTGAAGTGTCTCCAGTCACTGCGCAGACAATTCTCAGAGGATTCAATCCCTGCCCTGGGAACTTCCATATGTAGTAGGTGTGGCCAAAAAAGGGAAAAAGAAAGAAAGAAACAGAGGGAAAGGGAGAGCAAGAGGGAAAGGGAGGTAGGGAAGGAGGTAGGAGGGAAGGAGGGAGGGAGGAAGGAAGGAGAGAAGGAGAAACATGATCTTCATAAGAAACCAGAGATAGTAAGGAAGATTCTGAGTTTCCCACCATACTTGGCATTCTAGCCACATTTTTAAAAGCCAGTACTAGAAAAATATTGGTGAGGGTGTGGAAAAAAAGGGAACCCTTATGCACTGTTGGTAGGAAACAGTGTAGCCACTATGGAAAACAGTATAGAGTTTCTTCAAAAAACTAAAAATAGAGCTACCATATGAACCAGCAATATATTTCTGGGTATTTATTCAAAGAAAATAAAAACAGTAATATGAGAAGTTATTATGTACCCCCTGTTCTTCACAGTACTTTTTACAATAGCCAAGTTGTGGAAGCAACCTCATTGTCCATCATTAGCTGAATGGATAAAGGTGTGCTATGTATATGTATAATGCAGTATTATCTATTCATTAAAAAAAAGACCATGAAATCTTGCCTTTTGTAGTAGTATGTATGGACCTAAAGCACATTGTGCTAAGTGGAATAAGTAGGACCAAGAAAAACAAATACCATATGATTTTACTTGCATGCAATCTCAAAACACATAATTGAACAAACCAAACAAAACAGAAACAGATTATTTGATACAGTAGAACAGGGTAGTGCTTGCCAGAGGGGAGAGGGATGGGGAGACAGATGAAATAAGTGAAGGGGATTAAGAGGTACAAATTCCGAGTTACAAAGTAGGTGAGTGTGGGGATGTAATGTACACATAGGGAATTTGGTCAATAGTATTATAACTCTCTTTGTATGGTGATGGGTGGTCACAGGACTTATTGTGGTGATCATTGCACAATACATAAAAATATTGAATCATTATGTTAGACATGTGAAACTAATATAACACTGTATGCTAATTATAACTAAAAATTAATAAAAGCCAGAAATCAAGATAATCAGGCTAAAAGGCTTTGGTCCTCCAGATGGCTGATGTTAGAGTTACAGGTACCCCTTGCAGAGCACAAACCTTTGGCGTGTTTAGCAAAGCTGCTACCTAAAGTCAGGCCACTTTTTCTGGCAAACTTTAAAGGTAGTGTTCAGGAACATGAGGTGGCAGAGGAGAATAAGATTTAGATTCATGCCTGTAATGTGGCCGACAGAGGGAGAAAGTGGTCTGAGGCTAGCTGGAGGACTTGGCTCCCTATCACATCCTTAGGTAGCTGCAGACTAGTCATTTACCATTGACATGCCTCAGTTTCCTCTACAAAGGACATAACAGCCTTCCCTACCACATGGGGTTGTGATAAGTTTCAAATGGGAGACTGCCTAGGCAGCAGTTTCTGAGTTGCTGGCATGGCTATAGCTCCACAGCTACATCATCACTCTGCCCTGAGCACATGGTCCTGAAGATGTGCAGGGGTTTTCTGATCCCACCAGTTCCCATTGTAGAGATGGAAGAACTGAGACTCAGAAGCACCATAGGATCTTATAAGTGAGCTAGTGCTTAACCAAGGTGTTTTAACCTCCATCACAAGAGGTCACATAAACCACATCACAGAAGTACATGCAGTGACAAGGAGGAACTCAGCAGCCCAGCATGAAGGCAGGCTATGCCACCTGTGCCTGAAACTACTGACAGCTGTTTTCACAGAAACCAAAAGGGTGAGAGTGTCTGCCAGAGCCAGAAGGCTGTGAGGACAAGGACTTGTTTCAAAGGTGAAGCAGGTTACTCCAAGCTGTTGGGTAAATACCCAGGCTCTCTCCAAAGTGGGAAGCTGGAGGCCTCTTATTTGATGCTCCAATTCTTTAGTGGGAAAAAAAGAGAAAATCTCTAGACTGCGTCATTGTTCAAGGTGAGCTGAAAGAGGGCACACCACGTGCTGCTCCCAGGCAGCTGTATTTATTTGCCTGTGCTTTTCCCAATGCACTGGATCACACGGTGTGGTCTCTGCCAGCAGGCCCCAAGAAAGCCTAGTGAGACTCCCTCTGATTGTTAGAGCTTTTTTATTGTGGCAGGGAATTATTAGCATTGTCAGGCAGAAGACTGTCTCTTTCTTTTTAATACAACAGAAATAGATGATCTCTCTTTTTCATCCTGATGATCTTCAGGCATTAACACTGAGAATGGAGACTCTGGAGACTGCCAAAGATAGCTTTGTATGCTCATTCTGTTTCTGTGAGAGAAAAATATTAGAGCAATGTGTCTGAATCTATTAGGCCATGTGCTGGCATCAGAACCAGGGTTTTTAGAACATAAAGCTCTCTAACTCCAAAATGTAGAATCTTTAAGACTTGGGGGAGCTGTCCCCGAATCCCCAAAATCAGGTACCAAATTATGCTTATATCTGCATGTTTTAGGTGAGAGTCTCAAAAACTTGTCTCAAATGTTCATAAGGATCTATAAGGCAAAAATGTTAAGAACTGCTCTTTTCAACTTGTCTCACATAATACTGAATCTGAGTTTCTGCTCCAGCCCTGCAGTTACACCATAGCTAGCCTTGAGCTTGCAAGTACTTCAAACCCAGTTCACACTGACTTAGGAAGTAAAGAGAGTGCGTGGTTTTTCTTTATGAAAAAAGTCCAGGGACATCTTGCTTCAGAAATGGCTGGATACAGGCTTTAAAAGAATATCACCAGAACTTTTTTTTTTTTTTTTTTTCCTTTTTCTACCCATCTCCTCACTCAGTCTGTTTTAGTTTTAGGAAAGGCCTTACACATCTTGGCAAGAAGTCTGTTGCAGTTCCAATCTTACAACCCCTCCTAGCTGAGCAAATCCAGTGAAAGAGTGTGTCTCCTGCTTGGTAATTCCAATGACTGACTCTGATTGGACCAGCTTGAGTTACATATCCTATCCCTGAACTAATCACTACTATCCAGTGGATTTCAACTTTGCACATTTGGGAATGCCTGAGGACAATCTTGGTTGTCACAGCTCTAGCATGCTATCCAAGTCTAATAGGTAGAGGGATAGGGTTGCTGCTAAACATAGAAGGCACAAGTCAGTGCCCCACAATAGGGAATTATTCAATTCTGCATTTAATAGTGCTGAATTCGAAAAACACTAGGATCGGCAACGTAATGGAAGGCTGATTGATCGACCCTGGAACTCATACCTATCCCTGGAAAGGGACAAAAGGATCCAACAATAAAAGGCCTAGAAAAGGAGGTTCCCAAAGGAAAATTAGGATGCTGCTGCTAGAGGAAGGAAAAATGTGTTTCAGACAGGCAAAATCTATGGAGATGTCTGCTAAAGTAGTATTTTCAAGAGCTGTCATTGAAGACTTACGATGTATCAGTGACTACACTAAATATATTCTGGGCTTATTATTTAATCATCACAAAATAATCAGGCAATTATTATACCCATTTTTTTAAATTAAGCATTTAAGGCTCACCCACCAATTAAGAGTCAGAGAAGTGTGTCAAACTCATGATTTCTGACCCCCTAGTCTGAGCTCTCTCTCACATTCTTCTGCGTCAAAAAATTGTTTGGCGAAGAGAAAAAAACAATTCCACCACTTAAAAAATCAAGAAGAAATAAAAGCATCTCATCAATTGATTACTCAGACCTGTCTTGACGCCAGTAAAAAGGAATCACTGTTTTACAAAGACATTGCCTACGTGGCACATGTTTCATACATGCATGCATGCACTGCTTTTCACTTGTATATTTTAGGTCATTGAGTAATTCCTTTTTCTTTTTGCTTATATAAATTGTGTTTGTTTAGGGAAAAAAAAAGAATTCCTTGAGGGTGTATATTTTCTGACTCCTTACCTATTCTTTATCACAAATGTCAGATTTCAAACTGCTTGCCAAAGGGCAGTTGTGATTTACTTTCCTCCTTAATTTTAGTGAACTGGTAAAACTAGAAGTGAGAAATACCTCTGAAAAAAAAAAAACACACAGCCCTAGATTTATATATGTGTACATATGTTTTAGGGGTTGGGTCTAAGGATTAATGACTTCATTAGCAAAGTGTTATGGACTGATTTTATACCTGTCTCTGCTATTTTGGTTTGTTGATAAATCATATCAGACACATTTTATATTTCAGTCATTTTTTGAACTGTTTATTATGGAAATTTATAAACATGCCCCCAAATAGAAGATAAAACCACTGCCATCAACCAGTTACCCAACTCTAATAATCATCAGTATTTTCGCATTCTTATTTCATTTAGTTCTCCGAGGTTTTCTCTGTAATAGTTCATAGCAAATGTCAGATATACTATCATTTAACACCAGGATATTTTAATAAACATCTTTAAAATGACATTTTTCTTATGTACTGCAATGCCATATCAACACAAAACAAAATCAGCTCCAATTCTTTTGGTCAAATACCAAATCTATAGTCACATCTTTCTAAAGGAATATGTTTATATTTGGTTTGTTCAAGTTAGTTTTTGAGTGGTGTCCACTCATTGTATTAAGTTGTTAGTACTTAAAAACCAAGTCTTGATACTTAGGTTGTTATTAATGAAGTTGTCCTTTAAGTCTTTTTAAAGATAGGATAGTACCCCCTCTCTACTCCCATTTTTTTACGCTACAGATTTGTTAAGGAATCCAGGTAAGGTGTGCTGCTCCACTTTTGGGATTTGGCAGATTGTTTCTTCATGGTGTAGTTGAACTTGTTTATCATGACTGTATCATCTGTAGACTGGAATCTGTAGCTACAACTCTGATCAAGCTCAGAAAGAATTCATGTTTCCAAGAATTATGGAGGGACACATGTTTCAGTTTCAGTAATACTAAGAGTGATAATGACAGTCTGATTCTTTCATTATAAGTCCCTCATTGAATTTCACATAGTAGTTTACCATTATTTGATGATCATTTACCTGAATAAGCTCTTTTATTATAGATTGTAAAATGGTGTTTTTTCTTAATAGGTAGAGGGACGGGGTTGCTGCTGTCATCTCTTTTCCATTTATTAGGTGGAATTCTTTATAAAAGAAATTTGTCTTATTTATCAGGACTATTTAATTCCCCTAAGGTAGAGTTCAATTAGGCAAAAGCAAGATAAATATCTGTTTCCTTTTAATTATCAATGTTCATAGTAATGGCTAGTATCTTAGCAATCTTTAGTGCTGCCCAATGACTTATATTCTGTGTGTCTGTGTGTATGTATGTGTGTGTGTGTGTGTATAATATCTCTTCATTTGGGGGTGGAAGGAGTATGTTTTCTAATGACCTGTGACATTTTAAAATATATTTACTGTTTAATGTCTTTTAATGAATTATAGCCATTATAGCTTTGTAATTGTTTCACATTGAAAACTTCGATATGAGGATTAAATGTATATGATTAAAAGGATAGTAAATGATAAATTTATATATCCATCATCCAGCTTCAACAGTTAGCAATTTATAGCAAATCATATTTTAATCTATAGGTACACATGCTATTCCCCCAATCTATGTTATTTAGAATTAAAATCTAATACATATTTCTATAAATAGTTCCCATGTATCTCTGATGAAAACTCATTCAAAAATATTAAAACCATTATTTTTTAACCTTTTTCTTTTGCTTTTTATTTATTTTTTCCATTTATGATGATTTTTATTTTTTCCATTGTAGCTGGAAAAAATAAAAATCTGTCAATTTTCTACTGTACAGCAAGGCGACCCAGTTATACATACATGTATACATTCTTTTTTCTCACATTATCATGCTCCATCATAAGTGACTAGACATAGTTCCCAGTGCTATACAGCAGGATCTCATTGCTTTTCCATTCCAAAGGCAATAGTTTGCATCTATTAACCACAAATTCCCAATCCATCCCACTCCCTCTCCCTCCCCCTTGGCAACCACAAGTCTGCCCTCCATGTCATATATACACAATGGAATACTACTCAGCCATAAAAAAGAACAAAATAATGTCATTTGCAGCAACATGGATGGAACTAGGGACTGTCATACTAAGTGAAGTAAGACAGAAAGAGAAAGACAAATACCATATGATGTCACTTATATCTGGAATCTAACTCATAGTTTATGCTATGAATGTTCATATTTTGTTTGAGTCAGAATCCAAATAAGTCCAATGCATTGAACTGGTTGATGTGTCTCCTAATTCTCTTGTAATTTTGAGTTTCCTCTTACCTATCTTTGCTCTTTTTATTGCATAAATTAGCTTTTAATTCCTGTAGATTTTCCCACATCTTGGAATTTGCTGACTTGCTTACTATTAATTGGTTAACAAAACAGAATTTCAGTCATCTGTCTTCCTAATGTTCAAGTTATCTCATCTTTAGCCAGTGGAAGAAAGAAGTGATTATTAACTAATTTCATTATTGTAATAGGAAAGTATAGATGGAAAGTATTAAAATAAAAGGGAAACTAAGAGATTAAAGAGTACAAAAATGAAGATTTTCCCAACTATTAAAATAGAAAGAAAAATAGACCACAGTAAAAGACTGTATATCCTCTAAATAAATCTTTAAAAAATTTTAGAAGCAAGAGAAAATATTGTCACATGAGTACAGTTAATGGGCTCACTTTCTCATTAAAATAAAAATATTGGCTAACAAAGCAAAATACAAGTTAATATTGGATAGAAGATACACTAACTTAAAGGGAATCCCAAAAGATAAAAATAAGACCAAAAATATAATAGACAAATTTATGAAAAATCTTGCTATAGAAGAAGAGATAATCAGGCCAAAAATAAAATCAGGCAAGAAAGAATATTTTATAATACCAAAAATCACAAAATGCAGAAGATATAATAATTATTAATATTGATGCAAAAGTAATACAGCCACAAATTTCATTAAGAATATAGGCAATGAAAAGAGAAATAGACAAAGAGACTAATAATAATTTATGTTAACATACTCATTAATCTTCACTCAAGAAACTATCACTTATAGAAGACTTAAACAAGTGTATGTAATATATGCTAATAAAAATATTAACCTTAACAATAGAAATTATAACTTTGTAAATTGTATTTGTGAGAATTGCTTGCATATTTTGCCACAAATTATGTAACTTCAAAATATTCTCCCCAAAAATGTAATGCAAATAATTCTATTATAACAATGCAAAAAAATTAGAAATTAGTAACAGTATTAACAATAAGGTCCTATTGCATACCACAGGGAACTATATTCAATACCCTGTAATAAAGTATAATTGAAAAGAATTTTTTAAAAAGGATTAAAATAAAAACAAATTACAAAAAAATTCCCAACTAAAAATCAAACAAAATCCAACATCGACGATTGTAATATCCTCTTCTTGAATGGATCCTTTAACCATTAAATAGTGTCCTTCTTTGTCTTTCTTTATGGCCTTCGTTTTAAAGTCTGTTTTGTCTGATATGAGTATTGCAACTCCTGCTTTCCTGTCTTGCCCATTGGCATGAAATATCTTTTCCCATCCCCTCGCTTTCAATTTGTATGTGTCATTTGCCCTAAGGTGAGTTTCTTGTAGGCAGCAGATTGAAGGTTTTTGCTTTCTTATCCAGTCTGCCACTCTGTGTCTTTTGATTGAAGCATTCAGTCCATCAACATTTAAGGTGATTATTGATAGATATGTATTTATTGCCATTTTTAAACCTTGTTTTCCAGTTGATTCTATGTTTCTTTTTTCTTTTTTGGGTTGGATGGTTTCCATTTATTTTATGCTTGAGTACTTTTCTTTTTAGTTTTTGTGAATGGATGGAACTAGAGACTCTCATCCTGAGTGAAGTAAGTCAGAAAGAGAAAGACAAAAACCGTATGATATCACTTATATCTGGAATCTAATATATGGCACAAATGAACCTTTCCACAGAAAAGAAAATCATGGACTTGGAGAGCAGACTTGTGGTTGCCAAGGGGGAAGGAGAGGGAGTGGGATGGATTGGGAGCTTGGAGTTAATAGATTCAAACTATTGCGTTTGGAATGGAATAGCAATGATATCCTGCTGTGTAGCACTGAGAACTATGTCTAGTCACTTATGATGGAGCATGATAATGTGAGAAAAAAGAATGTGTACATGTATGTGTAACTGGGTCACCATGATGTACAGTAGAAAAAAATTGTACTGGGGAAATAACAATAAAAAAAGTTTAAAAAATCCAACATGAAAAAGATAAAACATCTGTATTAAAATAACTCTGAGTTAAAATGAAAATTCAAACTATGAGTTCTCTCTTTTTATCTTTTATTTATTCTCACTTTGAATTTACCAGTGTTGTTGGTCTTTTTAAATAATCAAGTTTTAACTATGCTAGTCCATTCTATTTTATGTTTGTTTTACACTTTACTGGTTCTGCTATAATTTCCTTCTTTCTACTTATTTTAGGTTTAATTCAGTTTTGGTTTGTTTTGTATTTTACTTCTTGGGTTGGATGTTTAGCCTGTTGATTTCATCCTATATTCATATGCTAATATATTCACTAAAAGTCATAATTTTCCCCGTAATCATCACTTCAGCTGTACCCTAGAAGTTTCCATTTTTTGTATTTTCGTTCTCATTCATTGTTATTTCAGTTTGACAGTTGGGCTTAGTAAGAAGTTTTCTTAATGTCTAATATATGAGGTAATTCTACTTTTAATTTTAAATTGCAGTATGACCAGAAGACATTAGTATAGATTTTAATCCCTTAAAGTAAGACTTGCTTTTTCCTGAGCATTTTGTCAGTTGTTGAAATTATACTTTAGTTCTTGAAAAGAATGTGCATATGTTGCTGAGTTCATTATGTGTCTGTTGGCTGAGTTTATTGATTTTGATGTTCAAATGGTCCATGTTCTTAATGATTTTTTCTCTATGTTATTGATACAAATGATTGACATTTTTCCGTAATGGTTATGGATTTGACTATTTCTTGTTTTATTTATGTCAAATTTTGAATGCAGTTTTGAATTGCTGTATTTGGCTTTAAAATTTACTTTGTGACATAATACGGATGTATCAACTATTTTAGTTCTGACATCTATCTATATCTGATATATATCTACATCTATACAGAAAGAGAAATGTATTGAAAAACAATCTCCATATAACAAATGCACATAAAATATACAACACCATAGTCAAGGGCATGAGTGTTTCTACCACCTACAAAAGTCTTTGCATGTCCTTGGGTAAACAACACCTTTGTCTACAAGTAACCACTGATCTATTGTCTCCACAAATATTTTAATTTTCTGCAATTTTCTATGAATAAAACCAAATGTTTTTTTCCCCCACCTTTTTTAGTTCAGAATATGATGTTGGGATTAATTGTTATGTGTCCACTCATTCCATTGTAAAAATGTATCATAATTTGATTATCCATTCACATAATTTATGGATTTTTTTAGGTGTTTTAGTCTTTTTTACTCTGGAGCTATTACTAAGTCCTATGAACATTTGGGTATAAGTGTTCATATAGATATATTCTTTATTTTTCTTGGGTTAGTACTTTTAGGTAAAGCTTTTTAAGATTCTTTATCCTATTCTGTGGCTTAATATCCATTTGTTTTCAGTCATCATCTCTGCATATATTGTTTTTGTCCTATTTTCTTCTCCTCTCCTGGAACATTAATGGTATATAAATGACCTTTTCTTACCTCTTTTCAATTTTGTTAATATTTTATTTCTGTGTTTCATTTTGGCTGTTTTACTTACTTACTTTTACATATCTTCTAGTAAACGAATTTCATTATTGGTTGTCTTAATTCTGATTTTAACATACCCCTTGAATCCTGCATTTCACATTTTTTTTTCAGTTCTTAAATTTTCATGTTTGAGAGTTTCTAGTTCTCTGCAAAAACTTTCTTCCTTCTTTCTTTTTCTTTCTTTCTTTCTTTCCTTCTTCCTTTCTTTCCTTCTTTCGTTCTTTCTTTATTTCTTTCCTTCCTTCCTTCCTCCCTCCCTCCCTTTCTTTCTTTTCTTTCTTTCTTTCCTTCCTCCCTCCCTCCCTCTTTCTTTCTTTCTTTCTTTCTTTCTTTCTTTCTTTCTTTCTTTCTTTCTTTCTTTCTTTCCTTCCTTCCTTCCTTCCTTCCTTCCTTCTTCCCTCCCTCCATCCCTCCCTCCCTCCCTCTTTCTTTCTTTCCTTCTTTCTTTCTTTTCAGAAAGCATAATTAGTTAAATATCTGTATTTCAAGTCTCCTGTAACTGAAGACTCAGTGTGTTTGTTTTTGTCATATCCTTAATGTTATATGGTCTATTGGTGTGCCTTGTTATTTTGTAATGTGTGCTAAGCATTATATTTGAGCAAATTTATGTATAAATGCATTGAGCTCTAGAAATATATTATCTTCCTCTAGGAAGGATTTAATATTTAGCCTATGAGAATTCATACTCCAGGACGCCTGGGGGCATTGACACCCTGGGCTCATCTCAGTCTAATTTCAGGAATTGAGATCATTCTATTCTTAGCTGTAGTAGCTATAAAAACTATGTAGTTCTGAAGACTTCTGGAGACACTACTCAAAGTAAAGAGATTCAGAGGAGCTATCTACACGTGGGAGGCCTTGTACTCCAAATCCTAAACTATTAGGTTAACAAAAAGCATTTGTCAGGATTTCAGTAGCACCTCTGGAGTCAGTATTTTTTTAACAGAATAGGAATGGCCCAAACGCCAAACTGATTAATAGAGGAAACACATTGGTAGCAAAAGTGTAGCATGGTTAAAATAACAATTTTGAAATTCTTTTAATTACTTAAATAATGTACACTTATGGTGTGAAATCTTGTCTGTTTATTTGTTTTTAGGATATATTTTTGGTAAGGGTGACGTGAGTTTGTCTTTCTCTTTCCGGACAAGTAAGATATTTGTAGAATATCAGGATTTTTTTTTTTTTTTGGACCGAGTGGCATACTCTGTCTTCTGCTTACTCATTCAGAAACTAAGAGATCCCCATGGCCACCTCTGAATGTTAATGATGAGTTACCCACTGTTTATTGCTCTTCCAGGAGATAGAAATTGAAGGCTAGGGAATACTGTAGGCAGCCACAAAAGTAATGTTTATGTATTAAGATACAGAGGAGAATTTTGTGGGGGGATATAATAATTTTACCCAAAATTTTAAAAATGATTACTTCAGATTATGTTAAAGTAGTAGTATGAGTTTAATAATACTCATTTAATTTTTAATTGATTTAATGTCATTTGCTACTGAATTAGTTATGAAATAAAGATGTTATATCTGTTCTGCTGCTCCTGAATTCTGTCAAGTGATAATACTCTTGATACACTATGATTTACGTTGAGGATCCCCTTCCATGCCATCTGCTGCCACAAGAAAATAACATAGGGTTCACATAGTATCCAAAAGTCTCTTTGCTGAATATTTATACTGTGGTCCTGGGGGAACCAGGGAGCAAAAATCATCATCCAGGCAAAAACTATAGCAAGCAAGGATTAAATATGTGGTTCCCTTCTGTTGTCATTCAGAGTCATCTCTAAATGTCATTGCTGTGTGTCATCTTCACTATTTCAAATCCTCAGCATTTTAGTGCTCTTTTTTGCGGGGGTCAGGGACTGTCCATAACTGGAAACTCTTTGCTGTGTTCCAGAAAATTTTCCATCTTATGAGCCTTTGTGGAAGAAACAAGCTTTAGGTGAAGACTTTTCCAGTCCCCTTGAAGCTTAGGCACAAACGTAATATAGGATTTATTTGTCAAAATTAGTAACCTGCAACAGAAACTGTGATTCAAAGAAAGAGGAACAAGAGAACAGTAACAGTAGCAGGTTTCCAGGAGGCACCAATGGCAAATTCCCATTAACTGTGCTTTGTGGCAGCAGTGCAATGCAGACATGACATTTTATGTTCAGTGCTGTCCCTTCCACCTGGTTCTGTAGCATGATTTTGCCTATTATGTCAGTTACCTGAAGTCGGGTGGTTCTTGTATGTTTTCAGAACCTGATTTTTCAGTCCTTCACCCTTTACTTTTGTGAGCTCCCAATAGTATTTCAATAAGTTCCTTTCCAGCTTAAATCAGTGACAAGTGGTTTCTATTGTTTACAATTATAGCTCTTGAGCAGTGCAATCACCATCATCATTATCTTCATCATCTTTAATGGCTAAAGGTTACTGTTCATTTAAGATGTGTGAGGCACTCTGGTGACACTTCATGGGCTTTATCTCAAACAAGCCTTTCAGCCAAAATGGTCTCTCACCTGTTCTGAGAGGCAGGCATCATAATTATCCTCATTTTACTTTTGACAAAACTGAAACTTGAGGAAGGTAAGGAATTTGGCCAAAGTTAACAAGCACAAAATCTGAAATATCAATTCAAGCACTTTTAATTCCCATTTGTACTGTTTCCATTAGTGATAGTATCATTCATCTTAATATTCTACTCACTCACTCCTTAACAAACTTTATTATTGCTAACCATTTTACCATATACTGTCCTACTGCTATAATGATCCTCATGAAATAATCATGAAATGTATCCTTAGCCTCATTTTAAAGATAAGAAAACTTCAAGGATACCTGAGTTGCTGAAGGTCACATGCAGTTAGAAGGTGATGGAGACCAGGATTGAGCCCCAGCCTTCAGACTCTAATATGATTCAAATTTTCTTACACTAGAAAAATCCTAAAATAATGTTGCTCCCATTTCTAGTCAGGGATTACTTCAATAATGGTTGCTACCATGTAAAACTGAGAAAGCAGGAGCCATCAGTTTTTCTATCAGGTTTGTATCCCCAAGGGTTGAATGAGCCTAGTAGTCTTTCTTTAAATCCTTGTTGGATTGATAAATTGAATCAAGTTATATATCTCTGACCTTAAAGATGGCATACCATTAATAGGTGCAGATGATTTTTTCTTTTCTTTTCCATATATATATAAGTTTGGCTTCCCTGAAAAATATCTCCTTTATTTCATTTTCATTAGAATATGTAACTCCTACAAAAGAAAAAAAAATGGAATATTAAGTTGTTAACACAAAAAAGAATGTATCCATAGGGATAGACTAATAGAAGCATTAATTTATAATAGTGAAAGATTGCAAATAACTTAAGATGTCTACATGAACCAGAATAATCTCATGTTAGCTCATTTTTAATATTCTGCATTTGCTATTATTTATTAAATGTATTACTTTGTTTAAATAACATTTGCAAGTCTTCCATCCAAATCCATGTAATAAGAGGCTTGGACCTTTAGAGTCAGCTTAAATCCTCTTCCACGGCCTCTCTTATCTTATTTTCTACAAATCCCCAACTAGTTCACCCCTTCCAACCCCACTGGCTTTCTCAACGTTCCTTAAATTTGTCAAGGAATGCCTTCCTCCTCAGGGTCTGCACTTTTCTCTGCTTAAGCCATCTTCCCCCTGATAGTTATATGGCTACTTCCCTCACTTCACTGATGCTTCCATTCAAATGTTAGGCTTTTTTTTTTTCCTTTGGAAATAAAATATTATTTTTTATTGAAATGTAGGTGATGTACAGTGTTATATTTGGTTCAAGTGTACTACATAGTAATTCGATGTATGCATCTATTATGAAATGATCACACTAAGCCCAGTAAACATCTGTCCCCATTCAAAATGGTTATAATTGACCATATTTTTCGGGCTGTATATTACAGCCCCATGAATTGTTTGTTATTTATTTATTTAACTGGAGATACCCTTTAATCCCCTTAACCTATTTAACTCATCCACCCCCAACTCCCTCCCATCTGGCAATCACCAGTTTCTTCTCTGTGTCTGAGTCTTTTTTCACTTGGTTTTATTTTGTTTATTAGGTGGCACAAGTGAGATTGTATATTTGTCTTTCTGTTTGATTTATTTCACTTAGCATAATACCTCTAGATATATCCATATTGTTACAAATAGCAAAAATTTCATTTTTATGGCCGAACAATATTCTTTAGTCTTTATCCATTCATCTATCAATGCTTCTATATCTTGACCATTGTAAATAAAGCTACAATGAATGTTGGAATGCATGTATCTTTTTTGTTTTTGTTTTGTTTTGTTTTGTTTGTATTTTCTAGGGCCACACCCTTGGCATATGGAGATTCCCAGGCTAGGGGTCTAATCCGAGCTGTAGCCACTGGCCTACGCTAGAGCCACAGCAACTCAGGATCTGAGCCACATCTGCCATCTACACCACAACTCATAGCAACACCGGATCCTTAACCCACTGAGCGAGCCAGGGATGGAACCTGCAACCTCATGGTTCCTAGTCGGATTCGTTAACCACTGAGCCACAATGGGAACTCCCATGTATCTTTTTGAATTAGTGTTTTTGTTTTCTTTGAGGAAACACCCAGAAGTGAAATTGTTAGATGATATAGCAGTACTGTTTTTAATTTTAAGGATCCCCTATACTGTTTTCCACAGTGGCTGCACCAATCTGCAGTTCCATTCAGCAATGCGGAAGGGTTCCCTTTTCCCCACACTGTTTGTTTTTTTATAATAGCCATTCTGGCAGGTGTATCTCATTATTGTTTTGATTTACATCTCCCTGATGATTAGTGATGTTGAGCATCTTTTCATGTGTTTGTTGGCCATCTGAATGTCTTCTTTGGAAAAATGTGTATTTAAGTCCTTTGCCCATTTTATAGTCAGGTTGTTCTTTTGCTTTGCTTTTTCCTGATATTGAGTTGTATAAATTATTTCTGTATTTCAGATTTTATCCTTTTATTGAGTGTATTATTTGCAAATATTTTTTTCCTATTCAGTCAGCTACCTTTTTGTTTTGTTGTTAGTTTCCTTTGCTATGCAAAAGCTTTCCATAGTGTATCAGAGAAGCATTCACTGACCTTCATAAATTAATGTCATTCTGCATTCACGCTGTACCCTTCACACTGCTTTCCTCTTCTTCAACACACTTATACTTGATGCTATATAAAATACACATGTGTGTGTGTTTTTACCTGTGTATTGTTTTACTTCCTCACTAAAATACAAGCTTCAGAAAGAAACCCTGTTTTGTTTTGGTCACTGCCAAATTCACAGTGACTAATTCAGTGCCAGACAGTTATTGGTCAATAAATATTTGTTGAGTGAAAGAAATTTGTTTGGTCTCATGTAAGCCCACTGTTGAATTCCAGGTGGAATGTTTATTTTTGTCTTTTTGAAAAATCACCTTCCCTTTTATTTAAATAGAAGAGTTGAGCCCTGCTGGTCATTTTTAGTCTCTTTGCCATTCCTCATTGGGCACTGGTTCTATTCCTTATCTATATTATGTTTGAATTCAGTGCTTCTCTTTTATACACCTTGACACTAGGCTGGGATTTTTTTTGGTCTTCCCCATAAATCACTTTGAATGCTAGCAAGTAGAATGCTGTGTATTTTTAAAATTGACTTTAGAACAATAAATGAAAATAGCTGGAAAAACATTTTTAAAAAAGAAAGGAAATCTGTATAACTATTGGGTCATTTAGCCTGAAAGTAAAACACTTAAATCCATTTACTTTTCTTCATTCCTATACTAGCTAGAAGGAACTAGAATAAGATTAAGTGCTTCTCCCAGTTGCCTCCTCTAGAGATGACTCTCTTCAGTGCCTTATCCAAGAACTGAAAAAAACATGAAAGCTGCATCAAAAGTGATGCAGAACTAGTCTTGAATAGAACTTGTGTATAATCCTATATATTGTTTGAAGATGTAAAACTGAAAGCAAAATTACAAAACACAAATTAATTTCACAAATTCAAGTGAATCGCATTTAATTTCATAACCTAAAACCAACATAAGGGTCATAATTGTATATTAATGTAGTGAATGGTTTTAAGCAACAGCAACAACAAGCAATAAGAAAATTGGATTTAGGATTTCCCGTTGTGGCTCAGTGGTTAAGGAATCCAACTAGGAACCATGAGGTTGCGGGTTCAGTCCCTGCCCTTGCTCAGTGGGTTAACGATCCGGCGTTGCCGTGAGCTGTGGTGTAGGTTGCAGACGCGGCTCGGATCCTGCATTGCTGTGGCTCTGGTGTAGGCCGATGGCTACAGCTCCGATTGGACCCCTAGCCTGGGAATCTCCACATGCCGCGGGAGCGGCCCAAGAAATAGCAAAAAGGCAAAAAAAAAAAAAAAAGAAAATTGGATTTATACATAGACAAACTTATTTGAGATGCAGCACCTGTCATATACTAGTTGTGTAACTTTGGGAAAAATTCCTGGCCCATCTGATTCTCAGGTCTCAAATATTGAGTGCAAAAAAGAGGCATGAAATAGCTATGGAAGAATCAGACTATGTTATCGTGATATTGTGATCTATTAAAAACATATATATTTGGCCTTAGTCCACTGTTGCTGGCACAGAGCTCCGAAAAACGCTTAACATTTCCTACGTGAGGAAAGCTAGCAGGATGTCTCTTGTTAGGTTAATAAGATGTTTTTGGCCTTCACCTCTACATGGCAACCTCGTGACAGAAATCCTACCTAATTTGTTCATTTCTGTATCTCTAGCACTTAGCACAATGTAGGTTCTTTGTAAATATTTGGTAAATGAATTAATGAGTACATATAACAAAAATTATACTACTGAAGAAATCCCTGACTTTTTAAGTTAAAACCATATAAAGATACAAAGACTATATAAAACCTTAAACTGTAAGACTGGCACAACTTCAAAATAGACTTTTGCTCTGCTTCAAATCCCTGTTTGAAAGTCTCTGTGAATTCGCTGATGTTATGGTGTGAAAACAAGGCCATCTCACCTAACAAGGCCATCTCACCTACATCTGAATTTTCCTGTTGGGACCTAAACTTCAGGGTTTACTGCAAAACTTCCAATCCACAAATCAGTTATCCAGGTATTACGAACTTTAAATGGTCTCCAGAGAAAACTATTTTAATCCCCTTATTTTATTGTTAGTAAAACTAAAGGAATTATAGTCAGTCCCTTATTGGAAAATGTATAAGACAAGATAATAAGTAGTGGGGCTTGTACAATAAATCATTTTGACCAGGTATGGAAGTAATAATCATAGAAGGCTGGCACATTGACTAATGGCACCATCATGGTCATTTCCACGGGGAACAACCAGTTCATGTTTTTGTTGAATACATGCCATTGTAGAAAACAGAATCATTCTGTCTTATTTTGCTGCTGTTGTTTTATTAGTATTATAATTATTTAAATCAAAAAAGTTTGAGACTTGCTTAGTAATGTGAGAAGCCTAAGTTTGAAATACATATAAACAAATCTTGTGCAGTGATGCTGTGATAACTTTTTCCATTATTTTAATGATATTTGTAATGCTCCAATCATTCAAATAATAGCATACGAGAAATTAATAGGTATTGTGCAGATTTTGATATTGAAAGAATTGAATCTAAATGTAAATTGAGAAAGACCCTCACGTAGGCATGGAGACTAAAAACGGAGTTGCAGAATACATTTAACAACTTTTCAAATCTTTGCTAAGTTTTGTTCCTTATTTCAATTTATAAAAAAAAAAAATTAAAGTTGTTAAGTTGAATAAAAAAACCTCTAAAAGCAGTTGCTTTATGGCTTCTCTAGGCAGCACTTCTGGGATATAATGAACAGTTTGAGTTCTTCTGTTCCCTTAGTGTCAATCCTAACACTGATTTAGAAGTTTTGTTTCTGAATCAGATCACAGAATCATTCAAAATTTATAGTATATGGAAAGATGAAATAGATTCTGAAAAAAATAAACAGATTTGTTGAGGGATAATTGTACACAATATATACACATTTAATGTGTTTTATTTCAGAGTCGCCTGGTGGCTCAGCAGGTTAAGGATCCAGTGTTGTCACTACCATGTCACAGGTTCAGTTCCTGGCTTGGGAACATCTGCATGCTGTGGGTGCAGCAAAAAAAAAAAAAAAAAAACCAAAAAAAAAAAAGTGTATGCTTTCATAGGTTTTGACATAATTATATACCTGTGAAACCATTACCACAATCAGATACTGAATATTTTCATCACTCACAAAAGTTGCCTCATGCCCCCTTTGCAGTCTTTCATTCCTACGCCTCCCTTTACTCCTCACCTTGGCAATAACTAATCTGCTTTTGTCACTATACATTGGCTTACATTTCCAAATGCAATCATAGATTCATGCAGTTAAGTATTTTTTTTGCCTGTTTCATTCAGCATAATTAAAATTCATTTGTGTTGCATTAACAGTTCATTTCCTTTTATTGCTACTAATGGACATTTACATGTTTCCAATTTTTGCCTTTTATAAATTAAGCTGCTGTGAACATCATCCAACAAGTCTTTATAGGCACATATGCTTTCATTTTTGTTGGGTAAATACCTGGGAGAGGAATGGCTAGGTCATATGTTAGTAGTATGCTTAACTTTTAAAGAAACTAAACAGTTTTCCAAAGTGACTGTACTATTTTATTATCTCAGCAGCAGGGTATGAGTTCCACATCCTCCACCTTCTTGCCAACACTTGGTATCGTTGTCTTTTTAATTTTAGCCTTCCCCAAAGATGTGGAGTAGTTTCCCATTCTTCTTTTAATTTTCATTTCTATAATGACTACTGATATAAAGAATCTTTTTATGTATCTGTAGATTCAAATTTTCTGCCCAGTTTAAAAAATTGTTTATTTTTCTTACTGAGTTTTTAGAGATCTACATATATTATGGATACAAATTCTTTATCAGATATATACTTTCACAAATATTTTCTCCCAGTGGTTCCTCTTATCTTATTTTGAAGACCAAAATTTTTTTCTTTTTTTGAACTTTGATAAAGTTTTTTATGGATTATGCTTTTGATATCTCTGAAAAAAATCTTTGCATAAATCAAGATTACAAAAATTTTCCCTCAAAAATTTTTATAATTTTTGGTCCTGTATTTGGTTCTATAGTCTATTTTGAGGTAAATTTCTATAGAGGGTGTGAGTTATGGATCAAAGTTAGCTTTTTTGCGTATGAATATCCAGTTGCCAAAGCAAAATTCGTCAAAGAAATTATATTTTCTCCACTGAATTATCTTTGCATCATTGCCAAAATCAGTTATTCATTTTTATGTGAGTTTATTTATGTCTTTATTTTGTTTGATTTATCTAATTTTGTGCTAAAACTATGCCATCTTGATTACTGTAGCTTTATACTGACTTGAAATCAGCATTATTTCTCTAACTTTTTTTCACTGCTGTTTTGTCTATTCTAGGTTCTTTTTATTTCAATAGTGATATGGGTATCAGCTTGTCAGTTACTAGAAAGAAAATCTGCTATTTGATTGGAATTGAATCTATTTCAATAGATCAATTTGGAGCGAGTTGATATCTGAAAAGTATTGTTTCTTCTGATCTGTAAACAAGGTCTTCATTTCTCAAGTTTTTAAAAAAATTTCCCCAAAAAATATTTTATAGGTTCCAATATAGCAAGGCTTTGAGATAGTCATTTCAACTCCAAGCATTTCATATCATCATAAATAGTAATATTTTCTTAATTTCAGTTTCTTATTATTCATTGATTATATATAGGGATAGCAATTGCTCTTTGAGTGTTGATCTTTTATCCTGCAGACTAATGAAACTCAATTATTAGTTCTAGTAACTGTTTTATAAGTTTCATCAGATTTTCTACATAGACTTGTGTTAGTTGAAAATAAAGGCACTTTTTCCTTTCTAATCTGGATGCCTTTTAATCCTTTTCTTTTCTTATTTTAAATATGATGGCCCTAGATAGAACCTGCAGTATATTGTCTAATAAAAATGATGAGAGCCAACATCCTATCTTTTTGTTAATCTTAGGGGGAAAGGACAGTCTTTCACTGTTGCATTAAATGTTAGCTGAAAGTTTCGTGTGTACATTTTGTAAGGTTGAGGAAGTTCTCTTCTGCTTATACTTTACTGAGAATTTCTACGAAGAACAGATGTTAGATACTGTTAAATCCTACTCAATATATTGAGATGCTCGCATTTTTTTTCTTTCACGGTTAATATAGTGAATTACATTGATTTTTGTATATCAAACCCATCTTCCATTCCTGGATTAATCCCAATTGGTCACAGTGTATTAAGCTTTGATAATATTGAATTTAATTTGCTAAACTTTATTTATAATATTTGCATTTATGTTTATCAGGCTAGTGGTCTATAGCTTTACTTTTTGTCTTTTTTAATTATATAATGATTTTTAATTTTTTCCATGATAGCTGGTTACAGTGTTGTGTCAATTTTCTACTGTACAGCAGGGTGACCCAGTTACACATACATTTATACATTCTTTTTTCTCACATTATCATGCTCCATCATAAGTGACTAGACATAGTTCCCAGTGCTACATAGCAGGATCTCATTGCTTATCCATTCCAAAGGCAATAGTCCATATCTATTAACCCCAAGCTTCCTTTTTTATGATACTTTGTCTGGTGTGGGTAGCTGGTCTCATAGAAGAGTTGGGAAATACTCTCTTCTCTTCAGTTTTCTAGATGATTTTATATAAAATCCTGATTTAAAATGGTGGAGGTAAATGGCATAATACAGTTAAGAGAAAAAAATATAAAATTCCTCTAAATATTTCAAAAAATTGTACCTATATTTATCATATAAGAAATGAAATTACCAGAGTTCCCGTCATGGCGCAGTGGTTAACGAATCCAACTAGGAACCATGAGGTTGCAGGTTCGATACCTGCCCTTGCTCAGTGGGTTAAGGATCTCACATTGCCATGAGCTGTGGTGTAGGTCTCAGATGCTTGGATCTGGCGTTGCTGTGGCTCTGGCGTAGGCTGATGGCTATAGCTCTGATTTGACCCCTAGCCTGGGAACCTTCATATGCCGCAGGAGCGGTCCTAGAAAAGGCAAAAAGACAAAAAAAAAAAAAAAAAAAAGGAAATGAAATTACCACTATAAGCTACTATCTTCTCTTATCACATTAACAAAAACCAGAGTTTGGTCAATTACTATTAATGAAGATATGCGTCAGTAGTGACTGGTGAGATGGTAAATTGGTTCAACCTACATGTAGAACAGCTTGACAATATTTTATATTTTAGACGTGCATACACTTTTATCAGCAATTCAATTCCTAGAAATTTACCCAGAGGACTTACTCACAGGCATATAATAGATAATAATTTCTTCAAAGCATCCTGGTGATAATGAAAGATTAGAAACAACAGAATTAGCCGTTAAAAAACACATGGAAAATATATAATCCACATTAAATACAATAAAACAAGGCAATAGATTAAAAGAATTGAGCAATTTTCATGCATTGATAAATGAGAAATGAGAAAAATAAAGTGGAGAGCAATGTTTACAGTATAATGTTCATGTTAACTATTAAAGGGTATACATTTCTGTATTTTCTTTATACATAGACAAATTCGCCACTAGCATTGATGACTATTAGGTAGATGTGCTAGATACAGGGGCCAGGAGTAGGAGAAAAACAAATTTACTGGACGCCTTTTTGAAACTTTTGATTTTTGTACTATATTTACTGAGAACTTATTCAAGGAAATGAATAATCAGTAAGATGTGTATATACTAGTCATCCATGATCACTCAGGACCTACAGCAAAATGTTGAGAAATTTGTTCATTTTTTTCCTCCTATTTACAAAAATATTGATCCCCAAATTCATTCTCTCTCTCATATGCACATGTGTATGAATTTTTCTCCTTAAATAATATATTTATTCAGATTTATTCAAAGATTTCTTAATCATTGATTTATCTCAATAAGCAATTCATCTAAAATTAATTATCATCATCAAATCATTCAAAATATCAGTTTAAAAAAATCAGATTGCACTGTTGATATATTTGTCATTTTATACTATTTGTTTTTCATTAAAATAAAAAACTATTAGTGAAATTTATAATCAATAAATAAGTGACCGATGATAAACTATATATATTTAAAGTATACAGTGTAATAAATTTTGACATGTAGACACACGTGAAACCATCACCACAATCAAGATATTAAGCATAAGCTTCACCCTCAAAGGTTTCCTCGTCTCCCTTGTAATTCCTCTTCACACTATCTCCTCGTTCCCCATGCAACCCTTCACACACTTTCTACCAAAAATGGATTAGTGTATATTTTCTAGAGTTTCATATATGTTGTGTGTGTGTGTGTGTGTGTATGTATATATATATATGTAAATGTATATATATATATATATAATTCTACTGTATGGAATTTTTTGTCTGGCTTCTTTAACTCAACATAATTATTTGTAGAGCAATCTGAGCTATATAACAGTTTTTTTTTTCTTTTTGATTGTGAAATTGTATTCCATTGTATGGATAATCACCACTTGTTTATCTTTTCCTCCATTGATGAACATCTGATTTAGGTTTAATTTTGGGCTATTGCAAACATACATCCTAGGAGCATTCATGTACAAATTTTTTTTAAATTAATTTATTTTTTTTTCTGCTGTACAGCATGGGGACCAAGTTACACATACATGTATACATACTTCTTCCTCCCATTGTTGTGTTGCGATGTGAGTATCTAGATACAGTTCTCAGTGTTACACAGCAGGATCTCATTGTAAATCCATTCCAACGGCAATAGTTTACATCCTTTAACCCTAAATTCCCAATCCCTCCCACTCCCCGCCCCCCCACCCAGGACCGCCACAAGTCTATTCTTTGTATGGACATATATATTTACTTTCCCCTTGGGTTCATATCTGCGACTGAAATGGTTGTAAATATTTTAACTCTGTGTTTAACACTTAAAAAAACACTGACAGGAGTTCCCATCCTGGCTCAGTCAGTGGCTAACGAATCCGGCTAGGGTGAGGTCCCTGGCCTTGCTCAGTAGGTTAAGGACCCTGCGTTGTGGTGAGCTGTGGTGTGGGTCACAGACGCAGCTCAGATCCCGCATTGCTGTTGCTCTGGCGAAGGCCGGTGGTGGTGATTGCTCCGATTAGACCCCTAGCCGGGGAACCTCCATATGCCACGGGTGTGGCCCTAGAAAAGGCAAAAAAGCAAAAAGACAAAAAAAAAAAAAAAAGAAACACCGACAAACTCTTTTCCGAGGTATGTGCATGATTTTACAATCCTAGCAGCAAAGTATGGAAATTTCTGTTCCTCTGTATTTTCCTCTACAATTGGTATAGTCCTGTCTTTTCAAATTTTAACCATTCTAAGAGGTGTGGGGAGATATCATTATGGTTTTAATTGATAATTCCCTAATGCTGAATACATTGACATTTTTTCATATGCCTTTTGTTATCAATATATCTTGGTAAAATGTCCGTTCAAATCATTTGCCAATTTTCAAATCTGAGTTGCTTTTGTTTCCTTATCATTGATCTTTGAAAGTTCTACATATTTTCTGAATGCAGGTTCTTTATCAGGCATGTGTTAAGCAAATATATTATCCCAATCTCTGGCTTTTCTTTCTTTTGATTTACCTTGCTTTTCTCATATGCTGTGGAGGTAATATATCAATACATGAAATTTTCCCTATTTTCTGAGTTATTTCCTTGCCTTACATTATGCAATGTATGATATTTATAGCATGTTAATATTTGCGTGAAATGTTAGAAGGCACATATCATATGTTCTCATGTATAAATAGACTACCACACTAATATTAATGGTCACTGAGTAGAGGTATTAAGTGTTAGAATATTTATATCACCTTGAAAAGAATGTCCATTTCTCACCCCATTATCCCTTCACCCTAGTCCCAGGTCACTACTAATCTACTGCCTGCCTCTGTACATTTTCCTAGTTAAGGTATTACACGTAAATGGAATTTTGTAATATGTGGCATTTTGTTTTGACTTCTTTCACTTAGCTTAATATTGTCAAAGTTAATCCATGTTGTAGTATGCGTTATATTTAATTTTTTATGGCTGAAAAATATACCATTATATGAGTATACTACATTTTGTTTATTCATTACTTAATGGACTTTTTTTTCCCCTCTACTATTAAGTTATTATGAATAACTCTTACATAAAACTTTGTGTACAAGTCCTTGTATAAACATATGGTTTCAATTCTTTGGATATATACTTAAAAGTGGAATTGCATTCATCATTATGGGTATCTCTATATTTAATATTGTGAAAAATTCTCAAATTGTTTTTCACAGTAGCTACATCATTATGTAATACCACCAAAAGTATTTGAGATTTCCAGTCTCTCCACATCCTTACTGACACTTGTTTTTATCTTTTTATTTTTAATAGGCTTCTAGTGATTATCAAGTAGTATCTCATTTTAATTTGGAATTATATTTCTATACTGGCTAATGATGTTGAGCACTTTTGGTGGACTTATTGGTTATTTGTACATATTCTTTAGGTTAATGTCTATTCAAATTATTTGCTTATTTTGAGGATGTCTTTTTATTGTTAAGGTTTAAGAATATTGGATTCTATCAGAAGTTAAAACCTACTTAGATAAAATTGGATAACTGGCTATGTGGCTACGGCCATTCTCCTCCAAAGTGCAAGGTCCAGACTGCTTTTCAGGCTTCTCAATCTAATTCTTTAGGAAATTAGATCTATTGTGTCTACCAAAGTTCAGGTTGTCAGTCCTCTCCTCTTGTTACCAAACTCATATTTGGTTACTCATCACTCAAAAGCCAATAATCAAGAGGTAAATGTCAGTAGAAAGTAAAGATGCTTTAACCAGAAAATCTGGGATGTTCCAAAACCAACTCTGAAGATTCTGCTCAGCTCTGGCAGTTTTTAAAGGGAAAAGGGGGAAATAATCTCAGTGAATCATAAGGTGGGAGGGTGAATCCTGCATTATTCTCCCTTGCATATGGATGACTTTTTCTTCAGATATTATCTTGCCTTCATGACCTTCCTGCAGGATTTCTAAGGAGCCTTGTGGAGTAGAAAGCTAGTCTTTCTTTAACTACTTAATTCTTCATTCTTTTTTAATAATGGCTATGTGTGGAAGTTTCTGAGCTAGAGACTGAAACCAAGGTGTCAAATATAAGGAACTATAATATATACTAAGGTCATGAAGATTTAAGCTTTTCTTTTCTTCTAAGACTTCTAAGACCTAAGAGACAGCTGCATCAGTGCTGGATACTTAACCCATTGCACTGGGTGGGCTAGGGATTGAACTCATGCCTCTGCAGTGACCTGAGCTACTGCAGTTAGATTCTTAGCCGACTGTGCCACAGCAGGAACTCCCATCCTTCTTTTAATCTAGGAAATGAATCAGCAGGTTAGACATGGCAAGGAGAGCAAAAATTAGGAATTAGGTTAAATTATACCCCCCTTTTCTTGTTTGTAGGAAAGGATTCAAACAATTTCTAATTAGGGAAGGAAAGGAATGCAGAAACAAAAGAGGGGCAATCAAGAAACAATAGTGCAGTGATAAAGCAGAGTCCTGGCTCCTCCTCAAGGAATACATATAACTATATATCTTTGAGTTCTTCTGGAGGAACTAAGGTCCTTAGCCCAGTGGAGGATGGTAACTTCAGGCTGAACACAAGATTCCTGGAACTCTGCAAAAAACAAACCAAAAAGAATACTGTTCTCCAAGTCCGTGAGTATCTTTTCTGTGGAAAGGTTCATTTGTGCCATGTATTAGATTCTAGATATAAGTGATTATCATATGGTATTTTTTTCTCTTTCTGACTTACTTCACTATAATGAAAAGAAAATAAAAATCATTGTATATAAAAAAAGAATACTGGATACTGGACCCTTATCAGATATATAGATATATGGTTTTCAAATATTTACTCCCATTATTTGGGTTGCCTTTTCATTTTAATAGTATATTCTAAAACATAAATTTGTTATTTGTTTTTTAGGGCCTCACCTGCAGCATATGGGTGTTCCCAAGCTAGGGGTTGGCTCCAAGCTGCAGCTGCTGGCCTACTCTACAACTCATGGCAATGCCCAATCCTTAACCCACTGATGGAGGCCAGGGATCAAACCCTCATCCTCATGGATACTAGTTGGTTGGGCTCCTAACCCACTGAGCCACAACAGGAATTCCCAAAAGCATAAATGTTTAATCATGATGAAATAAGATTTATCTATTTGTTCTTTGATTGCTTGTGTTTTGGGTGTCATATATAAGGAACTATAATATATACTAAGGTCATGAAGATTTAAGCTTTTCTTTTCTTCTAAGACTTTTATAGTTTTAGCACTTATTTTTGGGTCTTTGTTTCATTTTTAAGCAATTTTTAAATGTAATGTTAGGTAGGGAGGTCCCAACTAACTATTTGTCATGCCACCATCCTGTGATTACGGGAAGGTTCTTGTCTTTTCACAGAAGGAATTCAGAAAGGAGACAGAAATTAAGAAAGTATGTGAGGATTTATTTAAGTGAGAAGTATGCCTCTTGAAGAGAGGTGGGGAGACAGACCAGCAACTGCTGCCCTGAGTTTTCTTTGGGATGCTGATTTTGAGGGGCATACGTTTCTCTCTTTGGGATACTCTAATTACAGGTATATTAGGCTGTTGATGTGTTCCCACTGTTCACTGATTATCGATTTTCTTTCCTCTCTATTTTGTATTTTCACTGTATTACTTTGTGAATGCGTTCTGTTGATACATTTTCAAGTTCTCTACCCTGAAATAAGTAATCAGACATAAAATCATTTCCTTGTATTTTTCATCTTAGTCATTATTTCTAGAAGTTCAATCTGATTGATTTTATATTTATATGTCTCTACCTAAGTTTTTGAAAGTAAACATTATAATCATTGTTTTAATGTCCTTGTTGTTGTGGTTGGGCATGGGTTGGAAGAAGAATTTTCCAGATTCATAGTGGGGTGAAAAGAAAGATAAGTTTATTGATATGAGACACTGCTAGCACAGCAGGATGACTTCCTGATAATCAGGGAGAGCTGACTCTGATCACATGGTTGTGTCTGTTTTTATAGTCCAGAGAGAGAGGAGAGGTCTTGCAATACACCTGCTGATCTGCTGATTGGTTGGATAAAGATGGGGTTTTTTTGCTTTTTTTTTTTTTTTGTCATTTCTAGGGCCGCTCTCGCAGCATATGGAGAGTCCCAGGCTAGAAGTCTAATTGGAGCTGTAGCTGCCGGCCTGCACCACAGCCACAGCAATTCAGGATCCGAGCCACGTCTGCAACCTACACCACAGCTCACGGCAACTCTGGGTCCTCAACCCACTGAGCAAGGGCAGGGATCGAACCCGCAACCTCATGGTTCCTAGTTGGATTCGTTAACCACTGCGCCACAACGGGAACTCCAAAGAGGGGTCTTATGATACACTTGCTGGTTGGTTAGGGACTTATAAGGGGTAAGGTGAGGGCTGGGCCATATACCTTTCCTAATAGGGAGAAGGAAGGAGTGGGCCAGATATTTTAAGGGGAGGGGATATTACAATAAGATGGGTGGGACAATGCTAAGGGTCTGGTAATTGTCTTGTCTTGGCCAGCGTCTTTGAGTTCTATCTTCTTGAAGAGACCTGCACTTGTCTCCTAATTAAAAAAAAAAAACCTGTGTCAGTTCTGTGTTACTACATTTAGCCCTGTGTGAGTGCCAAACAATTTAACCTTTCTTCCTTCTGGGTGGTTTTTTCTCTCATTTCAGGTGATTTTCTCATGTTCATGCTCTGATCAATCCTCTGCTACATACTCTACAAAAACGCTCTGCAGACTTGTGTGAATCCATCTGTGGGTTTTCTCCCTTCCAGTACTCTGTCCTGTGAACTCTAATTGTCTTGGTTTCCTTGGACTCTGAGCTCTGTTCCCTCAACTCAGGGAACCTGTCTGGTTCTACCTGTGGTTCCCCCAGTGCACCATGGCCTGGAAACTCTCTCAAGGCAATAAGCAGAATCAATTATAGGATTCACCTCATTTTTTTCTTGTTTCTCAAGGATCACTGTTCCTCATTGCCTTTTGCTTCATGTCTTGAACAGTGCTGTTTTGTATATGTCTGTGGTTATTTTTTTGGATGTTTTGAAGAGGAGGGTAAATCTGATCCCTGCTATACCATATTGGCTGGAATTAACTTACACCTGGAAAGAGTTCTTTTTGGATATTATTTCATATATCCCATGGGCCCAGGGCCTTCACATTTTAAAAAATTGATGCATGCCAAATACATATATTTTTATTGTTTTGTTTTTTTGGTTTGGTGGGGTTTTTTGTTTTGTTTTGTTTTATTTTTTAGGCTGTCCCTGCAGCATTCAGAGGTTCCTGGATCAGGGATCAAATTGGTGCCACGGACATAACAATGCCAGATCCTTCACCTATGAGTCACCAGAGAACTCTACACCAAATATATTTTATCCCTACTTTTGTATGGCTTTTATTTATCCACCCATCCATCCATCCATCCATCCATCCATCCATTCATTCATTATTCAGTAAATAAGAGGGTCTATTTAAGTGTGAAGTCTTCTGCTGGTCACTACGAAGATAGTGACAGACAGAATGAAGGCTATCTTCTGCCTTAGTAAGGCTCATTACCTCATAAAGGAGAAATATACTTTCAAGTTCTAGGATAAATACTCTGAAAAAAAGTAATATGGTCCTATGAACCTATTTTAAAAAATAAACCCATTGTGATGACCATAATGTGTCATCTTTACTGAACTATATTTTCCAGTACTCACATTCTTGTATGTTTATGGTTAGAGTGTATTACAGGGAAGGTTTTTGGGTGATTTGGAGGGTGGAGAGAAGCAGCATTTATTATTTAGCCAATGTGAATGTCTGCTCATCTGCTGACTCACTTTGTTTTCACAAAACAGGAGCTAGATCTGAAATTGTTCTATCTTCTTCTGAATCCTTTTTAGCTTCTCCAACTTCTTGGCAAGGTACATGTGTTTATTTTTGTGATAAATGACCCTGGCTTCTACAGGGACCATTGTCACCAGGTCAGAGATGAGAACAGACAGAGTTTCCATGAGGTTCCAGGCTGAGCTTGTGTTTTCCAGCTCTCCATCTCCCTGCTTTACAACCATCCACCCTTCTCGCCAACCCAGAGACAACATCCTTACACAGACTGCTTAAACAGCTTCCACAACTGCTTATGGCCAATTACCTGTTAAAAATTCCCTTATCTGTCTGTA
Organism: Sus scrofa; assembly: GCF_054392235.1. Lineage (NCBI taxonomy): Eukaryota > Metazoa > Chordata > Mammalia > Artiodactyla > Suidae > Sus > Sus scrofa. Next base: position 74,452,574 of record NC_139398.1, read on the forward strand.
ACTTGTTAAGGTCTCCTAGCAGCTATTTGAATTTAGGATGTGAGAAACTTAGTGGCTTTTATCCTCAACTTTGGGCTTTACTATAATTTCAGAGCAACAGAAAAAATCCCTCTCAGGATTCTGTTAAATTTTATCCAGAAGGAAAATTTGGAGCCATTAAAAGATTTTAGGATGGGTTATGATACAGGATTTGTATTTCAGAAAAGTAGCTGTCTCCTATATGAAAAGCTATAATGGAGACAAAAGGAAAGATGCTTATGATGTTTAATTATGATGCTCTTGGAACAATCCAGAAAAAAAAATGATAAGGGCACAAAAAAAATGCCCATGTAACATTAAGAGGCTGCAATGAAGCTTAAGAAGTAAACACAGCACAAATGAACATCTCCTCAGAAAAGAAAATCATGGACTTGGAGAAAAGGCTGCCTGATGGGAGGGGGAGGGAGTGGGAGGGATCGGGAGCTTGGGTTTATCAGACACAACTTAGAATAGATTTACAAGGAGATCCTGCTGAGTAGCATTGAGAACTTTGTCTAGATACTCATGTTGCAACAGAACAAAGGGTGGGGAAAAAATGTAATTGTAATGTATACATGTAAGGATAACTTGATCCCCTTGCTGTACAGTGGAAAAATAAAATTAAAAAAAAAGAAATAATATGACAAGAAAAAAAAAGAAGTAAACACAATAGAATTTGTTGAACTTTGATGTATTTCGGCTCATCAATTATTTGCATTTTGAAAAAGATAACAAGAGAGGGAAACACACAGGAGGAAACCAGTCATTATGGCATTCAGGGCTCTAAAACTCCTAAGTAGGATAATAGATTTAGGACAAAGTTGTCTTACCAATATCTCTCATCACCTTTTCATCCCTCTAATTCTACAATAGATTTTATAGCTCCTTACAAATTTTGGCTCATGAACCAGTAATGCATCCCCAGGAGCTTGTTAGAAATACAGGATATCAGCGCCATATGTAACTTCCTGAAGCAAAATCCACATCTTAACAGTACCTCCGGATGAGTTACAGGGACATTAAAGTTGGAAAAGTTCTGCAAATATTCTAGCAGGCTTCCATTTGCAATAGCATAGATAGACCTTGAGGGTATTATTCTAAGTTAAATAAGAAAGATAAATGCTGTATGATTCCACTTATATGTGGTATCTAAAAAATAAAAATCTGAGCTCATAGAAGCAGGGTGTGGTGTGTGAGGGTTGGACAGAATAGGCAATTTTTGATTAAATTGCCAGTTATAATATTTCCAGTTATAAAATAAATAAGGTATGAGAATATAATATACATGTGACTGAAGTTACTAATACTGTATTACATGTTTGAAACTTGCTGAAAAGAGCAAATCATAAATGTTCTCATCACAACAAAAATATTGTAACTATGTATGGTGATGACTGTTAGCTAGAATTATCATAATGATCATTTCTCAATATATACAAATGTCAAATCATTAAATTATACACCTGAAATGAATATAATGTTCTATGTCAGTTATAACTCAATTGTAAAATAAGTAGCATTTTTTTAAAAGATGAAAAATTCTAGCAGGCTGGAAAAATCTATGTTATGTTTTGCTTTCCTAATCCTTTAAAGCAGAACATCCCAGACCAAATAGGAAATGGCTGACTATAGAAATGTTTAGAATTTTCCCTCCCACAATCAGGGCATTGAAGACAGGCTACATATTCTTCTTCACACTTATCATCCTCCAAGTTCTATTTTAGCTTCTTCCGATTCATTGGAGCAGGTGGGACACCGAACATCTTATCACTGCTTGTAATTTCCAAACATCACAACAACCATGGCTGTCAGTGGGATTTTCCAATGCATTTGGCATACAGCAGACTTAGCACAACTCTGGCAATGCTAATAATAAAAGACTTTCCTTTGGGATGTCTCAGAAGCAGATGTAAAACATTATCTAGTTATAACTAGATTAAAGAAGTTTCTTCTGATGAAGGCAGTTTTCTCTTTTGTAATTTCTTCTTACTAATAATGAGCAGAGCATAGATAAGACTATTAATATCTCTGAATGCTTATGATAAGACCAAGGGTAAGAACTGAGCTTAGGAAAGGAGACACTGTATTCTCAGCCAAGCCCTGGCGCTGCTTATCAGTAAGCAGCGATAGTCCATCTCAGGAAAACTCATCTCATTTCATCTCGCTGCCTAACATTGTGCCTGGTTTCAGTCATCGTTAATTGATTGAGATCTAAATAAAAAAGAAGTTGTGATCCATCTAAGAAATTTTCCAAATAAACCCACTCCCAACAATACCTTGAAAACTTTGCCTAATCAGCCTACTCTTCCACACTCATCTCAGGCTATTCTGCTTCCCTTTATTCTCGTCATGTGCCTTTCTTCCATTTCCTCTAACATGCCAAGGTGATGACTTCTCTAGGGAGTTCACCCACATGTTTCCTCTGCCTGCATCTTTCCCATCCCTTTCCTGACTATGTCATTCCTTGCTTCCTTAAGTGTCATCTTCTCAAACAAGTCTTCCAAGATCTCTGTGTCCATGCCACCTGTTTAAAGTAGGTCCCCTAAGATATTTTTCTCATACTACTCTGGTTTTTTTTAATCACAGTATTTATCACAATGTGTAACTGGTTATTTCTTTACTTCTCAGCCCCCTGAACTAAATAATAACCCCCATGAGACCAACTCTTTTTATCCACTATCCAAATGATGAGCTAGTACATCATTTTTTGCTCCAGAGTAAATACTAATTTCACAAATACGGGTTACCTCCTACCAGCAAAAGTGAATGCTTGTACCTATGAGTATCCTAGTTGCCTTTATGTTCTGTGTATATTGAGTATTTAACTTTGTGTTTTTTGCTGTTTTGTGCTCCTCCAGAATGCAGGATTAGATTGTCAGCTCCTTAATGAAAAAAAGGTCTTTGTTATTATTATTATTATTATTATTTTGATATATCCTCTTTGAAATAGTTTTCTTCACAGGATGGTTCTCAAAAAAAGTTAAATGAATAAATTAGTTCTTTGCATTCTAGGTAGTTCGTATCCTATAGCAGAGAGTTTTAACTATTTTAAAGCTCAAAGTTACTTCACAAAAGAGGTCAAGTGTTTGCAAAATTTGGTTTAATTTAAATGAATGATTCTTCTTCTCTGGACTTTTCCCTGTCCAGAATTGGAGAATTAGGTTTTGTGTGCGTGCATGTGTGTGGTACTTAGAAAGGAACATCCTGGAAGAAGATACTTGTAGTCATTAGAGACTTAGCTTGAATTATTCTATAAGGTGCTTCTTATACCCTGAGTGTTGTCTTTCACTAAGAGAATGAATAAATATTGGGAGTATAATTTGGGGGGTGGTGAGGGGAGAAGGCCTTTGGAGGAATTTAACTTTTGACATTTTTAATTGAGTTATCCCTATGATATGAGGTAGAGTTATCCCAAGTAGACAAAAGTTACTGGTCTGTAGCTTCTGACAGTGAAAACATAAATTATGTTTTTTTTTTCCTTTTCATAAACTCATTCACAATTCGAGTGTCTCTGTGTGTTAGGTATTGTTCTGGGCTCAAAAGAAATAGGAGATCAAGGTCCCTGCCTGTACAGTTATCACTAGAAAGGAAAGATATATTAATAAAACACAAAAACAAGGACAAGGTCATTCCTCATAGTAATAAGTAACACAGGAGTTGCCATTGTGGCTTAGGGGATTAAGGACATGACATAATATCTGTGAGGAGGTGGATTTGATCTCTGGCCTCACTTAGTGGCCAGATCACTTAGTGGATTAAGGATCTGGCCTTGCCACAAACTGTGGCATAGGTCACAGATGCAGCTCGGATCTGGCATTGCTGTGGCTGTGGTGTAGGCTGGCAGCTGCAGCTCCTTTTTTCTTTTTTTTCTTTTTTTTGTCATTTGTCTTTTTAGGGCTGCAATTGCGGCATATGGAGGCTCCCAGGCTAGGGGTCTAATCAGAGATACAGCTCTGGCCTATGCCACAGACACAGCAACTTGAGATCCAAGCAGGGTCTGTGACCTATACCACAGCTCACAGCAACGCTGGATCCTTAGCCCACTGAGCGGGGCCAGGGATCAAACCCACAACCTCATGGTTACTAGTCAGGTTCATTAACCACTGAGCCATGACAGGAACTCCTACAGCTCTGTTTTGACCCTTAGTTCAGGAACTTCCATATGCTGCAGGTGTGGCCCTAAAAAGGAAAAAAAAAAACAAAAACAAAAAACAAACAGTAACACAAATACATTATACAGAGTGCAGGTGTTCAGGAAAGGCTTTTACAAGTGAGGAATAAAATTCTACCTGCCATACCAGTACACAACGGATGTCACAATCGTGAGTGACTGCAGCCCCCTCCATGGGGGGCGGCAGGGAGCCCTGGGGAGAATCAGGATGAGAAAACACAGAATACTGGCCCCAAGGAACTGAGGTGCTTATCAAAGGAATGATTTCAGTGAGCCTAGACCTTTGCATCTTTCCATATGTAAAAAGCCCCAAATTCCTTAATTTGAGCTATCTAGTTTTCTGTTGCTAACAGTCATCTTTTGTTCCTGCTACCTGCCCTTCATTGCAAAACTCCTGTGTATCCAAGCTCCCCTCCTCAGAGCAGCTTTCTCAGAGTTACTTGAGATACTGCCTCCTAGGCTTAAGTGTTCAGTTTTGTCCGCCAAATGAAATATAACTCTCAACTTCTGGTTGCGCATACATTTTTTAGTCAACCCAAGGGAGGGACATATGAGCAGAGACCTCACTGATGAAAAGGTACCATCAGACCCTCCTTTCCTTCTCCCTCGCCTTCCTTCTCTTCTTCTCCTCACTTTACTTCATCCCAAATTCTGATGAATGCACCCTGGTCCTACCTGAGTGAAGTGTCCACTTCTGACCTTGGGATGATGGGGTCACCTCCTATAACATGACCATCAGGGAAACCTGCTTAGATGAAGGACCAGTTAAGGGGGATCATTGTGGCTTGGAAGACAACCTTATTGCTGCTTCAAGGACTGCTGACTTGATCCTGCCCATAACCAGATATCTGATAACTCGGAAGATCAGAAAGAGGAAAAGATGGGAGGGGGTGAAAATGGGTACGTAAGAGTGAAGTATTCCTGCTTAGAAGGGAGGGAGCAGAATTCAGGTCCCCACAAGATTTGTACCTCAGCCTCCTGGTTTAAAACTCAATGGGATGAATTTATTATCCAAGTACACATTACATAATTTAGAGTGGAAACAGTCCAATTTTCAGGAGACATTTTCCATACCTACCCTCATTGTGTCTTTCTAATGATGCACCACTGTACAGAAGGACATACTTTAATTGTTGCTCCTTTGTTGATTCATTGGTTTAATATGCTTCATTTTATTATTTAGGCATTTAAATGCATGTGTTTCTCTATATGTGTCCTGGTAGTAAGGGTAGCTAAGTGCTGTTAAACAACTTAACTATTGGTGTCTCTATCCCTTGTGTTTTCCATTTACTACCAAACTCTGTGGAGTAGTAATGATGTTTCATGTAATTATAAAATGGTCTGTATTGACCTTCCTGATATTAGCTATCCTGAGTGTGAAATACCTCCTATCTCCTTAGATTTTTACTTCAGTGGAATCTATAATATCATCAAAAAGGAATCAACAAGAATTTTTCAGTGCTAAATGGGAAGAGAAATAATGTCTCTACAATTTCTAGTACTTTCTTCATAAGAACCTAAAAAAATTTTGAGGCAGTTAGGAACTCAGCCAGTTTACAAATGAAGAAGGTTCCTGAATATGGTTTTCTTCTTAACAGTCATTCATTTAATAAATTTAATAAATACTTGAGTACACAACAATAGTTGACATATAGGAATAGGGAACAGCAGACCCTGCGCTGGGTGCTGAGAACAGGCTAGAGGGAATCTGTAGATGTCTTAACTTCTGAAATATTGTTTAATAACAAGAGAATAAAATTTTAAGGATGATAAGGACCTATGACATTTCGTGAGGATCTGTTAATTATTGAGCATTCTACTTAAGTGCTTTATATACATCTTACATTTAAACTTCACAACAACCCTATCGGTGACAACTCTGGTCCCCACTGTCGAGCTGGACAGTTCTGGAAGGAAATAGCTGAATTCTTAATCACCCTACCTGGTGATTAAAATGTACCTTTGATACTGCCTCATGGGAGATCTAAGACCTCAGGCTAAAACATGTAACTGACTGATAACAGATGGTCTTGCCTGTGCAGTATTCTGATTGTCCATTATCAAACATGAGAAAACTTAATGTTGCCCTCAAAGAAAGAGGTTAGCAGTTATTTCCATTATGCAGTGAATCGATGAGCTTAGTAGGGGGGCTTTTTTTTTTTTTTTTTTTTTTGCCAGAAATCCATTCTCAAGTATAGAGCTCGTCCACTGTTGAAAAAAAATTGCCACCTTTCTAATTTTTAAAAAATAAGCTTTCTTAATAAGTTCAGTTAAATACCATTTTTTTAAATTTTTGTTGCCATTTTTTCACATTGTCTCTGAAACTGCAGTTTCTAATGAAAGGAAAGGTCAGAGATTAAGTATGTTTTTTTACTATAGCTAATCTTGACAAGTGTTTGTTATTTTTAATCATAGCTTCATGCCTGGGTCCCACCTCCAAAGATTCTGATTTCATTAGCCTAGGGTGTATGCTGAATATTGGAATTTTTTAAAACTTCCTCAGCAAACTCTTAGATTTTAGATTTAGCCTTTCAGATTGAGAACCATTGCCTTATAAGCCTTTTCTAAGAGAAAATAAAGTCAGAAAACAAACTTAGTGTAGCCAAAGAATGGAGGGAGGAGTATAAATAAGGAGTTTAAGGTTAGCAGATAAAAACTACTGTATATAAAATAAACAATAAGGTCATACTCTATAGCATGGGGAACTATGCTCAATATCTTGTAATAAACTATAGTGGGAAAAGTAGAAAGAATAAAATCAGGCCATCATAGAGGATCATTTAACTTGGTTCCCTTATTTGTAAAATAAGATTCATTCTTTCTTTCTCTTTCTTTCTTTCTTTCTTTCTTTCTTTCTTTCTTTCTTTCTTTTTTTTTTCTCTCTCTCTCTCTGGCCACACCTGTGGCAAATGGAAGTTTCCCAGGCTAGGGTCAAATTGGAGCTGTAGCTGCCAGCCTATGCCGCATTCGAGCTGCATCTGTGACCTACACCGCAGCTCTCAGCAACACTAGATCCTTAACCATTGAGTAAGGCCAGGGAGCGAACATATGTCCTCATGGATATCACTACTGAGCCACAACGGGGACTCCATGGCCCTTTCTAATGATATATTTTTTTTCAGATGTCATTTATGAGCAGATGCCTTTGCATGAAATATATATATATATATATATGTGTGTATATATATATATATATATATATATATATATATGTATGTAAAATTTAACCAGAAACTTCACTTTATAAGGTGATACTAGTATAGCTGTTCAAATCCTCTTGTTGAAGGTGAGGATGAGCCATCAGCTGGAGGGGAAGGAAGGTTACCCCAGCTCCAAACCATGCTGCTCACCTCCTCCCCACACTGTCACTGTGAGCCAAATTTAAGGCATCCCCTTCACATCCCAGAACTTAGGGGAGTTGATAATATTTGTGGGGCTCACTGAGGCAAGTGGATAGGCCCATGGCAGGACAGGTTGACAGCTAAAGGCTTGGGACTTTCAGTTTCCACTCCAGGGCCATTCTCTGGCTGAAGAGGTAGAGGGGGGATGATAATTTGGGCAATTTGGGGCCAACTTATAGCATCTTCATTGGAAATCATCTCTGCCTAAAGACACAGACATGAAACCAAGGGCTCCCAAGTGTATAGCTTGAAAATCACTAGATGACCCCTCAGCCCTCTCTGGGGCCTGAAAATGTGTGACCCAGCAGACAGCAAATGAATGTTGATGGATTTATTCATGCACTAAGTATCCTTTAATGATCTACACTGAAAGGTACTGTTGTGGCTGCTGGAGATACACGGATGAACAAAACAAATCTGGTCCTTGTTGTCAATGAATTTTCAGGCTTATGGGGAAGGCATGGCAGCAAATAATGAAAATAAATAAAATACTACAAATTAGGACAAATGTTAGGGGACAGTGTGAGAGAAGAGCCATGCAAGGCCACCTTCAGTCAGAAGGTCAGAGACGGTCACTCTGAGAAGGGGATGTTTATGCCCAGGTCTAAAGATGTGGGAAGAACCAGCCATATCAGCATGGGTGTGCAGGTTCTGCTGGGAGCATAGGAACTTTAGGAGAGAGAGTGACATTCACAAAGGTCCTGAGGTGGAAAAGACCTTCTTGCAGATTTCAAGTAGGCTAAAGTCAGCCTCGTGGCTGGGGGTTGATGAGCCAGTGGGAGTGTGGCCTGAGATGAGAGAAAAGGTACACAGGGACCAGAGAAATCATTCTGGGCCTTCCATGTCACACTGGGAATCTGTGACTCAGACCTAAGAGCATGGGAGGTTATTGGAGGATGGAGACACATAATGTGATGTAACTATAAAGGTGGTTACTTGTCTACAGCATGAGAGACAAATTAGAGGGGAGGAGTTCCTATTGTGGCTCAACAGGTTAAGAACCTGGCATAATGTCTGTGAGGATATGGGTTCAATCCCTGGCCTTGCTCAGTGGGTTAAGGATTTAGCATTGCCATAAGCTGCCATGTCAGTCACAGATGCAGCTCAGATCCCGAGTTTCCGTGGCTATGGCACAGGTCTGCAGCTGCACCTTTGATTTGATCCCTAGCCTGGGAACTTCTATTCTCACAGGCGTGGCTATAAAAAGAAAAGAAAAATTACAGGGGAGCAAGACTATAAACAGGAAATCCGTCTATGACGTAGGTGGCTACTGCAGGAGCCCATGGGGGAGGACCATGGCTTAGTCCTGGGTTCTGGCCTGGATGAAGAGAGAGGGATAGATTTGAAATTTTCTTTAAATATAGATTCCAAAATACTTACCCGCAGGGAAGGGAAAGTGGGTCCTTCAATTCCAATCTCAGATTTGAAGAGGGACTGAGAAAATACCCCATTGCCCTACAGTATTATCCAGTCCCAATCCTGAGCCACTGAGTGCCCTTGACAGAGAAACTGATGGGTCTGGATCTAAATTTCCTGATCCATCTGTAAAGTTGGTATACAAGCTATCCTTATTACCTAAGATTATTGAGAAGAAAAATAGAATCATCCCTAGAAAGCATTTATAAAAAAGTTAAATTCAGTGGAAATGCAAGATTTCAGCTCTAACGTTGCCCTGGTGGTAGAAGTCAGTGACATCAATTTCAAAAAGTTGTCAAGGGTAAATGAACAGATGGTATTGTATTGAGTTTCACCATTTAAATTACTTACTTCTCAATAAGAATTGATATCTTGGGGCTGTCTCTGTGATTTATTAGCTTAGTGACCTTGGAAATGTCAATAATATCAGGTCATGTACTATATGCCAAACACTATGCCTAGTAAGCATTTTCATAGCCTACCTCACTGACTCATCACAACAATCAAGTGTTTAGGACTTGTCTTTATTTAGTACACAAGCAAGTGATAGCCACTGAGATTATTTTACTTGCCCTCCATCTTAACTAAAAAAGATCTCTGGCTGAGCCATAACTCAAACCAAGTTCTCCACACCAAGTTCAGCTCTCCATGTTTCAATTTCCACATCTTGACACAGATATAATCCTGCCAGCTTTGTGTATTAGTTGGGAAAATCAAATTAAATAGCACATGTAGAATATATCTGTAAAATGTCATGCATTTTAGCAAATATATGAGATTTAAGACTAGTATAAACTCTAGTATTTCATTCTACCAGATGGCCATGAATTGGATGCTTTCAAATCTGAGTGTTTGGTTTCCTTCCACTGAGTCCAGAAGATGTGCTTTTTCTTTAGCATCTTTTTGTACTTTTACGTTTGTCATTTACTTTTTAATCTATGTTTCTTCTCCTGGGGCCTAGCTCAGGTGATCTGCTTGGGATAACACATTTTTGTATGCCTTTAAATCTGTTACTTCCAAGCTGTCATTGATGAGTTGGCAGCTTTTTAGGATGTTTTGAGATGATGCAATTTGAGATTAAGGTCTGTGCCAGCAGCCAAGAATTGTAACTTTAAAATGTCTTAATAGATACAAAGTCTCAGTTAAGGTCACATTGTGGAGAAATTTAGGGGAATATCTTTTTCTCATTTTGCCTTTGCTGAAAATGGAAGACAATTTAGAAAAAAACATGAAATTATTCTAGTAATCCAGGACTAAAGAACTGCATACTCTTATTTAAAATATACAAGGGAGAATAGATTGATTTAAATGAAATAGATATTTGATACAAAGAGGTAACAGATATCTCTTTTTTCAGCTTTAGACATATAAGTAGCATCTCTGAGCATTTCAAATTGATTGGAAATGTCTAGAAAATGCACGTTTTCTAATTTATATGTAGTCCCATCAAGAATATAAAAACTGAGTAGCACACGAAGATATATGTGCATGTTTCATTCTAGCTATCACTGCGTGTGTGGCTCCTTAGTAGAAAGCTTAGGTGTTGATGGAAGTTCTTGGAGGGGAAGGTCATGTTGGACTTGAGAAAGACCCAACTTGGTGTGAGTTATATCATCATTAAAGAAGAACTTGACTTTGCTGTTTATGTACTTCCATTTAAGGGAATATTGACACATTCTAGATTCCTCTGACTTGAGTCATGATTAGCTAAGCAAGACCAAATTTTCACCATGGGAAGAAAACAATCAGTGTCTAGATCTCTCTGGACAAAATCTCTCTTGGCATATTTTTTCTGTTCCTTCATCTAGAGCATGTTCCTCCGCTGCCTTGTTTTGTCTAAGTTGCTGGTTGTATTCTTTTGCTATATATAGTAGGTTAGGTATGTTTCCAACCTTGGAGAAGAGGACTCCTGTAGGAGGCATCCTATGTGTCCTAGCCATGCTGTCCTTGCATCCCACAAGCCATATGCTCTGGGGGGTACCCCTAAGAGGGCTGCCTGTGATGTGTCCTTCTGCTATAGTGGCTGATTGATTATGACGGTGGGCTGGTGGGCTTGGTTGGCCCCTAGCCTGGTTGGTTGCCAGGCCCTGCTTGTGTGGACAATGCTAGCTGCTATTTACCTGGTTTCCAGGCAGCCGGTTGTAGGACCATAGTGGGAGCTATGGCCAGTGCCAGTTCACTGGTGGACAGACTCAGGTCCTGAAGTCTCTGGGGCTATTGCCCACCCAGGATTGAATGAAGCTGTATACAGACTGAATTTGAAGGCTGTGGGATTTTGGTTTTCTTGCATCTAAGGTGGGTGAAGCTGATCCAGAAGCTAGAACAGACTTCCTGGAGGTGAGGGCTAGTGCCTGCCCACTTGTGGGTAGAGCTGGATCCTGGCTTCTAGTGGGCAAGGCCATATCTAGGGGCAGCTGCATGCTTAGGAGGTCTTTAGGCAGCCTCTCCACTAATGGATGAGGCTTGTTCCTGCCCAGTTAATTGCTCAGCCTGAGGCCCCCATAGGCTGCTGGGTGGGTACTGGTCTTGGTACTAATGAACCAGAGGGAGGGCTCCACAACAGCACCCACCAGCACCAGTATCCATGTGGTAGAAGGAGCTCCCGAGAATTGCTGCCATTGTGTCTATATCTCCAGAGTGGGCCTAAATGCCTCCTACCCACTTTATCCTGCCTTTCCAGCAGGTAGGTCTGGCCTAGACTCCTATCAAATTACTGCTTTTGCTCTGGGTCCCAGTGGGCATGAGATTTTTGTGCATACCCTTGAAGAGTGGTATTTCCCGTAACCTTGTGAGACTTCCCAGGTTAAGCCCTACTGATGTTCAAAGCCAAATGCTCTAGCAGCTCATTTTCCCAATGTTGGGCCCCCAGGCTAGGAATCTGATATAGAGCTCAGAACCTCATTCCTGCAAGAGAAGCTCTGCAATATAATTATTCTCCAGTTTGTGGATTGCTCACCCAAGGGTATGGGTCTTGATTATAATGTGGATCTGCCCCTCCTATGCATATCACTGTGGTTCCTTCTCTATGTCTTCGGTTGCAGAAGATCTTTTCTGGCAGGTTCCAGTCTTCATCAGTGATTGTTCTGCATGTAGTTGTGATTTGGGTTGCTTGTGAAAGGAAGGAAGTTCAAGAACTTTCTACTCTGCCATCTTGGCCAGTCTCCTCTACATATTTTCTGCACTCCAAACAATCTAATTACAGCCGTTATGGGTAGCTCGGGTACTTGGGAAAGCCTATCAACAACTGAAGAATTCAACTTAGCATCAGAAATCAAAATCTGAAGTGAATAAAACCACTTTTATGTGAATCTTTCTAATTGGGGATCTTATGCTCTGGCTGTAAGTTAAGTAGATCTTAAGAATCAACACAGTGGAGCTTAAGGTAAGAAATGATGGCAAAAAGACTGTCCTTTGCCAGAACCCTGCCCAGGTGTAATCACCCAATATGCTAATCAATCTAGTCACCAGCAAGGATTAGTGTCTAATAGTAGTCTCTGCACTGTGTGCAGTGTGAAGCAGAAAAGGACACAGACCCTGTCCTCAAAGTTCTTGAGATCCAGCAAAAGAGAGACAACATGTAAAAACGAAGATCAAGTCAGTGTGCAATGAACAAATGAGTGATACCATAAATTCTGTTCTATTTGAGCTACTCGATTTATTCTACTCGATTCATATAAATAGCAGTTCTAATTGTGGCTTAGTGGGTTAAGAATCTCACTAGTCTCCATGAGAATGTGGGTTTGATCCCTGGCCTCACTCACTGGGTTGAGAATCTGGCAATGCCACAACCTACAGCATAGCTGGCAAATGGAGCTCAGATCTGATGTGGCCGTGGCTGTGGCATAGGCTGGCAGCTGCAGCTCTCACTTGACCTTTAGCCTTGGAACTTCTACATGCTGCACGTGTGGCTGTGAAAATGTAAAAAATAAAATAAAATTCATGTAAGTCACTACTGTTTATTCAGCAGTTTCATGATAACCTTGCCCAAACAATGACTAAGTTCAATTAGTAGAGAGAGCTGTGTGACTGTGTCAACTTGCTGTGCAGTAGAAAATTGACAGAGCACTGTAAACCAGCTATAATGGAAAAAATAAAAATCATCATTAAAAAGGGGGGCAATTCAAACTATGGGAAGTGATAAAGTAAGGGAGAGATTATTCGAAAAAAATTAAAAAATAAAAAAGTTTAAAAAAAGGAAAGAAAGAAAAAAAAAGAAGAGCCAGCTAACTTCTCAACAAGGTTTTCGAGGTTTTACTCGCATGATCCTTTTTGAGTAGGATCATCAAGGACAGAAAGGCTCTGGGGGGAGAAGAAGGAGTAGTTTTTCCAGGTGAGAGAGTAGTGGAAACAATGACAGTTTAGGGACCTTGACCAACAGTAAAGAAACATTGACTAAAAGGAGGGAGACTATGATTCAGAATTGTTAAACTATTTTTCTAATTAAGTTTTAATATTTGATTTTTAAGAAACATTCCATATCAACTTTACAGCTTTCCCCGTACTGTGGCGTTTCCTCGCTGTAAGCCTGGTCCACACTCCATGCTAAGATTTAGACACAGGTGGATCTGACAGAGATCTCTGCCCAAGACCAGGAAACTTTAGGAGGTTCTCAGTGAGAATTCCAGTGTCAGATAAGCCTAATTTCAAAGCCTGGTGCTGCCAAATCCTTGAGCAAGTTACTTTACCTTGCTAAACCTCAGTTTTCTCATGAAGGAAAATAACAAATATTTATCGGACAATTACTCAGTTTCAGTCTCTGTTCTAGGCCTTGAGGATACAGCAGGGAACAACAGGAAAATCTCTCTGCCCTCCTAGAGAAAATGACGGAAATCTGCCTTGTAGGACTTAGTTGAGATGAAGACATCAAGTAGTCAACTCAGTGCCAAGCACATGGCTAGTACTCATAAATATTAGTAGCTGTTATTGAGTCAGGCAGTTAATGCATGGTTCAGCAAGAAAGACTTTGTCATTAGAGGAGGAGCACAATTAATACATAATTGTTACTTGCAAATAGATCCCAATATGGGTTTGAGAAAAAATATGAATCGAGGATCAAAAACCTTGGATGAAATTGGAAGAAACTAATTCACCAGGAATCTTTGGAAGACACTGGCCTCTTTGTTGGAGGCCAGGTGACAAAGTGGACTACAAAAAAAAAAAACCGGGGGAGTCAGTCCTTTTCCTTCTTCCTGAAACACTGTACCTTTGTCCTCTTGGGGGCCATGGTAAGTGATGTCACAGTGACAATTAATGTAGCAACAGCATGTAGCAATGCTTAGGAAAAGCAGAGAGTAAAAGATATAGCAACAGCTGTGGTGCCCAAAAGATGTAAAGATGCAGAGATAGGACATTCCCCAGAAGGGAGTCAGCACAAGTGGAGAACTTTGGTGCTTTCTTTGTGATAACTGACCAAACTTGTCCAAAAGTTACCTCTGTGGATATGGAATCATAAGAAGGAGGCTATCTCTCCAGAACTGAAAGTCCTGCAAAGCAGGTCGAAGAACTATGCAGGTCAGTGAACTATGCCTGTCTCGATTCCTCTATAACACGACTAAAGACTTGATAATGCATGCCATCTCCGTACACAATTGTATGATAAGCAGCATAAATGTTCAAACACTGCTGATATACTGGCGATCATGCTTATAAATGCATATGCTAAGAGATCTTCATCAGAAGAAATGTCTATTTCAGTAGGAAAAATTACCAAGTGTATTCATGTGAGTGTCTGTGGAACAATAACATGAACAAATGAACAGTGAAAAGATTTACAATGAATATAGAGGTTAATGCATGCCTCTAAATAAATATCTAGTAAATAGGAAATGTCCAAAATGAGTGAGATCAATTGTGGGGAAAAATCAATATGGCCAGTCTGTATGAGAGTGTTCACCTTAGTGGTGCTCATTTTTATGTATAAATTCAACCTCAAAAAGAGCAAAAGAGCAATAAAACAACTTAGGCTGGCCCCTTGCTGTTTTTCTAACATGGCTGCTCTATTTCTGTAGCTCCACCTAATTCCTGGCTCTGTAAAACCAGAGGAATAACAGTTTCACCTCATGATTTCAAATAACTAATTTGATTTCTTTTTATGGTGAATTGACCATGTTAAAATCAGATTATTTACAATCACCTTTGGTTTGTTTGTTATAATTAAATTTATGTGTTCATCAAATATTATTCATTATTTCTGTGCACCCAGCAAGCACTGTTGCAGGCACTGAAGATATAGGAGTAAATAAGGCAGGTAAGTTTCCTACTCTCATAGAGATTCTGTTTTGCTGTGAGACGGATCATAAAGAAGAAAACAAGCCAATAATCAAGATGACTTCATAAATTAATAATGCTATAAATAAAGAAAAAAATCAGTGCCCTAAACTGTTGAGGTTTAGCAGGTGGGTACTCCTTATGGAAATATATGAGGTAGGGAGATTTGGGAAAAGTTCTCTGAAAAGATGTGCTTTCGAGATCTGAATGATGAGGAGCCAGCTGAAAATTGTGGGAAGAGCATTCTAGGCAGAGTGAAGGGCACATGACAAAGCTCTGCATCAGAAATAAGTTTGAGAAACAGCACAGCAGGTTAAGAATCCAGCATTGTCACTGTAGCAGCTTGGGTCACTGCTGTGGCACATGTTCAGTCCTTGGTCTGGGAACTTCCACATACCATGTATAAAGCCAAAAAATAAGAAAAAGAAAAAGAAAAAATCTTAGAATAAATTATTTAAACAGAAGGCCCATATGCTAGAGCATAATGAAAAACTGGGAGAGTAATAAGAACTAAATTAGGGAGAGAGAAGAAAGAGAAAAAGGCCAGAACTTTGTTCACTTTCTAAACCTTGGAAACAAGATTACTCTTTATCTTGAGTGCACTTGGGAAACTACTGGATAGTATTAAGTAGTTTGTTAAATGACTTACTTTAATTCTTTAATAGATTTTTGTGGCTTCATTGTAGAGGGTGAGTTGATCAATAAATCCCTGACTTAATAACTGCTTGGTTAGTTAGTACTTGCAATTCAATTGCCAAATTCAAATGTCTAAATTTATTCACTCAACAAATATCATTGACAGTTTGACTTTACCCAAGTGAAGGTATAGGTTTTTCTTCCTAATTTGAATTCAACACAGACTAGAAGATTGGAATCCATGACTCTCCACTGAAAAAAAAAATCTCCCTTTTTGCCAGAGGTTCTGCTAGTTAGAAAAAGCCTTGTATTAGGCCTTCTTTGGTTGCAATAGATGAAAAATCAAGTCAAACTAACCTTAAGACAAAAAAAAAAAAAAAAAAGTATATGGAGGATGTATTACCTCATATAACTGAAAACTCCAAATCTGAAGAGGCATGCCTAGGCTCACTCATAGTAGTCAAGGAGTCAGGCAATGAAAATGAGAGCAGTCAGAGGACATAAAATAAAGGTGGAAATTTTAGAAAGGAAGGTGCCCCAAACTACCCAAATCTACAAATAAACTCTGCCCAAATCCTTTAGTGATCCCAGAACTGTTCATGAATCAAGGAAGCACCAAACTTCTCAGTGTAAAGCAGCAGATGAAAGACTAAAAATGTTGAGCTTTTTCAATTGCTAGTCACCATGGGAAGACAGAGTTTAGATTTTGAGTTCTATATGCTCAAAGACTCAAAGGAAAATATGCTTAGAATGAGAGAAATTCTGTGAAAACCCAGAGCAGAAATGGAGTCTATAAGAAGCAAATGAAAATTTTAGAATCATGAAGTAAAATATCTGCAATGAAAAATTTGCTGTACAAACTTGACAGCAGGTAAGATTGGCAGGCAGGGAAAAGAATCAGTAAACGAAAACTTAAATAATTTATGACCATCTGACCTGCACTACAAGAACTACTAAAGAAATTTCTTTAGGCTAGAGTGACACCGAAGAAATACTGTATGAAAACTTGTATCAGTCAGAAGAAAGAGAGAACACTGAAAAATATAAATATGTTATTTTTTCTTCTCTTAATTTCTTTAAAAGGTATAACTATTTGAAAAAAAAAATTATATGATTCTTATCATATGTCTATATAATGTATGACGTAACAATAACACAAAGCCAGAGAGTGATTGAGAGTATTTTGTCACAACATTTTTAGATTTTACTGTATGTGATTCAGATTAATTCTAAGAATGCTGTAATAAGTACAGATATTGTCATTCTAACTTAGCCACTAAAATAATGCTAACAGGTTTAGCTAAAAAGTCAGCAGAGGCATTCAAATGTAACATGTAAATTAACATCCCTAAGAAAGTGAAAAAGAAAAAGTGAACAAAAAACCAGCAAGAAAATAGAAAACAAATTACAAAATGGTGGTTAAGTTCAACCATATTTATAGCTAAATTTTAATGGACTAAAAACCCCAATTAAAAGTTAATGATTGTTAGGTTGGATTTAATCAGCTATATATTTTCTCAAATATATTTTTAATTTATTTTTTCGCTTCTCGACCTTTTGGCTAAGATCAGGTGTATTTTTAATTTTTTAAGTTTTTTTGGAATATAGCTGATTTACAGTGTTGTATTAGTTTCAGGTGTACAGCAAAGAGAATCAGTTATATACAATGAAAAATTTGCTGTATATATATACACACACACACACACACATACACATGTATATGCGTATGCATTCTTTTTCCTATGTAGGTTATTACAAACTATCGAGTAGATTTTCCTGTGGTATGATGTTAATCATTTTTTTTTGTAGTAGTGACTATGTGTTATTCCCCCCCTCCGAATTCCTCCCTCTCTCAGCCATTTCACCTATGGTAAACCATAAGATTAGTTTTGAAATCTGTGAGTTTATTCCTATTTTTTCAAATAAGTTCATTTTTATCATTTTTTCTTAGACTCCAAATGTAAGTGATATCATATGATATCTGTCTTTCTCTGTCTGACTTACTTCACTGAGTATGAGAACCTCTAGATCCATCTGTGTTGCTACATATGGCATTATTTCATTATTTTTATGGCTGAATAATATTCTATTGTTTATATGTGCCCTATATTCTGTATCCATTCCTTTGTAGACAGACATTTAGGTTACTTAAGTTTAATGACATAGATAGGTTAAAAACTAAAAGGATAGAAGAAGAAATGTCACTTAAATAGGCATAGAAAAGCAGAGGGCTATATTAATATTAAAAAGTGGACGTAGCCATTCCCATCTTGGCTCAGCAATAATGAACCTGACTTGCATCCATGAGGATGCGAATTTGATCCCTGGTCTTACTCAGTTAATTAAGGCTCAGGCATTGCTGTGAGCTGTAGTGTAGGCTGCAGCAGAGGCTTAGATCCTGAGTTGTGGCTTTGGTATAGGATAGCAGCTACAGCTCTGATTCGACTCTTAGCCTGGGAACTTCCATGTGCCACGGATATGGCCCTAAAAAGCCAAAAAAAAAAAAAAATGGACTTGAAGACAAAAAAATATTGTTAGAAATAAAGAGGAACATTTCATAATGATAAAAAGGTTTGGTCGTCCAAAAAAATAACAATAATAAACATATACAGGCATGCCTCATTTTATTTATTTATTGTACGCCTGATTTTATTGTGCTTCACGGATAACGCATTTTTTAACAAATTGAAGGTTTATGGCAACCTTGTATTGAGCAAGTTTATTGGTGCCATTTTTCTTCTTTTTTCTTTTTCAGCTGGTCTGTGGCATATAGATTTCCCAGGCCAAGTATTAGATCTGAGCCAGAGTTAGAACCTACACCGTAGCTATAACAACACTGGATCCTTTAACCCACTGTGCCAGGCTGGGAATTCAACCTGTGTGCCAGTGCTCCAAAGATACTGCAGATCCCTTTGCACCACAGGGAGAACTCCTGCGCCATTTTTCTTTTCTTTTCTTTCTTTTTGTCTTTTTTGTCTTTTTAGGCCCGCACCCATGGCATATGGAAGTTCTCAGGCTAGGGGTCAAACTGGAGCTGCAGCTGCCAGAATACGCTGCAGTCATAGCAACACCAGATCAGAGCTGCATCTGTGACCTACACCACAACTCATAGCAATGCCGGATCCCTAACCCACTGAGCAAGGCCAGGGATCAAACCCACCTACTAGCCAGGTTCAACACTGATGAGCCATGATGGGAACTCCCTCCCGTGCCATTTTTCTAATAGCACTTGCTCACTGCACACCTCTGTGACACATTTTGGTGATCCTCATGATATTTCAAACTGTTTCATTATTCTTATATATGTTATGGTGATCTGTAATGAGTACTCTTTGATGCTATGGTTATAAAAAGATTATGTCACTGAAGGCTCAGATGATGGTTAGCATTTTTTAGCAATAAAATTTTTTTAATTCAGGTATATACATTATTGGGACATAATGCTATTATACACTTAATAGACTATAGCATATATATATATATATAACTTTTATATGAACTGGGAGACCAAAAAAAAAATTGTATGACTCACTTTACTGCAATATTCTCTGTTGTGGTTGTCTGGAACCAAATTCACAGTATCTCTGAGGTTTGCCTTTATAGGCCTAATAGCAAAGCTTTAAAACATGAAGGAAAAACTTATAAAATTAAAGAAATCATAGGAGTTTCCGTCATGGCACAGTGGAGATGAATCTGACTAGGAACCATGAGGTTGTGGGTTTGATCCCTGGCCTCACTCAGTGGGTTAAGGATCCAGCGTTGCCGTGAGCCATGGTGTAGGTTGCAGAGGCGACTCAGATCGGGTGTTGCTGTGTGATTAGACCCCTAGCCTGGGAACTTACATATGCTGTGGGTGCGACTCTAAAAAGCAAAAAAAAAATAAATAAATAAAAAATAAAGAAATAAAAATGAAAAGAGGAGTCATAGTTGGAGATGTTAACAACTGAGCTAATTGACGTGTATGTCCTAATCTGACTGGCAAAGGGGAAGCTAATGTTTGAGCAGAGAATTCAAGGACAAATTGATGTTATTCATCCAAGAACATTGGAAGAGCATTCCTTTCCCAAAAAAAGCACCCACTGTGTACAGGCAATGACCATGAAAATTAATTTCACTGAAAAAGAAAAAAGGACAGGTGCCTGGAGCTCACTAATCCCTCTCTCTTTCTAGATAAATAGGCAAGAGCTCTTTTATACAGTGTCTTGTTTTTCTAAGGATTTTGAATTTTATTCTAAAATCATTAGAGAAGCATTTAAAACTTTTAAATTGGAGGGAAACCTAGTTAGATTTGTACAGTTATGGGATCTCTCTGACAACTGTATAGTGAACATCCCTTTGGGGGTCTTCATATAAGACTACCTTCAAAGAAACTAGTGAAACAGGAGAGAAATAATTACCAATAGTTGGCCACCAACCCAGAGAGATATGACCAGATTCTAGAGGTATTCAGGGAGCAAAATTAGGAAGTCAGATGTAGTTGAATTATAGCTGAGATGTTTTTAAAAGCCTTTGTTTGGTTAGCAGCTTTTAGTAATAGCTGAGTAAGACCCTACCTGATGACTCTTCTACAGAAAAGGATTAGAAAACCTGGACAAAATAAAAAGGAGCGACTGCCGGAGGCACTGGAGCTTGAAAAGAAGGAAGTATATTGGTGGGAGTGCTGTTTTATGGTAGGGGAGGAATGGAGCAGGACCAAGTTTTGTTTTCTCAGCTTTTGGTTTAGGACTAAGTGCAGTTGGTACAGCTCACATGAGGTGGTAAGAATGCTGTTGGATTTTTAAAAATGCACTTTTTTTCTGGCAAGAGGAACTGTAGCTACAGAGATAAATTAGGGAATCCTGGAAAGAAAAAAAAAAAGGGATCCTCAGATTCTTTCTACCTACATCTCTGGTTAATCCCTGGATCACACATGGGTGCCAAGGCTCAGAGCAGCTTAACTAGAGACAAAATATCTGGAAATGGTAAAAGTAAAGTAAGCTAACTTGAAGGTAGATCAGTAGAAATTTTCTAATTTGAAGAAGAGAGAGAGAAAAAAATAAAATTAAGAAAATAAGAGAAAGAAAAATAAATAAAATGGACAGAGCTCTGAGGACTGATTGAGTCATAACAAATGGTTCAACATATTGGAAAATTGGAATCCAAAAAGTGAAAGACAGAAAAAAGTATGACAGCAAAAATATTTTAAAATAATGGCCAGAAATTTCCATATTTGATTGAAGAAATTTGCCGACACAAGATGTATAATAAACACAAAGCAAACAGGAGGAAGTTCATACTGTCAAACTACTAAAGGACAGAGTCAAATTATTAAAAAGTAAAGATGAAAAGCAAATCTTGAAAGCAGCGAGGGAAAAATGATACATTACTTACAAGGGAACTATGTTCCAATTAATATCGAATTTCCCATCAGAAACCATAGAGTCCAAAAGAGAATGGACCCTTTTTGAAGTGCTAAAATAAACAGAACACTTATGCCAGATTCTATAAATTAGATTTTTTCTAAATTAGAAAATTCAGAAAAAAATAGCCCTCAAAACTAAAGACCAATTCACCCTAAGGAAAACCAAGAGAATTCTTTACCAGGGAATGTCTTCGAGGAAAATGTACAGGCTAAAGGAAAAGATAGCAGATGGAAATTTAGATCCTCAGATAACACTTAAGCATACTGCAAATGGTGTATATCTGAATCAATTTAAAATATATTTATTTTTTATTTTTCTTCCTCATTTCTTTGTAAGTTATATAACTTTAAAGCAAAATGTAACATCCTGTGGATTTGTAGTAACTACAGATAAAATATATCTAATAAGGATAACATAGAGGATTGGGTGTAAAGAGAAGTATATCACTGCAAAGTTCTTAAATTTTGTGTGAAGAGGTAATGCATTATCTCTAAGTAGACCATAAAAAAATGAGGGTATATATTGTTTTCCCCAAGACAAAAGCTTTTTAAAAATGCAATGAAGTATAGATAAGTATTTTTTTAAAAGTATTTGAAGAGGCTGTAGGATACTGAAGAATTCTTTACTGCTAAACAGTGACATGTGAGAATGGGATTAGAAGACCTCTAAAAAAGACCTCTAATGAGCTATTGAGGTGTACCACCTAAATCTCCTTTCAAGAAAAACCTTGACTTTCTTTTAAAAAAAAAATTCACTTTTTATTTTATTTTATTTTTTTTGAAGGATAGTTAATTTAGGGAGTTCCCTGGTGGCTCAGTGTGTTAAGGACCTGTGTTGTTACTGCTGTGGCACGGGTTTGAAACCCAGCCCAGTAATTTCCACATGCTGCGGGCACAGCAAAAAAAAAAAAAAAAAAAAAAAAAAAAAAAAAAAAAAAAAAAAAAAGGGCATTCTATTTTTTTTAAAAAAAACAGAAAAATATACAGTTTATTACATTGTAATTGTAGTTTCAGGTGTATAGCACAGTGATTCAGTTTTATAGAAAGAGAAAGTTTTTCAAATTCTTTTCCCTTATAAGTTATTTTAAAATATTGAGTAATTATTGTATAGTTCCCTGTGTTCACACAGTAGGTCCAGTAGGTCTATATTAATCCCAACTTCCTAATTTATCCCTCCCCACATTTTGCCTTTGATAACGTTGTTTTCTATGTCTATGGATCTATTTCTATTTTCTTTGGTATAAGTTCATTTGTACCTTTTTATTTTTAGATTCCACATATAAGTAATCTCGTATAATATTTGTCTTTGGCTTATTTAAGTTAGTATGATAATCTCTAAATCCATCCATGTTGTTGCAAATGGCATTAGGTCAATCTTTTATATGGTTGAGTAATATTCCATTGTGTGTGTGTGTCTCTGTGTGTTTGTACCATCTTCCTTGCAGAGACGCATGGATATCTTCCTTATCCATTCATTTGTCGATGAATATTTAGGTTGCTTCCATGTCTTGGCTATTGTGAATAGTACTTCAGTAAATACTGAGGTACATGTACCTTTTCAAATTAGTTTTCTCCCTATTGGTTGGAAATTAAATTGGTACGGCCACTATGGAACACGGTATGGAGGTTCCTTAAAAAACTTAAAATAGTCATTATTTCTGCCAAGTGGCAAAGATATTTGGGAAGGGAAAATGAAATTGCCAGTATTCTTAACTTTTTTTTTTCTCCTTGTGTTTATTCTTCGTCTGTCACTCTTTCCTTACACATTTTTCCTACTCCTGGGCACATATCCAGAAACCTTGCGATCCACTTGCAAGGAATGCAGTAAGCTGATAGCTTCCAAGTGTGAACATCTTCAGACCCTGCTTAAGCCTTCAAGCTGAAGTCACATTCTTCCTGAGTAGCTCCCGCCAAAGACTGCACACGATAGGGTACTAGAACCTAGACATTTCGGTCTAATACAGGACTCCACTAATGGAACATATTTGTTTCAGAGATCCCTCATTGGGTTTACCAAGGCTTTTGTCATATCCACGGCATGGTTAGAAACTTTCTGTCTTCAATGCTGCTTCCTTTCATGTTTCACACAATAAACTTCTTGTAGTCTTAATTACATCTCAGCATCTGCTCTCTGAGGACGCAATTAACATAGCTCCCATTCCAAAGCTGCAACCATACTGACCTTCTTTAACAGCGTTCCAGAAAGCTTTGATTTATCTGAAGCAGGAGGAGGACAGAGAATAAAATATATCTTTGGCCTGAATATTATTAGAAGGGATATTTTGCCTCATTCTCATACATATGTTCCTTCCCCAAGAAGTTTAACAATGGTGCACAATGGTGCATCTTCTAGTTTTCAGAGTATAGGTCTTTTGTCTCTTTAGGTAGACTTATTCCTAGGTATTTTATTCTTTTTGATGTGGTGGTAAATGGGATGGTTTCTATGATTTCTCTTTATGATCTTTCATTATTAGTATATAGAAATGCAATCAATTTCTGTGTATTAATTTTGTATCCTTCAACTTTGCCAAATTCATCAATGAGTTATGACAGTTTTCTAGCACTGTCTTTAGGGTTTTCTAAGTATAGCATCAGGTCATCTGCAAAGAGTGATAGTTTTACTTCTTTTCCAATTTGGATTCCTTTTATTTCTTTTTTTTCTGTGACTACTGTGGCTAGGACTTCCAAAACTATATTGAATAATAGTGGTGAAAGTGGACATCCTTATCTTGCTCCTGATCTTAGTGGAAACGTTTTCAGTTTTTCACCACTGAGAATAATGTTAGAGGTAGGTTTTCCATATATGGTTTTTATTATGTTGAGGTAGATTCCCTCTATGCCCACTCTCTGGAGAGTTTTTGTCAGAAACAGATGTTGAATTTTGTCAAAGACCTTTTCTGCATCTATTGAGATGATATATATATATTTTTATCTTTCAGTGTGTTGATGTGTTATATCACATTGATTGATTTGCAGATATTGAAGAATCCTTGCATCCCTGGGATAAATCCCTCTTGATCATGGTATATGATCCTTTTAATATATATTTGGATTTGGTTTGCTAGTATTTTGTTGAGGATTTTGGTATCTATGTTCATCAGTGGTAATTGGCCTGTAATTTTCTTTTTCTGTGGTATCCTTGTTTGGTTTTTGTATCAGGGTGATGGTGGCCTCATAGAATGGGCTTGGGAGTGATCCTTCCTCTGCTATTTTCTGAAAGAATTTCAAAAGAATAGGTATTAATTTTTCTATGAAGGTTTGATATATTTTACCTGTGTAGCCATCATGTCCTGGATTTCTGTTTTTTGTAAGGTTTTTAATCACATTTTCAATTTCAGTACTTGTGATTTGTCTGTTCTTATTTTCAGTTTCTTCCTGGTTCAGTCTTGGTAGTTTGTACCTTTGTAAGAATCTGTCCATTTCTTCTAGGTTGTCCGTTTTTTTAGTATATAGTTGCTCAAGAGTAATCTCTTATGATCCTTTATATTTCTGTGTAGTCAGTTGTAATTTCTTCTTTTTCGTTTCTAATTTTATTGATTTGAGCTCTCTCCCCTTTTTTCTTAATGAGTTTAGCTAAGGAGTTACCAATTTTTTTGTTCTTTTCAAAGAATCAGTTTGGTTTCATTGATCTTTTCTATTGTTTTATTTGTCTCTATTTCATTTATTTCTGCTCTGCTCTTTATGATTTCTTTCCTTCTGCTAGTTTTGGGCTTTGCTTTTCCTTCTCTGGTTGCTTTAGGTATAAGTTTAGGTTGTTTATTTGAGCTTTTTCTTCTTTCCTGAGATAAGACTAAATTGCTGTTAACTTCCCTCTCATAATTGCTTTTGCTGTGTGCCAGAGGTTTTCGTTTGTTTGTATGTTTTAGGGCCACACTCACAGTATATGGAGGTTCCCAGGCTAGGGGTCTAATTAGAGCTGTAGCTACTGGCCTACACCAGAGCCACAGCAACACGGGATCTGAGCCACATCTGTGACCTATACCACAGCTCACGGCAATGCCAGATGTGGGTTCTATCCCTGGCCTCGCTCAGGGATAGAACCCACATCTTCATGGTTCCTAGTCAGATCAGTTAACCACTGAGCCATGATGGGAACTTCAAAAGAGGTTTTGGATTATTGTATCTTCATTGTCATTTGTCTCTAAGATTCTTTTAATTTCCTCTTTGATTTCTTCAATGATCTATTGGTTGTTCAGCAGCATATTGTTTACCCTCCAGGAGTTTGTGTTGTTTTTTTGTTTTTTTGTTGTTTTTCTTCTTGTAGTTGATTTCTAGTTTCATAGCACTGTGGACAGAGCAAACCCTTGACATAATTTCAGCTTTTTAAAATTTGCCAAGGCTTGATCTGTGGCCCAGGATGTGCCCTCTTGGAGAATGTTCCATGTGCACTTTAGTAGTATGTATATTCTTCATCTTTGGAGTGGAATGTTCTATAAATATCAGTTAAATCTCTCTGGTCTGTGGTGTCATTTAAGGCCTGTGTTTCCTTGTTGATTTCCTATCTGGATAAACTGTCCATTGATGTAAGCAGGATGTTAAAGTCCCCCACTATTATTGTGTTGCTGTCAATTTCTCCTTTTATGGCTGTCAGCAGTTGCCTTATATATCGACATACTTTTACATTATGTGCCTATGTGTTTGCAATTGTTTTATCTTCTTCTTCAATAGATCCTTTGATCATTAGGTAGTGTCTGTCTCTTATGACTTTATTTTAAAGTCTATTTTGTCTGATATGAGTACTGCTACTCCCATTTCTCCTTTGCTTTCCCATTGCATGTAATATTTCCTCCCATCTCTTCACTTTTAATCTGTATGTGTTCTTAGGACTGAAGTGGGTTTCTTGTAAACAGTATATATGTGGGTCTTGTTTTTTGTATCCATTCTGCCAGTCTGTATCTTTTGGTTGGTATATTTAATTCATTTACATTCAGTGTAACTATAGATAAGTATGTCTTTTTTGCCATTTTGTTAATTGTTTTGGTCCATTATAGTTCTTTGACTTGTGATTCCCATAAGAATTGTATATAACCAGCTATGTTTGTGTAGAATTGTTTTGGGTTGCAGTTCTCTTATTTTCAGATGCATTTTCAATGTTCTGCATTTGTCCTCTCAAGTTTGATGTATTTGATTTCATATTTGTTAATGTATGATTTTCTGCCTTTATATTATTTTTATCTTTACCAGCATGTTTTCTCATTTGAAATATTCCTGTTTCTAATCACAGTTTTTTTCTTTTTCTGCCTAGAGAAGTTCATTTAGTAGTTGGCTTGAAATTGCTGAATTATCTTAGCTTTTACTTGTCTGGAAAACTTTTAAATCTCCATCCAATCTGAATGAGAGCCTTGCTGTGTATGGTATTTGGGATTCTAGGTTCTTCCCCTTCACCACTTTAAATATATCTTGCCACTCCTTTCTAGCTTGCAGAGTTACTGCTAAAAAGTCAGCTGTTCTCCTTATAGGGGTTCCCTTGTATGTGATTTGCTGATTTTCCCTTGTGGGTTATGATAGTTTTTCTTTGTATTTAATTTTTGCCAGTTTAATTAGTATGTGTCTTGTTGTGTTTTTCCTTGGTTTCACCCTGTGTGGGATTCTCTGTGCTTCCTCAACTTGTGTGAGTGCTTCCTTTCACATATTATGGAAGTTATAATCTCTTTGAACATATTCAATATATATTATATTGAATATTGAATATATTCAGTCTCTTTGGATATTTTCTCTGGCTGTTTCTCTTTCTCTTCTCCTTCTGGGACCCCTATGATATGAACGTTGGTACATTTGATGTCTTCTCAGAGATCTCTTAGACTCTCCTCACTTCTTGTCATTCTTTTGTCTTTATTTTTCCTCTGGCCATGACTTCCACCACTCTGTCTTCCACATCATTTATTCATTTTTTTTGCCTCTGTTATCCTGCCATTGATTCCTTCTAATGGGTTTTTCATTTCAGATATTGTGTTATCCATCTTAGTTTGCTTGTTCTTTAGGTCTCCTAGCTATTCGTTAAACTTTTCTTGTAACTTCTCTGTCTGTGCCTCCATTTTTCCCCCAAGATTTTGGATCATTTTTACTATCATCACTCTGAATTCTTTTTCAGGTAGGTTACCTATCTCCTCTTCATTTGGTTGTTTTTCTGTGATTTTGTCTTGTTTCTTTGTCTGATAGCTATTTCTTTGTCATCTTATAATGTCTAACTTCCTATGTTTATTGTCCCCTTGACAGCAGGTATGTAGATGCAGGAGCTAGTGTTAGAGTTCTCAAGAGTGGTAGTGTATCATGTGTACCCAGAGCTCATGATGGGAGCTATGGTATTATGCTGCCTCCCCTGGAGTCAGATGGCTGCAAAGAATGGGGTTCATGAGTTAACAGTGGTTCACAGTTCATAGGATTGCTTTTGTGGCATGGAGAGCAGCACTGATTCCTGCAACCCCTTTTGCTTTCAGGTAGTTCTCTGGGCAATTTCCTGCAGGTGGTAATGTCAGCAGCTGTTCTCGAAGTCCCTCCCTTTGTCGGGAGGCTCTCAGGGTTGCTGTCCGTAGCTGTGGGGGCAGATGATTTTCTGTAGTCACTCCCGTTGTTTGGCCAGTCTAGGGAGTGTTCTCTGTATCCCCAAATGTGTGGGCTGCTTCTTATCTGATGCTAAAAAGCTCTCTCTGTTGCTGTAGGCCCTGTACCATTCTGGAGGTCCCTCCCCCTACTGGGCTGATGGGAGGGTGCTCCCTGTAGCTGCTGCAAAGTAAAACGTGTGCCCACAGGACCCTCTCAACTCTCGTTAGTTGTGCAATGTATACTGCTTCTGAAATCCCCTACTTGATTGTTAGCTCTGATAAGAGAGCTTGTGCTATTGTTAAGGATCCTTTGTGTTGTTTTGGGAAATATCTTTCTCCTCCCCCAGGCAAATCAAGGTTCTCTGCCCACCTAAGGGACCCCATGTGGACTTCTGCACAGTCTTTGCTGTTTTCAAATCACCTTCCACCCTAGACAAATTGTGGCCTTCCATCCACATAGGAGGCCCCTTCCAACTCCCAAGATCATTTGCCCTATTTCAGGAATACTTTTCTTCATCCTCTAGGTAAATCAAAGCTCTCTGCCCACCCAGGGGGCCCCATGTAAACTGCTGCACAGTCTGTGCTGTTTTGCAATTCACCTTCTGCCTCCTAGACAGATCATGGCTTTCCTCCCACTTAGGAGGCCCCTTCTGACTCCCAGGATCATTTGCACTGTCTTAAGAATAATTTTCTCCACCTCCTAGGTAAATTGCAGCTCTCTGCCCACCCAGGGGGCTTTGTGCAAATTCCTGTGCAATCTATGCTGTTTCACAGTTTACCTTACATTTCCCAGAAAAATTGGGGCTTACCGCCTACTTAGGAGGCCTTTTCCAATTCCCGGGATCATCTTTACTGTTACAGCAAGTACTCCATTGTTCCCCAACTTGGCTTCTGGCTGGGGTTGCAGGGCCTGTGCTATTCCCAAGTTCCCTCCGCCTGCTCCAAGGGTTCTCTCTGCTTGCTCCATTTCCTCTGTAGCCTTAGGGCTATGGGCTGCTCCCCAACTCTTGCTAAGCAGCTGCTGCTCTGGGGTAGATTCTGTAGCTGGAGCGGTTTGCAGGTCTTGCAACCTGATATTGCTTGCAAGGGAGTAAGGCTCTAGTGATGAATCTCTCCCCTTCTCTCCAGCACCCCCCAACAATGGCATCTGGCTTTTAAGCCCAACTGGGCTTCCTCAACTTACAGCCTCAAATGTGATCACTCCATACTATATCCCTTCAAGCTGTCTTTGCACTACCAATCCTAGTTTTAGCCCGCCCCAAGTCTCTCTCTGAGTCTGATCTCTAAAGCTGGTGTTTCAGTTTCCAGTCCCTGATCGCGTCAGCCTATGGCTGGGAAGTGCAGGGCAGTGATATTGACCACTAGTTTGTTGAAGACTCTTTCCGTTTCCATTGCTTTACACCAATTGCTGTGTTATCCACCAATACTCCAAATATCCTCCTCTGTCTTGGCTGGTCTCTTCGATGGTGTGGGGAACATCCCAGGGTACAGGTCTTATTCCTCTTTCCAGCTCCCTTCTAGGGGCACAGGACCTGACCTGCTTTGTTTCTCCAATTCTCTCTTTTTCTTCTCCTTTCATTTTTCCCATGCAGTTTTGTGAAGTTTTTCTTGTTCTGTCAGAATCCTGGGGTCTTATGTCAGCATTCCACTAATTTTCTATGAGGATAATTCCACACATACATGGATTTTCATTGTATTTGAGGAGTAGATGAGCCTCACATCCTACTCCTCTGCTGCCATGTTTTCCTCCTCCTGATATTTATTTTTAAATCTCAACAAACACCTTAATTATGGAACTTGGTTGAAAAGACCAGAAACAGTACCAATTCTCCTTGAGTAGCTCAAGCGTTATGGGGGTTAGGAACTGAGAACATCAAGCAGTTAAGAATATAGATGCAAGTGTGAAACTACTTAGGTAAGTTCTGGCTCCAGCAGCGAGACCTTGGACTTCTCTGTGTCTTACTTTCCTCATAATAACAGTACCTAATTCAGAGGCTGGAGGATTAAATGAAATATCATTGTGAAGCGCTTAGATCATAATTCCAAAGGTTGGCATTAATTGTTACCTGCTACTGTTATTATCTCATCGATTTTCACCCCCATTAACATTGCTACCCCCTTTCTTCTCTGCTCTGCCAGAGAAGAAATATGCTAAGTGTTCAAGAATCGTTTTTGAGGGGCAAAACTAACTCATAAGTTTTTCTTCCACATCATTAACCTTGATCCTGCTTCTCTAGTGGTCTTGAGAGAAAAAGTGAAAGAATGAAAGAAAGAAGGACGAATGAGAAGGCAAACAATAAACTGACCTTTATCAAGAGCACACTTGTTGCTTAGCAGTGTAGGACCTCACATTGTTAGCTTTTTTATTCCTGTCAAGTATATGTTTTAAATGCCCTAATATCCATTTTACGTATTAGGAAATAGAGCCTCAGAAAGTCTCCTGAAAACACTGAAGGCCACACAACTGGATGTGCCGAGGGGGAATTGGACCACCCTATGGCCTGATGCCAAAGCCTGAGGGAAAATGGGCAAAAAGGAATGCTTCATTGTGAAACACTTTACAAAGTGCTTCTCACATTTGATTTTATCCCAACTTCATGGAAGTTTTGGGAAGCAAGTAAATATGGCAGGGTGAATTTCACAGACAAGGGAAACGGAGTCTCAGAAAGGTTACAAGTATGCCCAAGATCACAGAACAAAGTAGAGAAGGCAGGAATATGAGGCAGGTACTGGGGACCCCATCTCCCCTCTTTTCCCTGTTCCATTCTCCAGTGAATAGAGGAAGCTAGAGCAATATCTACAACTATCCCAAAGAGAAAGAATATATTTATACCTTCTGAGAAGTTTCCATCTCATATGCAACCTCAATTATCATAAGTTTGTAAGCTCCATGAGGACAAGAAAAAAAAAGTCTGCCTTTTACATGACTGTGTAGTCCCATTACTTATGACAATACTGGCATGGTGAATAAATTTTTAAAACTATGTAGTTGCAAAGAGAATGCCAAGCCCTCACATACCTAATGAGAAGAAATTTGCAGCTTTGGCAGGGGAAGGCTCACCTGTGAGTGTTAAACCATCTTCAAGTAAGCCTTGGTTATGTGTATGGATGTTTATTGAAAGAGTTTCAGTTACATTTTCACTTTTTTGTGGTTGCAATGGATAGTGGTTTTTGCCTCTAGAAAAGTAAACCTCTGTAGATTTGCAGGAAACCCCTAAATTTTCTCATTTCTTTCCAGGAAGAAATAGAACATCTCACGAAGCTTGTGACCCTTTGGCCTTCTGAGTAACCCTAGTGCTGTAGCATCTGGCCTGCATCCAAGGTACCACAGTTCGGGAGTCTGGTGGACATCTTTGCCTGCCTGCCAGGTAGGATGACTAAGAATAAGGATTTGCTTTTCGGAGTTTAATTACACAAAGAGTTAAGTTATTTGCCTTCTTCAACAACCAGCTTAAAATTGAGTTAGTGTGACTCCTGAGGCTAGAATAACAGCATGGCACAACCAATAAAACTGAATAAATAGTGTAAAATGTACATTTTTCTTACCAGAAAAAGAGTGAGAAAATGCAAAGCCATGGCAGGCTTGTTCCGTTAGGTTGCCAGATGGGAATCCGAGGTCCCGGGGGTAGGGGCTGAGCCATGGGGTGCCCCTCACACTAATGAGGTTTGCCCTAGAATCTGAGGAGCCAGATGGATCTGCAGGTTGGAAGCCCTCAGCAATTTCCCTGGGAGTTGGCACTGTTTCATTGGGCCGATTCCCGCCTCTGGCCGCCCCCCTTTCTCTGCCCTCCCTCTGCCTCTTTCATCTTCTCTTCTACTTGTTTTTGTAGCTTGTGTAATGCTCTCTGCCCTAGTAAACATCTCCCTGCATACTTCCTTCTGAATCTCATTGACTGACTACTTTTCTGGACTCTCATAATTCTCTCTCTCCCACATGTCTTTTTTTCCCCCACCCCCCACCCCTGTATTTTGGTCTGTAACACCTCCATCTTAATCCTTTCTGACCCCATTCAATTCCTGTTTATTCACAAGTGTTCCAGAAAGAGGTCATCCGTGAATTAATGAGAAGGAAAGGAAGACAGCATTAGAATTTTTTATTTCTGTGTCTGATACTCAATTTAAGGATTTTTCTGTTGGGAAAAAAAAATGGGAGAAAATGCTTTGATCATTTGAGGAAGTGTAGGGGTCTACCTGCCCACTGCTAGGCCAAAACTCTGCAGATTTCAGCTAATATAGAAGATCTAATTTCCACACAGTGTGAAATGAGTATATTTCCATGAGTCATGGAAGATTCGCCAAGAAAAGGCTAATTCCCAGGCACCATGCTTCATGCCTAAAACATGCAGACCCTAGCTTGGGAATTCTGGTTAATTGGCTTTGTATGTGGGAATGCCTGAAATACAAGGACTTAATCCCACCACTGCACTGTGGACATCATAGCCTCCTGTGGACTATCTTATGTTTTTCCAAACTCCACCAGTATCAGCCAAAGGGCTCTTGCCAAAATAAGGTTTACCTTTTAAAAATACTTGAAGCAATTGTGATATATATGTATACACACACACACACACACACATGCATGGAACATTATTCAGTCTTAAAGAAAATTCTATCATATGCTATAACTTGGATAAACCTTGAAGACATTATGCTAAGTAAAATAAACTGGTCACAAAAAGCCAAGTACTATATGATTCCCGTTATATGAAGCATCTAAACAGTCAAAATCATAGAAAGTAGAATGGTGGTTGACAGGAGCAGGGGGAAGGGGAAATGAAAGGTTGATGTCAGATGGAGATTGTTTCAGTTTTGCAAGATAAAATAATTCTGGAGATCTGTTTCACAACAGTGTGAATATACTTAATATGACTGAACCATGCACTTAACAGTGGTTAAAATGATAAATTTAATCTTATGTGCTTTTTACCACAATTTCCAGTGTTAAAAAGGAATATGTAGGGTTGTAAAACTTCAATCAAACAAACAAAAAAGAAAACAAAAGAATGATAAATTCAGAATTCAGAGTAATGGTTACCTTGAATGGGGAATGACAGGGGTATGGGACAGGGTGGCTAGAGGGAACCATACAAATACATAAAGGCTTTTGTCCAAGCGTCATAGATTTTTATGAAAGGTAGTGAGTCAAAGGTGTTATATTACTGAAAATAACTAAAAAAATCAGTGGAAAAGGACTATACATGGGTCAATGATGAGAATATGGTAATGAGCCAAAGATTATGAAGAAACTGATTTCTCATTTTAAAAAAAGAGAAAATAGGTAAAATGTAGTTACATCAATTCCCACTTTAAAACATTTTATAACACCCTATTTTTCCTAAATAATAAAAAAAATTCCTTAAAACAGCTTTTAAGGCCCCCATATTATCTCCCAGAATCTTTCTCCCTCATTATACTTAGTATGTACCATTTTCACCTACACCCTGGTCAAGCTAAACTTGTTTCAGTGCCTCATATGCTGTGCGTCATGTTGCCTCCAGGCCTTCCAACAGGCTACCCCATCACCCAGAGCGCTGTTCCCTTCACTTACTTTCTGGCGTTCACTTCTTTTTAAAAAATTTTTTTAATATACTTGATTTATAATGTTCCTCTTCAATTTCTGCTGTATAGCAAAGTGATCCAGTCATACTTTTTTTTCCTTTATACTATCTTCCATCATGTTCTAACCCATAGATTGTACGTAGTGCTGTACAGTAGAACCTCATAGCTTATCCATTCCAAACGTAATAGTTTGCATCTACTAACCCCAAACTCCCCTGCAGCCCACTCCCTCCCCCTTCCCTCTGGCAACCACAAATCTGTTCTCCATGTCTGCGATCTATTTCTGTTTTGTAGATAAGATCATTTGTGCCATATTTCAGTTTCCACATATAAGTGATAATGGATTAAGAAGATGTAGTACATGTATACAATGAAATCCTACTCAGCCATTTTAAAGGGCAAAATATTGCCATTTGCAACAACATGGATATAACTAGAGATTCTCATACTGAGTGAAGTTAAGCCAGAAGGAGAATAATTCTCATTTATTGATGGCTAAAACATACGTTCCATCCATTTTCCAGGCCTTCTCTGATATAGTCCTCCTATATCCTTATCAGATAACCAGCTGCAGTTACTGCTATTTTGTTTATCTCTTCATCTATTTATGAATCTTTTCACCCCTTGGCTATTGTGAATAGGAGGCAGGGATTTTTGTATGTTTAGTTCACTGATCTGTTTCAAACAGAACAGTGCCTGTTGCATAGTGGGTGCTCAATAAAAGCTTGTTAGCTAAATGAAATATAGGAAGCAAAGTGGAGTCTCTTTGCTAATAGGAGAACTTTCTGGATAATTTTTCCATCCTTTAGACACTACAGTCTATCATTACGTGTGTTGAAGGCATCTCTATGACATTGTCCTTAATAAATAACTGGAGCCCATGAATAAATAGGGTAGTTAGGGAAATATGAGAACTGGGTATCTAGACATTTCTTAGCCACAGAGCTTCTCTATCATTGGATCTCAGGGATCTGTATAAAATCACTGGTAAGATGTCATTGCCTGAGCTGGGGTGACTATATATTCTGAGATGTATAAGCAAATAATTAGCGTTTGACATCCAAAAAGGAAAAGACCTGGTGCAGGTGTGTTTTAAGTGAAGGAGAAGAAGTTGGTACAAAGGGTGCATAACGAGGTGGTACTCTCTTGAGCTTAAGAAGATGCTTGAGGCTCTGTGAATTTTGTTTATTGTCCCAAACAGCTCCAACCCCGCAGAGTGCACAGAGACTAATATTTGACTATTTCCCTTGGAAATCCAAAAAGCGGTTGTTTTCTACCCACTGACTTCTAAGTTCAACCTCACCCCATCTTACTATTCTTTCCTTTAAAAAGAAAATACCCCAATATTTTGATGGTTCCAAGATCTTGGTACCAGATTTAAAAGTAATTATAGAAAAAGTTTGCATGCTTAATTGTTTATGGCTATTGAATTCTGTAATCATATTTAGGTATTCAGGTGTAAACTATAAAGAAGTAAAATTGACAGAACAAGGTCTGGTAGCCTGACTGAAAGGGCTTGGTGATGGGTATTCCCAAACCTTCATTTATAGATACACTATAGACTCCTTACATTCAGAAGAGTCTATCTGCAGATATTCAAAATTTTCCAATTTGGGGAGTTCCCATTGTGGCGCAGCCAAAATGAATCCAACCAGTTCCCATGAGGATGCAGGTTTCATCCCTGGCTTTGCTCAGTGGGTTAAGGAGCCAGCATTGCTGTGAGCTGTGGTGTATGTCGCAGACGTGGCTCGAACTTGGCATTGCTGGTGTAAGCCAGCAGATGTAGGTCTGATTTAACCCCTATTCTGGGAACTTCCACATGCCACAGCTTCGGCCCTAAAAAGCGAAAAAAAAAAAAAAATCCCAAATTGCAAATGCAGATGTTTCTATAGCATATAAATACCTTCAAAAAAGCAGGCATATTTGAAAAATGTAAGTGTTCTCTTCACATTCTTAGTTCTCTATATTGGAAAAAATTTCTCCTGATTCACAGTTCCCTAGAGGATCTTAGGTTTCTTATGCTTAGCCTCTAGAGAGACATTCTGCAAGAGCTACATATTCTTGGCTGAAGAACCACTCACTCTTTAAGTGCCTCCCTGCTATACACCACCCTCATAGTGCACACGAGTGGTACACAAAATTAAAGTTAATATATCAAGGGACATTGAGACTTCTTAAAATTAATCCAAACCTTGTTGGTTAAGTTTATGAAGGTCAAGGGTTTATGACATAGCATGATGCAGTAAATAAAGCACTTAAGCACAAAGGCTTTGGAGTTATTTTGATGCTCAGTCCCAGCTCAGCCACTTAATATTTATAATATTGGGGAAATTCCCAATGGGTTCTTCACTTATAAAATACAAAAATAGCTAATTTCTCTTTGGACTCTAAAGGGATCTAGAAGGAACATAAGTGGAGCCCTCAACATGTAAGTGGACAGTAAGGCACATATTAAGCCCTGGAACTAGAGTGAACCTGCTCTACTGCTAAAACAACTTGTCTTCTGCCCTCCAGCCTGCTCTCCACTTCAGCAACCAGAGAGATCTTTTCAAGACTTAATTCAGCTCTTGTTACCTGATGGTATAAAAGCCGTCCAATGACCTTCCATTGTAATCAGAAGAAAATTCAAAGAAAGGGTACATCATGGCTCTCTTCCTAAGCCATCCCCTCCCTCACTCATTCTGCTCCAGCTACATTAGCTTCCTTCTGTTCCTCAGCTTCACAGGACTCACTTCTACACAGAGGCCTTTGTACCTAGTGCTTCCTTCTTCCTGGAAGATGCCCATCTCTGCATCTTTTCTTGGCTAACTCTTACTTATCTGTGTTTCCACATCACCTCCTCAGAGAGGTCTTCCCTAACTCCTCAATTCTTCCTTCACTCTACACACCATTTAACTCAGCGGATCCCGTGACGATATGCAATTATCTCGCTCATTTATTTTCTTATCCATTTTCTTTCTTTCCCAACTAGTATATAACTCAGCTCTCTTTCTGCTTGATTCTGTGGACCCCAACTTGTGCTTGACATAGAGTAGGCACTCAGTAAATGCTGGTTGACTGGATAGATGGATGGATGGATAGATGGATGGGTGGGTAGGTAACGATTATGTCACCAGTTGTTATATTCTTTATGGTGATGATGTGGTAGGAAAATGATATACAAATCTTCATGACAAAGAAAATATTTTAAAAGGCTGAGGTAGTCTCCTAATGCTACTCAAAAACAATGGGATATGAACTGACCATGAAAGACTAAGTGAAATTCAGATAGAGGGAGGAACTTTTAGAAAGTTGTTTAACCTCCAAATATCTGAGACGTACTTTTTGTCCCTTGGGGGGTAGAAACAGGCCTGCCCCTCATTTATGGGAATGTTCTGGAGCCAGAGATAATGCATAAAAGCTGCTGAGTGCTAATTAGCACTATCTGTCAGGGCACAGGAAGCCAGCAGGTCTGAGTAGCTGATTGCAAGGTCTGTAGCTGAAAATACTTCTTGCCAACTGCCTGGAGGGGCTGATAAGGGAAATGACTACATTCTGTAAATTAACATATTCTAGGCAGGTCAGGAGGCCCAGTTGTAGAAAACAGTGGTAAAGATGGAAAGAAAGGTGAAACCACCCATATTTTAAGTTACTATGCCTAAGTAATGAAGGTGTGAATTCCTTGACAAGGATTCTTGCCTTGGAGTTGCACTGGTGGCAGCTGAGTTTGATTTTTAGAATTTAGCTATGGGCCAAATTAAGAAAGAAATAGACTTGCCTTCCTTGTGCTCACTTTGTAAGAACTAATTTTCCCTTCTAACTTCCTAAGGGAACTAAATCTCTTTATTTTGTTCTTTCCTCTTTGAACCATAAGTTTTCTGTTTACTCTTCCTCTTCCCTTTGAAAACAGAGTATTTTCAACACGGCTGCCCCATCTGATATGCCTTCTCTGGACAATTTCCCAAGTATTAGGTTTCCCTGGACATCACCGTTTAGGAGAAACAGCATTGCACTAGACATCAGAAAAAAGCAGGATTCTGGTTCTGCTTCCTGGTCTGTAGTTGTGTTAGACATGACTTTGGTTGAAAGTTTCAGAAACACAGATCGAACTAGCTTAAGAAAGAAAATCATTGGCTTACATAACTGATCTTCAAGGGAGGTGAAGACTTTAGGCTTTGCTGGATCCAAGTCTTCATCAATAAATAGTATCTCTGTCTCTCATCCCTTCTTATTTCAACCTAATCTAAACTCTAACCTTTTTTTAATTAGACATTTTCTCATATTTACTCTTTCCATATGACAATATATGTGACCATTGGTCATATGAAGCTTTTTGTCTTCTATGCAAAAGGAGGAAGGACCTGGCCATTTCTCCCTGGTCCATATATTAAAACTCAAGGAACCAGGGGACTGTGATCATTTGAGAAGGCAGAGTGCTCAGGTATGATCATTTGAGATCATTTGAGAAGGTAGTATGCTCAGCATTGTGTGTTGGCAGGATGGCAGAGAAGAGCAGCTACTCATGGGCACTGTGATTGACAACCGTAAGACCACTGAAAGGGGGAAGGAGATGTTTACGAAGGAAAAGATGCTTACCAGAAAGACAACCACTGTTCCTACCATGCTTTTCATCTGTAAAATAATTGCATTCAGTAAAGATATTTGTGAAAACCATGATTCCTAGCACAAATGAAAGCTAGTATTGTCATATAAACCCTTTCTCTGTGTCATGATTTCAGAACCCTTGCTATACAAGGTATCAGTTGGCTCATAAGGCTGTTGTTAAGATTAAATGGAACAACGTGCATGAGAGCTTTTCTCAGAATACCTGGCAGAAAGTCAATGCCCAATATTAGTCTTGCTCCCTCATGCCAGGTAAATGTACAATTTGCCAAAAGTTTTACCTGAAGAGAAGAATCTAGTAGTTAGAATTAGTCATTATTTCTGTCAAGTGGCAAAGATATTTGGGGAAGGGAGAATAAAATTGCCAATATTCTTAACATTTTTTTCTTTTTGTGTTTATTCCTCTTCTGTCTCTATCTCTTCCCCTACACATTTTTTTTTGGGGTGGGGAAAGAAGTGGGGAGAACAGTGCAAAGTAGAATTCATGCATATTAAGTAAGAATATATGCATGCTATTACAGCATGTGAAGTGTCTGGCACATATTAATATTAGTTGCATGGGCAGGGCTAATGACTTTAACACTAACAATAATGAGGAGAATGAGAGGTACAGTTTTATGGGACAAAGCCTTTTGAGTGGAGCCCTTGATGTGAGCTACAGCCTCAGATGTGGAGTGTCTTGCTCTGGGCAGTGCCTCCTTACCATGGAAGAGGAAAACTGATTAAGGCATGGGGTGTCTGGTAGGGGTCTTTCACCTGCATGTGACATATTCAGTGAAAAATGGGTTCTTTGTCAGTACTTTCTGGAGAGAGATAAGTAGCCTCAGACAGCAGTATAAAGTTTCAGTCTATGGAAGTATTGTGATGTAGTCAGTTGAAAGAACACTAGACTAAAAACTGAAAGACCTGTGCTGTCACCTTGACTCTTGGAGATGGCATTTGTCAGCTTTGTCTACCCCAGTGCTTATGGGAGTCTGTCCTAATGTAGAACTAGTTTATAGTTTAAACTAGTTTGGGGTCTCGTTTATCAGTGTTGTTTCCTTTCATCAAATGCCCCCGACCTTCATTCTGGACTGTTTGTCCCGTTAGCTTAAGAAAAGAAAGATCAACCATAGTTTATGGATCAACACCAAATACCTCTGCCTCTGAGGGGTCACCCACTACTTTATTGATAAATAAAAACTACCTGAGTGAGAGGACTTATGGATTTGACCATAGGCAGTGCTGTGCTAACTCCACAAAAGGTAATCATTGGAAAGCTAAGGAACAGAGACAGAGTCCAAAATATTGTCACCTTTATGCTCATGAAAATATAAATCTCTTTTCCAATATTTTTCCATACCCAATTCTTTCCCATTCCCCATAGGTCTACATAGTGATTCAAGTTTAATTTCCACCTATAGACAACACTGACTGGAAAGAATATCACTAATTCATTGTCAAGGGTGTACTTTGTCTTTCTGTCTACATGCATAAAATAACATGATTCTACTTCCCCACTAGCCTAGGAGCTCTGCGAGAGAAGGCACTGTAACTCTTTTATTCATTGCTAAAACCCTAGCCCCCAACATATTATATGACACACAGAAATCAATCAGTCAGTGGGTAAATGAATTAATAAGTGTTTAAGTAACTCTGAATGATGTTCAGATGATGAAATTTGTATAGGAAGTATTTCTGGAATTTATTATTCCTATTTGGTGTGGATTCCCATTGGAGTTTTTTTGTTGTTGGAACAACATCGGCTGTGAAATTCAGCATTACTTGCTAGTTCATTGTCTTATACATGTCTGTGGGAGAAACTCAGTTTGTTCTAAATTATTCAAAATTCAGCTTCTCAGATATGACTGGATTTCTAACTTGCAGGTAAATGAATAAACAAATTCTCTATATTCAGCACAAATCTGAATTTAAAGGAGAGGTTAGGGCTTCTTGATAGTGAGAAGGAGAGGAGTTCAATGGAAGGACTAAACAATAAACTATCTCCAGGTCTAGCATGCTTAGCTAGTTGGAGGTAGTCAAGAACCGTCCACCACATAATTCAGCAGTGAGCATAGCTACAGAAACAAAAGGAATGTACTACCAACATTTGTTTCAAAACACCCTGAGAATTCATGGTATAATCCTTCCCATTTTGCCGTTAAGGAATCTCAACATCAGAGAAGTTAGGCAATTTATCTGTGATCTTACAAGGAATCTAGTATCCTGATTCGTAATTAAAAGACAATCAGGCAAACAGACTTCTGAAGTGAAAGTGAAATTGTCAGAGGTCAGAAAAGATCATAACCATAAATCAATGGAGAGCAATGATGGTCTGAGAATTCTCAGAGATCTTTGATTTTACCCTTTCTCAATTGAGGCTTTTATCTCTGGAGGTCAGACTAAGGAAGGTCAGCTCCTGCAAAGGTGCCTTCAAAGTCTTATTCACACTTTTGTTTTTTTATCTCTAGATCATGAGTTCTTTGCATCTAGAGACTAATAAATAGCTTTGAACAAATGACTGTAATTGATTTTATTCTTTGAACTTTTTTTAGAAGAATTCTTATGAAATAGAATTGGTCCAGATTACTGTTTCTTAAACCATAGTGGATTAAATTTATATTCAAAATTTTAAAATGATTCCTGCCAGTAATTGCAATAAAGTAAGTAAAGTAGATGAGTGCCTGATGGGTGATCTTATATATTTAATAAGATGCCCAGGAATTTCTATGGCAGGTGGTCCACAGGCTACACTTAGGAAAAAAGATAATGGGCTAGGAACAAAAGAGGAAGTGCCCAAATATGATCCACAGCAGTAGATGTGCATCTCCTGACTCATACACACTCAGCATAGGTGCTAACAAATATTCATTAAATTGGTAGGTGGCTGGGAAGATGGATAGATAAGTGAATGGATGGATAGATAAATGGATAGATGGGTCCATGGGTAGACAGAATGGAATGATGGATAGATGTCTAGATATATAGATGAAGAAAATTGCTTTCCTTTTCTTTGTAGATGACCTGAATGGTTACCTGGTCAACATCACCAAAACAGCTCTCCTCAGATAAGGTGAAATTCATTACCATGTGAAACAATATGGGAGGTAGATATTTGCTATTCCAAATTGATTTGCATTCTTGTCGTTGTTAAACATTGAGTAAAACAAATATTACTTATATGGTTATTTTTGAGGTGGTAATGGGATAATACAAAATATCAGGGAGTCATTTTTCTTGGCCTGAGTCTTTAGTGCCTTCATTTCTAGGCAATGTGTTTTGTTTCAGTTATTTACAAACCACTGTAATACTATAGCTCTTGCCCTTTCTGGATGGGATTACCGAAAAAATAATTTGTTATGTAAGATTGCTAATTATGAAGCTAAAGTACCCATTAAAGGCATTTACCTTGTAATTTTGTGATAAGAGACTGAGTGAAACAAAGCATGGAATATGATTATTGTGACTGAGGCTATAAGGACATAAAGCCGTGCATTATTTTAGAACTGGGAATTAATTTAGCATTATATGTTAACTTCAGAAAGAGGGTTGCCACGGAACATAGCGCTTTCCACCTACTCTTCTGAACAAGGGGTCTTCGTCCAGCTTCTTGACTGCCTTCTCCCACTTCCATCACTCTCTCCCTTGTCTGAGACCTCTAAATTCTCATGCTCTGGACCACTTTCTTTCATTCAACTCAACTATTCAAAAGGTAGCTTATTGGAAGAGTTCATTGCATGGTTTCTAGAGAAAGAATGCCTGGCTTTAAATTCTGATTCTGCCACTTACTAGTATTAAACCTCTTAGGGATTCAGTTCCTCATCTGTAAAATAATAATACATAACAACAGTAATTAACTCATAAGACTGTTATATGGGTTACATGTGCCAACTATGCATTAAGTAGTGAAACCATAATAGTAAGTTTTCATTAAATATTATTGTAATTTTTATCATAAAGGCAATTAATAGCATTACAGAAATGATGAAAAAATTTAAAAACATACACTCATAATCCTAACACCCTAACCCACATCTGGTATTTTTCATTATAATACACTAGCTTTTTTTGAAAGTGGAAATTTTGTCCTCTGGGTCCTCTTCATGGTTTGGAGAAACCACAGATGTGACCATTATCTTTTAACATGTTTTTCCTTACAAAAAACTTTTCTTACATCTAACCCTAAAGGCCAGTAATTAATTTCTCAAGTCAAGAAGATCTCTATAGCTAAATGGTGTTGGTTAAGTTTTAAGAATATTGCCAGTGAGGACTATTTTGTTAAGCCAGTAGCTAATCTTTGAGTCTGGATTTGTTTATTAGGTTAATTTGATAATCTGTAAATCTCATTCGCTCCATAGAATACTTTGGATGAATTTATTGTACTGGAATCATGAGTTTGAGCTTTGAGGTCAGTGAAACTTGGATTCAGGTCCTGCACTGGGACCCATGATCTTGAGCAAATTACTGTGCCTCTCAGATGCCTCATCTGGAGAAATGAGGTTAATAACCCTGCACAGTGTTGTGTGAATTACAGTAAAGATAAGAAATGATTCTTGTTTTAGCCATCATAGTGGAGAGTGAAGAACTGTCCCTGAGGAAAAGGCAGTACAAGGAAATAGGTCTTCCTGGAGGTAAAAAATGCTGGAGGCAGAGATATTCTTTAGAGATTCTGGGCACTGATTTTTCTGGGCACAGGTTCTGAGCTTTTCTCTCCTCATACTTCCTCGGCCCACAGCAATCAAGTATTGCACAGATGCTAGAAAATAAGGAATGCTACAAGTTTGTAAATTTGCCTTAAAGCAGAATTGCTAATTGATGGGATCCCAAGTATAAAAGGACAGTGATATGGCAAGACTGGAGCTTTCAGCTTCAGCAAGATCCCTTCTGTGTTGATGGTATCATTGTCAGTTGTGATTCCATCGGAGACCTTGGGGCCTGTATTAATCTGGTTGGACTCTATGATAAAGTACCATAGATGGAAGCTTAAAAAAAAACAACCAAAAAACCCCAGAAATGTATGTCTCACAGTTCTGGAAGCTGGTTAGCCTAAGATCAAGGTGTCAGCCAATTCAGTGCTACAGTTTCTAATGAGTTCACTTCCTGGCCTGACCTGGACAGGAAGGGGTGGGAGGACACTGAGGGGTGAGAGGTGGGGTAGAAGAGAAGAGGGCAGGGAGAGTAAGACCTCTGATGTCTCTTCTTTTAAAGGCACTAATCCCATTGGATCAGGTACCCGCAGTTATGACCTCAGTTAACCTTAATTACCCCCTTTTAAGTAAGTACTGCCTCCAAATACAGTCACAGGAGGGGTGAGGACTTTGACATATGAATTTGGAGGAGACACAATTCAATAACTTGGCAAGGGAAGTGATGCTAAGTTATGTTGCATCTGCTCTTCCTAACGAGAGTTGTGTCAGAGCCAGCTTAATAGGGGAGCAGGGGTGTGTGTGTGTGTGTGTGTGTGTGTGTGTGTGTGTGTGTCCTCTTCCTAGCAAATTTTAAGACATGATAGTTTCTGCAGGTGCCCATTATTTTCCCTTCCCACAGATGATTGAGTCTAGGAAGCCTACATGAGCAGTCTTATCTCATGGGAGATGAGGGCTGGTCCTTAGAAATCTGGAACAAGATGATGGAAAGAGAGGTGATAGCCCTAGTTTCTCACTTTAACCACTAAGATGATTCTCAAGTAC
The DNA here is from genome assembly GCF_054392235.1 of Sus scrofa. Taxonomy (NCBI): domain Eukaryota; kingdom Metazoa; phylum Chordata; class Mammalia; order Artiodactyla; family Suidae; genus Sus; species Sus scrofa. The sequence continues at coordinate 74,496,256 of NC_139398.1, forward strand.
CACACTCAGGCAGAGGAAGTCACACCTGCTTATTTTCTGTCCAGTATGCCTCTGGAAAACTATAATAACCCAGAATGTTAGAGTATGTTGAGAGGCACATTTTACTTTGAGATTTCCAGTCATGACTCCTTTCAAGAGTTGACAAAGTAGCTTTCCTGCCTCTGTCTTCTTCAAACTCACTCCTTGCTAAAGTATGACATCAGACTTGGCTTCCTGGAGAGAAGTGATCAAGGAGCACAGGCCCCTTGCTGAGAAACACATGAGCACAATTTCCAAAATATTCTCTTTAGGCTCATTTGATCTATGATATGTGTTATCATTTAATAAATATTAGGCTAGCTGAAGTTCTGTCTACATGGACTAGAAACATCTGTTGCCATGTTCCTTTAAGCAAGACAAAATAGATACTCTGAAAATTGCTTGAAAGTTTTTTTCTTTTTTCCAAAGTAAAGTTGTGATTCAAAAAACTTAGATGACATAATTATAAAGTATGCATTGAAAAAGAATTCATTCCCCCTTAAAAATATTAATTAAGCCCTTCTTAATCTCTTTTGCAGATCTTATTATGAACTTGTTTTTCTTCTAACTATCTCTTTTGATTATACATAAATAGGGTGTAAATTGCAATGGGTGGAAGGTTATTATTTACAAATATATTCAGATTATGTGAATAAAATGCACAATAGGTCTTAGTAGTCTTCTCATAAAATGATACAAATTAGGACCAAAATAAGCAGTTTTCACTCTTTTATTGTCCACCTTTTCTACTCCTTTTTCATATTAGTACCATGGAGCATGTTAGAAAATAGAATGACAATAATTAGTCATTTTGACCTCTACCTGGAAGGAAATTTGGTTTCTTTGCATATTTCCTTAACAGGTGAGTTTACTGTTAGTGTCGCTATTATCACCTCCATCTTTTTGCTTTGCCATCTTTTCTGTAAATTTCTCAGTTCAAAATTGGACATGGATCTCTAAACCCAAATTCTCTTTTTAAGAGAAGAGTGAAAATAAGAATGTGAAAGGAGACAGTTGAAATTATGATCATTTTTAGTAATGCTTGCCACACCACAAATATTTTGTTTCCCCAGAAGGTTCACAATGAGAAGACACCCCAAAAATGTAATTTTAAGAACAGTCTGAAAATTGATTTCCTTTCCTTTTGCTTAGAAGCTGTTGCAGCAAGAAGCCTCCAGCTTGACGCTGTGTGAGTATGCATGTGTGTCTGTGGGATAAACAGCTAATTACCTGTCAGTTACCATGGCAGTGTTTATAGGAAGATGAAGAAGCCCACATAGCTCTGTTACCCATCTTGAGAGAGGAAAACCTGCATTATTTCTTCCTTTCAATCCCCGCTGGAGATTCTGACAGCAATTTTAAAATGCTCTTTGCTTGATAAGTTCTTACGTGATAATTTAGCTTCCTTGCTTTGAGCAACGACCGCATTGATTTGAGGGAGAAGTGGAAAGAATTACCTTGGAAGAAGCATAGGGTGCTAACACAACAGGCCCATGACTGAGCTGTGCAGTTCTTTTGGCAGTGGTTGGTATAGCGTTGGCTCAGCATGAAGCCTTCTTCCAGGAGCTTTGCTTAGCCCTGTGAATTCTCAAAAAACAGCCTCTATAGATCACCAAGAAAACACATCACTTTATACTTTCAACAAATATTTCTGAGTAGCTACTATGGGTCAACACTTTACTAATCTGAAAGGAAATCATAGTGAGCTGGATATTAATAGGTCTGTAATTTAGGAGAGACATCCATTTATTCAACAAATAGCTCTTGACCACTTACCATGTACTCTGTTGTGTTCTCTGGAAATGATGAAAGATAGGCACAACCCGTATTTGAAAGAGAGGTCCGCAGAAAGGGAAAACATTGATGAGGAAGTTCATCAGGAAAGGTGAAGAGGATGAAAGGCTATGATGGGAAGGTTTTTCAGAGAGGGGGCATAGTCTTGTGAACAAGATCAAAAGCAAGTAAATATTGCAGATTTAGGAGAAAGAGGTTAGTATGTCTAGAGATCAGAGTTCAAGACAGGTGAGGGCAGTGCGATAGAGAGGTAAGCAAGGACCAAATCATAAAAGGCCTTAAGTAAATTGTGGCAGATTTTATTTTCAAAAAATGATTATAACACTCCCACCCACACAATAAAATAAAGAAGCTGTATAAACTGGAAAATAAAAACTTTTCTTATTTTTTACATCTCAAACAGCTGAGGTGGCAGAGAAACCAAGTAGCCTAAGATCCAAGGAAGAACATTCCAGCTCTGAACCTAGGAGAAAAGGGACTCACAGATTAACTCATCTGTGTCAGAATACAAGAAAAGCATGAGGCCACAATTAAAGTGGATAGAAAGATATTAATTAAATTTTTAACAAATTGCTAAAGCTCAGATATGGACTAATGTGCCAATATAGTACTCTTGGGGGCCACAAACAAAAAGGAGGTTCAGACACTTACAGGGCCTTCCTTGGACCTCTATCAGATGCTCACAAGAAAGAGTAGAGGCAAATCAGGTAACCATAGAGAGCCTCCCTTGGCAATGCAAGTGTGGATAAAAAAAAAAAAAAAAAAAAAAAAAATTAGTCCTGGGCCCCTAACTGGCTCTTCACTCAAGTCTTAAGCATCTAGGAAAGGGACAGCAAACTCTATAACTCATAAAGCACCAGTGAAAAAACAGTATTACTGGTGATCAAATTGAAAACAGCATTCTACCCATGAAATAGGATCCAAAAATCATCGAAGTGCACAGTCCCATAGTTATCATAGTATTAAAGGTCTTGTACTACTGGGAAGTGGAAGGTAACTCTGCACATCACAGATACAAGAGAGGTACTGATTGCTGGCAATTGGGTAGAAGGATAGGACTTTCAGAAAACCTCATTCCAAAGGCCCAGACACAAAGATCTTTCTAAGGCTGAATCAATAATAGGATTGCATGAGGAACCCTGACCAACATCCGCTTTCAGCCTTCCCTATATGCCAGTGCCCCAGAAGGGGCCTTTACATGATCTTGTCCCACTCTTAGCAGTAGATTCTGATGCTTTACTTGGTTCTTGCCAGACTGGTGGTTAGGGTGGTTTTTGTTCCAATAAAACTGAGAGACATCAAACCACAGATCCAAAAAGTACAGATAACCATAAGGAAGGGAAAAAAAAGATAAAACTAAAACTATTAAAACTATTGAAAACCAAATATAAAGATAAAGTATATTGAAGGCAAATACATTTTTAAAAAGTATACATTATATGCAGAGGAATAAAGATAGTGAAATGGCATCTTTAAATTCCAAAAATAAAAAAGCATCTCAGAATTTGACACCCAGTGAGGCTGTCATTCAAAAATTAAAATCAAATACATATAAAGAATATTTCAGATAAACAAAAGCTAAAAAAAATTATCACTCAGAGATTTCAAAGTCAAACTTAGAGTTACAAAAAGGGAAACTGGGGAGGAGACAAGATGGTGGAAGAGTAGGGGGACACGCTTGCCCTCTCGCACAAACACAACAAAAAAAAAACACATCTACAGGATAAATGACTTGCACAGAACAGCAACCAACTGCTGGCAGAAGAACCTAAACTCCAATAATGGCAAGAATTTCGTGACATTACTAGGTAAAACAAGAGAAAAGAGAATGAGAGAAGGTGAATCCGAGCTGGACCAGCACTCCCAAAAGGGAACTGCAGAGGAGAAAGGGATCCTGCACCCTGGAAAGTCACCTACTCAAGGGAAAGATCAAACGAACTGGAGGAATCTCCAGATGCAGACAAGAGTGTAGCAGTAAGTTGGAGTTCTGAAAAGCAGATCGAGAACCAAACGGATCATCTGAACTATGGGCACAGTCACCAAAAATTGAGATGCCTGGGTTGGGGCTGAACACTGAGACCTCGGCTCTGGAGGTTAGTCCCCGGGAAAGGGCTGGGGGGGAAGGGTGGAGCAGAGACTGCTTGGGAGGTCTAGAAACCTGAGAAACTGGTCTGTCAAGTTTGATGGGGCAGAGACTGCCTGGGAGACTAGAAAGCAAAGCATCTCGCAGGAGGAGGGAGCAATACTCTAAGGGCGGGGAAGTGGAAAGCTGCATCAGAGGGAACCTGGGAGAAGAGCCTGGTCTGTGCCCGTGCTGGGGAGGGGAGAGAAGAAGGGGTAGGTCCCCATAGAATACTCCCCATGCCACAGCAAGCTTACCTGCCCGCTAGCTATCAGAAAGCTGTGCTTCCCAGTGCATCCCCTCCCCCCTGCCCCTGCCACTCCCTACACATTCACTGGACCTGGGGCTGCCTGCCATATGAGAGGGCTGGCTTCAACAATTGCCTGAAGCCTACCACCGCAGGGGCTGTCCCTGCACTGGCCTGCTTGCCCTTTGGAGGGGCTACACCCCGGAGGAGCAGCACCAAACACCACCAGCCACCAAGAAAAGGCCTGCAGCCCAGGAAAGCTAGAACAAGCTTGGCCAGGACGTGAAAAGATCTGCCTAATTCTCGGACAGTCTTTCCGAGTCGGCCTGCCTTGGGGAAGAGCCTCTTGAGTTCTCAGTGACCCAGATAGCTGCTCCAGCCTGTGGAAGGTGCTGCACTCCTGAGGAACAGCTGCCCAACACCGCCAACCCCCTGCAAGAACCCCACAGCCTAAAAACACCAGAGCAAGCTCTGCCTGACCAAGTGAAATCTGCTACCATCGTGGTGTGGACCTCCCAGTCCTGTATGCCCTCAGGAAGTCCTCCTTTACTTCAAAGAAACACTGTTAGCCCCATCAACACTCCAGAAAAGCCACACTGCCTCAAAAAAGACTGACCAACAACGCCAGCCCTCAGGAAATATTCCATGGCAGTGACAAGGCAAACACTGCCCGATCATGGGGAGTACAACTCCACCAGGAAAAAGAAAACAACAAGCAAAATGAAGAAGCTGAGAAACCACCCCCAGTCAAACCAACAGGAGAACTCACCTAAAACAGTCAACAATGAAACAGATCTCTGCAGTCTGACAGACCTGGAGTTCAAAAGAGAAATAGTGAAAATACTGAAGGAACTAAGAGAAGATATGAACAGTAATGCAGATGCCCTCAGAAAGGAACTATAAAATGTAAGGAGGAGCCAAGAAAAACTAGAAAATTCATTTGCAGAGATACAAACAGAACTATGGGCAGTAAAAGCCAGAATGAATAATGCAGAAGAACGAATCAGTGATATGGAAGATAGAATAATGGAAATCACCCAATCAGGTCAGCAGACAGAAAACCAAATCAAAAAACAGGAAAGCAATATAAGAGACCTATGGGATAATATAAAGCAGGCCAATCTATGCATAATAGGAATTCCAGAAGGAGTAGAAAAAGATAAGGGAATGGAAAATATATTTGAAGAAATTATTACTGGAAACTTCCCAAATATAAAGGATACTGAGTTCAAGATACAGGAAGCACAGAGGGCCCCAAACAAATTGAACCCAAATAGAGCCACACCAGGACACATAATAATAAAAATGGCAAAAGTTAGTGATAAAGAGAGGATCCTAAAGGCAGCAAGAGAAAAGCAGAATGTTACCTACAAGGGAACCTCCATAAGATTATCAGCTGATTTCTCTACAGAAACACTACAGGCCAGAAGGGAATGGCAAGAGATATTTAAAGTGCTAAGAGGAAAAAATATGCAACTTAGAATATTCTATCCAGCAAGAATATCATTTAAAATAGAAGGAGAAATAAATTTTTTTTTCCAACAAACGCTAAAAGAATACAGCAATAGAAAACCCAGGCTAAAAGAAATACTGAAAGGGCTTCTATAAACCAAAAAGAAAGGAAGGAAAGAAAGCGAGGAAAAAGAAGAAAAAAAAAAAAAAGAAGAGGAAGAACTAGGACTGAGGAAACCACAATCAGAGAGCAGTCACTCAAATAAGCCAGCAGACAGATTTAATCATGAACATGTTTCAAACAAAATAAAATTAACAAGAAAAAGGGTCATCAAAATCATAAAATGTGGGCAAGGGATGTTAGGAAATAAATAGACCCTTTTTGTTTATTTGTTTGTATGTTTCTTTTCTTAATTTTAGTATAGTAATGAAGTGTTTGAACTTACAGGACCATCAGGCTAAAACACACAATTATAGGAAGGGATTAGCATACCTAAAAAACAGGGCAACCACAAACCAAAACCAAATATTGCATTCTCAAAAATGAAAAAAACAAAAAAACACTCAAGCAGATAAAAACCAGAGACTATCCAACCAAAAAAAAAAAAAAAAAGGAAAAATGGAGAACCATAGAATCAACTGGAACACGAGGTTCAAAATGGCAATAAATAATCATCTATCAATTATCACCTTAAATGTCAATGGACTGAATGCCCCAATCAAAAGGCACAGAGTAGCTGAGTGGATAAAAAGGCAAAAACCTTCAATATGCTGCCTACAAGAAACTCACCTTAGGACAAAGGATACATATAGATTGAAAGTGAAAGGGTGGGGAAAAATATTTCACACCAATAGACATGACAGAAAAGCAGGAGTTGCAACACTCATATCAGACAAAATAGACTTTAAAACAAAAGACATAAAGACAAAGAAGGACACTATTTAATGATTAAGGGATCCATGCAAGGAGAGGATGTTACTGTCGTCAACATATATGCCCCAAATACAGGAGCACCCAGATACATACAACAAATATTAACAGACATAAAGGGAAAAATTGATGGGAATACAATCGTAGTAGGAGATTTAATAACCCCCTCACATCAATGGACATATCCTCTAGACAGAAAACCAATAAAGCAACAGAGATCCTAAAGGAAACAATAGAAAAGTTAGATTTAATTGATATCTTTAGGACACTACATCCTAAAAAAAAATCAGAATCACAGAATCAGAATACACATTCTTCTCAAGTGCACATGGAACATTCTCAAGAATCGACCACATATTGGGACACAAAGCTAACCTCAATAACTTTAGGAGCATAGCAATTATCTCAAGTATCTTCTCTGACCACAACGCCATGAAATTAGAAATCAACCATGGGAAAAGAAATGAGAAAAAACCTACTCCATGGAGACTAAACAACATGCTACTAAAAAACCAATGGGTCAATGAGGAAGTCAAGAAGGAAATTAAAAACTACCTTGAAACAAATGATAATGAAGACACAACCTCTCAAAATCTATGGGATGCTGTGAAAGCAGTGCTCAGAGGGAAATTTATAGCAATACAAGCCTTTCTCAAAAAAGAAGAAAGATCCCAAATTGACAACTTAACCCTCCACCTAAACGAATTAGAAGAAGAACAAAAAAAGACCTAAAGTCAGCAGAAGGAAGGAAATTATAAAGATCAAAGAAGAAATCAATAAAAGAGAGATTCAAAAAACAATAGAGAAAATTAATAAAAACCAAGAGCTGGTTCTTTGAAAAGGTAAACAAAATTGACAAATCTCTGGCCAGACTCACTAAAAAGAGGAAAGAACCCAAATAACCAAAATTAGAAATGAAAAAGGAGAAATCACAACGGATACGGCAGAAATACAAAAAACCATAAGAGAATACTATGAACAACTATATGCCAACAAATTTGACAAGGTGGAGAAATGGACAATTTTCTAGAATCTTACAACCTGCCAAAACTGAATCAAGCAGAAACAGACCAACTGAACAGACCAATCGCTAGAAATGAAATTGAAGAGGTCATAAAATCACTCCCTACAAATAAAAGTCCAGGACCAGATGGCTTCACAGGTGAATTCTATCAAACATATAAAGAGGAACTGGTGCCCATCCTCCTTAAACTCTTTCAAAAGGTTGAAGAAGAAGGAATACTCCCAAAGACATTCTATGATGCCACCATCACCCTCATTCCAAAACTAGACAGAGATACCACCAAAAAAGAAAACTATCGGCCAATATCATTGATGAATATAGATGCAAAAATTGTCAACAAAATCTTAGCCAGCCAAATCGAACAACATATCAAAAAAATTATACACCATGACCAGGTTGGGTTCATCCCAGGTTCACAAGGATGGTTCAACATACGCAAATCAATCAGCATCATACACCACATTAACAAAAAAAAAAAGTCAAAAATCACTTTTGATGATCTCAATAGACACATAAAAAGCATTTGACAAAGTCCAACATCCATTCATGATCAAGACCCTCGCCAAAGTGGGTATAGAGGGAACATTCCTGAATATAATCAGAGCCATTTATGATAAACCCACAGCAAATATAATACTCAATGGGGAAAAACTGAAAGCCTTCTCACTCAAATCTGGAACAAGACAGGAATGCCCACTCTCACCACTGCTCTTCAACATAGTTTTGGAAGTCCTAGCCACAGCAATTAGAAAAACAAAAGAAATAAAAGGCATCCATATAGGAATAGAAGAGATAAAACTGTCACTGTATGCAGATGACATCATACTATACCTAGAAAACCCTAAGGACTCAACCCCAAAACTACTTGAACTGATTAATAAATTCAGCAAAGTAGCAGGATATAAGATTAACATTCAGAAGTCAGTTGCATTTCTGTATACCAGCAATGAAACATTAGAAAAGGAATACAAAAATACGATACTTTTTAAAATTGCACCTCACAAAATCAAATACCTCGGAATACACCTGACCAAAGAGGTAAAGGACCTATATGCCGAGAACTATAAAACTTTAATCAAAGAAATCAAAGAAGATGTAAAGAAATGGAAAGATATTCCATGTTCCTGGATTGGAAAAATCAATATTGTGAAAATGGCCATACTACCCAAAGCAATCTACAGATTCAATGCAATCCCTATCAAATTACCCATGACATTTTTCACAGAACTAGACAAACAATCCAAACATTTATATGGAACCACAAAAGACCCAGAATCGCCAAAGCAATCCTGAGAAACAAAAACCAAGCAGGAGGCATAACTCTCCCAGACTTCAAGAAATACTACAAAGCCACAGTCATCAAAACAGTGTGGTACTGGTACCAAAACAGACAGACAGACCAATGGAACAGAACTGAGGACAGTCTGCAAATTGTGGTAACATTTGGAGGAGAAGGTGAATGTTTTCCCCTCAGAATAGGTAGCAACTTGTTTGAAAAGGAAAAGCCATCTTCAAATAGTGTTGATTCACCAGGCTGGGAATCTGTGCTTTTTCCCGCTCATTCCTTGGAGAGTAATATAGAAAATCTGTGTCATCTACCCATCACGGTTGGAAAATGAATAGGAGAATAACATTCTAGAGTCATGAAAGAGGGAAGGAATAGGATAGGCCAACTTATTGTTTAACCTATAAATTTGAAAATTTGGTTCAAAACATGTGACAATATTTATATCTATACATAAATAAATTTTTAAAGTATTTTTATTTAGATACTTCATGAAGTACATAGGGATAATTTCAGTTGCCATAAGAGAGTTATTATAGTGAAGTCTTTAAGAACTTGATTTCTGAACTTAAATGGTCCCATGTCCAAATCCCCACTTTTGCTATTTGGAGCCATGTAACCTCACTCGTGTGCACAGTGGGCCTAATAGCACCTTCTTATAGCTTCGTTGTGGGAATTCCTGTGTGTGGATGAATGTTCTTCCATTCTTTTATATCCATTCTACTTTGATTGACCTGTCTTTGCCTTCTCTATGAACAACATCCTGTTACTGCCAAATTTCCTTCCCTATTATCAACCAGCAGTTCCCTTTTTTTTGGCCATCCCACTGCATATGGAGTTCCCAGGCCAGGGATTAGATCTGAGCCATGGTTGTGACCTATGCCATAGACACAGCAATGCCAAATCCTTAACCCACTGTGCCAGGAAGGGGATCAAACCTGCATCCCAGCACTCCAGAGACACTGCCAATCCCATCGCATCACAGGGGGAACTCTGAGTAGGTACTTTTTTAAGTACCTTACATATGCACAGATTTTTGCTAGATATTGGAGTAGATGGCACGGGTAGATTATTCCTTTTGTAAATAAAAAAAAGGTTTTACATTAAATAATCCAGGGAGGAATTTGGAAATTTTCTCTCATGTTTACCAATAAGGAAACTTTTCAATAAAAATTTATCTTCTTGGTTCTCTGTCACATTTTCTCAACAAGTGTCCTGCCACCTGAGAAGAAAAGACAGTTTTCTATAGATGATGTGATGTTTAAGTATTTAAATAACTCAAAAAATAGGGCAGGTCAGTAAGTACAGCCAAGTAGTTACATCCAATTCTGAAGCTATAAGGATAACTCTGGTAACAAAACATGGATGAATCCAAAATAAAGTCACGTGACTTGTAAAAAATTTATCAATCACTCCAATCAGTTGCTTCACATTTATAACTCCCTAGGGGCTTAGCCAAGCTAAAGGGTCAGTTCATTCCCAGACATCGAATTAGCAAATGTTATTTTTCTATGAAAAAATCCCACATTTTGACTTGCAGGTGCTTCTATTTCTGCCACACAGTTTGACTATTGAAAATTAGCCCAGAACAGCATAATACATCTAGATTCTGTGCTGTGCTAATGTTCTTGATTTTCTTGCCCCTGTGTGAGCCTTCTAATTACACTCACCAGCTCAGACTTTGTCTCTAATCTTGCCCTAAGCGCTAGGCTAGATCACTAGTCTCGAAGACCACCTATTCTTTGTTCAAATTCCTGCCACGTCTACCTTGTTCCCCAACACATTAGAGTTCTCAAGATAAACTCCACTTTGAAGTCCTTTGCTTGATAGAAAATCTATTTTAGAACTGTTTTAACTTATCAGTGAATTTCCAATTACGTTTTTGAAAGGCAAGTACTTGTTTTCCATCCCTTTCCTTCCAAAGTTTCATTTGAAGCCAAAGAAATCAACCAGTTTCCTCCCCAGTTCAACTCATGCCACACATTTCTAACAAGTACTGTAGACCTCTCCATCTAGCCCTCACCCCCAAGGAGCCAGTGAGATTCTTCCCAGAGCAAGAAAAACTGCCCCAAGGAGATTTACTATTTTCAAGGAAGATAGCCAGAAACTTTAAAATGGCAGTGTTTCTTCTAAACTTAATAAACACTTTATAACAAGACCAGAGAGAAAGTCACAAAGCTTAAAAGCAGTAGATTTTTTGAATACAATTTTTAAAGGTTAGTTTCCCTTTACAGTTTTTACAAAATATTGGCTCTATTCCCCATGTAGAATAATACATCCTTGAGCCTTTATTATGCCCAGTAGTTTGTGCTTCCCACTCCCCCACCACTTGCCTGCACAGCAACCCCCAACCCCCAACCTGGTAACCAATGGTTTGTTCTCCTTATTTGTGAGTCTGAAAAGTAGTAGGTTTTAAATAGGTAAGCAGTATAGAAACTGGGAATCGAATATATGGAATTTCCCTGAAATTGGGCCTTTAAATAAGTTCAAAGCATGTTCTAGAAGATAGATTCCAAATGGAGATCAGCTAGAGTTTAGGGAAATTGCATCACACTTCAACAGAAACTGAGATGAACAGTCCACAGCACCAACAGGCAGAATGTTAGACTAAATGTAAGTCAAATTGAGTTAATATTTTTTGAGGCCAACTTGGCATAGATTCTGTACCAGGCACTGTGCCCAGATAAAGACAGCATCAAAGCTATGCAAGAGAGCCTTGTGGAGCCAGAGTTGGACCATTCTAGTAATTAAATAATTGAAATAGTAGAGACTCTATAAAAAGAGAGGGTCCTGCAGATTGTTATAATATGAGCAAAAGATTTGGAGAAACTCTGAATTCAACAAAAGTAAACAGGTGAGGCTTTGTAATACATTTTGTAAATTTTCAAGCAAGTGTGGGGTATTCTAAGTTTTCTCTGTGTACTAAGAAACTGTTTTATCTTTGGAAAATCTTCCAGTGCTGGGGAGTGGTCTGCAGAATCCTCTGGGATTGCTACAGTCATCATTTCTTTCTCCCCATCTCTACTATTTTGAAATGAGAATGGCACTGAGACAGACCTTGAGTTTACCGCTCATGCCAGCAAAGAAGAAAGCACAGCATTATGCTAATATCCATTAACTTCTCTGCTTCATTATGCAGTTACTTCAAGGCTTTGATTAATGAAAGCATTATTGGAGACAAGAGTAGTTGGTTCTTTTTTTGAGCAGGCAGCATGTTATTCTTAAAGGCAGGTGCATTCATCTTTCTTCGTTTACTTTTACCCACCATTATTATGAATGGCTGTCTACACCACTGCTGGGTTTTCTCTTATTTGGATGAAAGACGCAAGAAAAGACTTCAATAGAGAAGGGTCTACAATAAGAACTACGTAGGACTCCCTCAGACACACTCATATGAGGGAGTATGTATACATACATACACATGCCCCTAACATACCTCTCCAGTTGTGAGACCCAACTTGAAAAAAACAAGCTATTTCGAGTCTGTGTTTTAAAGAGATGTACTTAAGCAGCTTGAAAATATATAAAATTAAGAACAAGAATTATTTTTTAGCCTGTTGCCTGGCAAAGGCAGGAAAATAAAACATCATTTTGTTAAAGTGAGGGGAGAAGAAATAGAAGATTCAGCTCTGACTCTGGGAACACAAACTTCTCTTCTTGTGGGAAAACAGGCCTATGAGTGTTGGGCTGTGAAGAAGCAGATGTTGCTATAAATCAGAGAAGGGAAGAGGCAGGAAGAAACTCAGAAACAATCGGGACTAAACCACTCACACAAAGCATGAAAAATATAAGACTATTTTAGTAATGCCTGGTGAATTGCTCTTTTGCCTCTGCAACACCTGTCTTAAAGGATTTGCTACCCCATTTCCCTGACAGGAGAGACTCAGGTCCTTTTCCAGTCGAATCCTCCTCATGCGTTCACATCATCATCCATCTAGTTACACTAGTCCTTAACCAAGAACTCATGTTTTATTTTTGTCTTTTCCTCAATACTTTCCTTCAGTCAATCTGCAGATCCTCTTGGCTTAATTTTCAAAATACACCTTTGGAAATAGCTCTCTCTCTACTGATGATACTATACTACATCTCTTGTTTGGACCATTTCCAATTGATCTCCCTATTTCCATGCTTGATCACAATCTATACTCCACCCAGTATTCAAAGTGATACTTAAAAAATATAAATAATATCATGTTACTCTACTCCTTAAAACTACCCAGTGACTTCCCATAGCCCTTGGAATAAGTTTTATTATTGTTCACAAACTTCATGATCTGGCCCCTGACCTCCTCTCTGACATCATGTTGTACCTTAAGGCTTTGTTTATTTATTTTTCCATGCAAAGCACTTTATTTTATTTTTTTATTTCCCCAATACATTTTTTTCCTACTATACAGCATGTTGACCCAGTTACACATACATGCATATATTATTTTTTTCACATTATCATGCTCCATCATAAGTGACTAGATATAGTTCCCAGTGCTTCATAGTAGGCTGTCATTGCTAATCCATTCCAAAGGCAATAGTCTGCAACTATTAACCCCAAGCTCCCAATCCATCCCATTCCCTCCCCCTCCCCCCTTGGCAACCAAAATAATGCCATTTGCAGCAACATGAATGGAATTAGAGACTCTCATACTGAGTGAAGTAAGTCAGAAAGAGAAAGACAAATGCCATATGATATGACTTATATCTGGAATCTCATATACGGCATAAATGAACTTTTCCACAGGAAAGAAAATCGTGGACTTGGAAAAGAGACCTTAGAGCCTAATTGACCTTCTTTCTTTTCCTCAGAAAATCCCACCCTCTTCCTGTCCAGGGCCTTCACCAACCACTGCTTCCTCTGCTCTGAATTCTCTCTCCTCCCAGGACTTTACATGCCTGTCTCCTTATCATCTCTAAAGCCTCTTCAAAAGTTTCCTCTTTAAAGATGTTTTCTGTGACCAATCAACCACCTTCTCCATAGAATCTTCCCTACTGCATAATCCTGTTTCCTTTTTTAGAAGCAGTTTATCACTATCCACAGTTCTGTTTGTTTTTCTTCTTTATTGTCAGCCCCTCCCCACTCTTCATTAATATATGAGCTCCAGGAGATCAGAAGCTCCTGCATCTTGTTCATCTTTATACCCTCAGAGCATGGAAGATTATCTGTCTAACATCCCCAATAAAGATTTGCTGATTGAATGAGTATCTAGAAAATGACAAAATAAAAGTCAATGATTTTTTTGTTAAGCGTCATAAATCTTAATAGGAAAATGAGAAAAACCTCATAAAAGGTTATTGACTAATAACTAATGTCTTTGGGTTGATAGCATAATACTATCTAGATTTGGCAATGGGGAAAATAAGACCCAGATTAGTTAAAGATCCGACTTAGGAATTCCTGCTGTGGCACAGTAGGTTAAGAATCTGACATTGCTACAGCTGTGGTGTAGGTTATAGCTGTGGTTCAGATTCAATCCCTGGCCAGAGAACTTCTATATGCCATGGGTGGGGAAAAAAAAAAAAGATCCTAGTTAAAGTTATTCATCTTATGCCTGAGTGAGACCTAACAAATGGTAAACCTTAATTAAATAACATAAAGAAATAGCCATTTTAAGAAAAAAAATGGAATTTATTAAAAGTCAAGTCTAGAACAGGAAAAAAAAGGCTGGGATTTGAGTTGGAAGATCTTATTTTGCTAATACCAGTGGCCAAGTCTTCTAACAACTCAGCCCTAGTTTCCTTATATATTATGAGAATATTTGACATAGGAAACTCTGAGAAGGAATATCATTGGAAATATTTGCCTTAATCTTTTTTTTTTCTTCCTTTTTGTCTTTTTAGAGCCTCACCCATGGCATATGGAGGTTCCCAGGCTAGGGGTCTAATCAGAGCTATAACCTCTGGCCTACTCCACAGCAACACCAGATCCATGCCACATCTATGACCTATACCGTAGCTTATGGCAATGCCAGATCCTTAATCTAGTGAGCGAGGCCAGGGATCGAACCTATGTCCTTCTGGATACTAGTCAGATTCATTTCCACTGAGCCATGACAAGGAACTCCTCCCTTTATCTTTCTGAAATTAAATAAGGAATAAATTTATTTTGACCTGAGTATGTGTTTATATACATCAATACTGGCATTTTAAAAATATTATAATCAAGATAATTTGCATTCTGTAATTTTTATAAATTCACATCAAATAGCTGGGTTCCTACTAGGTATAAAATTTTTCAGTATGTATAAAAATAATAGTATTTTCTTTAAAAGATGGGGTTGGTCAATAAGAAGGAAAAAGAAACTTTGGAATTTCTGGCCTAGAAATACATGTGAAGGAAGAATAAGAGAGAGAACAAGGTACAGAGAATTTTATTCAGATATTGAGGGTTAATTGTATAGAAGAGTGCTTTGATTTGCTCTGTGTTGCTATAGAAAGAAGAAAACTAAAAAGTAAAATGTCTCAGGAGGCATTTCAGAAGCTACACTATCACTAAGTACTTGTAATGGTGACACCTGTCCCACACTGGATTAAGTTGTTTTAGGGCTCAGGGAGAGCCCCATAACTGAAACCATACACAGGATAGCTACAGACTGTGGTAGTGTACTGGTAGATGTTTAAATCAAACTCTTCAAGGAGAGTAACCAAAAAACCCACAAAACTTCATTTGTTGAGTTTGCTGACTTCCACAGTACTCCCGTCATACCTGATTTCAAACCAACATCATTAAAAGTAGAGTTGGGGAAAAAATGAGCACACTCATTCTCATAAGTTAGTATGATATAGCTCTAGCACAGCCTTAGCTGTAGTCAAAAGTCTTTCAGCTGCAAGATCTAGGAAACTGAACTCAAATATGAGAGAAAAAGAGAAAGAGAGGGACTTTTTTGTTCTTGTACTGAAAAGCTGGGGAAGAAGATCTGCCCTGCTGGATTCATATGCTCAAAAGTTATGTCAGAAATGTTGCTGTTTTCATTCATTCATTTATTCATTGATTTGTTCAAATGTATTTATTGAATACCCACTCTGTGTCAGGCACTATTCTGAGTGCCAAGTAAAGAGTGGTAGAATAGACATACTTCTGCCTTCATGAAGTTCTGGGGGTAGGGAGACAATCATTCTATAATGCCATGTGGAGCAATAAGTGCTATGAAGAAAAACAAGCCTAACTAAAGCACGAAGATGGATAGTGGGGTTTGAGGAGGGACTACAGCAGACTGGTTGGTCAGGGAGGTGACCACAGTCAGGAGGTGGGCTGTGTGAGTACCTGGCAAAGGGTATTTTAGTTACAGCAAATGGCAGGTTTCACGGGTGCTGAAATTGGAATGTGCTTTCATATTTGAGTTGAGGAGTGTCAGGAAGTTTGGAAGAGTTGGAGCCAAGTGTGTGAGAGGAAGAGCAGTAGGAAAGGAGTTTGGGAGGGAAAAGATCAGGACATATATAACCTTAAAACCAGAGTGAATAGTTAGGATTTTATCACAAGACTGAGGCAAAACTATTCGAGGTTTTGAGCAGTAAAGTGTCTTGATCTGATTTATGTATTAATAGAACTCATCTCCCTGCTGAGTAAAGTGTCACCTAATGGGGGCAAGACACTCCAAGAAGGGAACCAGTAGAGGACTTTTGTTCTTAGCAAGTAATAGGTAGATGGCGGTGGCTTGGACTAAGGTAAAGCTGCAAAGATGGAGAGAGAGGGTCAGGTTTGTGACTGACAGGACTTAATGATGGATTAGATGTATGGTATAGGAAAGAGAAGTAAAGACTGAATATGGTATTTGGGGATCTAAGCAGAAAAGTATTCATGTGTGTGTATTTTGAGATTCAGAGATGCATATTAGACCATCTCAAGGGTAAAGTAAGGGCTAAAGATAAATGCATGGGAACTATCCATGAATGAAAAGATGATATTTAAAGTCATGGACAACAAATAAAAATAGAGAAGAGGATCTAGGACTGAGCTCTATTCTACAAGAGGGAGAAAATCCAGCCACAAAGATGAGAAAGGAACAGCAAATGACAAGGGGAAAATAGATGTTCTCAAAGTCAACTGAAGTCAATGAACAAGGTGGGAGTGGTCAGACGTGCCAAAGGTTAGTGAGACATTGAGTAAAATGAGAACATGAAGACGGGTTTCAGTGGGATGCGGGGGTCATCCTACTCATTGGTGGGGGTTAAAAAGAGATGGGAGGAAAAGAGGAGGCAGGGAGTATAGATAAATACTTTGGAGAAAGTTCTCTCTAAAGGACAATTAAAAACGAGTGCAGAACTTGAAGAGAGATTTGCGAATTAAAGGAGGGAAAGTCTGTGGTTTTCTAAATGAGGAAATGTTACAGAAAGTTCATAGACCAGTGGCCAAAACGTAGTAAAGAGAACTCTGGTAGTGAAGGAGATCCAGGGGTAAATGAAGAAGAAAACTCCTTGAGTAGTAGGTGCTAAGAGTTGGAGTCCCTTTCACATAGAGGAGGGTTGATATTAGATAGAGCAGAGCCAGACCCTCTGGTCATAAAAGGAGAATACATATGGCTACAGAAGCTGGAAAGTTGATACATTTTCCAGTGGAAAGATAGGGAGTTCTCGTCTGATACCTTAGATTTTCTTACTGAAATAAAAAGCACAATCCTCCGACGAAAGTGGAAGGTGAAGGGAACATACGAGTCGTTTGAAGAGACAGAAAGTTTAAAATGGATCTCTCAGAGGATGAGAGAGTAGATTGACCAGGAAAATGCCAGGCATTGCCAAGAGCCCACTTGAGGTTTGCAAGTCATATCTCTGGACTTTGCCCTCATCCTCTGACAGGCTTAACCCTGTTTGTGCTAAGGTGGATACCTGCTTCTCTTTGTTTTCAACCTGCCACCTTAGCAAATGCCATGGAAAGAAAGGGCCTTTTCCCCAAGAGTTTCAATAAAAATTGGAGTGAGCTCTCACCTGTGGGACTTCAGCCCTGGCTCAGACGTGATGACATTGCTGTGTTTGGGGGGAATATTGTGCTATGATTAGCTGAGCTGTGCGTCCTCCCCAGAAGCTTTGGGTTGTGATGGATTCAACCCCATTCAGCCCCATTCAACACAGGGATACAATAAGGGAGGGTGGCTTCCCAAAGAAAATGATAGTGTGCATTACCATATGAAGGAGGAATAGAAGCTAGACCAAAAAACCATTATCTACCACTGTATATTATATTAGCATGTTATTTACTGGACAATGTGCAAGGGCAAGTCAAACATCATAAATGACCTCTAAGAACTTTTCCATTCTAATAGTCTTTAACTCCCTAGCTTTTAAATTCTCAAATTGGACAACTTTGGCTGGGAACAGGAACCATCCCATGGTCATATCATTGATGATTATCATCAATCCTCTGAAAAATTAACCACCTCTATCTCTTCAGTACATTTTCATTTTCAATGTGTTTCTAACTTGCAGATTCTTCCCTTGGCCCTTTGTCATGCCCTGCTACACAAGCACTACTTTCTTTAGGACTTTTTTTTTTTTTTACAGCTGTCATATTGCATTGAATTTTCCTTACAGAGTTTCTCATATTTATAAAATAAAATATGATTCATTTTTAACAATTTCTGCACCATCACACCACAAAAACATAATTCGTTTTTTATTTAATTCTAACTATGTATATGTGCATTTAAAAAAATTCCTTCCTCACAATTTTGTTGTGGATTTCTATTCTCAGTATCTGCGCAATCACATAGGTTGCTATGGTAATATTATAAAATTATTCCAAATCACGAGGCCTCCCTGAAACCATGCAAGCTGGATTTGGAAATGACATTGCTGAAAACCCTTCATTTAAGATAAGAGAGTCCCAGATAGGCAGACACTCTTAACAAGGTTTACTGCCCCAATTTTTTTTCCTTGACTTACCATTAAGTTCTTGGTCTTGAGTGATGACCTTGCAGGCAATGTGTTTAAAAAAAAAAATCTACTCACTAAAAAATAGTCTCAAAAGACATCTGCATCGATATTTAGAAAGCATCCTGTTTACCAAACATAAAATAGATTTTATTTCCTTTTCTGTCACTTGTGAACTTATACAACCCTGAGAAAATCACTTGCCCAGCTTTAGTTTGCTCATCTACAAAGTGAAGATAAAAATATTAAACACCTTTTAATCTTATTAGAGTGGTTTTTTTATTGTGGTAAGAAAACATTTAATATAAGGTCTATCCTCTTAAGGAAATTTTGAGTGTATTATACAGTACTGTTCACGACAGTCACCATGCTGCACAGTGGATCTCTAGAACGTAGTCATCCGGCATAAATGAAACTTTATACCCAGTGAACAGCAACTCTCACTCCTCCTCCCTGCTGCCCTTGGCAACCACCATTCTACTTTCTGTTTCCATGCATATGACTATTTTAGATACCTCTTAGAAATAGAAATATGCAAAACATTTTCTTCTATGACTGACTTATTTCACTCAGCATAATGTTCTCCAGGTTCATCCAGCACTACTCACAGTAGCCAAGAAAAGGAGACAATTTACATGTCCACCAATGGATGAATAAAGAGAATGTGGTATGTACATACAATGGACTGTTAATCAGCCTTGAAGAAGAAAGCCTGTCATCAGCAATAGCATTGGTGAACCTGGAGGACATAGTGTAAGGCTTATTAGAATTGAAATAAGATGAAGTATACATCAGATCTGAACACAGTGTCTGAGATGGAATAATGATTTGTTGCCTCTCCTACTACCTCCCCAGTGCTTACAGCGTTGAGACTTCACAGGTGTGCTATACCAAGCTCATTTCTGTGTTCTTGGCAATCTATTTTCCTTCCCTTCTGCCAGCTGAAAGCCAAAACAAATGGTTGATTCTGGAGTATATTCTGCCCTCCTAGCTAAGAGGCAGGACACAGCAAGGTAATTCCTCCAGAAAACTTTTTTTGAGAAGAGTTGTTATCTTAGGTTAGATTCCCTGAGAGCAAAGCCTGAGATGGGGATCCTTACACAAAGAAGTTTTAAGAGAGAGCTCTCAAGTGAAATTAGTTTGGGAGTGAGGAAACAGATGAGGGAAGACTGCATGCAGAGACTCAACCTCATCCCATCTGGAGCCCTATAGCAGGAATAGCAGCATCAGAAATTCTCACCTAGGTGCAGGAGAGCCAGGCTTTTATTCCTCCTTACCAGCCAGTCCTTAGCTGAGATCTGCACAGGTGGTTGGGAAAGGGGGCATGTCTTATCCTCCCAGGCATCTCTGAGTGAGGTGGCCTCCTTTGGTCTAGGGCAGATTTTCACAGACAAGCCATTCAGGGGGACAGACATTAGCAGCCAATATACATAGTAGCTGGGCCCAGTAAAAGGGACTGGGGTTCATCTTTGAACTTTTTTCTCTTTCACATTCTTCCTAAACGTTTTGTTGTCCCACACATCCAAGAACCATTCTCCACTTCCCCTACCACATACATGTATATACACATTTTTTTGTCTCCACAATGGAAAGGAGACTATCCTTTGGTAGGAATTACTCTTAAGAAGAGGGCAATTGAGGGATAAAGGATGGAGATATTGTAGTGCCCAAGGACTGGTGAAGTGAGATTTTTTTTTTCTAGGAAGAATGCGGTCTAAACTTTGATGGAAATCATCACTAGGTCCACCATTGACTTGTGAGCAACTATTAACATGTCAGAAACTGCTCATTTGATACATTATTCTATATAAAATATACAATTTTATATACAATATTGTATATAAACCACAATGTCATTTGATGCTCACATTAACTCCAGGGAGTAGATATTACGGAGTCATTTGTCCAAAGCCACACAGCTATTAAGCTAAGAGAACTAGAGTCCATACCCTAGTTTAGATGATGACCCTGGGGTTGAATCTCCTAACGACTGTGGCCTATATACCTCCTTGCTCCTGGAAAAAAGATTCCTTTGCACTTGCACTCACTGGCACTATGGTAGGCACTCATGTTTGTACATCGGTGAGGACTGAGAGAGAGCATGATACTAAAAAATAAAGGAACACCGTTCCCCCACCAAAACAAACAAACACTGCTTTACTAAGACAATTGCATGTAGCGTTAAGAGCATTGGCTTAGAGGTTTGTAATTAGATGATTATCGTTTGGATTGGAACATTTCTCTTTAATGAACTTTTCATGCGCCTTAGGTTTGGGAAGTGGCATTGTGCTTGCTTCTTATTCCTGAACCCTAGCTCCACGTAGAGAATATATTTATTAAGTAAAACAAGGCTGCTCCAGGCTGTCCAAATTTGCCACAGAAAACGGGGGAAAGAAGCTGTTTTTACTCAAGCTTCTCTGTCGAGAAGTAATGTTTTGAAGTTGACCTCAAGAGCCAGAGTAGGCAGATAGAAGCCTTTTCCATCCCACAGAGACTTTGCTCAAATTCAGCATCAAACACCTCTCTGCTCTCTTTTTTCCTCTTGAACAGTACAAGAGACCTAATCAGTCTCCTTGGAAACTTCCCCTCACCGTCACCTCACTTCAATCTTATCTCCAGTCCTTTCTCAGAAAGTGGAAATTGATTTCAATGTGAGGATTTAAAAGAAAAAATTTGACTTAGTTTTCTCCACTGAGGCAGCTAAGGCAGTGAGTTCCCCTCCTGCCCCTACCATCCTTAATCTAAAATTTCTGCCTGATCACTGGCAAACATAAGGTGGTGGGGGGGGAGCTTCAGAGGTGGGTTGAGAGCATCTGGTTGGATTTTCAGTTTGCCAGTGTTTGAGAAATGAGTTTTAAATATGGGGGAATTTGGATGGAGAAATGAGGAAATTTAAAAAATTGAAGGATACTTACAAACCATTACCAAAAACTCCAATAAAGCCTAAATTTATAAGCAACTCCCAGTCTCCTGCTCCCTCTTGGTTTTCAGGAGTATGTAGCTAGGAAAGCTTTCTGTGCTTTGTTGTTCCTCTGCTTGCTGGTGGCAAATTATGAATGTGAGTGATATACCAGAAAGGTTTCCTGACATCCTTCCTGTCCCCTCTCCAAGGGCATCACTGCTAAGATGAGCTTTGCCTCATGAAACCTCATTTGATCATAGAAGCAGGAGATAAAGAATCAGTTATGATATCACGTGTTAAGTGGCAGTGGAAGAAGGCTCCCTGTGAGCACAGAGGGTGAGGCCCTGAGCATCTCACCTAAGGCTGGCTAGAGACAGGTGAGCAGGAACCTGGGCAAAGGCTTTGGAAGAGAGAAAGAACTTGAGGGGGCTGTAAAGATTTCAGTAGGTCAAGAGAGCTTTAAGAACCTGAGAAAGAACCTTAGGGCTAGCCATAAAGGCAGAAAATGCTGAAGATGGTAGAAAGAAACTCTTGGTTAGAACAATGTTGGATACAAGTTATTGAACTCATGAAAGTACAGGGTATTAGGCATAGCTATGTGCCCACATGCATTTAATCAACATGCAAACCATGAGTTAGGTGGTAAGTAATAGAAAACTTAGTTCCCGCAGACTTCATTACAATATAGAATTATGCAACTCAACATTTTAAAGATGTATCTTGGGTATGAGAAGGGTGATTCACTCTTGCAAGTGAGTGGGGAAGCCAAATATATCCTCTGTTTAGAGAAATAATACTTTGTTTTCTCTATCATCTTTATACACCTTTCATGATTTTGTATCCTAACTCTTCCACTGACTGGCCATGTGACCTTGAGGAAGTTACTTCTCTGTGCCTCGGTTTCTTCACCGGCAATATAAAAATAACGAACCTACCCTACAAGATGGCCACAAGGATTCCATGAGTTAATTAACATAAAGCACTTTGAAAAGTATCTGGCACAAAGTGCAAAGTAAATTTTAGCCTCTCTAAAATCTTCAACTCAGAGGTCCTGGCTACATCTCAAACCACAGGCGTTTTTTGCTGACTTAGAGAAACAAATTAAGCTCCCTGTCATCTGACATCTGAAAAACTGGTGACCTCCATTAACTGCCACATCTCTCCCTGAGACCTCTTCTGCCTATAGAGAACACAGAAAGCCTGTAAGAACTTTCAGGGCTGGAGAACTACTGAGACAAGTTCACATTGTATTACTGTGATTGTATTATTGAATGAGTTCTCTCAAGTTTTGGTGTTTATGAACAGAAAAATCAGTGCTGTAGACCGAATTAATCACTTCCTGGATGTGGGAGACAATTGTTCAAGATGTTTAGTTAGCTGTACTTCACTTTATTCATGCATAGGACAGTTAAGGAGTTCAACTAGAAAAATCTCATGAAATTCTTTTCAGTGGTAACCTCCTGTGGCCCTATTAATTGGTCACTTATGTGTACTTGCTATGGGGACTAGAGGCTCTATACAGTTAGGTTTTTCCATAATTGAATTCTTCCTATACGTCCATCACTATATTATGTGCTAAGAATACATTAATGAACAAAATAGGCTGGTGCCTGCCTCAGAATGCTTTCAACCTTACCCCTGGCTGATATGTAAAATCTATACAATTTTGGTATTCAGATGGCATTTTAAAACTGAATGTGAAGAAGGATCCAAGCTATGATTTAGGCATCAAGATGTCTGGGCAAGCCCAATTTTTTAGTGCTTATCAGCAAGTGCTAAAAATCATTGAAGCCAAGGAAAAAAATGGAAAAATAGAAAAAGACATTGAAAAATGAATATCTCTGAATTGATAGCAAGGATTTCTGACTCCTATCCAGGATGCTTTGACAACATTGCTTCACCTCCTTCTTTTTTTTTTAATTTTTATTTTATTTTCCCACTGTGCAGCAAGGGGATCAAGTTATTCTTACATGTATACATTACAATTACATTTTTTTCCCCACCCTTTGTTCTGTTGCAACATGAGTATCTAGACAAAGTTCTCAATGCTACTCAGCAGGATCTCCTTGTAAATCTATTCTAAGTTGTGCCTGATAGTCCCAAGCTCCCAATCCCTCCCACTCCCTCCCCCTCCCATCAGGCAGCCACAAGTCTCTTCTCCAAGTCCATGATTTTCTTTTCTGTGGAGATGTTCATTTGTGCGGGGTATTAGATTCCAGTTATAAGTGATATCATATAGTATTTATCTTTGTCTTTCTGGCACATTTCACTCAGTATGAGATTCTCTAGTTCCATCCATGTTGCTGCAAATGGCATTATGTCATTCTTTTTTATGACTGAGTAGTATTCCATTATGTATATATACCACATCTTCCGAATCCAATCATCTGTGGATGGACATTTGGGTTGTTTCCATGTCCTGGCTATTGTGAATAGTGCTGCAATGAACATGAGGGTGCATGTGTCTCTTTTAAGTGGAGTTTTGTCTGGATAGATGCCCAAGAGTGGGATTGTGGGGTCATATGGAAGTTCTGTGTATAGATTTCTAAGGTACCTCCATACTGTTCTCCATAGTGGTTGTACCAGTTTACATTCCCACCAACAGTGCAGGATCACCTCCTTCTTATGATGTATAGGTGGTTACGGTGATGTGTGGGTACTGAACTAAAATACATATGTTGAAAAAATATATAGCCATTTAATTTAAATGTGCACGTAATGAATTGTAATACAGTTGATGTATTGTATCAGGGAACATAACATAATACATGACAGATAAGCTCCCTGCCCTCAGGGTGTTTACAATCCAGTGAGAAAATAGACCATAAAAGAGTAAACAAATAAGATAGTTACACATGATAATTTTATGATTGACAAGATATTTATATGCTTTTGTAATAGAGAATAACAAAGAACATCTGCCTAGATCACATGGTCACTTCTTAATTAGGGATTATGCTTTTCTTGCCTTCTATATGCCTCTTTAATGCTGTAAGGAAGATAAATGACTTAAATACAAGCTAATCTTTGGCTACAAATTGCCCCTGCTAGGGGTGCAGCATGGACTCAGTAGTAAAGTCACTTTTTCAAGCTGCTTAATGGCAGAGGAGAAATGAGAATCCAGGTCTCTTTTCTTGCATCTCTTGGTGTAATGGCAGAGAGTTGGCCTTTGCAATTAGAAGCCAAAATCTGCCTGGCCTTCTCTCATTTCACAGTAGTTAATTTGACCCCTAGCCTGGGGACTTCCATATGCCATGGGTCTGGCCCTAAAAAGGAAAAAAGAAAAAAAAAAAAAAGAATGTCCCTATATCCCAGGATCTTATCTCTTCAGTATAAGTAGATAAGTAGAGCTAGAAATAATTAACTCTAAAATAAATGTTTCTGGATTGTTTCAAGAAACCCGATCTTACTAAATACTCCCTGAGCATCTTCTATGCAAATCAATGTATGTGTGGAAGATATTGAAAAGAATGTGTCCCTAGGAGTTCCCTAGTAGCCTAGCAGTTAAGTATCCAGCATTGCCATTATTGTGGCATGGGTTGGATCCCCAGCCTGGGAACTTCAGCATTTTGCAGGTGTGGCCAACAACAACAAAAAAGAGGGAGTTCTTTGTGGCTCAGTGGGTAAAGGACCTGGCATTGCCTCAAGCTGCAGCATAGGTCACAGATGCAGATTAGATCCAGTGTTGCAGTGGCTATGGCGTAGGCCACAGCTGCAGCTCTGATTCAACTCCTGGCTTGGGAACTTCCATATGCTGCAGGTATGGCTATTAAAAAAAAAAAAAAAAGAATGTCTCAAGGTGTTCCCATTGTGGCACAGTGGTAACTAATCCAGTTAGTATCTTTGAGCATGCGGGTTTGATCCCTGGCTTTGCTCAGTGAGTCAGGGATCCAGCATTAATTAATGTAAGCTGTGGTATAGGTTGTAGGCATGACTCAGATCCCATGTTGCAGGGGCTGTGGCTGTGGATGGCAGCTGTAGCTCCAATGCAACCCCTAGCCTGGGAACTTCCATATGCCATGGATAATGGCCCTAAAAAGGAAAAAAAAAAAAAAAAAAAAAAAAAAGAATGTCCCTATATCCCAGGATCTTATCTCTTCAGTGTAAGTAGATAAGTAGAGCTGGAAATTATTAACTCTAAAATAAGGCAGGTGTAAGGAATTGGAGTGATTATATAGGAAAGTGTTCTTTCTTTCATAGATGAAAGGAGATCTAATCTACTCTCTAGAAGAAAGTGATACATTGAAATGAATAACTTTAGCCTATGTATTTTATGTCTCAGCATACAGTGGCTTGATGTGGGATCTCAGTTCCCAGAGCAGGGATCACACTCAGGCCACAGAGGTGAAAGCACCAAATTCTAACCATTAGACCATGAGGAAACTTCCATATCTGCATTTTATTATTAATTTCTTCCTATAGGAGAAAGAAGAAACTATCCTTTGGTGACTTCAGAGAAATCCGTTTATATAGGGATTAAAGGACACTGCTTTCAAAAGGCAATGCTGGATCAATATAATTTCTTGGTTTTGTTATTCCACTATAATTTTTTAAAATATCAGTATTGGGGGAGACAGGCTGAAAGTTCATGGACATGTACTCTTCATTTCTTTGTAACTTCTTCTGAATTTATTATTAGTTTAAAATAAAAAATTGTTTTTAAAAGGCAATATTGGTCTCTATGTCTTGAAGGCTTGCTGTCTAATGGAATAGCCACTAACTACATGCAGCTACTGAGCACTAGAGATGTATTTTAAGTATAAAATACATGCCAGATTTAGTATGACAAAAACAGGCAAAATATCTCACTAGAAGTTTTTATATTGACTACCTGCTGAAATGATAATATTTTGAATATATTGGGCTAAATAAAATATATTATTAAACTTAATTTTGCTCCTTGACATGTTTTATGTGGCTACTAAAATGTTTATATGTCTGGCATTTTGTCTTTATTACACAGTATTGCTCTAAGCCTTTTTCCTGAATGAGTTTGTGAGGAAGCTACGGTTTTGCAATTAGCTGGCTGTATAAGCATTTTCTCAGTATACACAAATTTTTCCACATGAAATGTAGAAAAGACTTGGGAAGGGGTGGAGGAATAGGGAAGTTGTTAGATCTGAGCCATGTTTAGCAGTCCAGGAAGATTTGTCATTTATGAGTTTTAAGCCTTATTTATTAGTTACCCCTATTGGCTTCTTAAGTCCACTTCAATGGCTAGGACAGGAACAAGAGAACAAAGGTGATTATGTTCCTTCAAACCACCAGCATGAAGGGACAGATGAACTACTAAGAGAAGACAGAGGAGGAAGAGATTATTTTTAATCCAGGGTATATAGAAAAGACTAATAACAAACTGGCATTTATGTTGCACTGTAGAAGTATTCTTTTAAGAAGGGCACATTAGAGACAAAATCATGGACCCTTGGAAATGTGGGAGAGGTTTTGGAAACAGCTCATAATCCCATTTGGCTGGATATTATATGATATTTGCCTAGGAAGATCATGGTGTCCCCAAGATTTCCTAGGACAGATTGTGGAGCAACTTGAATGAAGTCTATAAGTTTGTTATTATTCTATAGGCAATGAGGAGCCATAAAATAATTTTTGAGCCAAGGAGTAAGATGATTGGGGCTCTGGCTTGAAATAAATGCTAGCAGTGTGAAGATAAAGAGAAACTGAATGCATAGGGACCAGTGTACCCAAGAGTTGCCCAGCAGTCTATAAAATCTGTACATGAAAGGGGAGGAAAGCCAAACTGGTATCTATATATTTTCCATTTGAATTCTGTTAGTAACTGTTGAAAATATTCTCAAATCCAGCCCTCTGTAAGGCAGATGGGTAACCTCTCCTCACCAAACATATAGTTCCCTGGAGAAAACAGGCATTGAACAAATATTTAAAAGTGTGTCATGGAGTATTATGAAGGTCAAGTGCAAGGTACTTCTGGCACATTTAATGACAGAGTCCTAACTTAACCTTGGGAATTGGGAAGTGACACTTCAGCTGAGCCCAGCAAAATAATTCACCAGCAGGAACTCAGTGAATTAGGGAGTAGGAGAGTGAATATGCCACCGTCAAAGAACTACAGGTGGAAAGAAGCTGTGATGAGAAAAACCATGTTGCTGTAATAGAACCTGAAGGACTCCAGGAGGACTACAATGTGAGAGCAAGGGAAAAAGGGGAGTGGACAGATGTGACATCACACATAACCTGTGTCCTAACAGAGACTGCAGTGTATATCCTTACAAAAAGTGGAAAGTCCCTGAAAGTTTTCATACAGGACAGGAGATGATTGCCTGCAAATTTAATATTGGAATATGAGCAGGTAGGTGGAACCTGTCTAACCATGTGGTGAGAGGAGGAGAGGTGTATCACAGTGTATAGAAACACTGTGCCTGGAAGACAGGAAAAGTCACTAAGCAGACTATTAAACATACACATTTGCTGAATAAATGAATGAAAAAATGGACTGGAAGTAAGAACAGAAGGGTATGAACATTTTAGGAGGCTGGTATAATGTGGTCAAGAGGAGGATGATATTTACTTGAATTTATTTGTACCGGGGGAATAGAAACACACAAACAAAAGAATAGAATTATTGAGGAAGGAACTGGATGATACCTAATGAATCATTGAATACAGGGAGGTGATGGAGACAGAAGAGCCAAGGGTGATATTCAAGTTGCTAGAGTGGCTGAGGACACTGTCTAGGAATAAAAGAAACAAGGAAAAATGTATATAGAGAAGATTTTAAGATACCATGCAAAAGATATCTTCTTTTTTCCAGTTGGGTTAGATTTGTCAGGGATTTTGAGATGACTAAGTCCAGTCTCATCATTTTATAGATAAGGAACATTCCAAATTTAAGTGGCATTAGTAAGGTCTCACAATGGATTTATGATGGAGCTGAAACTAGACCTAACCTTCTTGACTCGTACACAGTCCAGCTCTTTGCTCTACTCTACCTCCTAGCATCTCCAAGTGTGATATGTGGACCTGGAAGCATCATTATCACTGAGGATCTTGTCAAAAATACTGATGTGGAGTTCCTATTGTAGCTCAATGGTTTAAGAACCTGACATAGTGTCTGTGAGGATGCAAGTTCGATCCCTGGCCTCGCTCAGTGGGTTAAGTATTTAACAGCTGTGTCTGTGGCATAGACCTACGGTGCAGCTCCAATTCAACCCCTCGCATGGGAACTTCATGTGCTGCAGATGTAGCTATAAAAAAATGCAGATGTAAGGCCCACCCTAGAGCTCTTGAATCTTAATCTGTGTTTCAATAAGATTCTCATGTGATTAGTATGCACAGTAGAGCTTGAGTCTTCCTTTTCTACATCACACCCCATTTTGTGTATAGAAGTCCAAATTTAAATCCACAAGAGATCATTCTTCATAGCCAGAAGACAAACGCATTTATTTTCCTTTTTTGCTTTTATGTAACCCAGCACAATAAATTTCCATTCTGTTTTAGGTAAAAAGAGCCATTCCTAGTTATGCCAGGGGGCTGCTCTTACTCTTTTGAAAAAGAAAAGTTAAAAATCTCAACCACTTTTCCTGTGACAGAGGAGGTAATTGAATGTAGCTATGAGCTCAAAATACAATCAATCTATTTTTAACAACTTAAAATGTTCTTAAAGATAAAGATAACACGGTCAATCTCTTAGATGTTGTTTGCTTTGTAAAGTCATTCTTGACACCAGTGTGATTAATTCTGGACAGATATCTTGTTCCCAGTTATTTGTAGGAGGAAAGAACATGTTCATTGCTCTCAGAGGCTGTGGATCCTCCCCAGCGTTCCTCTGTTCCGCACAAGATTTCAGGATATTTAAGTGTTTTTCACATACACTGGTTTGACTGGCATTGATGTCACACTTTGCAGACTTTCAGGTGATCTTTTAGTTCATTCTTCCATCTATGCATAGGGGTAGCACCAGCTTTTATTATCTGTTTCTATACTTTGACTCTCTGGGTATAATATTTCTTCCTTTTGTTTCATTTAATAGTTTCCCTTTTAGAAACTCCAATCCAGTCAATTTTTTCCTAGTGCTCCAATTTTTTGCCTGAAGGTAGCCAGGTCTCCATCAACCTGCAGCTCAGGGGTTGTATGTCCATGACATAGATGGTCTTCTGAAAGCAAAGATGATATTGTCTTGGTTTCCCAGAACTTGACATAGTGTGCTTGTAGTCAACAAAGACTTTTTTTTCAATGATTTTTATTTTTTCCATTATGGTTGGTTTATAGTGTTCTGTTAATTTCTACTGTACAGCAAAGTAACCCAGTCTCTTTCTCTCTCTCTCTCTCTCTCTCTCTCTCTCTCTCTCTCTCTCACACACACACACACACACACATTCTTTTTCACATTATCCTCCATCATGTTCCATCATAAGTGACTAGATATATTTTCCTGTGCTACATAGCAGGAGCTCATCCATAAAGACTTTTGAAAACAAGTGACAAATAGAAACTCAAACCAAACAAATTTAAGCAATAAAGAGAATTCATTAACTCATAAAAATAAAAGGTCTATAATATGTTCTGACTTTGTCAAAGACTTGATTCACTGAATCGCCAAGGCCCAGGTGACTTTTCTTGGCATAAAGGCTTCAGAGGTTCCAGATGCTACATCTTCATATTATACCATCACAGGGGAGAAAGAGTACATCTCTTTTAATGGCTTCCTCGGAGGAGAGAGGAAGCCCAGTAGCTTCTTTTTGTTTTAAATTGGCTATGATGTGCCCAACCTTGAATCAACCTTGGTGCAAGGGACTATGCCAGTTGGCTTAAACTGACCTAGGACACTCTTGATATCAGGGGATGGTGGTGGGGCCCACCCATGCCACCTGTGTATGTGTATCAAAGAGCATGTATGTAGTGAAGAAAAATTCTAAAGGTATGCCAAGGAGAAGGGCAGAAAACTAAAGATTTCTGCTTGTTGAAGAGAAATTTCTATCTGTTGAATAAATGAGCAATTGAGTTCACATTGATGTTAGATGGCTTATCACAGAACCAGGCCTCAAAATGCAGTGTCGGTATGATAAAGTTATTTCTTGGATAATTTCTAATGCAGAGCAGTATCAAAATCTTCTTGTCATTCAAAGAAAAATTATCCATATTTATGTTTTTTCAGACCAATTTATGCTCTCCTGATCTCTCTCCCCTTCTCCATGTTATATCCTCATTTTCAAGAAAATATTAACTTCTTCTCTTCCGTCCTATTGATAGTATGACTGAGTCTGCCACCCACTCATTTTGCTATTGGCATTTAGGCAAACTCTCAGCTGAAATTTAATCTCAAATGCCACTTAATTGGTAGCTTTTCTTTCTTCCATTTCAAAGACCAAAGGTTAAATGTCACAGGAGCATTCTGCTTCGCTCTTTGTTTGCCTTCAGACTCTCTGCCCCATGGCTGAACTCCAGGTTCATCTAGAAGGAAGTATGAACTCCCATCTTAGTGGTGTCTGTGATCTGGCAGGACATCAGTTCAACATGGATTATAACTCTGCCCAAGAAAAATCCAATAACAGTGGCTTGCCAGCTTAGATTTGTGGCCCCTCCTCTTTATCACTATCTTTCTTTTAGTCCAATAATGGTTAAAACCTGATATTATTTAGCGTTCAAAATTAGATTTTTGTGGTTTATCTGGAAAACATGTCACTTACGCCATTCAAAAAAAATGTGTAGATAACAGTTTTATATATGAAGCTGTGTCTTTAGATTGTAGAGCATAACTCTGGCTTGTTCTTTTTTTAAAAAAATATTAGTTGCTGTTTCAGTGACAGCTGTCAACCACTGTAAGTACATTTTTACTATGGATATAAATGATTTAGTAGTTGATATATGAAGTTTCATGCTCTGCTTCCTTCTTGGATCCATCCCAATGAACTAACTATGAAAACCCAATTTAAAAAATTACTATAGCATAACTAAGACCGTGTTCTACATGACAGCACCAACAGATTTTAGAGATTTTTAAAGCTGTAGAATTGGTCATTTACTCCAAAAAACGTGTTAAGTATTTTGACACAGAATGGTAGGCTCAGCCTCCTAAACAACCACACTAGTTTTTATCTACTCCTGGTTTAGACTCCCTGTATTGAAATATAACTTGCTATGCCATAAAAGAGAATCATTAGCTATACAGGTATACGGCAGAGCATCCTCTGGTCTTAAGAGGGTAAAGTTTCAAGGTGGATTGGGTTTGTATCTCACTTCTGTGGCTAACTTTCTGTGAGGGTGTGGGCAAGTTATCTTGCCTCTCTAATCTCGGTGTCTCTCAGAATTACATGAGCTAATGCAGAAGAGCATTTAGTACACATCTGGGCAGAGTAGACAATGAATGCTGACTCTCATTAACTATCATTACTATATTGTTACATTATATATATTATATTATATATTATATCATATCATTATATGACTATCATTTACTACCTGAGGACTATCATTAAGCCTCAAACACTCATCTTGAGCCCTTCCTAGGGTCATTATAGTTCATGCGCATTGGGAGAAGGAGGAATATAGGGAGAATTATTTAGTTATTGTAAAGTAAGTGTTTCAAGAAAAACATCTTTAGGGAACAAAATTAGAACTACTAGCTTTTTAACATACCTGCCTGAAAAATGTCTAAATTTATACTCTCACATCTAGACTGCAAGCCTAGACCTGCCATATGTAAATACAAGCTTAATAAAACACAGGCACACACATTCATTTCCCTTATTATCCTTAACTGCTTTCATGATGCAACAGTAGTCAAGTAGTTACAACAGAGATCACGTGGCCTGCAAAACCTAGAATATTTATTGTCAGCCCCATGGTAGAAAAAGTGCGCCAACCCCTGGACTAGAATATTACTTATGATCAACTGAAGGAAAACTAGAAGCATTCAATGGATTTGTGTAAATTACCTTCAAGAACCATTTCAGCAATTTTCTTCTAATACTATAAAAATGCCTCAATATGACTCTTAAGCGATACAACCTAAGATAGAACCTGAAATATATTTCTTCCCTTTGGCTTATATTGAAACATTCCAAGTCCCCTGGAAAGCAGAACAGGAGACAAATACTTGTGTGCAGGTAGTTTATTTGGGAAGTAATCCCAGGAAACAGCAGTGGAGGACTGAAAAGATTGAAATAGAGTAAGAGAAAAAGCAGGCATTTTACAGCTGATCATTTCCCTCCATAGCTGGTACTTAATCCTGCACTTAAATAAATAAATAAGTAAATGCAACTTCCACCTGAGGGATGGAAGAAGTGAGCATTCATCCATCAGTTTTAATCTATCATTGGGAAAATCCCCCATGGGATGTTAATTCCCTTAAATTTCCAAATTTGCATAGGCACTAGTGCTAAAGAATTATCTTATATATCCTTCAACTCAGCCTCATAAGAAAAACCAGCTCAGAAAGGGAGAAACAGTGCACCTTGGTGAGGTGGGTGAGGTGCTCTCAGGCTGCCTGAGACATGAAGTCAGTTACCTAGCAGTGCCTGGAGCAGAAGGCAGACCAAGAGGACTTAAGACAGAGCACAGGAGGTATCCAATATAGTACAAGATATTTATTGAGTACTTAGGCTTTTCAGGTCACTGAATGAGAAATGCTTTCTCTGCATTATCCCAGTAACTCTGATACTAATAGAATGAGCTGAATAGATTTCTTTAGGCAGTTTTTATGGTTAAAAAAAAATCATGAGGGAACTTAGGTTAGAGACACTAAATAGATAATAATAACCATAATAGTTAATATTTATTTCCAGACTTTCTGATATACTAGCCAATACTGCATTCTCTTTACTTGAATTGATTCATTTAATCCCCAGGATAAAATCTGAGCTAGGGAAAATTGCTTGTATTTTATGGATTAGGACACCAAGGTTTAGAAACGTTAAGCCACTTGTCTAAAGATACACAGCTAGTAAATGGTACAGCCCAGTTGAGACTCAAACCCAGTTCCACCTGACTCCAGAGTTTATTCTCTTAAATATATCCCTAATATGCTTTCCAGGATTTTTACAATTTCCTCTCGCCCAAACACAAGTCTATCTTTGCATACATTTTCTTTTCAAATTTTAGTGAGCATTTTAACAATTGCTGCACCATGACTAGGCCAAACACTCAATCTAGATCAGTCAATAAAAAGGTCGAAAACCCCAGCATGTTTATCATTTAATCAGTTATTTTGATCACTTGTTATTGATTAGCTGACTGGGGCATAGTGTATATCCCAACTAAATTATAATCAATAAGTATGCTGGAGTCTTAAACAAGTGCTTAGAGGCTTTTAAATTTTCATTACGTAGATTCTAGTACAAAAGTGATCCAAGTCTATATGTAGTATTTAAAAGCACATTAATACATTTTAAAGTGATTTTCATGGCACAGTGTACCATAGCTTTACATAGGATGACAAGCAAAAGGCAATGTCCCAGTGTCCCAGGATGGAAAGATAAATTAGATCCTACAGTAACCTGGGGCAATGTGAAAAATCCTGAATCTAGAGTCAGAAGTCATGTGTTCTAGGTCCAGCTCTGCCACACACAGGTGGCCCAAACAAGCCCTAGAGTCAATTCCCTGATATTCACAAGTAAGTACAGTGCACCTGCCAGACTGTCCTAAGGTTTGGATGAGATCACTTACTTGAGAATACTTAGTTAACCCTACATATAGCAGTAAACATAAAGGCTAGCTACCAGGATAGAAGTTTATTCAGCTGCAGGTTACAGGAGCAGCTGAGCTGATGTCACCTGTTCCTTTTGATGCCTGAAATCAATCAACTGATTACTTTCTATCAAAAATAATGCACCCACAGTAATGAAAAAAACAGGGCCGACCTAAAAGCATTGAAGTTTACGAATTGCCGGGGAATCTGTTTAGACACTAGATGATCATGATTACTGTTAGTCAGTGGCCATACTGTCTGAGAAAATTAGCATTCAGGGCCAAGAAAATAACTAACAATGTGTTTTAAATAAGTCTTGTCTTTTTTTTCTCAATTTTTGAAATTTTCATAAAAATAAAAGTTTCAGGAGTTCCCACAGTGGCGCAATGGAAACAAATCTGACTAGAAACCATGAGGTTGTGGGTTTGATACCTGGTTTCACTCAGTGGATTAAGGATCCGGGTTACCATGGGCTGTGGTGTAGGTTGCAGACGTGGCTCAGATCCGGCATTGCTGTGGCTGTGGCATAGGCCAGCAGCTGTAGCTCCAATTAGACCCCTAGCCTGGGAACCGCCATATGCCGCAGATGTAGCCCTAAGAAGCAAATAAATAAATTAATTAATTAAAATTTAAATTTAAAAAAATAACAAACGTTTCAGTGAAATTAAATATATAAAACTTTACAATTGCAATGGAGGAAAAATACTTATTGAATTGAATAATAACGATAAAAATTGGTGACCTTCATTGGACATTCACCATGTACCAGATATTTAATTAAACATTTTTATTCTTTCACATGTTACTCGGGAATCTACCTGCTACAAGAAACTCAAAAATTCCGTGGCAGAATTGATTTTCAGTTTTCTTCTGTACTTATAAAGTTATTCAAAGTCATGTGGAAAGTATTTTTCCTTTGTATTTCTGGGTAAAGTTTCTGCTAAATGATTCTAGAACATGGGTCTTCTCATTTGAATTCAGATTCATCCATGCCTGTGTAAGTGGGAAATTGAGTTGAAATTGAGTTGTAACGACACAGACGAACCTAGAGAGCATGATGCTGAGAGAGGTAAGGTACCATAGAAGGACAGACTATGATATTCCATTTAAGGATAATGATTACCAGGGACAGGAGGAAGGGGAGTTGGGGAGTTAATTGAAACATAGTCCCCGTTATGCAAGGTGAAGTCCTTCTAGAGATCTGCTGTACAGCATAGTGCCATAGGCAACAAGACTGTACTATGAACTAAGAAATTTGTTTTGAGAGTATATTTCCATGCTAAGTTTTCTTACCATGATAAGCCAACCAACAAACAAATCAACCAGCAATGCCCAGATCCTACAAGACCCACTGAGACAGAACTTCATCTCCTTTGCAAGAAAGTTCTCTGGGAGGTCTCAGCTTTCTTTATCCCTTGCCTCTGAACCTTCTAAAGAAAGTTTTTCTCTGCCAAAGCTCTAGGACAAAGAAGAAATGACCTACCCATTCTCCATCTCAGAGTAAGTCACTGAGCTGCCAAGAGCCTGAAGGGAAATGGCATTTGTTGAAATAGACTTTATGTGATGTTTTTGCAGGAAGGTACCTGCTGACTCTGACATTGCTCCTGATTCTTTTGTCAAACTCCCCTTGTATCTCCCAGTCCTTTATTTATTTCCTCCTTTCCTCTATAGGATATTTTACAAGTTACTTGGCCTCCTTCGTTTTATATTTTACTAGATTTAGAGGAGAGGCCTCTGCTTTTAGGTCCTCTTGCACAATCATTATGCTAACTGCTGGAATACACACACACACACACACACACACACACACACACACACACACACAGAGGAAGGTACAACCGATAGAACATGAATATACTCTAACAGATGTGTTATTTTCTTTTTAATTGTGGTAAAAATGCTCTCTGTGAGATCTACCCTCTTAACAAAACAGTAAGAGTGTAATGCAATTTTGTAAGTTATAGAAATATCATAGAAAAAATATTGTACAGAAGATTTGTAGAAAATCTCCTTTTTGTGTAATGGGAATTTTATGCCTATTGAATAATAATTCTTCATTCTCCTTAGCCTGCCCCTGGCAACCACAGTTCTACTAATTTTCTGCATTTGACTAGTTTAGATACCTCATTTAAGTAGAATCATGCATTCCTTTCTTTTTTTCTTTCTTTTTTGTCTTTTTAGGGCCACACCCATGGCATATGGAAATTCCCAGGCTAGGCATCAAATTGTAGCCATAGCCACTGACCTACACCACAAGCCACAGGAATACCAGATCCAAGCTGCAACTGCAACCTACACCACAGCTTGTGGCAGCACCAGATCCTTAACCCACTAAGTGAGGCCAGGGAATGAACTGCATCCTCATGAGTACAAGCCAGGTTCTTTATCTGCTGAGCTACAATAGGAACTCCCAAACCATGTATTCTTTGTGAAATATTATTCAACCTTAAAAGATTTTTTTTAATAGGTGCAGAGTATGGAAGGCTTCTATTTTGTTTTTATTTTGAACTAATTTTCCAAAATTTACAAAATTGAACATTTTACCCCCCCAAAAATGAGTTTTCTGACTTCTCCTGAAATATCAGTAGCTTTACAACATTGTCCACTTTCCAATCTGAGGACAGCCCATAGAGCTGAGATAGGCCTGCTTTTATAGACTGGCTAAGTCCCTTTAATATACCACAGTCACCTTCTGACCCATTTTCTGTTATATTTCCTAGTTGGTCACTATAATGCAAAGGTTTAATCTTGGTTAATAAACTTCATTTTCACTTCCAGAAACCATATGTCCCTTTGTCTGAGTGATCAGCCCCCAAAAGGGAAAGCAAGGTTAGTTACATGACTACATGTCCCTTGCAAGGGACAAAATCTTTCTTATATCACCCAGAACTATTTAGGTCGCTTTTGATAAAATATGAGGAACTAGAATATATTAGAATATAGGTTCCATAAAGACAAGGATTTCTATTTGTTTACTTCACTACTCTATCTGCAGGGTCAAAAGAGTGCCTGCACATAAGAGGTACTCAATAAACACTTGTTGAATGATTAGATGATATGATTTATAAAATATCTATGGATCTTCCAACTTCTTGGGGTAGAAAAAGGATATTATACTCATTTAGTAATTTCAATTCTATATATTGACCAAAGGATAAAAGTAAAGGTTGAAACCACTTTATTTCTAAAACAGAGTAGATTAAAGCAGTGGGCAGTTAAATTGCTTAAGTTGAAATTACAACTTTCTATTAATTACTGTGTGACCTTGGACAGGTTCCTTACCTTTTCTGTACCTCAATATCTCTACCTATAAAATAGCATTTACCTCATAGATTCATGAGGTTAAATAAAATAATCTACATAAAGCATTTAGCAGAATATTTAGCATTGAGTTCAAGCTTGATAAATGCTAGATGTTAACACTGTGACTTAAAGTTCATTTTAGAATAAAGGCTAATAAATCACTCTGGAGCAGAGAATGCACAAAGTACAGTATTGCGAAATAATGGCAGAGTTAGGCAGAGGGCTCAGAATTCAATGTTAAGGAGTCTAGGCAGTGAGAGTGATACAGGATGCATAAACAGGGAAATAGTTTAATATTCCCCCAACGTGCACTGGAAAAACCAATCTGATAGGGTAGGCTGAATTAAAGGCAGGTACTACCCAGAGTCTGTATGTGGACAAAGATATACAGATTCCAGCCCTTCTTTTGCTTCTTTTCCTATCACGTATGTAGAAAGTATTCTTTGTTTCTACAGCTTGAGAAGTTTGATAGAGTTCCAAAAGATTAATTAGTGCCTGAACTTGTAAATTAGGCAAAACGAGGACCTCAGGCTCCCTCCCTCCGAGGCTTTTCAATCTTCACTTCCAGAATAATGCACCAATCAAGGAGGAAATGTCATGCATTCCCTTGGCTCTCCACAGTACTTAGGCCTTCCAAAATAGGCGGGCCCTCGTGTCCAGAGGTCATCTGGAAGGCCATCTTGGGAGCTCTTCAAAGCCAGCACTTTTCTTTATGACCCAGTGAGAGGAGGAAGCAAAGGAGCACATGTTGATTAGGTTGTTTTCAAACACTGTTCCACTTGGACTTTCCCTACCCATGGGTGGTGGAAAATTTAGTTACTCTCCAGTGTAAATCTATTTCTCTAGAACTAATGAACAATATTTCCTAAAATGTTAAATTATTAAACAGAAGGCATCTTGGAGTTTTTCTAGCCAAATACCCAGAGAAAGGAACTGCTAAATAACATCCTGAGGGGATACCTGGTTTTCTGAAGAAAAAAGGAGTTAATTCTGTTTTCATTCAAATTATTAGCCTTCACTCTTGCATATATTTCTCCAACCATTATCTACTTTATTCCTGGTCCTAGTAACACAATGTAGATAAATATATCTACCCACCACATGGTGCACACCACATTCAAGTCCATGTCTAATGCCTTTGGAGTCTATAAAGAATAATAATTAACAGTTTGAATTTCAGGGTCACACAGACCTGGGGTAGACTCTCATACCAGCTATATGGTCTTGAGAAAATTACTTAATTTCCCTGAGCATAAGCTATTGTATCAGCAAAATGAAGGGAGTAATAGAATCTAGCTCATATTTTATTTTAAAGGTTAAGTAAGGTAGTACATGCAGAGACTACCATCATGCCAGGGACATAATAAGTGTTCAATAAATGTTAGATAGTACAATTATGACAAATGTGATGCCTATTATAAAGACATGCTATTCACTTATCCTGAATTTTTCAATAGTCTTCATTCTAGTAACAGATTTCATCCTCACTCCCACATACCTATTCCTACACAACCACTGGTACATCTTTCAAACTTATCTGGTTATAAACAAAAAATAATGAAAGGATTCCCATCTTTTGGAATCAGTAAAAAAGCAATAGAACCAGAGTTCCCATCGTGGTATAGTGGAAATGAATCCGACTAGGAACCATGAGGTTGCAGGTTCCATCCCTGGCCTTGCTCAGTGGATTAAGGATCCAGCGTTGCTGTGAGCTGTGGTATAGGCCGGCAGCAACAGCTCCAATTAGACCCCTAGCCTGGGAATCTCCACATGTCATGGGTGCAGCCCTATAAAGACAAGAAAAAAAAAAAAAAAAGCAATAGATCCAATCTATAAATTTAGCTTCATCAGTATCAGCAGACATCAATTAAAATGTGAGCTAATGTATTAAAATGATGGATTCCTTTGAGAGTTTTCTGTTTTTTAAATTTTGGATATGTAATGATAATAAACAAATCAAGTGTATAACTTCTAATAAGATAGGCACTAGCAATCATCAGAAAGGCAAAATAAAATTGTATATCCCTAAATAATATTTGCAATCCTCAAATGTTGCCTTGGGGAAAATGATATTATTCTTCTTACAAAACTGGACAGTCTAGAAGCCATAGATAAAGGGGTAATTTAAGGTGATTCTCAGCTTACCAATTTCTAAATTATCCGTAATTATTGATTCAGAATTAAAGGTATAGACATAATATTTTTATTATTATATTTTTGAATGCTTTACATTTTTCTGAAGATCTGACACCAATTTAATACCAAACTATGCATTGAGGAAAGACTAGTTTTAGAGATAACTACAAAGTAGCCACCTATACTGTATAATTTTGGAGGCCAAAGAGGTTTCAAGTATCATATTTCCTCTTTGTTTACTTAGAATTTCGGTTAATTCCTTTAATTACTGTTTGAAACTCAACTTCTCTGAGAAAGGTAAACATTTAAGCTATTATCAAGTGTTTATATTTTGACTTGAATAAATTTATTAGCATGTTAATATGTGGTTATATGCTCATCGACCAAGATTTAAATAGTACTGAAGATTGGAAAGAACACTGAAATTCTGATTTTTACTCCAGGCAAAAAGTAACCAACTGTTAAAAGTTTCACATATACGCTAATATCTACAACATACATTTTTTAATATAAATGAGGCCATATTATGCATATTGTTTTTATATGTATTTTTAAACTAGCAATGAATTTTGATGGTCCTTCTGTGTTTATGTGTGTGTTTGGTCACTATTTTAATAACTGCATAATCTCCATGTTTTATTTAACTGTTTTCCTTGATAGTGGACATCTATATTATTTCCAAATATTTTCTATTGCAAAGAACTCTAAAATGAATGTTCTTGTGTATGGGGGTGTGTGTGTATGTATTATATATGTCTTTGTGTATATAAGTAAATACATCTAGGATAAAGTCACATATTACAGACATAAAATTACTATAATAATACTTCGTGCATTTAAAATGTAATAGATTATGTCAAATTGCCTTCCAGAGATATTTCACCCATCTAGAATCCCACTGTATACTTTAGGAATTCTGCAAGTAAAAAAAAAAAATCCCGATTAAAAGTAACATAAATAGATAGAGGTTGGAATTCCCATTGTGGCTCAGCGGGTTAAGAACCCAACTAGTATCCATAAGGATGTGGGTTCGAACCCTGGCCTCGCTCAGTGGGTTAAGGATCTGGCATTGCCATAAGCTGTGGTGTAGGTCGCAGATGTGGTTTAGATCTGGCATTGCTGTGGCTGTGGTGTAGGCCAGCAGCTGCAGTTCCAATTTGACCCCTAGCATGGGAACTTCCATATGCTGCCAGTGGAGCCCTAAAAAGACAGAAAATAAATAAAATAAAAAATAAATAGATAAGAGGTTTATTTTTCTTATGAAATAGTGTGGAGGCATCTTTTCAATAACCTAAAAATATTACAGCTGCATATCTGTGACTTCCTTATGATGACAAGATAACAACCATTGCTCTAGGGATCATGTCTACATTCAAAATAGAATGAAGCTCAGACAGCAGATACCTTCCACAACTCTACTTTCCTGTTAACAAATACTCAGTTTGCTGTACACTCCCAGCAGACTTTTTCATATGTTTATTGATAGAACTCTGTTATATGAACACCACAGATACAAAGAAGGCTGTGGGAAATGATGATTTACATTTCTAGTCTTTTTTTTTTTTGCTTATTAGGCCTCACCCATGGTGTTTGGAGGTTCCCAGACCAGCGGTCAAATTGGACCTATAGCTGCCAGCCTCTGCCACAGCAATGTAGTCTGCGATCTACACCACAGCTCACAGCAACACCAGATCCTTAACCCACTGAGCAAGGCCAGGGATTGAACCTGCATTCTTATGGATCCTAGTCAGGTTTGTTAACTGCTGAGCCACGAAGGGAACTCCTACATTTCTTGTCTTTAAAGTTAAAGTAGATAAGGGAGAAAGTGACAGGAAATGGGTGTGGATTAGCAAAATATCAGTGTTTGTTAAGTCCACAGAATTGTTTGAAAATTCCCGTATTATTATAACCTTGCCAAACTAGAAAACTCAAACTTCTTTCCCATCTGATGGGTTACCAAAAGGTGTATCTGATTATTAACTTTTTTATTTACCTAGTAATCTATAAAGTTAAGCATCTTTTTTTTTTATTTAAAAAATTGTTGATGCTTTGTAATTCTCTTCTATGAATTTTCAGTTTATATCAATTGTTCATCATAGTGAATTCTGGAGTAGGTTAACATATAGGGATATATCCTGGGGATAGGGCTCTGAGTTATAAGTAAATGATAGCTAAAGAGGAAGAACTATGAACTGGAAAGCAGGACACTGAATATAAATCTCAAGAACTTCCATTGTTTTCAAGTCCATCATTACATTAAAAAATAATAACTTTCCCAAGCAGCCCCATAGTCTCAGAGAGCCAGAGTAGGTGCACAGTTAAGATATTCTTCCAAGATTCTTTGGTAAAACGAGGTCAGGTGTTCCATACTTAGCTTATATTCAGAATTACCTGTGGAATATGCTCACTTACACAGGTGATCCTGACCTCCATTTCCAGAGATTGGAATTCAGTAGATTTTTTTTTTTCTTTCCCATCATTGCAAGGGCCATAGTTAATTCCAATATTTCACAGCCAGCCCTTAGGTTGACACAGGCAAACCATCAGCCTAGATTGGGTGGTTTCTTTCCATGGTGCTGAAAGTAAATATCATTTTAAAAGATATAAAAGCAAATCGGGGGCGGCTAAATTCCAAAAGCCCTCACACTTCACGATAGAAATGAGTACCTGTTCTCTAATAAAAAGAATCAATAGATTACAATATAAATAAACTGCATTCCTTTTATAAGTTTATCAAGTATTGATTAACAAGATGAATGCAGTATTACACCCTATTTAGAACAAATTTTAACTAATTTTATCTCTAATATAACTGAGTAGCCAGTGCAATTTGCCCGTTTTCAGTAAAAGATATTTTCTTTCTTCCTCTCTCTCTCTCTTTTTTTTTTTTTTAGGGCCACACC
This sequence comes from Sus scrofa, assembly GCF_054392235.1. NCBI lineage: Eukaryota > Metazoa > Chordata > Mammalia > Artiodactyla > Suidae > Sus > Sus scrofa. The sequence continues at coordinate 74,538,892 of NC_139398.1, forward strand.
CACAGCATATAGAGGTTCCTGCAATCTAGGAGTCAAATTCGAGCTACAGCTGCCTGCCTACACCACAGCCATAGCAACACCAGATCAGAAGTGCATCTGCGACCTACACCAGAGCTCACAGCAATGCCAAATCCTTAACCCACTGAGCGAGGCCAGGGGTCGAACCAGCATCCTCATGGATACTAGTCAGATTTGCTTCCACTGAGCCACAAGGGGAACTCCCTATTTTCTATATTTATTATGTTGAGGGAAGGTCTAAATGATGTTTTAAAAAATCTTATATTCATCTTTGGAAAAATTCAATGGAAACATTAAGAGATTTCCTGGTCTAATCTGCTTTACCTTTTATCTCATGCCTCATAGTAAAAATTAACCTTCCTTAAATTATCTAAGGACTTTAGGTATGGGAATTTCTATGTAACTACAACACTTGTCTTGGTTCAACTGTGTGCAAAATTTAACGGCATTGACTCTGGAATTAGACTGAGTAGAAATTTCAACTCTAGTACTTACTGTCTTATGATCTTAGGTAAAGCTATTATCTTCTCTTTGTCTCAGGTTCTTTTTATGCAAAGTGAGAGTAGTAATATCACATAGGGTTATGTAATGAGTTAATAATGTAAACAATGGTATGCCTGTTATATAGTAAGCATTAAGCAATTTAGCATTAACTACCGTATATTTTCTACTAAGAACCACAGATAATCATCAGCAAATTATTAAACTCATGCTTCTACATGGCACCCTCTATATAACGTAAAGAAAAAGCATTAAACAGGTGTTAATTGCAATACAATGTTTGTAGTCTTTGAGGCTAGAATATAGAGCTATAAAGCAAGGATCTCCTCTGTTATATACCGCTCATGCGTACCACAATAATTTTATGAATTATCTACTGCTGCAAGACAAACTATAAATGGGTAAAACGGAAGAGAAGAAATTGTTTGGTCTCTTCAAACCTACATCACAGATGTGGTAATGCCAGATCTTTAACCCACTGCACCAAGCCAGGGATTGAACCCGTGCCTCTACAAGGACCCAAGCTTCTGCAGAGACAACACCAGATCCATAACCCACTGCACCATGCCAGAGATCAAATCCACACCTCAGTAGCAATCCAAGCCACTGCAGAGACAATGCCAGATCCTTAACCCCTGTGCCACAGTAGGAACTCCTGTGAAGAGATATATTAGATGTGAATTCACAGATGAAGAAACTAAGACATAGAGAAGTAGTTAACCCGTTACCTTTTCCCACCACTTAATATAAACTCCCCCCCCCCATAAAATTCTGTACTAGACTGTTAGGGGTCACAGTGAAAGATTTTTAGTGGTTTAGAAGACAAGTGACAAAAATAAAGTGTATTGGGGAGATTAGAGTGAGCATATGGGTGGTTAAGGAAACAGTCTCACTATTTCATTATTTAACTAAAGCCCACTCTAACTTTTAGCATTAAGCATTATTGATTGAAAGAAAACTAGGCATCTACTAAAACACAAAGCCTAGGCTTTTGCAGAGCAATTGAGTCAATGTAACACAGCCAAACTTACAGAGAAACTAGCTCAATGCTAGTGATCAACAAACACTTGTCTGCAGGTGTCCTGGCTCAGAAGGGATGGTGTACAAAAACAACAGATATTGTAAACAAAGTACAAACAAACTGTTTAGATTATTTTTAGATAAATCAGATGGTTTGTTTGGAAGGATAAACCTCCGTAACCTAGGGATGTAGATGTGAGGATTGCCTTGCTTTGTACACTTCATTCCTAGCAGATTATGACCTTTCTCTCCACTTAGCATGCATTTCCCCACTCTACCGCACCTCCACCATAAATTAACTTTCTTACCTGTCTTTTCACTCTCAGAGCCTGACATCATCCAACTTTTTAAACTAAAGAAGTATATAAGCAGAGAGTCTCTCTTCAGAGACTCAAAAACAAAAGAATGTATCAGAAATTTGGGTTATGAAACTACTAGCATCATCCTCTGATGCTCTAAAAGTTTAAGGTTTGTGAGGGATTCAGAAAGATTAGATGCATGTTGATAAAAACTTCATGTCCTACATAAGAATTGGCTTTTCTTAGAATAAGCTGGCTCTCATAACTCAGAGGTTGAGACAAGTCAGTGTAGAGAGAAGAGTTACAGAGGCCTTAGCAGCTTATAAATGCTAATGATACATATTTGCACCAGAGGGTCTTTGCTGTGGAGCTGAGTGAATATGCTACAAAGAAAAAAGAAGACTGGTTTCAATTATTAACATGGTTTTTGGCAATAACAAATACAGTGCTTAAGACATAGCCCTCTATGTTACTCAGAAAGGGTCAAATAAAAATTATTTATTATGTGCTAAGCCAAAGAGAAGAATTAGTGATCAAAATGTTTGGTCCCACTGGGAATATCAAAATGGTATTTCTGAAGGGGGAAGGGTGGAGTTCATAGAGTCTTCTACATTGATTTTTGGGGGGACCACAGCACATTGAACACATAGACATCCCATTGCCACAGGGACCAAACTATTCTAATTATTATGCAATGAGTTACATTAATGGAAATTGCAATGGGGAAAAAAGATTATTTATTTTCTGTCATGGGAAATATCTAGTGTCCCCTGGGAATGGGATTACTCAGGAAAACAAATGAATATGGTAGCTCTATGATACATTTAATTAATACCGATAATTTGAATTGACTGATAGCCAAGCATATTCAGCCACTTGAGCACACGACAGCTTCAGAGGCAATTGGTCGGTTTTTCCATATCATTCTTGTTCAAAATAAGATCCTATTTGGGGGTGTCTAAGTTTCCCTTTTTCAATTCACCAAACTATTTGGTGCTATATTTTGTGGATGCAATTTACTAGCATTAGAAAACCCTGATTAAAGCTTATGATTAATTCAAGCATATTCATTTCCACTTCATCAGTTGTGTTCATTTGAATCTGTACTCAGTGCCTCTTTTTAGCCACTGCTCCCTTATTTAAATAAAAATCAAAACATCATCTCTATACTAATAACAGAGGGGAAACTGGGGTGCCATAGGGTCATGTTTTGATCTATTTGCAGGTTTTTCCAGAGCTTGGAGCCTATAAATTTATTTATGCTAAGAACGTTTTTAGACCTGAGTTTTGTATCAGATGTGGATTTCAAAGGGACTTTAAGTATCACGTTTTTCCCTTATTGAAGTATCAAGTATCAAAATGCTATCTGATGTCCAAGGAACTATTAAAGTCTTCAGTTTCCTTTGAGCAAAGAAGGGCATAATTTTTCTATCATCAAAAAGGGTCTCTAGTCCCAATTTCTATATTTTTCTCACGAATTCTCTCTCCTCCATTTTGACTGTTTTCTCCGTTAGCTTTTCCTCTTATTTCTTAATGATTTTTCTATTCCCAGATTCCTTAGATTTCTTTATTAAAGTTACTCTGTACCTAAACATTGCCATTGTCATCTATCCCCAGTCGAGAGAAATGTTTCCACTGGATAAAGCACTGAAAATATAACTGAAAATACATCTGATGAACTGACCTCTGGAGAGAGGAAAAGAATCTAGAGGATAAACTGACCCGCTAACAAATGCATGGAGATATGGAAATTCCAGCCACAGTTACATGTGTATTAACCCCTGACTGACTTCCCTACTCCACTGTGAATGATGAACCCTATTTAGGTCAGCCCATGTGTTTGACTCTGAAAAAGTGTCATAAATGAGAAGCCACAAATAATTGACAATGCTGTGAAGATAATGCTTTTGCATTTTCAACACTGAAGAAACTCTTCACTCAGAATTTATTCTTCCTTTTATTACCATTGACTCCCCCCTTCTACCCGGAAGACCTGAAATGATTGGTCAAGGACATTTCGCTAGAGAAGTGACAAAGTTGAAAACTGCTCCATTCTTGACCCCATGCCTTGGTATGTGCTACTAACCACCCAGAACATTTTTTTAGTGAATAAATAATGTAACATTGCATCATTTTGTCACTTTTTAACTTCCACTAGTCGGAGACATTGAAACAAATCATGAACTGATGCCATCAAAAACAAAAATAGGATAAATCATCTGAAAGTGATTTCAGGACAGGAAGTTTAGTGATATGTTTCAACAAAAAGCATGCTCACGAATGCTTGTGTATGTGTGGTCACAGGGAAGGGAGTGCTTCAAAAGACTTTAATCATTTCAAGGTCTATTCTTTAAACAATGTTAGTTTCCATAATTCACATACCAATATTTTTCAGTAGGTGGTAATCTATTTGGCAAAATGTTCAGGTGTTCAAATAGGCCTGTTGACTCTCTCAATAAAAGGTTATACTGTCCTGGGTGTTCCAGGTGCAGCTCAGTGGTTTACGAACCTGACTAGTATCCATGAGGATGTGTGTTCAATACCTGACCTTGCTCAGTGGGTTAAGGATCTGGCATTGCCATGAGCTGTGGTGTAGGTTGCAGACACAGCTCAGATCCTGCATTGCTGTGGCTGTGGTGTAGGCCAGCAGCTGCAGCTCCAATTGGACCCCTAGCCTAGGAACTTCCATATACCACAGGTGTGGCCCTAAAAAGCAAAGAAAGAAAGAATGCTATACTATCCCAAATCACTTATACTTAGGATCTTGAAAGAAAGCAGACAGTTTTATTCATTAAGACGCAATGGTATCAAAGAGGGAGTTTTATTATATAATTTTATTAATATGAACTAGGTAGAATATATTCATAAAATTTATCAAATATTATATATTCTCAAGATGGATTGAGTAGGTGAAAAAGAGAACACCTGGCTAAAAGAGAGACAACTCAGATATAAGTTCAAACTCTGACTCATAACTCCCCAAATGACTTTGAGTAATGTAATTATCCTGAACATCAATATTCCCTTCTGGAAAATAGACACATAACACAGACTTTGAGTCCCAATGAAAATCACTATGGAAATTTCAATGAGACAGTAGTTGTGGATGAATATAAAAGAGAAGCATATTCTCATGTTACATGGTATTCAGATTTCAAAAGCCATGCATCAAATGAAATTCAGTTAAAGTCATAATTACCTATGGAAAAAAATTCTTTCAATATTTCTTTTTCTTTTTTCATTTTCTCTTTTTTTTTTAATCTTTCTAAGGCCACACGCACAGCATATGGAAGTTCCCAGCCTAAGGGTGGAATCTGCACTGCAGCTGCTGGCCTATGCCATAGCCACAGCAACACAGGATCCGAGCTGTGTCTGTGGCCTACACCACAGCTCATGACAATGCCAGATACTTAACCCACTGAGCGAGGCCAGGGATTGAACCTGTGTCCTCATGGATACTAGTCAGGTTCTTTACCTCTGAGCCATAATGTGAACTCCTCCTTTCAATATTTCTTAAAGCATAGGATTTATGAAAGGTTTGCCAAAGGTTTTTGTTTGTTTGTTTTTTGGTGTGGGACCCTATATTAAAAACAATGTTTTTGTTGTTCTTGTTAATCTGCAATTCCAGTTTCATTGGGTGGCTTGTATTTTATCTGTCAACCCTAATTCATGGCCATTCTCACATACTACAAGAAAGCCAATGCTATCATTTCTTAGGACAATATAGCTGGCTTTCCTCCAGTCTTGGAAGAGAAAATTCTTTTCTTCATTTGAGAGCCACATGGAGAAAATTGGCTTGATAGCCCAATTGCATGAAACATTTGTATCCTTGAATAGCAGAATTTTGCTCAGTGAAGTGAGACCTTATACACAGGAAGGCACATAGAACCCAAGAGAAAGAAGAACAGGAAGAGAGATACTTCTCTCATCTCCTGATCCTTTTAGGCATATGCTCAATAAAGGGAAGAATGAACTAAGGTTTTTGTTTTGCTTTTATTTTGGCAAATTAGTATAAATTTATATAACAATGTACAACAGAAGGATTATGTAAAGTAATAAAATATCGGAAAACATTACTATGGAAACTACTAATTAGAAACCCCACATGGAACTCCCCAAAGAAGAAAAACTTGGTTTTTCAGACAGAACTTAGTGATTTGGGGTCAGTCTTGAAAGCCTCTCAATACCACATCCAGTAGTTTTCAATCCAGCAGAGGTACAATTACCACTGGGAGCCTTGCTGGCTCTGTGCATCCTGCAGAAGTTTTGTGATGCAGAGAGCACTCCAACAGGAGCACAAGAATCTTCACACAACCTCATTACCACAAATTAGAAACTTGGAAAACAACATCAAGCATGTGCATTCTTCAGTTTGACAACTTACCTTCAAAAATGAACTTGAGATAGAATTTTAATATATATACCATAGAGATAGCAAAATAGCTCCTGTTCAGCATCCAGATAATAGAGCATCACATTATCTATCACAACCCACAAATAAGGCAGTAAAAAATACCTTCATAAGGAGGTACAGTGCTAGTGTCACTTGTTTGAAAAGATAACCCCCCTGTCTTTTGAAATCAAATTACTGCAATTAGTCCCTCATCCAATCATGGATAAAATGTTATTAAAGATAATGGTGTAGCTGTAGAAGAAGGTGAGCTCCCAAATTTTTAACAATCTGAGTTATTTTACTTAAATTTCAAATTATTTGTTATGTATTTTTTACAAACTTCCTTCATGAGGGAGTTCCCGTCATGGCTCAGTGGCTAACGAAGCCGACCAGGAACCATGAGGTTGCGGATTCAATCCCTGGCCTTGCTCAGTGGGTTAAAGATCTGGCATTGCCATGAGCTGTGGCATAGGTCGCAGATGCGGCTCGGATCCCGAGTTGCTGTGGCTCTGGCGAAGGCCAGTGGGTACAGCTCTGATTCGACACCTAGCCTGGGAACCTCCATGTGCCGTGGGAGCGGCCCAAGAAATAGCAAAAAAAACAAAACAAAAACAAAACAAAAAAAAAAACTTCCTTCATGCAACTTTCCAAAATAGTTCATGTATAGCTATGTCAGATATCTTTTTGATTTGATTCTATTTACCTTAGCACATTCAATCTATTGTTAAAATATCCATAACAGCTGCAATGGTTTCCATGTCAGGAAATTCCCAAGAGTTGAGAAGCTGCCATGATCTGGAGTGCTTTATTATCGTTTTCATTGTCAAGCTAGGTTCCTATGTCACCGCTGCTTGGGGAATAAGGTGCCCTGTGCTTGGAGCTATGCCCAGTGTATTGTGAATGAGGAAGTCACTTCCAATAGCTGCAGAGAACAGACAATTGTGGCTGTACATTTTTTGAAATTGAATTAAGTGATTAACACCCTAGTTGTTGGATTTTTTTCTGGGAACTAAATATACACAGTGAATTTCAAATGCCCTTCAAAAGGATCTTTCTTGCTTTTTTTTTTTTTTTCTTCTTCAAATCAAGAATGTAGCTACACTATCTAAAGGATAGCACCCATAGGAATGGTTAATGATTGGGGAGAGTCACATGTTAGAGCCACATCAGAGCATCAGTATAAATAAATTTCCCTTGTGCTGACAATGGGGCTGGAAATGTAGGTGGAAGAAGTAAGGAAGCAGAGTGGTACCCATCTTGTTCCTTCTTCTTACTTGCCCCATCACTGTTCGAATACTCAGCTCTTAGATAATGCTGAGGTTTTGCGTTTTTTCTTAATGTGTTGCATAAGCTTTTTTAAGTTCAGTGAATTTTATTATATCTGTAGTTGTACAACCATCATCACAATGTAATTTTAGACTATTTCCATCCCAAACTGCCAGTCCACCCCTCCTTCCCCCTCACCTCTCTCCTTTGGTAACCATAAGTTCTTCAAAGTTTATGAGTGTTTCTGTTCTGCAAATAAGTTCATTTGTATCCTCTTTTTTAGATTCCACATATAAGTGATAGCATATGATGTTTGTCTCTCACTGTGTAGCTTCATTTAGTATGATAATTTCTAGATCCATCCATGTTTCTGCAAATGCCATTATTTCATTCTTTTTGTGGCTGAGTAATATTTCATTGTGTATATGTACCACATCTTCTTTATCCACTCCTCTGTCAATGGACTTTTAGGTTGTCTTCAAGACTTGGCTATTTCTGAAGTTTTGAGTTGTTTTGGTAACCTCTATCTGCTTATAAAACCTCTTTTTCTCTTTCTCTCTCCCTTTTTCCCTCCGTCCCTCTCTCCCCCCTCTCTCTCAAAGTATTTGATAAGCAAACCAGGGATTGAACCAGAATTATAAATTTGCCTTGAGCTCACCTCTTTACTTCTCTAGGCCTTCTACATGTATAAAATGGGGGAGGAAGGGAAGTGATATATTATCTCCCAAATTTTCTATCATTTCTAACATTCACTAAAGAAAAATGTTAAAAATGGTCTGAAACTACAAGCTTTCCTTTCTGAAATGTTTAAGACTCAATAGTGTCATGGCTAGACGAGTAAACTTTTGAGCAGATACAAAAACAGGTCTGTGGATACAAATGAAAACAGCCCTTTTGCTCTTTCAGGAGCCTAGCCAGTGTGATCAGCATGCTGCCAAAGAATCAGTAGTGTGCAATGAAATTTCTCACAAGCACCTTCTTTTCTCATAGGCCAAACATGATACCATATCTTGGACTGAAACTGTCAATATATTCCAGCAGAATAGCCACCAAAGAATGAATGGGGGTTTGCAGGGAGGAAGAGAGGAATAAAGAGAGAAAACAGAATAAAAATGACTGAGTTTTATTTTTTGCTAATTTATTTGTTAGTAGGTGAATCTTTTTTAAAATTTTATTGGAGTATAGCTGACTTACAAATTGTGTTAGTTTCATGTGTATGGAAAAGTAAATCAGTTATGCATATACATATATGCAGATTCTTTTCCTGTATAGGTTATTACACATCATTAAGTAAATTTCCCTGTGCTGTGCAGTAGGAAATTTTATATATAGTAGTGTGTATATGTTAATTCCAGTCTCCTAATTTATGCCTCCACACACACACACATTTCCCCTCTGGGAACCATAAGACTGGTTTTGAAATCACTGAGTCTGTTTCTGTTTTGTGAATAAGGTCTTTTGTATCATTTTTATTAGATTATACACATTAGTGATCTCCTATTTGTCTTTCTTTGTCTCACTTACCTCACTTAGTGTGATAAATTCTAGGTCCAACCATGTTGCTACAAATGGCATTATTTCATTCTTTTTTTATGGCTAGTATTTATGGCCATAAATGCTATATCTTCTTTATCCACTCCTCTGTTGATGGACATTTAGGTTGCTTCCATATCTTGGCTATTGTAAATAATGCTGCAATGAACATCTGGATACATATATCTTTTTTAAAAAATAATGGTTTTCTCCAGATACATGCCTAGTAGTGTGATTGCTGGATCATATGATATATTTAGATTTTTAAGGAACCTCCTTCCTTTTTCTCCGCATACTCTCCAGCATTTATTGTTTGTAGCATTTTTTTTTAATTGGCCACACTTGTGTCAAATGGAAGTCCCTGGGCCAGAGACTGAACCTCAGCTACAGATTGCTTTGATTATTTGAAGTCTTTTATGTTTTTATGCAACTTTAAAATTTTTTGTTCTAATTATGTGGATAAGCTGCCATTGGTAATTTAATAGGGATTACACTGAAACTGTAGATTGCCTTGTGTAGTATAGCCATTTTGATTGATTCAATATTGATTCTTCCAGTATAAGAACATGGAGTATCTTTCCATTTGTTTGTGTCATCTCCAGTTTCCTTCATTAGTATCTTACAGTTTTCAGAATACAGGTTTTTGCCTCTTTGGGTAGGTCTATTCTTAGGTATTTTATTCTCTTCAATGCAGTGGCAAATGGGATTGCTTCCTTAATTTCTCTTTCTGATCTTTCATTGTTAGTAATATAAGAATGCAAGAGATTTCTGTGTATTAATTTTGTATTCTGCAACTTTACTGAGTTCTTTGATGAGCTCTAGTAGTTTTCTGGTAGCATCTTTAGGATTGTCTATGTATAGTATCATGTCATCTGCAAACAGTGATAGTCTACTTCTTCCTTTCCAATTTTGGTTCCTTTTATTTCTTTTTCTTCTCTGATTGCCATGGCTTGGGCTTCCAAAACTGTGTTGAATAAAAGTGGTGAGTGTGACATCCTTCTCTTGTTACTGATTTTAAAGAAAATGCTTTCAGCTTTTCACCATTGAGAATGATGTTAGCTGTGTGTTTTTCATATATGAGCTTTATTATGTTGAGGTAGAGTCCCTCTATGCCCACTTTCTGGAGAGTTTTTATCATAAATGGGTGTCAAATTTTGTCAAAAGATTTTTCAGCATTGATTGAACTGACCATATGGTTTTCATTCCTCAGTTTGTTGATGTGGTGTATCGCATTGATTGATTTGTAGATATGGAAAAATCCTTGCATCCCTCAGATAAATTCCACTTGATCATGGTGCATGATAGGATGTAAATCTTAATGGAGAATCTCAAATGCCTTGTAGTCTCTGTGGCCAGTTTCCTTCTTCCACTCCTCTGACTCGTTTTACGTTGCAGCAGTCTTAAACGCCTTGCAATTATTGATTAAAAGTGTGCAGCCTTGAGAAACTCTCTGTTACATAAACCAATTCTGTCTCTCTTGCTTATTAAACTGAACAAATATTTTACTCAATCTTATTCTTTTTCTTTTTGTATTGTGATCCATTTTAATGTCTTTTCAGTAAGAGAACCAAGTTAAATCTCTGGATTTGTTTATGTGGATCAGCCCTTTCTGCTGGATATGGCAGGAAAAAATGGGGTAGAAAGGGAGACCTGTGATTATAAATTTTTCTAAGAAGACTTGTATTCAAAATACATTTTCAAAACAATCGAAAGAGAAACTTGAGTGTGAAGTGCATTGGACTTTTCTAGTCCGAAAGCCTAGAAGCTGTGATCAAGTGCTCCACTTTCATTGTGTAGCCTGTTCACAGCCCAGCCACTTTTACACATATCCAGTCAGCTTTCCCAGCCAAACACATGTATACCCAAGTGCTTGTGTATAATACTGGAAATGTCCTCAATAATTGTTTCAAGAATAGCTTTGCAAATTAACATAACTTCAGACTAAGAGTCTTTATTCTAAGGATACTTAAAACACCTTTATGAAATGACAGAAACATAATGGTATTGATACTCTTGTTTTAAATAATAGTTAAGGAAAAAATTATATAACCTTCAGTCTCCTAAGCAGTTGATGGTACATATTGCATACACCAAAATGTGTCATGTAATCGTTTAGGGTAGATTTTTTCTTTTTTTTTCTTTCTTTTTTTTTTTTTTTTTCTTCGGTCTTTTTGTATTTTTGAGGGCCACAACCGTGGCATATGGAGGTTCTCAGGTTAGGGGTCTCTAATTGGTACTGTAGCCGCTGGCCTACACCACAGCCACAGCAGCACCAGAGCTGAGCCATGTCTGTGACCTACACCACAGCTCCCAGGAACAACAGATACTTAACCCACTGAGTGAGGCCAGGGATCCAATCCGCAACTTCATGGTTCCTAGTCTGATTTGTTTCCACGGCACCATGACAGGAACTCCCTAGATGCTTCTTTTCAAGATTTCCTACTACCTTTCAACCTCAAGTTTCTACCAAGCAGGACATTGCTGAATTTGTCCTCTTAGCCAGCATCATATTTCAAAATGATAATAAAATGGCAGATACAGATGATCTTTATTTTTTAATTTGGAGTTACGTTTTGCTGAATTATTTTTAGTCAAGACCTCTCTACTGAAATCTAATATTATATGAACTATAAAGGGTTTTTTTTTGTTTATGTTTAAGATTGGTTATGTGCACAAAATAATATGTATAATATGTGCAAATAATTTGGAGTAACAATCATTCAAGCACCCATATACCTACCATTGGTTTAGGGGTCAAAACATCAATAATTGCATGTAAGCCCTATCTCATCGTCCTCTTGCGTAACAACCTGAGTTAACCATTGTCCTGAATTTCATGTATACCATTCCCTCACTTTATCTTTTAAATTTTTGCCCTATGTGTACATCACCAAACAATAGATCATTTAATTTCTCAGGTTTTTGAAACTAATGTATATAGAATAAAACTATAGGAATCCATTGGTAACTTGTTTTTTTTTTTCCTACTATAATATTCTTCAAATTCATCCATATTGATGGTAAAGCTTTAGTTCACTTATTTCTAATTTTGTCTAGAATTACTTTAATAGACTCTATCCATTTTCCTTTCAGTGGGTGTTCAGGTGCCTCCACCATTTTTTGCTATTGCAATGAATGTACTTGGGTATAACTCCTAAAACACATATGCAGGATTTTTCAGAAAGTTACTGGTTTGTCGGGAATAGGCATCTCAGCTTCAAACACACACTGCCAAATTGCTTATAAAGTACTTGTACTGATGTATGTAATTAATAATGCCATCAGACTACGAGAGCCCCCATTGTCTCACATCCTTGACAATATTTGTTATTACCTAGCTTTTTAATCTTTATCTATCTGATGGGTGTAAACCAAAAGCTCACTGTCATTTTCATTTGTGTTTTGAAGATTACTGGCAGTGTTGAACATATTTTCATGTATTTATTAGCCAGTTTGTGTTTCTTCTGTAAAGTGTCTGTTCGAGTCCTTTATCCATTTTAATTGGATTTTTTGCATTTTTCTTGTTGACTTGTAACATTTAATCACATATTCAGGAAAAAAACTGCTTTATTATAAATGTATTCTTACACCAGCTAGTTTGTATTTTGACATTTCTTATCATAACTTTGATGAATGTACACTTTATTCTTAATAAGATTAGATTTCTCAGTATTTTAGAATTTGCATTTTGTGCTTTTTTAAGAAGATCCTTACTTAGCCCCAGGTTATAGATATTCCGTGTTTTCTCCTACAAGGTTTAAAGTATGCATTTAAAGTTTAACCTTTTTTCTATATGATGTGATTTGAGGGTTCAACTTTTTCCTTATGGTAGCAAGTTGTCTCAGATTATTTTTTGAATCATAATCAAATTTTCTTTATATTAAAAATTCTATTTCTCAACTTTTTATTAGTTTGGTCCATTTCTTATTCTGTGCTACAGTACTATACATGAATGCCTACAACTCATTCGCAAGTCTTCATTTCTGCTAGTGTAGCCTTCCTGTCTTACTCATCTTCAGAAATACCTTGGCTATCGTCTGACCTTTGGTTCTTACATGTCTGTCTCAGAACCATCTTGTCAATTTCCACAAAACATGTTATGGGGATCTTTATTAGAATTGCACTGGATCTGTGAATCAGTTTAAGGAACTTTGGTATTTTTACAATATTTAGTTTTCAGTTTGTGGACATGGTAGACCTCTCCATTTACTTATATCCTGTTTAATGTCTGTGAATAAGGTTTTAAATTTTTTTTTCTGTAATGGACTTACACATATTTTTAGATTTCTGACTTAAATTTGTCATATCCAGGTGATATCCAGGAAAGTGATATATATTTTATATGGTGTTTTCTATTTGTTGAAGATGAAAAGAAATTTATTTGAAATTTGTACATTAATTTTTTTAAATTCAATAACTGTTGAATTCTTTTATTAGCTCTACTGATATGTCTACACATTCTTTTGAGTTTTCATTATAGACATTTTTATCATCTGCAATAATGACAGAATTTTTTTTCCTTTCCAATATCTACACTTTTTTTTGTCCTATCTTACTTCTACTGATTACTAATATTATGCCAAAACAATAGTCACCAGCACAATGCTGATTAGAAAATTTTGCAAGAGCACAAAGGGGATTTTTTTTTCCTGATCTTAAGGAGTTTTAAATATCTCCTTATTATGAACAATATTTTCTGATTTTGTAGATTTGCCCTTATCAAGTTAAATGTTCTCTTGAACTCTCCTACACTGTTGGCGGGAATGTAAATTAGTGCAGCTACTATGGAAAACAATAGGGAGGTTCCTCAAAAAACTAAAAATAGAGTTGCTATATGATCCAGCTCTTATCAGGTGGCTGTGGGGTGAGAGTGCTGAACTCTGACCACTAGACCACAAGTGCCAGCAGGATTGATGGTCCTTGTCACTCTAGAGAAAAAATTTGACAAAGAGACTGAGTAATGAGGCAAATAAAATGTTTACTAAGAGAGAAGAAACGTGTGAAGAAAACACACGGGCGGGCTCAAGTAGGGGGGTAGTGGTAAGAGTGGGGAGAGAGGGAGAGACAGAAATAAAGAGAAAGAAAGCACCGTGTGCTTTGGGGGTGGCTTAAATCACTTGTATGGGGGCAGTCCTTCTGGGCGTCCTCTGGCCAGTCATCTTGCTTCGTCTGCACTTGAGTCCATATTTGGCCAGTCTCAGGGCCCTCCCCTGTGTGCACATAGTGCATAGCAGCACTGTTTATAATAGCCAGGACATGGAAACAACCTAAATGTCCATTGGCAGATGAATGGATAAAGATGTGCTACATATGCAATGAAATACTTGGCCATAAAAAAAGAATGAAGTAAGGCGTTCCCATTGTGGCTCAGCAGGTTAAAGACCCAAGGTTGTCTCTGTGAGGATGCAGGATCACTCCCTGGCCTCATTCAGTGGATTAAGGATCCAGCATTGCTGCAAGCTATGGTGTGGTCCACAGCTGCAGCTTTGATTCAACCCCTGGCCTGGGAACTTCCATATGTCACAGGTGTGGCCATAAAAAGAAAAAAACGAATGAAATAATACCATTTGCAGCAACATGGGTGGACTTAGAGATTATCATATTAAGGAAAGTAAATCAGAAAGAGAAAGTCAAGTATCTATGATCTCATGAATATGTGGAATCTAAAATATGTCATAAATAAACATATCTATGAAAAAAAAGCCAACTCAGAGATATAGGTAACAGATTTGTGGTTGTCAAAGAGAAGAGAGGATGGAAGAGGGAAGGATTGGGAATTTGGGTTTAGCAGATGCAAACTATTATATTATAGGATGGATAGATAAGGTCCTACTGTACAGCACAAGGAAATATATTTAATATACTGTGATAATCCATAATGGAAAAGAATATATATGTATAACTGAATCACTTTGCTGTACATAAAAATTAACACAACATTGTAATTCACTATACTTCAACAAAAAAAATTTTTTTAATTTTCTTGTAATTTTAGTTGCTACATTTTTTCTTATCTATGGAAGTTGAATTTACAGAATGAGTTTTCTTCATTTCTAAGATGACAATGTTTTGTCTCTTTGATATGTTAATGTGGTTAATTATATGGATTGGATTTTATAGTTATTAAGCCAATCTTGCATCTTTGGCTTGAACCTAACTTTTTTTGTTGTTTGTTTTTTAACCTAACTTCTTAGTACTGTCTTATTTGTTCTATGCTGGATTTTATTTACTAACATTTAGTTTAGGATTTTTGCACTGATGTTCCTAAGTGAAATTGGACTGTAAGTTTTCTTTCTCTTAATTCTTCATCAGCTTTTGGTATCAAGATTTTACTAGTCTTATATAAATGAAACTGGACTCACAGTCCTTTTTTTTCCATTATCTGGAGTTACTTATATGAGAGTGGGATCATCTATTTTTTTGGAAAACTGTTAGAACTTGCCTGCAAAAGTTTGTGAATTTTATTATTTTTTCCAAACAACCAATATTTAGCTTTGTAACTTATCTTTATTGTAATTTTAGATTTCACTAGATTCTGCACTACTTCTATCACTAATGTTGATATCAAATTTCTTTGTTTAATATTTTTAGTTAGCTTTTTAACATTGATGTTTGGCTTTCCTTATTTTCAAAAGTAAATATTCAAATGTACAAATTAAACTTTAATTATCTGTACCTTACAAAATTGGATCTGTAGGCATGGCCTCTGCCAGAGCCACAGCAACGTGGGATTGAGCCACATCTGCAACCTACACCACAGCTCACGGCAACGCCAGATCCTTAACCCACTGAGCGAGGCCAGGGATCGAACCCACAACCTCATGGTTCCTAGTCGGATTTGTTAACCATTGAGCCATGAGGGGAACTCCACCTTACAAATTTTAATATGTAGCAATTCCATCAGAGTCAAATTATGAATGTATTCTACTTTCCCTTGAGGTTTTTTAGATGACCTATCCACTGTTGAGAAGTATATATTTTGTTTTTAATTTCTAATCCTAAGTGATTTTTCCTGATATTTTTATTACTGATGTCTTAATAAATTGAATTTTGTTTAAAGAATGTGATATGAATGATATTGATTCTTTGAAATTTATTGAGACTGAATTTATGCCCTAGTATACATTCATTTTAAATATTTAATGTGAGCCCAAGAAGAATACATATTTTCAATTTTTGGCACAATTATTCATTGCAAAAATTTATTTTTGCTATTAAATCCTCATTATTCTTTTTGACTTTTTTGTCTGCTCACTCTGTCGTTGATAAGAGTAGAGTGTATGGTGTTCTAAAAGTGGTTGGGATTGCTATTGCCTTTTGCACTCTTAAGTTCATTGTCAAAGCTTCAGTATTGATATTACTTTTTATTAAAAGCATTAGTGACTCAAGATTATTCTGAATTTCCTCATTGTCTTGCACAGTTTCACTTGTAAGCATATGCTTCAAACATGCCACCTTATTCAACAATTTGTTTCTTGTTAACAAGTGAAATTATCTATATTTTAGACAAAAGAAGAAGAAAATAAAAATCTCACTACCCAGAAACCTGAGGGATATTTTTTACATGTGAATTGAAATTGAGTATAGCCCCTTGTTTTTGAACTAAACAGTTGAATCTATATACAGGAAGTTGAATTGGTTTGTGGAAGTCTGTGCTTTTTTGTATCTGTAATTAGTACTAGGGGGAAAAAAAAAAAGCAATGAATTTCTAAGGTGGCAAAAGATCTTTTCTAAAACAGCAGTGTTTTCTCATCTATTGCAACCAGCTAGTGATATTGGTATACAGTTTTGGGATTGAAATTACGAACTCCTTCTTTCCCCCACTTCAGTTTAACACACCAGAAACTGCACAGTGTTTTCAAAAGCCCACAAGTTTAAAATCCTCTAAATACTCATGGATGTAAGTGTTGTGTTCTGTGGGTTTCCAGAGAACCTAAGGGTAAAGCTTAACATTGGTCAGTGGAGGAAAGAGAAATGTTGATTTACTTGTCCATACCTGTGACACATTCCATTAAGAAAGAAAAAGAAATTTTGTTTCCTCTAAAAATTTTTCCAGTAAAATTATAGTGTAGGAAGACCTATGTTCCTTCCTTTGCTTCCAGTCTTATACACTCTGCTGCTAAGTACCTGGTTTAAGACGAGTTATTCAGGGCAGAAAAAGAAAATTTTTCTAAACCTCATTTGGGGCAGAATTTTTTTTTGCATAATGTAATTTATAACTTCTCCAAGGCAGTAGCTAAAATTCCTGATAAAACACCTGAACAATTTTCCGGTAGGATTTAATGAGATTAAGAACTCCCTCAGAGAAGTAAAAGCGATCCACCCTCTCAGTACTGCCTGACAGCCTCAGAACAGACTTTCAAAAATACAAGATGTTCTGCATGCAGCTTTGTGACTCTCTCCCAGTCATCTTTAGCTGGCCATTCCTTTACATTATTTTCTATACATAGCCATTAAGAGAGAAATATTTGAATTAGCTTTTTCTGGAATCTCTTTCCTTGAGACTAGTTAGTTGTAAGTCCTTTTCACATGCTTCTTAGCAGTTGATCTGAGAAGTTAAGAGTTTCTGAAGAGGGGTACTACCTATATCTGATAAAATATAAGACCTCAAAGGTAAGCAGTTAACAGGATAGACCTTAAAGATCGGTAGAATTTTGACATGTAAATTACTGCTATAAATTTTACATCACATTTTTTTGACATAACCTCTCCATTTAAAGTAAAATAAGTAAAATAGAAGGATACTTTAGCAGAGTGTCTGAAATTCCTCTTCCTATAGGTACTGATAGACTATCTATATTGATGAAAGTAATGCCAATTTTAAATCATTCAAATAATCCTAATAAGCCAGATAAATATTGTTATTTAAATTATTTAAAAGTGTATAATTTACTTGTTTAAATGCATATCTTAATACACTAATTTGCTGATAGATCATAATTCCTAACAGGCTCAATCAGTATATTAACTTCAAAGACAGGCTCCCCAATAATCCTATATTAAATATTTACTTTTTATACTGAAGCTCCAAGTCTCATTCTTTGAATAATATATGTTTAATAATATTTAAATATATTATTAAACTGATGTTTAATACTAGTGTTTAAACACTAGAATTTATTACAAACAAAAGCATTTTAGGGTAAAATTTTAGAAACAGAATAGGTGTTTTTACATATATACAAAAATCCACAAGCCAGAGGATTAATGAGGTTATTTTTCACAATGCACTTTATGTGAAGGGATGATAAATTGATCTCTAAATACATAGTTGCTATGTTTTGGTTTTTTTTTCCTTGTAAATACAAACTCTGGTAATAAGTGAAACATAGGAAAAAGCAGATACATAAGTTGGAAAAGTATACAAGTCACTATTCCAAAAGGCTTTTCTCCCCTCCTCAGTGAAACATTTAAAGCTTTAAAACAAAGCAGCTGAGACAGTTACTATCTGAAGCACCCCTCTTTTTTTTCTTTTTTTACAAAACAGTCCCTCCCTAATGTTGGCAAGCTGTTGTTGCTATGATTACACAAGACAAATAGGAGAGGGGTTTAGTCACCACCTCTATGAAGTGGCCCTAGCCATTAAACTATAAACTATAAACTATAAAGCTGTTTTACTAAAGCTGATTTTTTTGTTCAGGGGCCATTATTTTGGAAGCATTTTCTTGGCACTAAATGCACATCTGAGAATTTAAATCCAAATAGGCTAACAGATGCCTCTAAAGCAAGAGAATTATAAAATGAGATTTCTCTCCAGTTAGGAATGCTTTTTCCATTGGATTTGAAATAAACTTATGTATCAGTAGTTTTAGGTTTACAGAAAAATTGCAGAGATGGTACAGAGAGGGTCCATATAGGCTACCCAGATGTCCCTATTATAAACATCTCACATTAATTAATACAGTATATTTGTCACAGTTGATGAGCCAATATTGATACAGTGTTAATAACTAAAGTCTATACTTTATTCACAGTTCCTTAGTTTTAACCTATTTTCTTCTTCTATTCCAGAATATATCATGTTATATTTAGTCATCATTTCTCCTTAGGCTCCTTTTGGCTGTGAAAATTTCCTTCTTGCTAATGACCTTGACAGTTTTAAGGAGCACTGATCAGGTGTTTTGTAGAATGTCTTTTAATTTGGATTTATTTGATATTTTTCTCATGAATAGACAGGGGTTATGGAATTTAGGGAAGGAGGTCACAGAGATGAAGTGCCGTTCTTATTACATCATATCAGAGTACCTACTGCCAACGTTATTATCACTATTTATATTTCTCTTGATCACCTAAGAGAGTGGTTGTCAGTTTTTTCCACTATAAAGCTAATTTTTTTATCCCTTTCTGTACTGTATTATTTGAAAGGAAATTACTATGAGCAGCCATTAAGCATTCAGTAAGGAATGCAGAGTTATGTCTCATCTCTTAGAAGGAAGAGAATCCAAATAAATTCTTTGAAATTCTTCTGTCTAGAAGATTTGTCTCTTTTCCTCCATTTTTAAGCATGTATTTATATATTTACTTTTATAACTCATTGATACTTATTTTATACTTTAAGTTATAATCTAATGGTAATTTATTTATTTAATTGTTCAAATGGTTCCAGGTTTGGCTATTAGGGGTTCTTTTAACTGTTTCCTGTTTTCCTTTAATACAATATCATTTTTCTGGGGGTTTGTTTATTTATTTATTTATTTATTTATTTATTTATTTATTTTGGTGTGTGCGTGACTTTTTAAAAGTGGTTTCTGGAGTTCCCGTTATGGCTCTGCAGTAATGAATCCGACTAGTATCCGTGAGGTTAAGGGTTTGATCCCTGGCCCTGCTCAGTGGGTTAAGGATCTGGCATGGCCATGAGCTGTGGTGTAGATCAGTAGTCCAGCTCTGATTCAACACTTAGCCTGGGAACTTCCATATACTGTGAGTGCAGCCCTAAAATAATATATAAAAATTAAAAAAATAAATAAATAAAAGCAATTTCTAACTTTCTCACATTATAAGATGCTCTAGGCTCATCTTGTGCACTTCCTGACCCAATTCTGAAATCAGTCATTTCTCCAGGGAGCTCTGTTTCCTTTTAGTAGAGAGTAGTATTAGAAACCAGTACCTGGGGGTGCTAGTTGTGCTGGTTTCTATAGGGAGATGCTGGCTTGTAAGCCTCGCTCAGCTGACTGAACAAGAAAATATGTACGTAAACTACCCATATGTATTTATTTATTATTTATTACATAACTGTTAGTACTTTAATTTATCTTAAGCTACATATGAGTTTCTCCTTATGTCTCCAACTCTAATCCATTATCTCATGGACCATTCTAGCTTTCTTACCTTGTTTGTCTCTAACCTCCTACTCCGACGTGAGAAACCTGGCTCTTACCACCCACTGTCCATTTACTTAATTGTTCAGTTTCAGTATACATGTAAAGTGGCTTCACAACTGTCAAACCATGTTTCCAGTGAAAACAACCATATCAGCTACTGTAAGGTGCTGTGTGCTCTTTCCTTTGTCTTTAGTCTTATAGGCTCTACCTGTCTTTAGATAGTTAGTAGGTCAGGACCATTTCCCCCTGCCCCCTTAAGAAAGGTTACTTCATACATTCATAACACAGTTAAATTGTTTTGTCATAATCTGTATTCCATCCTGAGATCCCCTAACCTATTTTTTTTTATGCGTACATATTAAGGTTTACTCTTCGGTGCTATAACATTTTATATACTGAAACAAATTCATAGGATCATGCAGCCACAATTACAGCAGCATACAGAATAGGGTCACCACCCTAAAATATCCTCTCTGCTTTCCCTGTTAAACATCTCCTCCTTGATTTTTTTCTTTTTTTTTTTCAAGTTGTTGTTTTGGCCTACAGCCTCCTAAAAATAGGAAGAAAATTTACATGTGAAAAGCACTTCTCAAACCAATGTAATTTGCAAAAGAGTCTTAAAACATGGGTCCCTCTATTTGAAGAGTCAGGATGTGCTTAGAACAAATCCAAGGACACTGGACAATTAGAACAGAAGGAGAGCAAAAGGAAAATAGGAGAGTGCTCACCATAAATATCATTCACTTTATAACGTGTCTTGAATAAACTATAATGTGTCATTGCTTCAATGTGTAATAAGCCAAGTTCATTCATTCACTAAATGTTTACTGAGCCTTACTATGCGTAAGATATTATTAGGCACAGATAATCTAGTCATATCTAAAACACACCCCCTGGTTTTTGTTTGTTTGTTTGTGGGGTTTTTTGTTTGTTTTTAATGGCCTCGCCCATGGCTTATGGAAGTTTCCAGTCCAGGGATTGAATCCAAGCTACAGCTGCAACCCAAGCCACAGCTGCAGCAATGCTGGATCCTTTAACACACTGCACTGAACAGAGGGTCAAACCCTCACCTCTGTAGCAACCCAAGACACTGCAGTTGGATTCTTCACCCACTGGGCCATGGCAGGAACTCCACACACCCCCTGTTTTAAAAAGTATTTCATCTCCTAGCTCTTCATCCCCAGATTTTTTTACCTTCCAGAGATATTCAGGGATGGTAGAAAGAGCTTCACAGCAGGAAACGTATAAAATCAAATGCTGACTCTGACATTTAGTAACTTACTGATTGTATTATCTTGTGAGGTAAATGACTTACCAAGTTTTTTTGGTTTCCTCATCTATAAAATGAGGTAAGAATATGCACCTCTTAGAGTTGTTGGAAGGACTATAACAGCTTCTGCCCTGAAGAGTGTCTGGCAGGTCCTGACCCCTCCATATGTAGTGTTCTAGTCTAGTCTTCACTATTTCACAGAAGGATAACAACCCATTCACACTTCTTGCAAAAGCAGCACGATTTTGTTCTTCTTTCTCTCCCTTTCTCAGATTAGATCAGAGTGATGAGATAGCCTTGTGAGAGGCAAACCTCTCTAAGCCATCATCTAGGTTATTTATGTCTTTTTAGGGCCACACCTGCGACATATGAAAGTTCCTAGGCTAGGGTCAAATCCAAGCTGCAGCTGCCAGCCTATGCCAAATTCACAGCTGCCAAATCTGAGCCATGTTTATGATCTACACTGCAGTTTGCGACACAGCTAGATCCTTAACCCACTGGGTAAGGCCAGATATCAAACCCAAATCCTCATGGGTACAATCAGGTTCTTAATCCACTGAACTGCAGTGGGAACTCTCTAAGTCACTTGTAAAAAACAAACCCAAGATCCCTAGGCCAGGTCAAAACTGCACTAGAATTTCCAGCATGAGAGATCAGGGCTGGAGAATGTGATGGCCTGTATTAACAAGCATAGAAAGTAATTCTGATCATCACAGAAGTTAGGGAAATACTGGCCTCATCTTCCTAGACTGCGTTCGTTGTTGAGAGGTGCTATGCCCATAAGAGGAAATGGTGAAGAAGTATGGTGCAGAGGTATTGACAATAAGAACTCATTGCTGAATGTGGTGGTGGCATTTAGTGTTCATTGGGTACCACTGTGTGCCTGGCTCTGAGCTGAGTGAACCCTTTAGCGGTATTATCCAGCTGTATCCTCACAACATCTCTATGAGGTGGACACTGTTATTTTTCTCTATTTAGAGATGAGTAAATGAACCTTAGACAAATTCATTCTTTCATTCAAGGTCATCACTAGTAAAGAGTGAAAACTTGTTTTCTCTGGCTTCAGAACCATTTCTCTAAAACACAACAACAACAAAAATATTATGGGCAAAGGGTTGATAGCTGGAGATTTGGTACCAGGCCAAGATTTACTCTTGTCCATATGCTGTAGATAGACTATAAAATTCAAGTATTTGATAAAAGAGTGATTTCAGGTCAGTTATTTCACATGCCTCGGTTTTCCTTTGTATTAAATGAGTAGGAATTGTAACATAATGTAGTTCCCACACTTGCCTGCTCTTCCCTTATTTTTTAATTAGTTTAGGCTATGATTTTTTTAAATTAGTTTTCTATTAGAGAAAAAAAAGTTGAATCTGTAATTTTCGCTTTGATTTTCACAACACAACCTCTTCTGACTAAATGTTTAAATATTCCTTTCAACAGGAAAAAATAATTCTGATTCCAGAGAGACACAAAATTCTTAAATGACACAAAGTTAGCCTAAATAAGATCTTCAAACCAAGCCACTTTGCCTTGCTTGCTTTCTTCCCAAATTCTGTAATAAGGACATTTAGTAAATAGCGTGACTGTGGAGTGTATGTATCACAGAGCTCTTTGTTGAACTGAAGCAAACACTTACCTAGGAGAGACTCTTGGTAAAGCAGTGGAGATAAAGAAAAAAAGATAGGCCATGGTCACTATCTTCAAACTGCTTATCCCCTGGGAACCAATGAGGCAGCCAAGTCAAGTGTGACAGTAAAGACAGATGGTACTTTGCGAGAAATGGGACTCTGTCTGGAAAGAAGAGCTGCATTGATGTTGGCCTCAGAATGTATAGAGGAATTTTGATAGATGGAATATATTGCAAAGCAGCATGAGTGAACCAACAGGGGAGTGAGAAGTCAGAGGATATATTTCAGTCACATCGAGTGGTATCCTCGGTGTGGCTGGATGCCAGTCGTTGTGGGCATAGAGTGGGAGAAATCATAGGAAAGGCAGTTTGGGTAGTATGAGACTTTGTTCTGAATGTGACACAGGGTAATGACTTTGCTGTAGCTGCTGTTTTAGCAAAGAAGTGATACATTCCAAGCTGTGCTTCAGAAAAGTTAAGTATCGAGTTCCCATTGTGGCACAGCGGAAACAAATCCTACTAGTTTCCATGAGGATGCGGGTTCAATCCCTGGCCTCACTCAGTGGGTTAAAGGATCCGGCATTGCCATGAGCTTGGTGTAGGTCGCAGATGTGGCTCGGATCTGGCATGGCTGTAGCTGTGGTGTAGGCTGGCAGCTGATGCTCTGATTCGACCCATATCCAGGGAATTTCCATATGGTGCAGGTGCGTCCCTTAGAAAGAAAGAAAAAGAAAGGAAGAGAGAGTGAGAGAGAAAGAGAGAGAGAGAGAGAGAAAGAAAGAAAGAAAGAAAGAAAGAAAGAAAGAAAGAAAGAAAGAAAGAAAGAAAGAAAGAAAGAAAGAAAGAAAGAAAGAAAGAAAGAAAGAAAGACAGACAAGAAAATAGAAAAGCTAAATATGACTGTAGCAGGCATAGAGGAGAGCTTGGACTAGGAGCTGAGTGAAGATGAGGACATTAGTAAGGAGGTTGTTACTGAAGCCCTGAGAAAGGAGCAGGAGATCTGAATAAAGGGGATTCCGCAGGGGGTGACAAGGGAGGACCTGTGGATGGGTCATGAGCAGACTACGCAGCTGGGTTCCTCTGTGGAGGACAAATGCCCAAAGAGCTCCTCAAG
The DNA here is from genome assembly GCF_054392235.1 of Sus scrofa. NCBI lineage: Eukaryota > Metazoa > Chordata > Mammalia > Artiodactyla > Suidae > Sus > Sus scrofa. The sequence goes on from NC_139398.1 coordinate 74,563,257, forward strand.
GGAGACAGGCTGTGAGCTTCCGAAGTCTGTACTCAGTCACTTCATTAGTCCTGCTTCTTTACTGTACCCAGTAACCACCAGAGAACAAACACAACTTTAGCAGAAGAAGGATGACATTTCAATGCTGCAAACTTGGATTTGTATGTCCAGCTCACCCATTTACGGCTACGTGAACTTAGCAAGTTGTATAACCCCTCTGAGGCTGTTTCCTATTTTAGTGGGTTTGGGGAAAACAGAAAAGAGATTTACAGTGTGGTATATAGTAGGTGTTCAATAAAGGGCAGTTCTCCTGATTATTTGTATCGCAGGTGTTCCCTTGGCATGGAAAAAGTAGTAGAAACCTTGGAGGGCACCATCAGGAACCTTCTGCATGGCATTGTTTTACCCTGACTCCTTTTACTCTCCACTAAACAGAACTGAACACCATTTTTCCCCTTCTTACTTACACATATTTACACCTTATCTGCCAAATGTCCCGTTAGTGAGAAATCGATTTCTCATAGCTCCTTGTTTTCTTTTCCAAATGAGAGAAGATGATCATAGACATTGGGATAAGGGTCAAAACAAAATGAAACATGTTCTGCTTATTCCAAAGCTTGTTTCACCATAACAACCATTATTTTCTCTTACATGTTCAGCAGACTCCTTCTAGCCTCCATTGCCCATTATCATTCCTGAAACAAATTTGATGAAACAACCTCAAACATTTTTAACAAATTTAAACAAAATTCATGGCGTTCCCATGGTGGCACAGTGGAAACGAATCTGACTAGTACCCATGAGGACACAGGTTGGATTCTTGGCCTCGCTCAGTGGCTTAAGGATACAGCATTGCCGTGAGCTATGCTGTAGGTTGCAGATGCAGCTCAGATCCTGCATTGCTGTGGCTGTGGCATAGGCTGGCAGCTGCGGCTCCAATTCGACCCTTAGCTTGGGAACTACCTTATGCCACAAGTGCCCTAAAAAGCAAAAAAACAAAAACAAAAAAAACCCAAAAAAAAATCAGCTCCTGAGTCTCCTGAGTCACTGCTTGCCTCCTCCTTCCAGAAGTAACAACACAGCTCAGAAATAATAACAATGTGTAACATTTACTGAATGCTTGCTTGTTTTAAGCTTTGAACTTTGCTGAAGTCTTACATGATTATCTCATTTAATCATCAGTAAATTCAAATAAGCATGGAACAAATGTTAGTGGTTAGTAATATTGTTGCTACTTTTTGTGGCCTTTTAACTACTGACAGTTGCTTGTTTTTAGGCACTTTTGGTGTCCCTGAACATCTGTCATTGCCTCTTCTCATTGTTCCATCCTTAACAATGGGAAGGGGACAGGCCAAGACCTCTCCACCTGTCATGGATTGAGTAATGCCCGCCGCCCCCTTCTACAAATACTTGAATTGAAGTCCTAACCCCTAATAGCTCAAAATGTGACTGTATTTGGAAAGAAATCCTTTATGAGGTAATTAGTTATATGAGGTCATGATTAGACCCTAATCCACCATGACTGGTATCCTTATAAGAAAAGAGACACCAAGGGTACACATGCACAAAGCAAAGACCATGTGAGGACATGGCCAGAAAGGGCCATCTGCAAGCCAAGGAGAGAGACCACAAAAGAAACCAAGCCTGCTGGCACATTGATCTTGGACTTGCAGTGTCCAGAATTATGAGGAAATGCATTTCTACTGTTAATAAGTCACCCCATCTGTGGTAGTTTTTTACAGCAGCCCTCACAAATGTATACACCATCTGACAACAGGATTTTTCAATTTTACTTATAATTCAGAAAATCTGTAACTATAAGGACCCTGGCTATCAAGTAACTTTAAATGAATTTGTATCATTTTTTTCTAGAGTTTTTAAATTGTTTCTAATTTACACTCTTTGACCAGTGGTCTATTGAAAACTGTGCTGCTTAGTTTCTGAACATTTGGGAGTAGTCTAGTTATCTTTAATGGCTGCTTTCCAGTTTAACTCCATTGTAATAAGAGAACATATTCTCTGTAATTTCAGTATTTTGCAATGTATTGCTTTTGTCCCAGAGAAGCCTAATTTGGTAAATATTCCAAATCCACTTAAAAATAATTTTTATTCTGCATTTTTTGGATATATTTTATAGTTACTTCTGTATCTTGATTTATTTTCTGCTTTTTTATCACTTACTAAAAGAGGTGCGGTAAAATTTTCTGAGTTTGTGTCTTTGCCTATTTTTCCTCTTCTATCCTCTTTTACTTTAAATTTATGTTATTGTTCTGTATAGCACAGGGAACTATATCTGATTACTTCTGATGGAACATAATGGAGGATAATGTAAGAAAAAGAATGTATGTATATGTATAACTGGGTCACTTTGGGGTACAGCAGAAATTGACAGACCATTGTAAATCAACTATAATGAAAAAATTTTTAAATAAATTATATTAGAAGAATGTTCCACATAAAAAGTTTGGGTAGTTATGTCTGTCTATTTAATTAAGTTTTCTATGATTATGAAACATTCTTTTCTATGTTTAGTAACACTTTTAGACTTAAAGCTTTATTTGCCGCATGATAATATAACCACACGTAATTTCTTTTGATTAATATTTGCATGGTATATCTTTTCCATATGTTTAATGCCAAGATCTTGGTGACCTTGTATTTAGAATTCAGCTCTTATAAACCGATATATTCGTTGGTGTATGTGTGTTATGTGTGTTAAGCAAGTCTGAAAATCTTTGTGTTTTACTTGGAATGATACATGCATTTACGTATACTGTAATCATTGCTGTAATTTGGTTTAAGTCTGCTATATTGGCATTCATTCTCTTTCTGTTTCATTTGTTCTTTGTTTATTCCTCTGTTCTACTTCTTTATTAACTGTCTTTTATTATTTCGTATTATTTTAATGTTTCATATTAGTTTATCTCTTCCATAAGCTTTTTGGTTATTGCTGTCTTGCCTTATTTTAGTGGTTACTCTAGTGTTTAGAATATGCATCCTGAACTTAAATCTTCTTAATGTAATTATTAGTACTACTCAAATATTCTAAGTACTTGGCAACAGTTTAACTTTTTTAACTCCTTTCCACCCTCTGAGCTATTGTTTTTATGCATTTTTCATCTACATGTTATATGTAAACTCTGCGACACTTTCAGAATTTCTTGTAGTGTCATGGGATGATGATAAATTCTCTTAGCTTTTTTAAATATAACTCTTAACTTTGCATCTACTTTTGAAAGTTTTCTTGATAGATAAAATTTCTTTTCCTCTTTATGTCGTTAAAATTAATCCATTTTTATGGCCTTGATATTTCTCATTGTGAATTACTATTGTTTTGCTTTGTTTTATTTTTGTCTCTTGCTGCTTCAATATTTTCTTTTGCCTTTGATTTTCAACATTGGAATGATTTATACCAAGTTGTAACTTGTTTTATCTTACCTGGGATTTGCTCCTTTAGTATGTAAATTGAAACCTTAAAGTAGCTGTGGAAAATTTTCAATTATTATCTCTTCAGATAATGCTTTTACCCTTTTGTTTCTCCTCATTTTTCTGGGTCTCTGACATGAGTATTAAAACTTAAACCTCTGCTTCCAAATGTCTCTTATGTTCTGTTCATGCTCCTTTAACTTTTTTCCCTCCAAGTTTGGTTGTATATTTTCTTTTAACCTGTTTTGAGTTTACTAATAGGCATCTAAAAGGCAATCTTCTACTGCTTGCCACCGAGTGTTGTTTAATCCATTCAATGAATTCTTAGTTTTGAGGCTTTTTTCTTGAAATTCTAAAATATTGACCTTTTTATGGATCAAAAATCTCTTGAATGTTTTTCTCTTTTTATCTATATTGTCCATCTTCTGTCCTCTTTGACTTATCATACTTAAGAAATTGTCTGCATTCTCCAAATTCTGGTTTTATCTGTGAGTCTGCATGTATGAATAGCTTTTTTTCTTGATTATCTGTCACATTCTCCTGACTCTTCATGTAAGTAGTAATTGTTTATTGTGTCCTAGATATTGTGTTTGAAAGAGTTATAAACACTGAGATTGATGTTATTTTTCCCCAGAGTGTTTTCTTTTTTCCTCCTTCAGTAACAGGCTAAAAGACTGATCACCTCAACCCAGTAAGAACTGAGCAGAATCAGGACAGCTGCAGCTTTAGTTTCATTTGGTCTGTCTCTGTTTTTAAGGTCTCGTGGGTGAAACTCACTGGGTGTTCATTATAGATACCTCCTGTTAGTGGAACTCTTTTCTCTTAAGAACTACAAGACTGTTTGTATTGTATTATTTCTTTTCTTCCAAGTTCCCTAGTCTTTCATGTCACTTCAGCCTGCTACAAAAGTCCTGTTAGATACACGAAATCAAAAGAGAAAGGAATTGAAGCATATTATAAAAAATATCAAATCACAAGACTTCACTGGTAGCCTAGTGGTTAAGAACTCAATGTCACTGCTGTGACTGTGCAGTTACTGCTTTGGCTCAGGATCACCTTCTTGCCCAGGAACTTCCACATCCCATGCACACAGCCAAAAACAAAAAAAAAAAAGAAATGAAAAAGACAAAGAAAAAGAAATTTATTGAATTAAAAAGAAAGCAGTTGAAGAATGAATAAAGAAAATACAAAATATCCAACAACAAATGAAATAGCAATAATAATTTCTTACCTATTAATAATTACTTTAAATAGAAATAGATTCAATTCTTTAATCAAAAAGCAGTGATTGAATGGATAAAAAGCCCAGGTATATATCACCTCCATGAGCCTCACTTCAGATTTAACAATGCATGTAAAGTGACTGAAAGGCATGAAAAAAATTCCATATAAATGGAAACCAAGAGAGAAGATAAATAACTCTACTTATATAAGACAAAATAGATTTAAAGCAAAAAAAAAAAATTCAAGAAGGCTGCTATATAGTGATAAATGGTATCAATCTGTCAGGGAAATATAACAATTATAAATATATATGCACCCTACATTGGAGCATCTAAATTATAAAGCAAATATTAACAGATTAAAATGAGAAATAGACTGTAATAATAAGAGAAACCTTCGATATCCTACTTTTAATAGTGGATAAATTATCAAGATGTGAACTTTACTTTAGACCAAAAGAACCTAACAGATATATATATAAATATATATAACATTACATCTAAAAACAACCAAATACAGATTCTTTTCAAGTGTATTTGGAACATTCTAAAGGATAGATCATCTTGGTTACAAGACTAGTAATAACAAATTTAGAAAACTGAAGTCATGTCAAGTATATTTTGCAACCATAGTGATATAAAACTAGAAATTTGTAACAAAAGAAAAACTGTAAAAATCATGAGTAAGTGTAAATTAAACAACACACTACTGAACAAACAATGAATCAAAGAAAACATCAAAAGGGAATTTTTAAAAATATCTGCAGGTAATTGAAGATGGAAATACAATATACCAAAATGCATGCAATGCAACAAAAGCAATTCTAAGAAGGAAGTTTATCATGATAAATGCCAAAATTCAAAAACCTCAGATAGGCAACTTATTTCAAATAAACAATTCAAGGAGCTAGAAAGTGAACACACTATGCTCAAAGTTAGCAGAAGTGAGGAAATAAACTGACATAAATGAAATAAATGCCAGAAGAATAGTAAAAAATATAAATAAAACTAAGCTGAATTTTTGAAAATATAAACAAAATTGACAAACTTCCAGCTAGACTAACCAAAAAAAAAAAAAAAAAAAAAAAAAGAAAAAGAAAGAAAGGAGAACTCAAATAAAATCAGAAATGAAAGAGGAGGCATCACAACTATGACTGTAAAAATAGAATCATAAGAGACTACTATGAACGAATAGGCCAACAAACTGGATAGTCTAGAGGAAATACATTCCTGAAAACATACAACTTACCAAATCATGAAGCAATAGAAAATCTGAACAAATTATTATTATTTTTTTGTCTTTTTAGCGATTTCTTGGGCCGCTCCCGCAGCATATGGAGGTTCCCAGGCTAGGGGTCGAATCAGAGCTGTAGCCACTGGCCTACGCCAGAGCCACAGCAACACAGGATCCGAGCCGCATCTGCAACCTACACCACAGCTCACGGCAACGCCGGATCCTTAACCCACTGAGCAAGGGCAGGGACCGAACCCGCAACCTCATGGTTCCTAGTCGGATTCGTTAACCACTGCGCCACGACGGGAACTCCTGAACAAATTATTAATAAGAAGATTTAATCAGCAGTACAAAAATCTCTGAACCCCCCCCCCCAAAAAAAAATGCCCAGGAGCTGTCTTCTCTGATGAATTCTACCAAACTTTTAAAATAGATTTAACACACAAATCCTTCTCAAATTCTCCCAAAAAACTACAGAGACGAAAACATCCCCAAATCCATTTTATGAGACCAGCATTGGCCTAAGTGAAACAAGAGTGCTGCAGGAAAAAATTGCAGTTCAATATCCCTTATTACCATAGATGAAAAAATCCTCGACAAAATACTAGCAAACTGAATGTAATAGGGCATTAATTGTGTATTATACCATGATCAGGTAGGATTTATCCCCAGAATGCAAGGATGACAACATACACAAATCAGTAAATATGACATACCCCGTATAGAGAAAAATCTTGTGATCATCTAATAGATTCAAAAAAAGCGTTTGATGCTTTCACTGACACGTGGAATCTGAAAAAAGGACAGACTGAACTTCTTTGTAGAACAGATGCTGACTCACAGACATTGAAAAACTTATGGTCTCTGGAGGAGACAGTTTGGGGGGTGGGGGGATGTGCTTGGGCTGTGGGATGGAAATCCTGTGAAATCAGATTGTTATGATCATTATACAACTACAGATGTGATAAATTCATTTGAGTAATAAAAAATTTAAAAAAAAGAAAAGAAAATAGAGAAAAAAAAAGCATTTGACAAACTTCAACATCGATTAATGATGAAACTCTTAACAAACAGGGTATAGAAGGAAAGTACCTCAGTGTCATATAGGTCATATATGACAAGCCCACAGACAACACTGTACTCAATGGTGAAAGATTAAAAACTTTTCCTCTAAGATGGGAAGGAATGAGACACTTGTGGACAGTGAGTGGGTCCCACTCTCACTGCTCCTTCAGCATAGTATTAGAAGTCCTAGATAGATCAGTGAGTTTAGAAAAAGAAATAAAAAGCATCCAAATCTGAAAGGAATAAGTAAAATTATCTCTATTTGCAGATGTCATGATCTATATATAGAAAATCCTAGTGACGCCACCAAAAAAATGAGCAGAAGTAATATAAAAATTCAATAAAGTTACAGGATACAAAATCAACGTATAAAAATGTTTCATTTCTACACACTAACAATAAATTACAAAAAAATAAATTAAGAAAATAATCTCATTTACATCAGTATCAAAAAGAATAAAACACTTAGAAATAATTTAACCAGAGATAAAATGTCTATGCACAGGGAACTATAAAATATTCAAAAAGAAGTTGAGGAAGTCACAAATAAATGGAAAGATATCCCACATTCACAAACTGGAAGGATTAATATTATCAAAATGTCCATACTACCTAAAGCAATCTACAGATTCAATGAAATCTCTACCAAAATTCCATGGCATTTTTCACAGATATAGAGCAAACAGTCTTAACATTTTTCTGGAAACACAAAAAACTCTGAGTAGCTAAAGCAATGTTTAGCAAGAAAACCTAAGCTGGAGACATTACACTTCCTGACTCCAAATTATATTATAAAACTATAGTATTCAAAACAGTATGGTACTGGCATAAAAAGACACACTAACCAGTGGAACAGAATCCACAGCCAACAAATAAACCCACACATATATGGTCAATTAATCTTTGACAAGAACACAAAGAACATACAATGGGGAAAATAATCTTTTAAATAGATGGTATTCAAAAAACTGAATACCTACATGCAAAAAAAAAAAAAATGAAACCTCACCCTTCTCCTACACCACTCATAAAAATTAACTCAAAATGGATTCAAAATTTAAACATAAGTCCTGAAACCATAAAACTCCCAGAAGAAAATTTAGGAAGAAAAAATCTCCTTCACAATGATCTTGGCAATAATTTTTTTGGGATATGACTCCAAAAGTACAAGCAACAAAAGTAAAAATAAATGAGATTACATCAAATTTAAAAGCTTCTGCACAGATGAAACCATCAACATAATGAAAAAGCAATCTATAGAGTAAGAGAATATATTTGTAAATCATATATCTGATAATGAGTTGATACCCAAAATAAAGTACTCATTCAACTCAAGAGCCAATAGTAATAATAATAATAATAAATTTAAAAAATAGAGAAATGGAATGAAATAGACTTTTTTTTCCCAAAGACATACAAATGTCTAATAGGTACATAAAAAGTGCCCAGCATCACTAATCATTAAAGAAATGTAAATCAAAACTACAATGAGGCATCAGCTTACACCTGTTAGAATGACTGTCCTTAAGATGATAATGTAACAAGTGCTGGTGAGGATGTGGAGAAAAGGGAATCCTGTACACTCTTGGTGGGAATGTAAATTGGTACAGCCACTATGGAAAAGAGTATATAGAGTTTCCTTAAAAAAATTAAAAATAGAATTACCATATGATCTAGCAATTCCACTTCTAGATATATATATATGTGTATATATATATATATGTACATATATATATATACTAAAAAACACAGTATTTTGAAGAGATATCTGCACTTCTATGTTCCTTGCATTATCTTTCACAATAGCCAATATCTAGAAGCAGCCCAAGTTTCCATCAGTAGGCAAAAGGGTAAAGAAAATGTAAGACACACACACACACACACAGAAGTATTATTCAGCCTTAAAAAAGAAGGAGATCTTGCCATTTGCAACTACCTGGTTGAACCTGGAGGATATTATGCTGAGTGAAACAAGCCAGACATAGAAAGATAGTTACTGCATGATGTCTCATATGTAGAATCTACAAAAGCCAAACTCATAGTAACAGAGAGTAGAGTAGTGGTTATCGTTAGCTTGGGTGGAGGGGTAGAGGGTGGGGAGAAGGTGATCAAGTTGTATAAACTTTCACTTATATTATGAACAAGTCCTGGAGACCTAATATAAAGCATTGTGACTACAGTTAATAATACTGTATCATACTATTAGTTAAATTTTCTAGAAGAGCAGATATCAAGTGTTCTCACCACACACACACACACACACACACACACACACAGACACCTTTTGAGGTGATTATAGGTATGTTAATTATCTTGATTGTAGCAGTCATTTCACAATATGTATGTATATCAAAACATCGAACTCTACTCTTTAAATACATACAGTTTTTATTTGTTAATTATACCTTAATAATGCTGGGAGGAAATGTCCTGGTGACACAATCAGGCAAGATACAGGAAGCCTTCTAGTTTTCACAATGCCACAGCAGAAGCTCTCCTGTTTCTCTTTGTCTGAAAGGCCCTTCTGGCAATAGTTAGCCCGTCTAACAGCCTGCTCCCAGACTTGGAAAATCCTCATAGAAAAAAGAAAAGGACTTTGATTTCTGCTTCTCTAGAAGAGGCTCTTTCCTCTAGGGAATTCTAAGTATCTATCTTTGTTCCCATAACTCTTCAAAGTCTTTTTAAAAACAGTGCTTCTCAGTATTGATTCTATTATGTGTGGTTGTTGAACAGAACCAACAGCTTCTTCGTACATGTACTTCCTTTATCCTGCTTGGAAACAGAATTTCTATGATAAATTTGAGATGGGAAACAATTTCTGCAATGAATTTCTCTCCAAAACTTCCCTCTCAGCTCATTACCAAATCTCCATCCTAAAGATCACAAGCACTTTGTGCGTATTAAATACAGCTAGATACTGTATTAAGAATTTCAGATAATACAAACATGTGCAATAAATATACATCCCTTGCCATTATAGAGTGTACAATTAAGTGAGAGAGTTACTTTTTTGTTGTTGTTAATCAGCACACAATTCAAAAATTAAGTGCTATGGAGAAATAGCATGGGTAAAAGATCCCAAGAGGCTGCTGATTTAGGTTACAGGGTCAGGTAAATCCTCTCTGAGGAGGCAACTAAATTGAGACTTGAAAAATAGGAAGATTTTATTCCAGAAAAGAATAGAAGCAAGATCATTTCCAGGAGACTAAACATCATATACCATAAAGTGGGAGTTGGAAAATGCAATATTGTGGTTTGTAATACGAAATGAATATTTAGTCTCTAACCCCATTTCTGGTACAGAACTCCTAAAACACTTGAAATTTCCTGGGAGGAGAACAATAAAGATTCTTTTGTTACGTTAATGAAGTTACTTTTGGACCACACCCAAGGATGGGGGCTGGATGCCACTGAAAATCAACCACAGGATGAGAGATCAAAACTTTGTCAATTCCACCTTCCTGACCTCCAGGGAAAGGAGAGGGGCTGGTGATTGACCAATGGCCAATGAGTTAATCAATCACACCTGTGTAATGAAGCCTCCCATAAAAACCCCAAAAGCATGGGTTTGGAGAGCTTCAGGGTTGGTGAATGAATGGTACACTCAAAGAGAGGAAGAGCCCTCTGTGCGCCTCTCCGTATCTTGCCCGGGGCATCTCTTCTCTCTGCCTGTTCCTGAGTTGTATCCTTTAATAACAGCCCCATAATCTGGTAAGTAAAATATTTCTCTGAGTTCTATAAGCTGCTTTAGCAAATTTATCAAACCCAAGGAGGGAGTCATTGGTCAGAAGTTGGTCAGAAGCTGCGGTGATAAAGTGGGCTTGTGACTGGCTTCCAAAGGGGCTGTGACTGGGGGGGCATTCTTGTAGGACTGAGCTCATAACCTGTGGGATCTGATACTATCTCCAGATAGTGTCAACACTGACTTAAATTGTAGGACACTGAGCTGTTGGCTGGAGCAATGCTTAGTTTGGAGGGAAAAAACCTCACTATTTGGTGACCGTTAAGTGTCAGAAATGACGTGTTCTCTATAGGCAATAAAGGAAACACAGGAGGTGGAAGACTGAGTTTTTATTATACAGATGTTGTCTTTGTCAAGTCTTTGAAACCATGCAAGCTTGAGTGAGAAGGAACATGCTGGGAGAGAAGCTAGGTCATATAAAGCCTTATGATCAGTCATGGTCTTATAGTTTATTCATTGAATAGTTTTAAGCAGTGAAGTACCAATGTGTGCTCTGTGGAGAATGGGTTGGAAAAGAATATGACTGAACCCATGTAGGTGGATTAGGGGGCTATTGAAAGTGTCCACATGAAAAATTACAATGACTTGGATTAAGGTGGTAGCTGGGAAGGTAAATAACTGATTGCATTTTGAAGTATGTTCTGTGGCTCTGGCGTAGGTTGGCGGCTACAGCTCCGATTAGACCCCTGGCCTGGGAACCTCCATATGCCATGGAAGTGGCCCAAGAAATAGCAAAAAAAAAAAAAAAAAAAAGGTAGAATTAATAGGACTTGGGCATGGAGTAAACAGGGATATGATAGAAAAGGAGGTATCAAAAGTTTTGGCTTCAAAAATATAAAAGCTTGTATTTTGTTTATACGCATTTTACAAAATACTTCACATGCATTATCTGACTCAATTGCTCCAATAACACCATGGGATCAATATGATTACACCTTTCACAGACAAAGAAAAGAAGGTTCAAATGAGTCAAGTGGACTGTCTGTTGTTAATCTTTCAACCCACAGCTGAGACCAGAACCAAATTCTGTAATACAGATCTTCTTCCACTTAAGATGGTGGTTACATCCTGATAAATCCATTTTAAGTTGAAAATGTCGCTAGTTGAAAATGCGTTTAATAAATTTAACATACCAAACATCATAGCTTAGGTTAGCCTACTTTAAATGTGCTCAGAATATTAGCCTACACTTGTGCAAAATCGTCTCACACAAAGCCTATTTTACAGTAAAGTGTTGAATATCCCATGTAATTTATTGACTGCTGAAAGAAAAAAAACAGCATTGTTGTGTGGGTACAGAATGTTTGTATGTGTATCAGTTGTTTGCCCTAATCATGTGGCTGTCTGGGAGCTGTGTCTCACTGCTTTTGCCCAGCATCACAAGAGATTATTGTACCATTTATCACGAGCTGAGGAAAAGATCAACATTCAGAATTCAAAGGATGGTTCTACTGAATGCAAATTGCTCATACCACCATGAAGTTGAAAAATCAAACGTCAAACCATTGTAAATTGGAGACTGTCTCTACTGGTCCAGGGTGGTTTTTTTGTCCTACAGAGCTGTCCTCCCTCAGTATGTGTTTAGGACATACAAGAGAAGACTCTTGTGCAAATATCAGAAAGTTGCTACTTCTGCCATTGTAGATATTTCCCTCGCTTCAAAAGTCCCAGCCAAAGCCATCACCAAGTAATTCAAAGCCAATAATCCAGAGCCAATAATATTGGATGAATGTTATTGACAACATCACAATCTTTCACACCTTGAACTTTCATGATCTCATTGGTCCTAATAATCCTTTGAAATAGACAATTAATCCTTTTTTAGAGTTAAGGAAACAAGCACAAAAAGAATAAGTAATTTGCCTGAGCTGACAGAACTAGTAATTGGCCAAACCAAGATATACCAGAGTTTACATTATGCTGCCCATGATGAACTCAAGAAGAAAATTCAATAGTAAAAGCACAGAAGCAAGACCATGTGACTGTACAAAACTGAATCCTGATTCAAAATACAGGTATTCCAGGGTTGATTTTGTCACCAACTGTGTCCTTTAGTCCATTTCTTGTCCCTCAACTCCTGTCTCACCCATAGCCTCAATTTCAATCTATAAAGTGAGAGGCCTTCATTATGTTGTTTCTAAGGCTCCTTTTGGGTCCTTTTGTTTTTCCTGTCAGTTTGCAGGTAACCATATATTAAGAGTCAGTTAATATAGTTTGCCTGCCAGTCTCCTCACTGGCCATTCCTACCCAATTTTCTTTTTCTTTTTTTGTCTTTTTTGTTTTTTAGGCCCACACCGGCAGCATGTGGAGGTTCCCAGGCTAGGAGTTCAATCAGAGCTGTAGCCACCAGCCTACGCCAGAGCCACAGTATTGCAGGATTTGAGCCGCCTTTGCAGCCTACACCACAGCTCACAGCCACGCCAGATCTTTAACCCACTGAGCGAGGCCAGGGATCGAACCCGCATCCTCATGGATGCTAGTCGTGTTCGTTAATCACTGAGACACGAAGGGGGACTCTGAATTTTCTCTTCAGGCTTGGAAACCTCCCACTACCCGAGACTTTCTTAGACAGTTCTCAGCTGGCTTCCAGAGTGTTCAAGAAACATCAGCTTGGTTGATAGCTTGGCAATTAACATCCTGCTAGCACAATCTCTGTGTTAACGTGCTAAATTGCAGAGGGTGTTTATCATATGTCAGGCTGACAGCCTCCTGCTGTTGGCTTTGATTTGCTAAATACCTGCAAAAATTAGGTGCCTGGAACACCTGGTCCACAGAGCTGGCAGCACAGTCTAGCTGCAGGCAGCATATCGAGAGGATCCAGGGTGCCTAGCTGTGTCACTCACCCACCCCTCTGCTTTTCTGAGAGAAGTGAAGAGAAAGGGGGCAGAACCTTGCATGAACTGAGATAGAGACCTTAGTCTGGATGGAAACTAACTCAGCTTAACCAGGGGAGGTGGGAACCCACTCCCATCCCTCTGCCTTGGCTGATGCTATCCTGATAAACTAATAAACAATTATGGTGTATTGGGATCAATGCCAAATACATCACCTGCACAAACTTATTTAATCTTTACAGCACCCCAGGAGTTTAAATAACTTGCTCCCAGTCATCTAGCCATTGGGTAGGATTGCAGAATTAGATTTTCCTCCTTCAAATCTCACCTCAAGCCTGAGAATTTACCATCAAGGTCTCCTAATCCCTCCCTTATCCTACCCCACCCTCTTCACATCCCCTATGACTCCTGAAATGTAGTAGTGAGTTAGAGAGTAAAATACTTTCTGCTGTGTTTTTCTTCTCACTTATATAATCCCACTGCTTAATTAAAGCGCAATGGTCCTGAACCAGACTGTGAAGATGCAATTTAGACAATGGTATTAAGAGATTTGATGAGCAGCCAATCCAAACATTCTTTCGAGACTATTATCTCTATTTCGTGCTGACTCTGGCTCCATTCTGTCCCAGTCTCTGATTTTAGAAGTTGAAAGACAAGGGTCAGTTGATTCCGTTGGACATAGTATTTTATTGAAAACACTGAAACACCAAAAACCAAGTACCACTGCTAATACTCTAGTGTGTTGAGGTCAGATATGAGAATTTTGTTTTTTACATATGTAAACTCTGCCCCCTTAGGCAATTTACTCCTCTGAGTCTCTGTCCTCTGTAAAATGAAGATCGTATAGTACTGATCTCAGAGGCTTGTATGAGGATTAAAATGTACACTTCCCAGGAGAGAGGAAGCATGGGATTGTGAGAATACAGGTGCTTTTGAATCTTTTCTCTTGAGACTTCAATAAGTCACCCAGTGTCTGTGAGTCCAGGTTCTCCACCTGTGAGTGGGGATAAGAACAGTGCTTTAAGGGTGGTGTTAAGAACAAAATGAAATAATGGACTAAAAATGCCCAGAGCACCAATTGCCATACATTATACTTTCTCTGTTAGTACAGTTCCCTCTTGACACATTCATATTTTAATTTCTTAATTTCATATACTCGCATATAAACTAGATGGCTTTATCAAGTCAGAAAAAATATTAATTAGGTTGATGAACATAAACATCACTCAGGAGCTCAGTGGGTTTGCTTTCTCTTTGGATCAACTTTCATAGTTATGATTTTTGGGCACCAGCCATGCAGATACATGTGGATCATAAGTAAGACTGAGCAAACTGCTGTAGTTGAATAGTGTCCGGCTGCAGTTCACAATGACCAAAACGGCTCATGAATGACAGGGAGTAGATACCATCACAGCCTATTGATTGTGTGTGTGTACGAAGATTGGTGCAATTTTCTCTTGAATATGCTAAGCTGGACTAAGAGACATACCAAGGCCAAGTTTGTTCAGTGGGGGTAACTGGTACCCTTTCCAAGATAGGGCTTTTGTATCAGGACCTTAAGTTCCCACAGTTGACGAAATACTTCCCACTGTTTCTCAGTTATTTTATTCTCCTTCAAGGTAAAGTTATTTGACTTATTCTTCAATTGGGAATAGGCAATTGTAGCTCTTGGGAAGGATCAAAAAATGTTTCCATGCTGGTTTAATATAAAAATGTAGTTGTTATGGCCCTTGGGAGAAGGTAGCTGGAATTTGCAGAACACATGCACAGAATTTTTCTTTAGCCCTCTCTAAGGAGTCTCTTCTGATGAGACACGGAGATACCTATTTCCTCCAGGAGATATCTGCACATATGAGGGAACTGGAAATAGGCAGATTTTCTCTTCTCAAAAGCTAACTTCTAGGCCAGGAGAGAAACATGGTAACCTCAGCCCCCTAACAAGAGAAAGCCTAGTAAGTCAGTGGCCAGTATTAAAATGACAACGTGAACGGCTGAGACATTGTAGCAAAACAGAAGGATCTGTTGAAAAAAAGACATAGTGATGATCAGAGAAAAGTTCTGGGTTTAGATTCAGAGAGACCTTGATGACACTCCTGCTGGGTGACCCTGGGTAAGTTGTCCATCCTTTCAATGTGAGCTTATTTTTATGTAAGAAGTGATACTAATGTCTACTTCAGCAGGATTTTGTGAGGATTAAGTGAGATAATATACACAAGCTTCCTAGACCTATGTCTGGCACAGAGCAAGGACAAATTCATGGTAACTTTTTTCCTTCTTGAGCCCTTCTGGGGAAAGGAGGGTTCTTTCCAAGTGTCGCCTATTTTAAAGTTTGTCCTCATCCTCCATGTTTAAAAGGAACAATCAAACTTGGGTATTAAATGATACTAAGGTGTTTTGTTGAACATTTGTTACATTCAGGCATAAAGCCAAGTGATTGACATGTATCCATCATTAAGCCATACCTTTCTTTATCACCTCCTTTTTTCAGAGTAATAACCTATATGGGAAAAAGAATCCAACACTAGGTCCTTCAACCCACTGTGTCAGGCCAGGAATCCCATGAGCAACCCCGCAGCCACCTGAGCTTATCCCTCTGTATCACAGCGGGAACTCCTCCTATAAAATATTTTAAAGAAAGAAACTGAAGCTGTAGCTTTAAGTAACTCCATCAGTGACCTAGTTACAAAGTAGCAGAATCAGGATAGAATCCAGGTCTACCAGGAAAGCCAGCAGGTTCAACAACTGTACTTTTCAGCTACACTGAATCCTTGGCTGCAGGGCCTCATTTATCCCTACACTTCTTATTTCTTTTCCTGACCTCTTTTTAGCATCTTTTCTACAGTGAAGCCTTAAGTCATTTGAGATTTGTAAGCATTGTGATGTTAAGACTACCACTGTGCTTTGTTCAGCAAATACTTGCTTCATATCCAATGTAAGTGAATGGTGCTATGGGTGTGTTTAAACTACTTAAGGAAGCAAAATGTCCTTAAGCATCCTCAAGGACAGTAGAAGTACTTAATCACATCCATAGGCTGAGCATCATTTTTCATTTGTCATTAAATCGCATCCCCTCTACTGGGCAAATGCGTGTCCATCCTAACTCTATTCCTGTCTGTCTGTGACACCAAGCTAGAAGTAGTTTTAGACTTTACCTTATCTCCTTCACTTTCCACCAGAAAACATTGGGCCCCCTAGAGGTTCACAGTAGCAATATAAGAGTAGTGGTGGCAGCAGAAACAACAGCCACAGTCATAGTGAACTCACTAAGAATTAGACAGAGTGCTGTGTGCATTATTTGCACTTTTGCATTTAGTTTTCACAAATAGCTATGGAAAACAGGCATTTCTATCCTCATCTATAGGTAAAGAAACAGAATTTAGATAATTCATTCAAGGTCGATTAGCGAAGAAGTAATGACACTAGAGTATTTATTTGCACAATGTGTACAACTGATAATATAAAATAGCACCTCAAACAGGTATTGTCACATTGGATTCCCTCATACTACATGAGTTTGGTGGGTGACTATTTTCTGACCTGTTTAATACCTTATAAGTGAGGCAGATAAAATTATAAAGCATAAAAATGAGGAGAACAATGGTAAATGAGGTTATTTGAATTTCTGTGAAGAATTGGGACAGGGATCAGCAAACTATGGTCTGTGGGCCAGATTCACACCATCACTTGTTTTTATAAATAAAGTTTTATTGAAACACCATCAAACCCATTCATTCATATATGACCTATGGCTGCTTTTAGGCAACGATGGCACAGATGAATAGTCCCAACCACTTTATGGTCTGCAAAAGCAAAAATATTTATCATTTGTCTCTTAACAGAAAGTCTCCTGACCCCTGGCTTAGAACGTCACCTGTTCTAATGATGTCCTATGTTCCTCCCAGATCACATGCCAGCCTCCCACTGCTCCTCAGAGGTAACTGCTATTCTAAATTTTGAGTGGTCCATTATCTTGCATACCATGAAAAAGTTTTTGCACATATATATTTTTCTATAATGCTTTATATAGTTTGATTGCTTCTTTTTTAAAAGGAATCTCTATTGAAGTACACAGAAGTGCACATATCAAAGGTTGCATCATGCTGAATGTTTACAGAGGAAGAGCAGTACTAGTGGTGATAGTTGGGTGGTGGCAGAGGTATTACTCCCATGTAACCACCACCCAGATCAATATAAAAAATACTACCAGGACCTCAGAACACACTCTCATCTATCTCCCCAGTCGTTATACCTTTCTGAAAGTAAGGACAATGATGCTATCTATTATCTATCCATTAGTTTTGCCACTTTTTTATGAAGATGAAACTATTGATTATGTAAACTTCTATTTGGCTTTTTTGCTTAATATTGTGTTTGTGAAATTCAGCCCTGTGATTGCATATAGCAGTAATTTGTCAATTTTCACTACTCTAGTATAACATTATATGACTATACCACAGTGTTCTTAGTATTTTAAGTATCATTCAGTTGTATTTTTAATTTCTGTTAGGATTTTATTTTCTGGTCTCAAGACAAAAAAAAATTAGAGGTGTTTTTTAAGTTTCCTTTAGGGTTAGTTATTTCTTTAAGCCTATCCCTTTTAAGAAGTTATTTCTAAATGCAATGTGATTATGTAATATGTTCTAATAGTGCACATGTTCAGAGGTATATTGATAATTGCTTTATGGCCTAGTATTAGGTCTATTTCATGAATATTCCATAAGTGTTTAAAAATATTATTCTTTAGTTGTTAGAAGCAGAGCTCTTTGTACATTTGTTATAGACAGCTTGTTATGTGTGTATTCAAATTTCTATATCCTACTAATTTTCCGTCTGCTTGTTTTAAAATTAAGAAAGATATATCGAAAATTTCTACCATGATGGTGGATCTATCTATGTGCTCAGGTAGTTGTATCATATGTCTATATGTCTGTTTATATATGTCTGTATGTATAGATAGAATATTTTATTACCTATATACCATTTCGAGATTATTATATCTTCTTGGTAATTAAGCCTATCATTTAATCGTGATTTACTTTATCACTAATCATGCTCTTTATTTGTCTTAAAGTACAATATGCCTTATAACTCAGCTTTCTCTTGTTTAGTACTTGCCTGATATGGTAGTTTCCATCACTTTTGTTTCAATCTTCCTAAGTCTAATGCTTTAAATGTCTTTTAAATATCATAGAATTGGATTTTTAAATATTTAGTCTAATATTCTGTGTCTTCCAGATGACAGGAATGATTCATTGTAACTGTTATTACTAATATATTTGCACTGTATTCTAACATTTAATTTTATGCTTTTCCCTCTTTTTTTCTGTGATTTTTAGTCTATCTCCTTTACTATCAATCTTTTTTATTGACTAAGATAGTTATTTATTTTCTTTCTAAATGCATTTCTTCACTTTTATTCTTTTCATAACAATATACTCTATTTCTATTTTTTTACCCTTAACATTTTACCATGAATACTTAGCCTAAAATGAAATCAGCAGAACAAAAAAATCCTTCTCAGCTACCAAAATCCACTCCATTTAAAAAGCTATTGAGTTATAAATGATGATTTTATCTTGGTCTTCATTAATAATATTTTACTATCTAAAACTTCCAAAGGGAATCCCTAATGTGTCCATTTTCAGGGCCTAAGAGTGATAAGGACATAGTAATTTATATTTCTTCCTTTGCTTGTTCCTTTTTAAAAATGTTAAGAGTTATTGGAACTTAAATGCATACTTTGATTAAGTAAAAACAAACAAACAACAAAAAAAATTTTTTTAACCAGACTGTGAGGTTTCAAAGTAGGTGTAAGACTCAGACAAGGCATTAGGCTCATATTTGGATTTGGAACATGACAGAGGCAAGGCCACTGTGCACACACAAATGATTAAACATAGCCTCCTCTGCCTGACCTGTGTGATTCACCTCTGAAATGATAAAAATGCATGAAGAAACACAGTCACTACTGCTTGAGACCATACATTGGAGAAACAGCCCCAACTTCCTTAATCTTTCCAGAGAATCATCCAGCACAAGCCAAAATTGTACAAGAAGCTCTTCCCAGCCTCCTCTCCCCCTGCTAGGATGTCTCCATTGTTTCACTGGACAGTGTCTTCCTTTGCTGAAGCACATTAAATAAATCAAACTTTTTTGCGAGGTGTTCCTGATGACTTTTAGGCAGTGGGCTTCAACAACTTTCATCTCTATATTTTAAAATAACAAGTGAAGGAGTTCCCTGGTGGCTCAGTGGGTTGAGGATCCAACCTTTTCACTGCTGTGGGTCAGGTCACTGCTGTAATATGAGTTTGATCCTTGGCATGGAAACTTCCACATGCTATAGGGGCAAAAATATATATGTCATCAATTGTGATGGAACATGATGGAGGATAATGTGAAAAAAAGAATGTATATATACATATATATATATATAAAACTCAGTCACTTTGCTCTAGAGCAAAAATTGACAAAACATTGTAAATCAACTATATTAAATTTTGTAAAAATAAAAGTAAAATGATAAGTGAAGTAATGCTGAAATAACATTGGCATATCTTTTATTCCAATTTAACAAACATTCTAGAATAACCTTTATAGAAAACCAAGTTGTTTTAATAAAACTGGCTTTTGGTGGTAGGGTTGAAAAAGCATTTTGAAAATCATACTTTGTACTTTAATAACGTAAAGAGAATGTGGGAGTATAGAAAAATAATCCAAAGATCAAGCTGTAGGGTATAATCCATCATAATTGTTCCTCCTGGGTGACTTATCTATACTAAATCTTATTTGTCTCCATTTGTGAAATGGGCATGTTAATAACCTACCCACCCATCTCCCAGTTTTACTGAGAAGAGAACATGGGCACATGATTTAACATTTATTTACAGAAATCTATCACTGCTGTAAGTGAAATCTGTACAATAGCAGCAGTTCTTGCTTTGCTGCATTCTAAAATCACCTGGTGAATTTTTAAAAATACTACCCCTATCAATTTTATCAGAATTCAGAAGGTGAGACCTGACCCAGAAGAACCAAAATAGTGTTGAAGGAGAACCCAACTTCAGGTCTCATTTTAATGCTGCGGTTATCAAGACACTGTGGTACTGGCAGTAAGTAAATAAATAAGTAAATAATCAGTAGTTTTAAAAATACTTCAGATGATTTCATTGGGCAGCCAAGTTTGAGAACCAGTGGGTAAAAGCAATGTTTTACAAACCTTAATGATAACACAATTTATTAAAGTGTAGTTGATTGACAATGCTGTACCAATTTCTGCTGTACAGCAAAGTCACACAGTGATACATATATGTATATGCCTTTTCTTAAATTATCTTCCCTTATGGTCTATCCCAAGAGACTGGATATAGTTCCCTGTGGTATACATTAGGACCTTGTTGCTTATCCAATCTAAATGCAATAGTTTGCATCTACTAACCCCAATTCCCCATTCATCCCACTCCCTCCCCTCTTGCCCTTGGCAACCACAAGTCTGTTCTCTATGTCCGAGAGTCTGCTTCTGTTTTGTACATAGGTTCATTTATGGCTTATTTTGGATTCCATGTATAAATGGTAACAAATGATATTTGTCTTTCTCTTTCTGACTTATTTCACTTGGTATGAGAATATCTAGGTGCAACCATGTTGCTGCAAATGGCATTATTTTGCTCTTTTTATGGCTGAGTAGTATTCCATTGTATGTATGTACCACATTGTCTTAATCTATTCATCTGTCAATGGACATGTAAGTTGTTTTCATGTCATGACTGTTGTGAATAGTGCTGCAATGAACACAGGAATGCATGTATCTTTTTGAATTGTAGTTTTGTCTGGATATATGACCAGGAGTGGGATTTTTTGATCCTACACTAGTTCTGTATTTAGTTTTCTGAGGTTCCTGGGCATAATATTACTGTTTCTCCTAGTGTTTGTACCAATTTATGTTCCCATCAACAGTGTGGGAGGGTTCCCTTTACTCCACACTCTCTCCAGCATTTGTAGACTTATTAATGATGGCCACTCTGACCAGTGTGAAGGGATACCTCAAATTTTGATCTTGATAAATCGCAGACTCTGATCCAGAAGGTATGTGGATGGGCCTGATAATTAAATTTTTAACAAGCTCCTAGATGATGTAGATGTTGCTCATCCATGGGCTATCCATTGGTTATGGAATAAAAATGGTAAAAAAAAAATGGTTTTAGAAGATTAAAGGAAAATAAAAGTTACAAATGCTTTCCTAGTTCAAGTTGACAGCAAAAGCTAACATAAAATCTTGGGCCCCGAGATAGTCAATACCAGACAAAATGGCAAGGAAAAAAATTTGTGTTCAAAAATATTTTGTGGTTACAATTTCTCCCTGTCTATCCCCTCACTTTCCCCTTAGATTAAGAGAGAAATAGTCTATAAAACTAAGTGCACAATGAGAAAGAAAACAGAAAAAGGACAAAGACTGAACATTATAATGAATTTGCTTTATAAGGAATTAAAAGAGAATTTAACTGTTGATGAAAGTTATTTTCACTTTGGCACAATGAAAAGAATGATTAATATGTATACTTAAATTGTGCTGTTTGAGCAGTACTTTTATAAATAACATACTATTAAAAAAAAATAGCCAGTGTACGTTAATGCCCTGTGAAGTGTCCTGAGTGTACCACAGATAAATGCTTTAGTAGGTGGAAAATCATAAAAAGAAACTGGAAAGACTCTAAACATTAATGAACCTTCACCATCCAGTGAGGTTAAGTAAATGTGTACTTTAGGAAGTTCCGCAACTCTAACCAAGACAGCCCAGAGACCAGTGAAATGGTTTTATGCACAAGCCCCCCGCCCCAAAAAAAAAAGATTATTCCCAATTATTATCTACCAAAATAGTACTTCTACAAGGTTTCAATATTGAGTACTATTGTCATGATACAGAGAAGCTCCAATCCCTACCCTTAAGTAACTCATAAATCTAGTAAGGATATTGTAATATATCTGGAAATTAGATGGAAATTAGATGCTTTAAATATCTCCTATGAGCTGGGTTATTTGGTCCTGGGCTTACTATTTATTTTCTAACTACCTCTCAGAGTTTTGCTGATTATAGATGGCCCTCTTTTAATCCTGCTAATGCAATACCCTTTGAGAATAAAAGGAATTAAAATAATAGAGTAGGAAGTTCTTTTATTGTCTCAATCTGTTCAGCTTATGACCTGTTTCAGCAGAGCAAGACCCACTGTTGATGAGATATTGGCAGACACACTGATGTGAAGCTTTGTAATTTTCGAGAGAGTATCATCTGGGCTGCAGATTCACAATGAAAAAAAAGGTTTATTGTCCTAAGAAATTAAGAGGATGGAATGGAGGCACTGGAATTTGGAGTTGCTTTTTTCCCAAATCTGATGATCCTTCTTCCCTTGCAACAGTCAAGTTTCTTGTTCATGGCTTTCCTTGCTGTGGAAGAAGCTCTATGTTGATGGCAGAAATGGAAAATTTCTCAGGCAAGAGTACACAGACTCCTACTGTTCTTACCCAAAGGTCATCTGTTTTTCAAATATAAGTACTTTCAGATTGCTACATGCCTTTGGTTGCTGCCCAGACAGCTGAAATTGTTGTTTTTGTCAATTTTATATAGTTTTAGAGTTGCTTTTTGAGAAGAAGGTTTGATGACCTCCCAACACAGCTATTACTAAAAGCCCTTCCCCACCCTCTTTTCTGAAGGATGACAAGAACTCTTCCTTACTGAGAAGGACCTGTTACAATTAGTCTTGGAATCAGAACAGGTGTTCTAGATGTCAGCGAATTCTGTGGCCTTTGAAGATTTCCCCATCCTTCCTGGAGCCACTCCCAGGGATCAGATTTAGTGATGACCATGTTCTTGTTTCTTTCTGGGACTGAAAACAAGGGAGGAATTGATGATGAAATTATCACAAAGAAGACAACTAGTATAATTAAGTAGCTGAAACAGGACTGTGTAATCAGCTTGATCTGGATTCAAATCCTGGCCCCAACCCTTCAAAGCTAGGAACTTTGACTCTCTGAACTTGAGTAATTTCATCTGAAAAATGGGTTCACGATAGTATCTTCCTCACACTGTCTGCTGGCTGGGTCAAGTGACCTAGGTATGTGAAATGCCTACTGTAGAGGCCACAAACCACAGTGCTCTCATGCTCAGGAGATACCTACAATTTCACTATGAGCTACCATTGAAAACCAGTACACACAAGCCTGAGTATGATGACAATGAGGTAAAGGAGAAACAGTAAGGATATATATATATATATATTTTTTTTTAAGGGCTGCACCTGAGGCATATGGAAGTTCCTAGGTTAGGGGTTGAATCAGAGCTACAGCTGCCGGCCCACACCACAGTCACATCAATGCCGGATCTGAGCCTTTTCTGTGAACTATACCACAGGTCACAACAACGCTGGGTCCTTAACCCACTGAGTGAGGCCAGGGATTGAACCCAGATCCTCATGGATACTAGTCGGGTTCGTAACCCACTGATAACTCCAAGGGGAACTCCAAGCATAGGGTATTTTGGAGCATCTGCTATTCTCTGTCTATCTGGTTTAATTTAGGTGAAATGAGCCCCATCTCCAGGACTCATTGCCACCACTGTCAAAAGAAGGAATCCCATCAAATCATTTCTGAGACCCCTTCAAGTGCTAATATTAATAAAGTTTGTGAATCCTTCCCTCTGGTTCACCACCAAATACCGTTCATTTGAAATTGATCATATACTATTTCTGAGTCTCTACCCAGCCATAGTATGTTTGTTGTGGGCATGGGCTCTTTTGATTATTTTTGTTCTATCCTAAACTATTAAACATTCTCTTGGGATTTTAAATGTGATAATCTACCTCTCTATGCTCCAAGTTCTGAACCAATTAAGAAATTGGGAAATATATGTAGGAGTCAGATAGGGATCTAGATATGTTTCTCCCCCTTGTCTCACAGATGTAAGCTGGATTGGAACATAGGGCTTTGGGGTTAAAGTGGGCTTCCCACTCACTCTCTAGTGAATTGAACTTTTCCACCCAGTCATCATAGATTAGACTCCTAGAAACCTCACCCTTGAGAACATTGCCTTCCTCCTTGCACCTGCTGCAGGAAAAGAAGAAAGCAAGCACAGGAAGAGGCCAGTGACCCAAAGTGAAATATACACACTCAAAAGGCAGTGCTAACTTCTGCTAAAAAATTCCCTAGCACCCCTTTCCTCGATATTACCAATCCGAAAGTCTCTCTTTTCTCTGTGCTTATGCCAGGAGTGATCTTCTAATTGCTGGTTTCTCCTGTGGAGAGAAGAGGGGTAATCTCTACATCACTGGAAGAAAGGAATGTGTTCCTCTTTGCACAAGGAAAGTGCCTAGTAAATATCAATGATTCCCATGGTCTGCATTTACATATAGGAGACACATTTGGGAGTTCCCATTGTGGGTCAGTGGTTAACGAACCTGACTAGCATCCATGAGGATGTGGGTTCGATCCCTGGCCTTGCTCAGTGGGTTAAGCATTTGGCATTGCCATGAGCTGTGGTGTCAGTCGCAGACATGGCTTGGATCCCCACATTGCTGTGGCAGTGGTGTAGGCTGGCGCCTCCAGTTCTGATTGGACCCCAGCCTGGAAACCTCTATATGCCATAGGTGCAGCCCTAAAATGACAAAAAGACAAAAAAAAAAAAAAAACTAAACTAAAACACATGTTTGTCACTCTTTACCACATCATCAAACTTATTTGTGTTATGAAAAAATTAAAATTGTATATGGTCATACTTAATGATAAGAAACCCCACCCTTCATTTTCAAAAGAATGGTCTCCAAAGAACCATTGATCTGTCTGTAATGGAGTCAATTCTGAAAGAGACTGAATGTGAATAACTGTCACATCTAAGCCTAGATGGTGAAAGAGAAAACCATTCACATCTATGGCAAATAACACAGAATGGCTAGTGAATGTGTGTGTGTCTTTCTGCTTAGCCACTGTTTAAGTCAGTTACTTAAAGACATAATTTTTTGCAATACAATCTTATTTCTAAATGAATTGTTGGATGTAACTCCAGTACAAAAAAAAAAAAAAAGTGAAGTGCCTTCATTGCAGCTGCCTGGGTCTGCCTTGGGTTCCAGGGCGCGAGTGACTTACTAGCAGAGATGGAAAGAAGTCAGTCTTCTAATCCAGGCTCTTTTCATCTCATTTCCTTATCTACTATAGCATTTGGGAATAAGTGCAGCTTTATTTTCACCTGCGTAGAAATACCTCACCAGGAGACAGTCTGGATATTTGAATGTTTCATAGTTTTTGTGGTTCTCCCTGAGGAATAATGACATCTAGAGTCCTGAGCTCCAGTCTTGGCTTTAGCCCTAACTAGCAAGTTTTTAAACTTCTATCATTTATCAGTTTATTTCATCTATAAGATGGGAATGAGAGTAAAACTGTATCATGTGAAGTAGGTAACTTTTCTAATTGTTCAATAAATGATGATGATTAGAGTGACAGTTGTTGTCATTGTTGTAAAACAGCGATATTCCAAGTTTAAGACAGTAGTTCTCAATTATCAGTTGTTTTATGGATTGAATTGTGCCCCCCACCCAAAGATATGTTGAAGCTCTAAACCCCAGCACCTCATTTGGAAATTGGGCCTTTCCATATGTAATAAATTTGAGGTCCTAATGACAAATCAAAACTACAACAAGATATCATTCCATACCTTTCAGGATAGCTATTTTCACACACAGACACACACACACACACGATAACAATTTTTGTTGAGGATGTGAAGAATTTGACCCACAGAGTATGCTGGTGGGAATGTAAAATGGTGCAGCCATTATGAGAAACAGTATGGCAGTTTCTCAAAAAATTAAAAATAGAATTGCCGCGTGATGCGGCAATCCCACTCCTGGGTATATATTGAAAAAAATTGAAACCAGCACCTCAAATAGATGAACACACTCATGTCTACTGCAACATTATAATAGTCAAGATAGGGAAACAACCTAAATGTTCACTGACAGGTGAATGGATAAAGAAAACGTGGTATATGCATATAATGCGATATTATTCAGCGTGAACAAAAGAAAGAAATCCTGCCATAGGTGATGACGTAGATGAACCAAGAGGACATTATACTAAATGAAATAAGCTTCTCACAGGACAAATAATGCATTATTACTCTAGTATAATATCTAAAATAATCAAACCCATAGAGATAGAATAGTGGTTGCCAAGGGCAAAAGCAGGAAAAAATCCAGAGTTTCTATTCAATGCATATCAAGTTTAGTGATGCAAAAAGAATACGTTCTAAAGATTTACATTATAACATTATGCCTAAAGTTACTCATACTGTTTGTGTATTTAGGAATTTGTTAAGAAGGAAAACGTTAAATGTTCTTATTACAATAGGAAAAAAAAATGAATACTAGGTTAGCTTGAGCCCTAATCCAGTAACTGGTATCCTTGGAAGAGGGTTATTTCACAGCACGTAGACACATGGGAGAATGCTACTAAGGCAAAGATTTGATATCTACAAGCCAAGAAACACCAGGGACTGTCAACAGCTGTCAGAAGCTGGGAAGAAGCAAGAGTGGATCCTTCCCTAGAGACTTCAGAGAGAGCCAACTCCTTCTGATGCTTTGATTTTAGATTTTCATTGCCCAGACCTGTGAAAGAATACAGTTCTATTGTCTTAAGCCTTGTCATTTGTGGTAATATTAGGGAAACGTAGTTGGATATCCAAATCTCCAGGGAGTATGTTGAAAGCAGGCATGCTTGGGGATCATCCAAGAAAATTTTTGTTCATGAGATCTAAGAGGAGCTGGAAAATCTATATCCTCACAGCTCTTCACATAATTCTCTTGCACAATCAGAACTGAGGACAACAGGAAAGTCTAAAATTGACAGTGAAATATTTCCTAATGGGAAAGTATCTCATTCCCTTTTCTCACCTCTAAAATGACCATGGTGTAGCATGTAATGATGGGCAATGCATGTTAAAAGAATAGCCATTGAGCCAAAAACTTTAGTCTCAGGGTCTCTAAGTAGTTTACATAGGCTATCTTATTTAATCCTAATGACAACCCTATGAGTTAGATGCTATTATACTATTATTATTTCCTATTTTAGGACATCAAGATTCAAGGAAGTGAAGTAATATTACCAAGGACACACAGCCTAGGAAACAGGCACAGTGGGAATTTTAACCCAAACAATCAAACTCAAGAAACAGTACTCTCTGGAACACTATTGCAACACTTCCTAAAATTTAGGATATGCTTGTAAAATTTCCACGTGATTATTTTAGATCTATGAAGGCACAGTACTAAATAACAATGACACAGTATTCTCTTTTGTATTCTTTTCCATTCCTTCTGATTCTCTGAAATGAGAACGACTTAATTTGATTGTGGTATGTTTTTAACTCCTCTATAATAATAGTTAGTCATAGTTAACAAAAGAAAAAAGAAAAAACAGTGCTCACCCTCAGAGACTTCAGCAGGCAAAAGGTCCCAGCAATAAATAATAAGAATCTATTTTCATTGTCCTTATTTTTATAGTTTCCATTTACTTATGACAGTTAATGCTGGTTTTTCATTTGTAATAGTGACGGTTACTTTTTAAAGACCATTTTTACAGAACTTCTAGGTTCACAGCAAAATTGAGAAATTACAGATTTTCCGCATGTCCCCTATCACCCAGACAGCCTTCCCCATTATCAAATCTCCCACCAGAGAGGTGCATTTTTTAAAATTGAACCTACATTGACATGTTGTAATCACACATAGTCCACAGTTTACATTAGGGTTCAATCTTGGTGTTGTACTTCTATGGGTTTGGACAAATTTACTATACATTATGCATTATAATATTATACAAAATAAAAATCCTCTATAGTCCACCTGTTTATTCCTCCACCCCTACCTCAACCTCTGGCAACAATTAAACTTTTTACTCTCTCCATATTTTGTCTTTTCCAGAAAGTCATATGCTTTGATTCAGACATTACACACCTTTCAGATTGACTTTTTTCACTTAGCAATATATAAGTTCCTCCATGTCTTTTAATGGAATAACTCATTTCATTTTAATATTGAGTAATATTTTATTGGATGTACCAGTTTATTTATCCACTCAGCTACTGATGGATGTCTTGTTTGCTTCCAAGATTCAGCAAATATGAATACATTTCTGTAAACATTCATGTGCAGGCTTTTGCGTGGATATACATTTTCAGCTTTTTTGAGTAAATGCCAAGGAATATGATTCCTACATCATATGGTAAAAGTATATTTAGTCTTTTAAGAGACTATGAAACTGTCTTCCATTGTGACTGAACAATTTTGCATTCCCACCAATAATGAATGAGAGTCCCTGTTGTTCCACATCCTCATCAGCATTTGGTGTTGTCAGTGTTTCAGGTTTTTGCTGTTTTAATATGAGTGTAGTGATATCACAATGTTGTTTTAATTTGCGTTTCCTTGATCACATACAACATGAAACATATTTTCCTATGTTTACTTTCCATCTGTATATCTTCTTGGTGAGGTATCTTTTCAGGACCTAAGCCCACTTTTTGATTGGATTGTTTGCTTCCTTATTGTTGAGTTTTAAGTGTTCACTGTATGTTTGGGGTAAGAGTCTTTCATAGGCTATATCTCTTGCAGGACACATATGTCCTCCAAATTTGTGGCTTGCCTTCTCATTCTCTTGACATTATCCTTTGCAGAAAAATTTTTTAATTTTAATGAGGTTGAGCTTATCATTTACTTTTTTTAAGGACAGTGTCTTTGGTGTTGTGTCTAAAAAGTCATCAATACCCAACATCATCTGGGTTTTCCCCTATGCTCTCATCTAGGGGATTTATAGTTCTGCGCTTTATAGTTAGGTGTGTGATCTATGTTGGATTAATTTCTGGGAGGGGTGTAAGGTCTGTGTCTTAACTCAATTTTTTTACATGTTCATGTCCAGTTGTCTCAGGACCATTAGTTGAAAGACTGTCTTTGTTCAATTTTATTGCCTTTGCTCCTTTGTCAAAGATCTGTTGACTATATTTATATGAGTCTATCTGGGCTCTCTATTCTGTCTCACTGATCTATTTGTCTAATCTTTCACCATGATAACACTGTCTTAATTACTGTATATTACTCTATGGTAAGTCCTAAATTAAGCACGTGTCAGTGGTCCAACTTTTTAAATATTATGTTGATGATTCTGGATCTCTTCCCTCTCCACATAACTATAGAATATGTTGTCAAATTTAAGAGATAACTTCCTGGGATTTTGATTACAATTGCAGTGAATCTATAGATCAAGTGGTGAAGAACTGATATCTTAACAGTATTGTTTTCCTATTCATGAATGTAGAATATCTCTCCATTTACTTAGCTCTTAAATTTTATTAATCAGAGTTTTATAGTTTTCCTCATATAGATTGTATGCATATTTTGTCAAATTTATACCTAGGTATTTAAAATTGAGGTAGAGCTAATATAAATGGTATTGTGTTTTATTTTATTTCAAATTCTGCTTGTTCATTTCTGGGTTATAGAAAAGCAATTGGCTTTTTTTAAATTTATTTATTTCTTTTCTGCTGTACAGCATGGGGACCAAGTTACACATACATGTATACATAATTTTTCCTCCCATTGTTGTGTTGCGATGTAAGTATCTAGACATAGTTTTCAGTGCTACACAGAAGGATCTCATTGTAAATCCATTCCAAGAGCAATAGTTTACATCTGTTAACCCCAAGCTCCCAATCCCTCCCTCTCCCCCCAGAAAGCCACAAGTCTATTCTCCAAGTCTATGATTTCTTTTCTGTGGAAATGTTCATTTGTGCTATGTATTAGATTCCAGTTAAAAGTGATACAATATGGGAGTTCCCGTCATGGCTCAGTGGTTAATGAATCTGAGTAGGAACCATGAGGTTGTGGGTTCGATCACTGGCCTTGCTCAGTGGGTTAAGGATCCTGCGTTGCCTTGAGCTATGGGGTAGGTCACAGACGCAGCTCGGATCTGGCATTGCTGTGGCTCTGGTGTAGGCTGGTGACTACAGCTCCGATTAGACCCCTAGCCTGGGAACCCCAATATGCTGCAGGTGTGACCCTAGAAAAGACAGAAAGATAAATAAATAAATAAATAAATGATATCATATGGTATTTGTCATTCTCTTTCTGATTTATTTCACTCATCATGAGAGTCTCTAGTTTTGTACAGTAATTTTGTATCCAACAACATTGCTATAATTGCTTATTAGTTTAAAAGGGTCTTTTTTTCATTCATTCAGGTTTTTTACATAAACAATCATGCTGTCTTCAAACAAAGATAGTTTTATTTCTTCCTTTCAATCTATATGCCTTTTATTTTCTTAGGTTGGAATTAGTATGATGTTGAAAATGAGTAAATGAGTACTGATAAGGGGATATCCTCTCCTTGTTCCCAATCTTAGTGAGAAAGCTTCCTTTTTTCACTATTCAGTGATATTAGCTGTCAGTTTTCTTTGTAGGTTTTTTTTTATCAAGTTGAATAAATTCCTCTCTATTCCTAATTTACTGAGAGATTTTTATCATACGCAGGTGTTGAGTTTTGTGAAATGCTTTTTCTGTGTCTACTGATAAGATCATGTGATTATTCTTCTGTAACTCATTATGATGGATTGGATTACATTAATTGATGACAGAACATTGAACCAGCCTTGATTACATGGATTTTTCCACTTGGTTTTTGTATGTAATTATTTTTGTGTGTTGTTTTATTTGATTTTTTAATATCTTATTGAACTCTCTCATCTATATCCACAAAAGATATTGTTCTGTAATTTTCTTCCTTGTAGTGTTATTTTCTGTATTTGGTATAGGTAATGCTTCCTCATAGCACAAGTTAGGAAGTATTCCCTTTGCTTTCATCTTCTCTAAGAAATTATGGAGAATTGGAGTACAGTTCCAATTATATTCAGTACAATTAAAATAAAGAATTGATTCCTTCTTTAAATGTTTGGTAGAATTCACCAGTGAACGCATCTGGGCCTGGTACTTTCTGTTTTACAAAGTTATTAATTATTCCTTTAATTTCTTTAATCAGTATAAGCCTTTTCATATTGTCTATTTCTTCCTTTGTTAGTCCTGGCAGATTGGGCCTTAATAGCAATTGGGCCATTTCAATAAAGTTAGCAAATTTGTGGGCATATAATTATTCATGGTATTACTTTATTAACTTTTAATGTCCTTGGGACCTATAATGATCCCCTTTTATTTCTTTCTTTTAAATTTTTATTATAGTTGATTTAGAGTGCTCTGACATACAGCATAGTGACTCAGTTATATATATGTATACTTTTTCTCATGTTAATCCTCCATCATGTTCCATCACAAGTAATTAAATATAGTTCCCTATGCTATCCAGCAGGATCATTGCTGATCCACTTCAAATGCAATAGTTTGTATCTACTAACCCCAAACTCCCAGTCAATCCTACTCCCACCTCTCCTTCTTGGCAACCATAAGTCTGTTCTACAAGTCCATGAGTTTCTTTCTTTTCTATAGATAGGTTCATTTGAGCTGAATATTAGATTACAGATACAAATGATATCACATGGTATTTGTCTTTCCCTTTCTGACTTACTTAGTATGAGAGTCTCTAGTTCCATCCATGTTACTGCAAATAACATTATTTTGTTCTTCCTGTGGCTGAATAGTATTCCATTGTGTATATGTACCACATTTCTGGATCCATTCATCTGTCAATGGATGTTTAGGCTGTTTCCATGTCTTGGCTATTGTGAATAGTGTTGCAATTAACATAGGGGTGCATGTATCTTTTTTTGTCCAGACATATGCCCAGGAGTGGAATTTATGGATCATATGGTAGTTCTATATTTAGTTTACTGAGGTACCTCCATACTGTTTTCCAAAGTGGTTGTACCAATTTATATTCCTACCAACAGTGTAGTGAAGAAGGGTTCCCTTTTCTCCACTCCCTCTCCAGCATTTGCTGTTTGTAGACTTACACACCTCACACCACACACCGGTGGTGTGTGAGGTAGTACCTCATAGTAGTTTTGATTTGCATTTCTCTCATCATTAGTAATGTTGAGCATGTTTTCATGTGCCTGTTGGTCATCCATCTCCACTTTTATTTCTGATGTTAGTGTTTTGTTTCCTCTGTCTTTGTTAGCCCTACTGGAGACTTATTGATTTGTTGATCTTTTAAAAGTTCCAGATTTGGTTTTATTGATTTTGTCTATTGATATCCTATTTTTGATTTTATTGTTATTCTTTAATTCTCATTATTTCCTTTTTCTGCTTGTTTGGATTTATTAATTTATTTTTTGCAATTTTTTTAATACTCAAATGAATTTGTCACATCTGTAGTTTTATAATGATCATAATAATCCAATTTCAGAGGACTTCCATCCCACAGCTCAAGCACATCCCCCCACCCCCCAAACTGTCTCCTCCCAAGACCATAAGTTTTTCAATGTCTGTGAGTCAACATCTGTTCTGCAAAGAAGTTCCGTCTGTCCTTTTTTCAGATTCCACATGTCAGTGAAAGCATTTGATGTTGGTGTCTCATTGTATGGCTGACTTCACTTAGCATGATAATTTCTAGGTCCATCCATGTTGCTAAAATGCTGGTATTTCATTCCTTTTAATGGCTGAGTAATATTCCATTGTGTATATGTACCACCTCTTCTGGATCCACTCCTCTGTCGATGGACATTTAGGTTGTTTCCATGTCTTGGCTCTTGCAAATAGTGCTGCAATGAACATTGGAGTACATGTGTCTTTGCGAGTCATGGTTTTCTCTGGATAGATGCCCAGGAGTGGGATTGCTGGGTCAAATGGTAGTTTTATGTTTAGTTTTCTGAGGCATCTCCATACTGTTTTCCACAGTGGTTGCACCAGTTTACAATCCCACCAACAGTGTAAGAGGGTTCCTTTTTCTCCACACCCTCTCCAGCGCTTACTGTTTGTAGACTTTTTGATGATGGCCATTCTAGCTGGTATAAGGTGGTACCTCCTAGTGGTTTTGATTTGCATTTCTCTAATAATGAGTGATGTTGAACATCTTTTCATGTTTTCTGGCCATCTGTGTATCTTCTTTGGAGACCTGTCTGTTTAGATCTTCTGCCCATTTTTTGATGGGGTTTTTTATTTTTTTGGTATGGAGCTGCAGAGGTGTTTATAAATTTTGGAGACGCCTATTTGGATTTAATACGCTTTTTTTCTTCTAGTTTCCTATGGTGGAATTTTTGTTTTTTATATTTGCATTAAATCCTATATATTTTCTTCTAACTGCTGCTTTCTCTATATCCCATAAAGTTTGATAATTTGTATTATTATTTTCCTTTAGTTCATAATGTTTTTAATTTATCTTAAGATTTCTTCTTTGGCCTTTTTTTGTTTTTGTTTTTGTTTGCTTTTTAGGACTGCAGGTACAGCGTATGTAAGTTCTCATGCTAGGGGTCAAATTTGAGCTGCAGCTGCCAGCCACAGCCACAGCCACAGCAACACATGATCCCAGCCATGTCTGTGACCTACATCACAGCTCACAGCAACACTGGATCCTTAACCCACTGAGAGGGGCCAGGCGTCGAACCCTCATCCTCATGGATACCAGTTGGGTTCGTTACCACTGAGCCACAACAGGAACTCTGGCCCATGTGTTATTTAGAAGTATGTTTTTTAATCTCCACATATTTTGAGATTTTCCATCTGTCTTTGTGTTGTTGATTCACAATTTAATTCCGCCATTGTCTGAGAGTAGACATTGTATGATGTTTAGTTATTTGAAATCTGTTGAGGTGTATTTTATGTCCCAGAATGTGGTCTATTTTGGTGAATGTTCCATGTGAGTTTGAAAAGTATGTGTGTTGTGCTGTTGTTGAGTGAAGTAGTCTACATATGTCCATTATATCCGGTTGCTTTATGGTGTCAGTCTTGTATCATTACACTATGTCCTTCTTTATCCCTGATAACTTTTCCTTGCTTTGAAGTGTGCTTTGTTTGAAATTAATATAGTTACTCTTGCTTTTTTTTTTTTTTGATTAGTGTTAGCATGGTATATCTTTCTCTATACTTTTAATCTGTATTTGTCTTTATATTTTTAAGGTGGCTTTGTTGTGGGCAACTTATGGTTCAGTCTTATTTTGATCACTCTGACAATCTCTGTCTTTTATTCCATTTATTTAGACCATTGACATTCTAATTAATTATTAACATAAGTGGATTAATATCTACTGTATTTGTTACTGTTTTCTATTCATTGCCTTTGTTCCTATTTTTATCTTCCACTCTTTTTCTGCATTTTGTGGATTTAATTGAGCATTTTATATGATTCTCTTTTATCCTCCTTTCTTATCAATTATAGTTCTTTTTTCACTTTATTTAGTGGTTCTCCTAGAGTTTGCAAAATTCATTTACAATTAATCCAAGTTTACTTTTAAATAACACTATGCCACTTCAATGTAGTTTAAGTACATTACAATAAAAAATAACCCTAATTCCTCCCTTCTATCCTTTGTATCATTGTTGTGATTTATTTTACCCAGAGATAAGCATACATAAGTGCATATATATATATATATACACACACACATATATGTATACATGTGTGTATACCCTAAGTTATATACATAAGCTTAATAATCATATACATTTTTGCAATTATTTTGATTATTTAAGAGTAAGAAAAATAAATGTGTTTTTATTCCTTCTTGTATGCTTTTCCTTTCTTATATAGATCTAGATTTCAGATCTGAATTATTTTGTTCTCTCTAAAAAACTTCTTTTAACATTTCTTGCAAGGCAAGTATACCAGTAACAAATTTCTTTAGTTATTGTTTATTTGATAAAGTCTACTTCTACTTCACTTTTGAAGGTACAGAATTCTAAGTCAATAGTTTTTTCTCTCAACACTTTAAATATTTCACTTCACTCTCCTCTTCCTTGCATGGTTTCTGAGAAGCGAGCTTTAATTCTTACCTTTGTTCCAATATAGGCAAGGTATTTTTTCCTCTGGCTCCTTTTAGGGTTTTTTCCTTTATTTTTGATTTTACAGAGTTTGAAAATGATATACCTAGGTGTAGTTTTCTTTTGACATTTATTCTGCTTATTCCTGGATCTGCGGTTTGGTATCTGGCATTACTTTGGGTGAAATTCTCAATCATTATTTTTCTTTTCTTTTTTTTTTTTTTTTTTCTTTTTTAGCTGGGTCGCTTTGCTGTACAGCAGCAATTGGCACAGCATTTTTTTATTTTTTTTTTAAATTACTCAAATGAATTTATCAAATCTGTAGTTGTGTAATGATCATAACAATCTGATTTCACAGGATTTCCATCCCACAGCACAATCATTATTTTTCAAACATTTCTCCTATCCTTTTCTCTCTTTCGTCTCCCTCTGATATTCTAGTATTCCTAGTATGCATATATTACACATTTAGGAGTTGTATTGCAGTATTTGCATATTCTGCTCTGTTATTTTTTAGTCTTTTTTATCTTTGCTTTTCAGTTTTGGCATTATCTGTTGTAAAAAACCTCAAACTCAGATTCTTTCCTCGGCTGTGGCTGTTTACAAATAAGCCTATCAAAGGTAGTCTTCATTTCTGTTAAAGTGTTTTTTGTACTCCAGCATGTCTTTTTGTTTCTTCGTTAGGATTTCCTTCTCCCTGCTTACCTTGCCTATCTGTTCTGGTAAGTTTTCTACTTTATCCATTAAAGCTCTCGTCATATTAATCATAGTTGTTTAAATTCCCAGTATGATAGTTTCAATATCTCTGCCATATCTGGTACTAATACTTGATCTGTCTTTTCAAACTGCATTTTTTTTTTTTTGCTTTTTAGTATGCCTTGTAATATTTTCTTGATAGCCAGACATGAGGTACTAAGTAGAAGGAATTGGTGCAAATAGGCTTTTAGTAATGCAGTAGGTCCTTTTTTGAGCCTGAGCCTCTGGACTGGGAACATCACTTACGTTTTACTTTTACTCCCCTCTTAATTGGAACAGAATGGCTGGTCCTTCCACATAGAAGGTGAGAGTGAGTAGGAGCTGAGTTTCTCCCTTCTCTCACATAGAAGGTTAGAGCTGACTGAAGTTGGGTGTTTCCCTTCTCCTAAGGCAGTAGGTTCTCATAATACTTCAGCAGGCTAGACTCTTGTTAACTAGTTTCTCCTAAGGGTAGGTTTTGTTAAGAACTAAGTCCTGGAGTTCCCGTCGTGGCACAGTGGTTAACGAATCCGACTAGGAACCATGAGGTTGCGGGTTCGGTCCCTGCCCTTGCTAAGTGGGTTAACGACCCGGTGTTGCCACAAGCTGTGGTGTAGGTTGCAGACGCGGCTCGGATCCCGTGTTGCTGTGGCTCTGGCGTAGGCCGGTGGCTACAGCTCTGATTAGACCTCTAGCCTGGGAACCTCCATATGCCACGGGAGGGGCCCAAGAAATGGCAAAAAGACAAAAAAAAAAAAAAGAACTAAGTCCTCTGATATGGTTGAAGATTATTTATTTTCTCCTCCTGCTGCTGGAATCATGATGGGATTTTTTTTTTTTTTTTTTCTCTGATAGTTGTTATGAGAATCTGGTGGAGCTCCAGGAGGTAAAATGGGGAAAAATGTGGAAACACACCCCCACCCCCACCTCCAGCCATAACTTGGCCCCTGTTGTTTTTAACTCTTAAAGTTAGCTACACTGAGCCTCCAGATGCCTGTCAATTATGGTTCAGGTTTTCCTATCCTGACACTGGTTCCCAAGGCTATTTCTACCCATGACTCTCTGTTCCAGTAAGCTGTGATTCCCTGTATGTACATGTCTCTCTCTTCAATCTGGAAGACAGCAATTTTCCCTGTGTCCTCACCTCTCAAGGATCTGAGATGAGTTGATGACTTTTCAATTTGTCCAGCTTTTTATTTGTTAAGATGGAGTGGTAACTTCCAAGCTGCCTACAAGTTGCCCCTGAACCCAGAAATCCTGATAGTTACTTTTTAAATACATACATATATATATATATATATATATGTATTTAAAATAAATGAATTTAAAGAAAAATATAAAGTAAATATTAATATCACTAGTAAATGAAAATGCTCCCAAATCCAAAAATATGCTAATGAATAACTAATGTCTGAAATTGTGTTATGTAACATGTATATACAGGCACACCTCTTTTTATTACCCTTCACTTTATTTCATTTCACAGAAATTATGTTTTATATAGACTGAAGATTTGTGTCAACTGTGCACCAAGCAACTCTATCAGTGCCATTTTCCCAGCAGCATTTGCTCTCTTTGTGTTTCTGTGTCATATTTTCATACTTGAAATATTTCAACCTTTTATATATATTTTTGTTGTAGTGATCTGTGATGAGTATTCTTCGATGTCACCATTGCAAAAAGATTACAACTTAGTGAAGGCTCAGATGATATTACCATGTTTTAGCAATAAACTATATTTTAATTAAGGTGTGCACAACCTTGTAGTTTTGGATATGTTGTTACTGCACAATTAATAGACTACAGTACAGTGTAAACATGACTTTTTATGCACAGGGAAACCAAAAAATCCATGACTCACTTTATTGTGATATTCAGATACTTGCTTTATTACGATAGTCTGGAACCAAACCTATAACATCTCAGAGATAGGCCTATATATACTGGACTCCTTCCTAACCACGCTGCTACTCTGCCTCTGGACAAACATCCCAGTTCAGCTCCTGGTGAGAATGTTTAACTGACAGAGGAGAGAGGAGAGGCCACCTATGCCTGGTGTCAGTTTCCCATTCTTCCTAAAGAACTGCTGGAGGAGACTGAATAATCGGGGCCACTCAAGAGATCAATATTATGCTAATGAGCACATGAAACACTTTAGGAGGCTGATATACTTCACAGGCTAGAAGCAGAGATCAGAGTCATTTGAGGATCCAGAAATAAGGTAGGCAGATTTTTAAAGGAAGAGTAACTGAGTATTTTTCTAAGAACTGCTTCATCCCCTCAACCACACATGCACTCCTGTGTATGCTGGAAGCTGTATTTGTATTATGCGACCCCTTTTCCTTAACTACGTTTTTTGTAGCAGGGGTTGAAAACCAACTCAAGCTGAGTCTAATTTAAAACTCAATCTCATGGGAGCTTAGAATTAGAACAAGAGATATTATTCAATTTCCATCATCTTTTGAACCAAAAGGACATATAAACCAGGAAGCTATGCTATGACCAATTCCTGCTATCTGCATGGAAAACAGAAAGTTAATCCACAGAAAGGGAAAAGAATGGCACAAAGTTAAGCTCTTCCACAAGAAGGAACAATGTTCAAATGCTGACTTTACAACGTGCTAGTTTTGTGACCTCAGACTAGTTACTTTACTTCTCTAAGTGTCACCTTCCTTCTGTGCAAAGGGGTAGGATAACAGAGCCAACCTCCTTCCTTGCCAGTAAAGATTCAAGTGAGGTAATAAACATAAAACTCTTAACATAGTGCCAGGCACTTAGTAAGCACACAATGGATGTTTCTGTTATTATTTTCATTAATTGCTTTTGTTAGAGTTTCAAGTCAAAGAAATATAAGAGAAAGGTTATATACTCAAGGAATATACAACCTATCTAGAAGAAAGAGAGAAATAATACTACTTTTAATTAAATGAAAATGAGAGACTGGTAGAGGGAGTGAGTTCCTATAGGTTGTTAGAGAAGAAAGAAAATATTATAAATCAGAAAAGTTTCCAAAGCTGAGGTCAGGTTTGAGACAGACTTTAAGAGATGCATTAGGGTTAGGCAAGGTAGAGATGAAGGGAAAGAATTTTAGGCTGGAAGAATATTAGAAATGAAGCTAGTCAAGTAAAAATGTGCTTTAATATTTCAGGAACTTTTATTGGACCAGTCGAGCTGCAAATGTTATAGGATGTAAGATGAAAAGAAGACAGGTACCTGAAGGAGTGAGAGCCTAGAATGCCGGGTTAAAGAATATGGAATTTATCTTTTGTCTTTTTTTTAGGGCTATATCCACGACATATGGAGGTTCCCAGGCTAGGGGTCTAATCGGTGCTGTTGCTGCTGGCCTACACCAGAGCCACAGCAATGCCAGATCCAAGCCGCATCTGCAACCTACCCCACAGCTCATGGCAACGCCAGATCTTTAACCCACTGAGCAAACGCAGGAATCGAACCTAAAGCCTCATGGTTTCTAGTCAGATTCATTTCTGCTGCACCACGATGGGAACTCTGGAATTTGGAATTTATACTTAAGATAGGGAAGTTCCTTGGAAAGTTTTAAAATAGTGTTTTGTAACAGTATATTATAATTCTAATAGGCTAAGCAGTGAGATCATACTGTATGACACAGGGAACTATATTAAATCTCTTGGGATAGAATATAATGGAAGATAATATGAGAAAAAGAATGTATATATATATACATGTATGACTGCTGTATAGCATAAATTGGCACAAGAGTATAAATCAACTATAGTTTTTTAAAAAATATAATAAAAAAGAAAAAGAATATAGACTTGCTTGAAGAGAAATTAATTTTCTTTTGGACTTCAGCATTTGTTTTTTTCATTTTTCTATAGAAAGATGCTCATCCTGGACCATGGGGAAGGCATATAGGTAGAGAGGCTGACTATTTGAGGTGGAATATATTTTTATTTCTTTTTTTAACATATATAATAATTTTTATTTTTTTCCATTATGCTGGTTTACAGTGTTCTGTCAATTTTCTATGGTACAGCATGGCGACCCAGTTACACATACATGTATACATTCTTTTTTCTCAAGTTTTCATGCTCCATCATAAGTGACTAGACATAGTTCCCAGTGCTGCACAGCAGGATCTCATTGCTAACCCATTCCAAAGGCAATAGTCTGCATCTATTAACCCCAAGCTCCCAATCCTTCCACTCCCTCCCCCTCCCCCTTGGCAACCACAAATCTATTCTCCAAATAGGTTCTCCATGATTTTCTTTTCTGTGGAAAGGTTCACTTGTACCATATAGTAGATTCCAAAATACCACTTCACACCAGTCAGAATGGCCATCATTAATAAGTCCACAAATAACAAGTGCTGGAGGGGCTGTGGAGAAAAGAGAATGGTGGGAATGTAAGCTGGTACAACCACTATGGAGATCAGTATCGAGGTGCCTTAGAAATCTATACATAGAACTACCATATGACCCAGCAATCCCACTCTTGAGAATATATATGAACAAAACTTTCCTTGAAAAAAATACGTATACCTGTATGTTCATTGCAGCACTATTCACAATAGTGAAGACATGGAAACAACCTAAATGTCCATCAAATGATGAATGGATTAAGAAGATGTTGTCACATATACACAATGGAATACTACTTGGCCATAAAAAAGAATGAAAAATGCCATTTGCAGCAACATGGATGGAACTAGAGACTCTCATACTGAGTGAAGTAAGTCAGAAAGAGAGAGACAAATACCATATGAAGGAAAGTTTTTAAATGGAGACTATTTTTTAAAATTTGGACTCTGTACAAATATATAGATAAAGATGGGCAATAATGGAGAGGCCCAGTGGGGTAGCAGGAAATGAGTGAATGATGAGCATGTATCTACTCATACAGGCCACACTGACAGGGCCAATCAATATGAGGAAGATGGAGGAGATAATGATGTCACTTGGATACTAATTCTGAATGGGCAAACAGTAATTAACCCATTGACAGAAATGGGAAAGACAGAGAAGGTGTTTAATTTGGAGCAAGAAAGAAGCTAGAAGGAAAGAGAAAAAAAGAAGCTTTGGATGGAAGGACAAAGAGAAGATGAGAGGACAGAGGAAATTAATAAGTAATAAAACATCATCATTGTTTTAGCCTTCAAAGGGGAAAGTATCTACTAGAGGTCATGAATCATTCAGCCTAGAGGCACAAACATTTACACACTTGCGTGAGAGCTTTGGAAAAATGGGTCGTGTGGGAGAATTTCTAATCCCTAATCCCAGAGAATTTCTGTTGTGATTTTCAGAAGCATTTACCCAGAAGCTAGGCATTAAACTCACAAGCTGAAGTATAAAATAAGGGGATTTCCCTCCAGAACTTCTCCCCACATTTATTCACAGGCAAGCACTGAGATCCATTGATATGAGAAGAATCCGACACATAAATTCTTAATTGCACTTATATGTTACTAGGTCCTCTCACCACTCTGTGGGGGGGGGGGGGTGTGACATAAATATTTCCCAAGGGACTCATTTCATCCTTCATAGGCTCCAAGACATAGTGGGTCTCAGCATGAGTACCTCATTCTGGGGGCAGTTCTTCTAAAATAAGACAGCCTATCTGTCTTTGTGCCTCCAAATATATTTCTTGGCTGAGAGCAAGCAGAGAGCTCCTTACTTTATTGAGCATCACATAGAGTTTAATCAGTTGGGTAGGACATCACTCCATAACCCACTAAAGGTTGGAAGGAATTACCTGGAGTCTAATGCCACAAATGCAATTTGAGGGACATTATTTTCCATGACTACTGGTATCAGAGACAACAACTAATGTTTACCTCAAGGTGGGGAGGGTTACTAATTTGACTTCCTGTCTGCAATTTATCCTTTGTGCTGTCTCAGTCAGTTTGCGTTGCTTTAGCAAAATACTGCAGACTGACTTCCTGACAAGCAACAGAAATGTATTGCTGTCAGTTCAAGAGGCTGGAAGGTCCAAGATCAAGGCATTAGCCTGAGGGCCTTCTGGTGAAGGACCTCTTCCTAGTTCCTAGCCAGCACCTTCTCTCTGTGTCCTTACATGATGAAAGGGACAAGAGATCTCTCTGGCTCTCTTTTATAAAGGCATTAATCTCATTCATGAGGGCTCCACCCACATAACCTGAGAAACTTCTAAAGGCTTCACCTTCTATTACCATTATCTTTGAAGGTAGGATTTCAGCATGTGAATGTTGGGGGGACAGACATTCAGACCATAGCATATACTGTTACCAAATTAATTTTTTTCAGAGCATAGTTGCTGCCATGCCCTTCCCTTGCACAAGTAGGATATTTTATAGGCAAATGATCTCACTTCTTTCTAATTGATTCCCCAGAATCCAGTCCCTTTTCTGATGGCCTCATTATACACAATGGAAGAGGTTCTTCCAAATAAGTCCATTGGAAGACTGCTTTTTCATTGTATTTAATCTTGGCAGATTTTCCATTGCCTACCCCAAACCTCTTTGATCGTAGTAGCATGATATTTCTTCTATCAGCTAGGAGCTGTCCAGAGGCCCAAGAGTGGCAATAAAAGGACATCTTCCTGTATTTTGAAACTTGAGGTTCCACGACCAACAGAGGCAGCAGTGACCATGGTACGTCCTTCCTGCCTAGGCTCTTCTGGAGACCAGACGTCCTTGATTCCCTGCTTCCTTCTTCTTGGTCTTCTATGGCTTCCCTATTCATGTTTCCATTTGGGCCAAGGAGGTTTCCCACATGGGGCTTACCTACCCCATCATGGGTACCCAGGGTCCCCAACTCCCTGTTCCAGCGTAGAGCCCCAGCCTGCATCCAGGCTTCTCCCACATTTCTGCCCCTGAGGGTGAACCACACTGCCCTTGATGCCCAGCCCCAGGACCTAAGGTTGGCCAAAGATGGCTTTTTGCAAGGAAGAGGTAGGGTGTGAATAAAACTTGGTTGGAGTTATATGTGCCCTGGCAGGGTACTTCCTAGGATTTTTGAGCAGGTGAAAAGAGAAGAATGAGGGCAGTGATTTCTTTGAGAAACCAGAAAGTACAACACAAGTGGAGGCCAGGATGGCTGGGGGCACTTTGTTGGCAGAGGCTGCCCAGTTTGAACTGTGCAAGGTAAGATATCTTGTAGCTTACAAAGTACCTAGAAGCAGGGGGAAGGGAAGGTTAGTAGGCAAGCAGCATTATGAGAATAAAAGGCTGCCAAGAATGCTTCAAAGAGAAAGAAAAAACAAGAGTTCTTACAGATGTCCTGAGCCATCAGAGGAGGAAGCTGAGAGAAGAGGGCCAGCAGTCAGGGGAAGGTTTTCTCTGCCCTCTCTCTCCATTCCTGCCTGGCTTCTGCGGATCCTAAGGACAAATGTGCAGGCTACCCACAGTCATTTGGAAGTAACTGTTGCTTTGCACACATTTTTTGTTGTTGTTCTGAAAACATATTTGTCAAGGGCAAAGGATAGAACATATTTTATGCAACAGTTTTTTAGTTTGATTTATAACTCATAAATATTGAAGCATGTACTATATGGTCCTCTGTTTGTATGCTTGCTCCGGCTCCACAAATGTTCTGCCTACATACCCTTCTCCAGCTTTATCTTCAGGCTTCTCCCTGAGTCTATAAGCCCCAG
Source organism: Sus scrofa (assembly GCF_054392235.1). Classification (NCBI taxonomy): domain Eukaryota; kingdom Metazoa; phylum Chordata; class Mammalia; order Artiodactyla; family Suidae; genus Sus; species Sus scrofa. The sequence continues at coordinate 74,607,056 of NC_139398.1, forward strand.
ATAGCTTCCCAACAATCATTTTTTTGCTGTTGTTGTACAGCTTCCGTACAACTGTGGACATCTCCCAGAAGGTTTGCCTTCATTTGGTCTAATAAATTCCTATGCTTTATTTCTCCTTCTTTTTTTCCCTGGTGGTTATTGTTTTGAAGGGGTGTGTGTGTGTGTGTGTATGTATTTTAAATACAGAAAGTATGAAGAAGGAAAAATATCACCCAAGATTTAATTAACATTTTTGTATAGTCTTTTTAAATACTTCCTTTTATAAGCATTAATATTATAATCACAGTTTTATATCTCTCCTTTTCACTTAGCATAATCATTTCCCCATCACTAAAAATTCTTTGGAAACAGTACTTTTAATCTTCAAATTCCATTGTGTAAAATGTTCATACTTACCTGACAAATCTCTGAGTTTTTTTGTTGGAATAAATAATGCTGAGATTCAGATCTATGGAATAAATCCTTTTCTATATTTCTTATTATTTGTTTAAAAATAGATTCCTATAGTAAGGGATTTACATTTTTAAGATAATTGATAAATATTAACAGAATATCCTCAAGCAAAATTTTGCCAATTTGCCTTCCAACCAGTTGAATTTGAAAATCCCTGATTTCCCCACACCCTCACTCTCCACCTCTTTTTCGTCAAATGCCCTCATGGTCACTATTGGCTGCACATTCTAACCCCAAGGGAGAGGCCCCTGCATACACACACACACGCACGCACACACACACACTCCTTGATACACCTCACTTCATTGTCAAGGTAAAAGAGGTGCCATGATAAGGTTTGAAAATAGAATGCGGGGAATAAAGAAGATAAAGATTGTGAATTGAACTAAAGATGGGATAGAATTCTCTCCTGGCCTTGGCCTCTGTTAATATTGTGTAACTCTTTTTGATCCCGTGAGGTTAGAAACCCAGATCTTCCTCCTGGAAGTCCAAAGAACTTCCTCTCAACTTGGAAAGCCAACAGGAAACAGGTGATACTTAAGGGAACACTTAGGCCAGCCCTTAGTCGCAGTAAAGATACTGAAGTGGGTCCCATTTGTTTCAGGCCAGGTCAGCAGGTATGTAAACCACAAGAGTTGGAACCAGAGCCTGAAAAATATTGAGTAACTGTCTGAATTAACTTCTTACTATCTCCCTCTATGGGTGAAAGAGATTGGGTGTCAGATTAGGAGGGGCTGTACTTAACCAATAGTCATGCATTTGGTGATTTAGGATCTCACAGTCAAAGACCTAAGACTCTTATCTCTTGCAGGCATTTGCCACAACACAAATTGGTCAGTCAGAGTTTGAGGCCTGGTTATCTGGTTAATTTAATTTTAGGAAATGGGATGAAACAAGGCCTCCCACAGAGACCTCAGCAAGAACAGAGGTATGCCCACTAATTCTGCTGATATGGCCAGAAGCATCCAAGGCTGAGGTTGGAGTGAACCAGGTGGCCTCCCAGAATGGCCTGCTGTGGGGTCAAGTGTAGTTACTGTAGTTAGCCTAAGGTCAAGTGTAGCATGTATGGAAAACATGAGTGACCTGTGAAAATTAAATCTGCCAGACTTAGGTGGTTGGACATGGGAGAAAAATTGCATGAGGGCCAAGATAAAGTGAAAAGCCAGGGGAATGCATGGAAGTAAATAGAGAGTTTTCATGACACTAACCACTGGAGTGCCCATTTTTATGAGTGTGGACAAACAGCACATTAAGGAATTAAGTAATGCTGCACTCTCCCCACCACCCCCACAGGCTTCATTGACCCCTGGGAATGCCACCGTTAAATGCAGATAGTTTAAAATTCCACCTCTGCATTTTGAGGGCATCTCTTGCTCCTATTTCCCACACTTTTATCTCAAACTTTTAATGGTTCTGATGAGGACCAGATTACTTCTCATACAAAAATTACACATATGATTTTTTTGAAGTATAATTGATTTACGATGTGTTAGTTTGAGATATACAGCAAAGTGATTCAGTTATACATTTTTTTCAGATTCTTTTATAGGTTATTACAAAATATTGAGCATAGATTTGTCTGCTATACAGCAGGTTCTAGTTGGTTATCTACTTTATGTACAGCGATGTGTACATAATAATCCCAAACTCCTAATTTATATCTTCTTGCCCCTTTCCCCTTTGGTAACCATAAATTTGCTTCCTATGTCTGTGGATCTATTTCTATTTTGTATATAAGTTTATTCAAATCATTTATTTTTTAGATTACACATATAAGTGATACAATATGATATTTGTTTTTCTCTGTCTTACTTAGTATGATAATCTCTAGGTCCATCCATGTTGCTGCAAATGGCATTATCTCGTATTTTATAGCTTAGTAATATCCCATTGTGTGTGTGTGTGTGTGTGTGTGTGTGTGTGTATGGCATCTTCTTTATCTATTCAGCTGTCAGTGGACATTTAGGTTGCTGGTAAAGTCTATGGTAAAGAGTGCTGCAGTGAACATTGGGGTGCATGTATCTTTTCAAATTGTTTCTTTGGATATAAGCTCAAGAGTGGGTTTATTGGATAATAAGGTAGTTCTATTTTTAGTTTTTTAAGAAACCTCCTTACTGTTCTCCGTAGTGTCTGTAGCAATTTACATTACCACCAACAGTGTAGGAAGGTTCCCATTTCTCTACTCCCTTTCTGACATTTGTTATCTGTAGACTTTTTGATGACAGCCGTTCTAACCAGTGTGTGATGATACCTCATTATAATTTTGAATTACATTTCTCTAGTAATTAGTGATATTGAACATCTTTTCATGTGCCTGCTTGCCATCTGTCATCTTTGAATAAATGTCTATTTAAGTCTTCTGCCCATTTTGTGATAGGGTTGTTGGATTTTTTTTGATATAAGCTTTATGAAATGTTTGTGTATTTTGGAGATTTATCCCTTCTCAGTCACATAATGTGCAAATATTTTCTCTTATTCTGTGGTTTGTCTTTTTGTTATGTTAATGGTCTCATTTGCTATGCAGAGTCTCTTAAGTTTAATTAGGTCCCAGTTATTTTTGTTTTTCTTCCCATTATTCGAGGAGATAGATCCAAAAAGTTATTTCTGTGGTTTATGTCATGTTTCTGCCTATGTTTTCCTCCAGGAGTTTATAATAGCTAGTCTTACCTTTAGGTCTTTAACCCATTTTGAGTTTATTTTTGTGTGTGATGTTAGAGAAAGTTCTAATTTTATTCTTTTATATGTATCTTGACAGATTCCCACCACAATTTATTGAAGGGCCTGTCTTTTTTCTATTGTATCTTGTCTACTTTGCTGTAGATTAGTTGACCATAGGTATATAGGATTATTTTGGGCCTTTCTATGCTGCTCCATTGATCTACATGTCTGCTTTTGTGCCAGTACCATACTGTTTTGATGACTGTAGCTTTGTAGTATAGTCTGAAATCAGGGACCCTAATTTCTCTAGCTCTGTTTTTCTTTCTCAAGATTGCTTTAGCTATTCCGGGTGTTTTGTCTCTCCATACAAATTTTAAAATGTTTTGTTCTAGATCTGTGAAACATTCCATTGGTAATTTGACAGGAATTTCACTGAATCTATAGATTGCCTTGGGTAGTATATTCATTTTGGCAATATCCTGATTCTTCCAATCCAAGAGCATGGTATATCTTTCCAACCATTTGTGTCATCTTTGATTTCTTTCATCAGCATCTTATAGTTTTCAGAATACAGTTCTTTTGCCTCCTTAAGTAAGTTTATTTATATTTTAAATGATTTTTATTTTTACCATTATAGTTGGTTTACAGTGTCATGTCAATTTCTACTGCACAGCAAAGTGACCCAGTCGTATATATATTCTTTTTCTCACATTATCCTCCATCATGTTCCATCACAAGTGACTAGATATAATTTATTGTGCTGTACAGCATGATCTCACTGCTTATCCACTTCAGATACAAGAGTTTGCCTCTATTAACCCCAGACTCCCAGTCCATCCCACTCCCTCCCCTGCCACCTTGGCAACCAAGAGTATATTCTCCAAGTCCATGAGTTTCTTTTCTATGGAAAGGTTCTTTTGTGCCATATATTAGATTCCAAATGTCATATGTTACTTGTTTTCTCTTTCTGACTTACTTCACTTAGTATGAGAGTCTCTAGTTCCATCCATGATGTTGCAAATGGCATTATTTTGTTCTTTCAATGGCTGAGAAATAATCCATTGTGTATATATACCACATCTTCTTAATCAATTCATCTGTTGAGGGACATTGACATTGTTTCCATGTCTTGGCTATTGTGAAAAGTACTACAGTGAACATATGGGTGCATGTGTCTTTTTCAAGGAAAGTTTTGTCTGGATATATGCCTAGGAGTGGGATTGCTGGGTCATATGGTAGTTCTATATTCAGTTTTATGAGGTATTTCCATAATGTTTTCCATAGTGGTTGTACCAATTTACATCCCCACCAACAGTGTAGGAGGGTTCCCTTTTCTTCACATCCTCTCCAGCATTTGTTATTGCTGGACATATTAATGATAGCCATTCTGACTGGTGTGAGGCGGTATCTCATAGTAGTTTTGATGTGCATTTCTCTAGTAATCAGTGACATTGAGCATTTTTTCATGTGCCTGCTGGCTATCCATTTGTCTTCTTTGTAGAAATGTTGATTCAGGTCTTTTGCCCATTTTTCCATTGGGTTGTTGGCTTTTTTGCTGTTGAGTTGTATAAGCTGTTTGTATATTTTAGAGATTAAGCCCTTGTCAGTTGCATCATTTGAAATTATTTTCTCCCATTCTGTAGGTTGTCTTTTTTATTTTTTTATGGTTTCCTTTGGTGTGCAAATGTTTGTCAGTTTGATCAGGTCCTGTTAGTTTATTTTTTCTATTATTTCTGTCGCCATGGGAGACTGACCTAAGAAAACGTTTACATAGTTGATGTCAGAGAATGTTTTGCCTATGTTCTCTTCCAGGAGTTTTATGATGTCTTGTCTTATATTTAAGTCTTTAAGCCATTTTGAGTTTTTTTTTTAGTGCATGGTGTGAGGGCGTGTTCCAGTTTCATTGATTTACATGCAGCTGTCCAGTTTTCCCAGCAATATTTGCTGAAAAGACTGTCTTTTTCCCATTTTATATTCTTGCCTTCTTCATCAAAAATTAACTGACCATAGGTTCTGGGTTTATTTCTGGGTTCTCTATTGTGTTCCATTGGTCTCTATGTCTGTTTTGGTACCAGTACCACACTGTCTTCATTACTATGGCTTTGTAATATTGCCTGCAGTCTGGGAGAGTTATTTTTCCTGCTTGGCTTTTGGTAATCAGGATTGCTTTAGCATTCTGAGACTTTTATTGTTCCATATAAATTTTTGTATTGTTTGTTCTAGTTCTGTGAAAAATGTCATGGGTAATTTGATAGAGATTGTATTTACTCTGTAGATTGCTTTGTGTAGTATGACCATTTTTACAAGATTAATTTTTCCTACCCAGGAGCATGGAATATCTTTCCATTTCTTTGAATCCTCTTTAATTTCCTTGATTAAGCTTTTACACTTCTTAATATATAAGTCTTTCACCTCCTTGGTCAGGTTTACTCCCTGGTATTTAATTTTTGAGGTGTGATTTTAAAAGGTATTGTATTTTTGTATTTTTTTTTTTTTGTCTTTTTGCCTTTTCTGGGGCCGCTCCAGCAGCATATGGAGGTTCCCAGGCTAGGGGTCTAATCGGAGCTATAGTTGCTGGCCTACACCTGAGCCACAGCAACACAGGATCCGAGCCATGTCTGTAGCCTACACCACAGCTCACAGCAATGCCGGATCATTAACCCACTGAGCAAGGGCAGGGATCGAACCCGTAACCTCATGGTTCCTAGTTGGATTTGTTAACTACTGCGCCACGATGGGAACTCCATGTATTTCTTTTCTAATATTTCATTGTTAGTATACAGAAATGTGACTGATTTCTGAATGGTAATCTTATATCCTGGTATTTTGTTGAATTTGTTGATCAGTTTGAGGAGTTTTTGGGTTGGGTCCTTAGGGTTTTCAATGTATAGTATCATGTCGTCTGCATACAGTGGCAGTTTTACCTCTTCTCTTCCTATTTGGATGCCTTTTCTTTCTTTTGTTTGTCTGATTACTGTGGCTAGACATTCCAAAACTATGTTGAATAAAAGTTATGAGAGTGGTCATCCTTGTCTTGTTCCACATTTTCGTGGGAAGGATTTTAGCTTTGCTCCACAGAGTATTATATTGGCTGTGGGTTTGTTGTAAATGGCTTTATTATGTTATGGTATGTTCCTTCTATACCCACTTTGGTAAGAATTTTTGTCATGAATGGATGTTGGATTTTGTCCAATGCTTTTTCTGCATCTATTGAGATGATCATGTGGTTTTGGTTTTGGACTTTTCTTTTGTTAATGTGGTGAATAATGTTGATTGATTTGCATATGTTGAACCATCCTTGTGAACCTGGGATGAATACTGCTTGGTCATGGTGTATGATCCTTTTTATATGTTGTTGGATTCAGTCGGCTAAAATTTTGTTCAGAATTTTTGCATCTACATTCATCAAAGATATTGGCCTACAGTTTTATTTTTTGGTAGTATCTTTGTCTGGTTTTAGTATTAGGGTGATGGTGGCACCATAGAGTATCTTTGGGAGTGTTCCTTCTTCAACCTTTTGAAAAATTTAATGAGCATGGGTATAAGTTCCTCTTTGTATGCTTGGTAGAATTCACCTGTGAAGCCATCTGGTCCTGGACTTTTAAATGTAGGGAGTGTTTTTATGACATATTCAATTTCATTTCTAGTGCTCGATATGTTCAGTTGATCTCTTTCTTCTTGATTCATTTTTGGCAGGTTGTAAGTCTCTAGAAAGTTGTCCGTTTCTTCTAGGTTGTCAAATTTCTTGGACTATAATTATTCATAGTATTCTCTTATGGTTTTTTGTATTTCTGCTATATCTGTTGAGATTTGTTTTTCATTTCTTATTTTGTTGATTTAAGTTCTTTCTCTTTTCTTCTTGATGAGTCTCCTTAGAGGTTTGTCAGTTTTGTTTACTTTTTCAAAGAACCATCTCTTGGTTTCATTGATTTTTTTATATTGTTTTTTTTTTTGAATCTCTATTTTATTGATTTCCTCTATAATCTTTATAATTTACTTCATTCTGCTAACTTTAGGGTTTTTTGTTTTGTTTTGTTTTTCTTTTTTCTAATTCATTTAGGTGGTGGGTTAAGTTGTCAATTTGCAATTTCTTTTCTTTTTTGAGGAAGACCTGTATTGCTATGAATTTCCCTCTAAGCACTGTTTTTGCAGCATCCCATAGATTTTGAATGGGTGTATTTTCGTTATTATTTGTCTTGAGTTATTTTTTCTTTTTTTGTCTTTTTTCCTTTTCTAGGACTGCTCCTGTAGCATATGGAGGTTTCCAGGCTAGGGGTCTAAACAGAGCTATAGTCGCCAGCCTACACCAGAGCTACAGCAATGTGGGATCTGAGACACATCTGTGACCTACACCACAGATCATGGCAATGTCAAATCCTTAACCCACTGAGTAAGGCCAAGGATCAAACCTGCAACTCATGGCTCCTAGTCTGATTCGTTAACCACTGAACTATGACAGGAACTCCTGTCTCAAGTTATTTTTTAATTTCCTTCATGATTTCCTCATTGACACATTGGTTTTTAAGCAGCATGTTGTTTAGTATCCATGTAGTCAGTTTTTGCCCATTGCTTTAACTTTGGTTGATTTCAAGTTTCATGCCATTGTGGTCAGATGAGATACTTGAAATAATTTCTGTACTCTTAAATTTGTCAAGGTTAAGCTTTGTGCCCCAGTATATGATCAATCCTTGAGAATGTTCCATGTGCACTTGAGAAGAATGTATATTCTGATTTTTTTGGATGTAATGTCCTGAAATTGTCAATCAAGACTAAGTTTTCTATTGTGTAATTTCAGATCTCTGTTGCCTTATTGATATTTTGTTTAGAGGATCTGCCCATTGATGTGAGTGCAGTGTTAAATTCTACTACTATTATTGTATTCCCATTAATTTCTCCTTTTACGTCTGTTAGTATTTGTTGTTTATATCCAGGTGCTCCTATATTAGGGACATATATATTGATGATTGTAATATCCTCTTCTTGAATGGATCCTTTTACCAGTAAATAGTGTCCGTCTTTGTCTTTTTTTATGGCCTTCATTTTAAACTCTTATTTTGTCCGATAAGAGTATTTCAACTCCTGCTTTGTGTCTTGTCAATTGGCATGAAATATCTTTTCCCACCTCCTCACTTTCAATCTATATGTGTCCTTTGCCCTAAGGTAAGTCTCTTGTAGACAGCAGATTGTAGGTTTTTGCTTTTATAGCCAATCTGCCACTCTGTGTCTTTTGATATGAACATTTAGTCCATTGACACTTAAGGTCATTATTGATAAGTATGTATTTATTGCCATTTAAACCTGATTACCATTTGAAATTCTATGTTTTCCTTTCTTTTTTGGTTGGATGATTTCTATTTATTTTATGCTTTTGTAATTTTCTTTTTATATTTTATGAATGTAATGTTTGGTTTTGATTTGTAGTTGCCCTGTTTTTTAAGTATGTTAACCCCTTCCTGCATCTGCTTGCTTTAGCCTGATAGTCATATAGGCTCAAACATGTTTAAAAAAAAAAAAAAAGGTGTCTAGATTTTCTGACTTACTTACCCTCCCTTCTATGATTTTGAAGTTCTTTTTTTTATCATCTTCATGTTTTTCTTTTTGCTGTTCCTTGTGTTTATCGTCACTTTTACTATACTTTTTTTTCCCATTTTGATCTGCATACTGGCTTATTTAACTGCTTTCCAGTTGTGATTTCCTCCATCCTATTTCTTCTTCTTTTTATTTTAGAGACGCCCTTTCAGTATTTCTTTGAGAATGGGTTTAGTATTGCTGTACTCTTAGCTTCTGTTTGCTGGAGAAATTCTTTATTTCTCCCTGTATCTTAAATTATATTCTTGCTGGGTAGAGTATTCCAGGATGCAGAATTTTTCTCTTTTATAACTTTGAATATATGTTGCCACTCCCTTTTGGCATGTATTGTTTCTGTAGAAAAAGCAGCTGATAGCCATATGGGGGTTCCCTTATAATTAACGCTTTGTGTCTCTCTTGGTGCCTTTAGAAGCCTCTCTTTATCTTTTGTCATTTTTATTATAATATGTCTTGGCATGGGCCTATTTGGGTTCTACTTGTTTGGGGCCCTCTGTGCTTCCTATATCTTGATATCTGTTTTCTTAGATTTGGAAAGTTTTCAGACAATTTCTTCACATATATTTTTGATCCCCTTTTCTTTTTATTCTCCTTCTGGAATTCCTACTATACCTAGATTTGCCTGCTTTATATTATCCCATAGATCTCTTGTATTGCTTTCATGTTTTTTCATTTGGTTGTCTGTCTGCTGTCTTGACTGGGTGATTTCCATTATTCTATCTTCCAAGTCACTAATTCATTCCTCTGCATAATTCATTCTGCTCTTTAGTGCCTTTAGCTCAGTTTGCATCTCTGCAAATGAATGTTCTAATTTGTCTTTGTTCCTCATATTTTCTAGTTCCTTTCTAAACTAATCTACATTACTGTTTACATCCAGTCTTAATTCCTTCATATTCTCCTTCAATTGCTTCAGTATTTTCACTATCGCCCTTTTGAACTCAGTGTCTATTAGACTATAGAGATCGATTTCATTGTTTCATGCTTCATGTGAATTCTCCTGTTCTTTTAGCGGGGAATGGTTCCTGAGCATCTTCATCTTGCTTATATTTGTCTTCTTCTGTGAGTTTAGGGGAACCAAGCCATAGTCTTGAAGAGCTATTTCTCTGCAAGATCACCCCTTTGTATTTTGTGGTTGATGACTATGTATTTTTGGCATGGGAGTTTGGATATTTGCTGTCTCTTTCTTTGGTGTGAGCAGGCTGTTACCCCCCAGGTGCTGAGTGTGTTTCCAAGGAGAAGGAGGCAATGGGTAGGGCTAGCAGTCAGTGCCTTGTTGCTGGGCTCTTGACAGTGGCAAGGACTTTCAGGAAGGTGGCACAGGCTACTTCTAGTTGCAGGTCCCTGGGAAGTGGTAATGAGCCTCAGGCCAATTTAGGAAATGCCCAGAGCATTTGGCAGTGGCAGTGGCAAGGTGTGTGAGTTCTCAGGAGATGGGAGCAACAACAGGTGTTGTTCAGTTGCAATGCCCTCCTCTGTGGTGCCCTCTGAGGTGATTGGGGCCACAGGTGGTGCCTGTTCATGGACCCCTAGTGGTGGCTTGCCATGTCCCCCTCTGGAGTCAGAGATAAGTGCAGTGGTTTGCCCCTGCCACCTGTAGACCTTGCAAGAAGCACCCTGTCCTGATTATACCACAGAGGATGTGCTTCACAGGCTGCTCCTAGATGCAGGGTCTTGGGAAGTGACAGTGATCAAGCATGTGGGTGTTACTGGCACATTTGGAAGTGACAGCATCAGAGGTGGTGTGTTCCCAGGAGAGTGAGAGCAATGAGTGGTACTCGATTGCAGTGCCCTCTTTTTCCCCAACCTCTGAGGTGACTGGGGCTGAATGTGGAGCCTGTTCGCAGACCTCTAGTGGTGTCAGGCCATGCCTCCCTCTGGTTTCTGAGGTGACTCCTAAGCTTTGTCCCTGCCACCTGTCAATCACACAAGAGGTGCTGCCTGGCTCTTAGCCCCCACTGCCCTTAGCCCCCACAAGAAGTGCCTGTTCTCATGTAGTCTTGCCACCCATAGCCTTTGCCAGAGGTGCCCCGCCCTCTGAGAGCCTGATCATGCACATGGAGTTTCCTATGGAAGTCCACCTTTCCTCCTTTCACCCTCCTCAACAATGGCACCTTCCTTTTCCTACAGGCCCAGACCTCCTTCCAATTTCCCTCTGCCGTGGAGCTCTACTCCACAGCCCATGGCCTTCTGCTCTCTAGTACCTAAGGCTGTCCCCACACAGTCTAACCTAGACCTCTGCCTGGTACTGACCTCTGGAGCTTGAGTCAGCATCCTGCCCTCGACTGAGCATCTCAGGCTGTGGTGCTCAGGTCAGTGGTGCAGATGATCTGTGCAGCTCTCACTCTGCTTTGCTCTCCTTGGTCCAGTGGCTGCAGTTTTCTCAGTGACATTGAGGGTCCTCCACCTCAGCTGATCTCCCCATTGGTTAGGTGGCTTCCCAGGGTGTGGGTTCCTTTTCTCTTTCACATCTCCCTCTCAATGATGCTAGTGCCATCCTGATTCTTTCTCTCTTTTTTTTTCTTTTGTTCTACCCAGTTACGTCAAGGGTTCTTGCCCTTTTTGGAGTTTACATTCTTCTGGCAGAGTTCAGTAGATGTTCCAAGTGCATTATTCTACATGTAGAAGTGTTTTTTTGATGTGTTTGTGGGAGAAGATGAGTATGACGTCTTACTCCTCCACCATCTTGATCCTTCCCCAAGTTGATTCCTAAGTATTTTATTCTCTTTGATATGATGGTAAATGGGATTGTTTCCTTTCTCTTCTGATCATTCAGTGTTAGTGTAGAGCAATGCAACTGAATTCTGTATATTAATTTTATATCCTGCAACTTTATCAAATTCATTGATGAGCTTTGGTAGTTTTCTTGTAGCAAATGGCATGATACTATACATAGAAAATCCTAAAGCTGCTACCAGAAAACATGGGTTCTTTAAAAGTAAAATAACGGTCTTTGTTTCAGAATATCTGAGATAGTTGGTAAAATCCTCAATTTTGTCTTGCAGTGAATGTGAAAAAGATTATGTATAGATAAAATATTTATGTATGTATGCATGTATATATTTATTACTTTGAAAAATAAAAACACTCTGGAACTGCCTCTCCTCCCATTGTGCCTTGGGGTTAAAGGATTTATGTGGCTGTGTAAACCAGAAACTGCTTCTTCTCTTTTGGGAGGGGTTTAAGCTATCATCATGCTTTCACTGGCTCAAATTCCCTTTTCTTTTATAAGTTATCTTGGCATTCTCAGAAAGCCCAAACTGCTAAGAGAAGATGTCCCAAATCATAACAGATGAATTGGAGAAAAAACTGACTACACTGAATTAAAATAAGTTTACCATCAGCTCAGAATTAAATGTTAGAAAGCATCAGGCATATATATATGTGTGTGTGTGTGTGTGTGTATATATGCTTCTGTTCCAAAGACAGTTGGTGGTGGGGCTGCCTGGCCTTAGAGAACGCAATAGAACTTATTCCTTCCTAAAGATCAGTAGATTTGCAGAACCCGAGCTCTGAAAATATATGTTCTGTTTAAAAAAAAAAAAAAAAACATGAAAGGCACATGTATGCCCTCAGCATTTATGAACGTTCCAGTTCCAAGTTTCTAGGCTGGGGGGGAAGGGTCAGCAGATACGGTAGAAAAAAGTCAGTTATCCCCCTTCAATGCACATCAGATCTGGAGACTAATCTTTGAAACTACATTTGCCTTTTTTTTTTTTTTTTTTGACTTAAGTTAATGGGATGAAAATAGCTTCAGAATACATCATTTCTGTTCCAATTTCACATAGCTGCAAACCCTTTATTAAAGAGAGCTGACCTTCCACACTCTAGCGAATATGTTTTGTTCTCTTAATTTTGCCAGCAAGCAGATAACCCTTCTAGTGTCACTCACCAAATGTGGCTTAGGATAGTGAGCATTTATTTAGCCCTGCGTTAGGTCTAAAATAGAGAAAACCATCACTAGAGGGCAAATAGTTTTCCAGAAGTGTAAACTCAGTAGAATTTGTGATTTCCCATCTCTTGATGGAATGTTTTAGATATAGGGAACAATGCAATGTATGTCTTTGGTGGAAATTTTAAATTACCTTGAACTATCATCAATAAAGATGCTGAAACAGAAAGAATGTGGATTTGGGATTAAGACAGACCTAGATCAACTAGCGGTATAGTCTTAGCTATAAACATTATTGAACACAGTGTTTCCCAAACGTGATCTCACACATCAGAATTGCTTGGGCTTTGGCCAAATAGTCTGTTTTTTAAACAAACACTTCAGATGATGCAGATGAACAGCCAGACTGGGGATCCTCTCACTTGAATCCTTTGCACTCGATTTCCTCCTCTAGAAGATGCGGTTCAATCCCCCTACCCCATGCATGAGTTTGAAAGGATGTGAAACATCTATTTGTTGTCCTGCACTGAATACGTATTAGATATTTTCTTTGAATTAATGCTTTTGAGATGATTTCCTCCAGAAGATTTCCTCTTGCTTTTCCAAGGCAACCTATTTATCATAACTACTAACTCTTTATTTCTTGACCACGCAAGGTAGTTACAGCAGTGTTGCTACTCAGGAAACCCAGTGCATCACAAACAAAACATCTCCCATCAGAGAGGCAGGAGGATAAAATCAGAGGAATGCTTTTCTTCTTTTTAAGCAAAGATTCAACTCTGCAAAAATCAGAAAAACATGGGTTTGGAAGATGGGAATTACTTGCCCTCCCTCCATTGTCTTTTCATCTGAAAGCAAATGGAGATGTGACAACCACTTTGCAGCAGGGGATCATGCTAATGTTCTGAGTCATTCCCTCAAGGTGTCCTTAAAAGTAGCAATCATCCCTGTTCCAAGCAATTCCCTCCCATTAGGTACATCGGCTCCCCAAATGTTTGACACCTTTTAATAGCTGCCTTCTGTTACCTCAAAAAACATCGCTTATGTGGAGGAGCTCTTGCTCCAGCCTTGTCCACTGCAAGAAATGCAGCGTTGGAAAGTAACACCAACCTCCTACCATGACTGTTGTTCCAGGGTGGATGGGTGGTGCATATATTTGTATAGCATTTTTTTTAATTTTATTGGAATATAGTTGACTTACAACATTGTGTTAATTTCAGGCTTACAGCAAAGTAAATCATTTCTACATATACACATATCCATTCCTTTTCAGATTCTTTTCCCATATAGGTTATTACATAGTATTAAATAAATTTCCCTGTGTTATACAGGTAAGTCCTTGTTACCTATTTTATACATAGTAGTGTGTATATATCAACCCAGACTCCCAAATTTATGCCTCCCCACACCACATTTCCCCTTTGGTAAACATAAGTTTTGTTTCAAAATCTTTCAGCCTGTCTCTGTTTTGTAAGTTCTTTTGCATCATTTTATTAGATTCCACATATTAGAGATCTTGAATGATATTTGTCTTTCTCTGATTTACTTCATTTAGTATGATAGTCTCTAGGTCCATTCATGTAGCTGCAAATGGGATTATTTCATGCTTTTTAGGGCTGAGTAACATTCCATTTTATATCCAGTCCTCTGTTGGCAGACATTTTGGTTTGTGAAGTATTTGTTTTTACCTTCAAATTCCTTTCATCACCTAACCGAATCAGCTCTCAAAACATTGGAAGTAGTTAGAGCAGGGATAATTGCTGCCTTTTTGAAACATGAGAAAACTGAAAAATCTGAGCTATAGTAAGGTCACAGAGCTGACTGAGTGACCAAAGTGGAGCCAGAAACCATATTATAGACCAGATTCTTAATCTATATTCTTTAGGACTCTGAACCCAATGGGTTTAAGCAATGTTGGCTCCTAGAACCAGGAAGTCCCATGAACAGATTCTGTTTTAGGCACAGGTGGTTGCAGGAATTCAAATGAAACCATCAAGTGTCAGTGGCATTGTGTCTGTGTGTTTGTTTGTGTGGGTGGGTGGGTCTATACGTATCTGCATCTGTTTTGCTCCCTATCTGACTGTGCATCTGTGTGATCTGTATATATATGTGCCTGATGTAACTCTTCTTTCTCTGTTTTCATCTCTTTCTGCCTTTTTCTATCAGTCTCTCTCTGCCCTTCTCTCTCTCTCTCTAGATGTTTCTCCTAATCTACCTCTTCTCTCTTTCAGTGATCAGCTCTGTTTTACTCTTTTTAAATTTCTTTCTCAGATTTGTTTGTTCCATATGATAGCAGACAGTCCCTTGAAATTTCAAGCATCCATGCTTACAGAAATATGAAGGATAAATGGAAATCTCCTCTATCTTGGAAAAGTCAAAACAAACCTCTAAAACTGATTCTGACTGATCTCATCTGGGTCCCACGCTTGCCCAGGGACCAAACTGCAACTCAGATTGGCCAATCTGAGTCACATACATTTTAAATTCTCCATTGCTACCCCTGTTAAATAGGAAGCCCTGAAAATAGAGACCAGGTATGCAGAGCACTTGATACATACCCCACATCCCACACAAGGTAGTTCTTAGTGTTTTCCCTATGAAACTCAAATATTTGTGAATATATATACTAGGCAGTATTTTTCTCTAAAGGTCATCTCCTTAGCCTGTCCTTCTACACACTGTTGCAAAATCCTTCCCCAGGTGAAATGGTAGCAATCAGCCACCTTGATTTCCAATTTCTAATACCTCCCACCTGAGACCTTCTTCTGCAACCCACACAGCAGCCCAGCCACCTCCCACCATGCACAGGCTGCCCCACAACAGAGGCAGCTGTGCCCCTGGCCCTGGATGGGGAGTCAGAAGGCACTCCAGGACAGACCGCTGAGATCTCTACTTCCTGGACACCAGAACAGTCTCCATAGCATCATTCAGCTGAAAATAGACAAGAGGTTTATTTCAAGATCCATAGAAAAGAAACAGATAGATGGGGAGATGATTAAAATGAGAGACTGACAAGTTTTTCTGCAAATTCCAGACCCAGCCACACTCCCCTGCAAGCTTTCAGGCCACTGCACCCCAGAGGTTGGCCCCCATTCCTCCTGGCTCTTTCAGTCAATTGCTAACCTCATACAGTGAACCAGGATTTTAACTCATTTTTTTTTTTTTGCTATTTTCTGTCCATCGCTTTTTTTCTCTTTTATAAAACTATAAGATTCAAGAGGGAAAGAGTCAAAATCCATTTTTTTTTTCTATATTTCCCTGGTTCCTGGGTCAAAAGTGTGGCTTTGAAATGAACCAACTTGTCTCAGCTACTTACTAGCTATGTGATATTAACAAATTACTTAAATTCCTTCCATTTTAGTATTTTGGGGAGAAGCTGTGTAAATAAGATAGTTTAAAAACATTCAATATGATATCTGTCACAGTAAGAGAGCATTCAATATGATATCTGTCACTACACAACCCCTGAAAATGTGGACCCTGAACTCAGACTCTGGGGTTTTGTGTTGGCTGCAAAATTTATTGGGTGTTTTACATAACTTCATTGTATCTCATTTATGCATTTTTAAAATGACTCCAGTGATCGATCATAATGTACAGGGTTACGGGGAGGGTTGGAGGAGCTAAGCCATAAAAAAGGGCTTAGCAAGGTGTCACACAGAGTAAACTTCAACAAAATTCTCTGTGGTCTTCTCCTCAGAAGCTAAGCTCAGACAAGCTGAAAGAATACACACCATCTGAACCTTCTCAATCTTTCAGAAGTGGTTTTTTTTTTTTTTTTTTTTTTTTTTTTTTTGCTCTCTTTTTAATGAAATGAACTAGGTATTTCCTCATTACCACTGGTGTTCTTTTTTCATCACACCCCACCTTTATCCCTAGAATATCACCTGTACTTGATTGTTACAAAACAAATAGTGGAAGTTCTTTCTGATAAATTAGTTATTTTGGAGCATCAGGTCTTTTCAACATAGCACATGAGTCCATTATTCTGCAAAGACCTCACATCTTCCCCTCCTACTCCAATAGCCAAGGAACACAGGTGGTCTGTTCAAGCGATGTAGCTCCCCCTGCTGGATGAAGGAGGTTTGGGTCTTCTTTTGGCTTAAATGACAGGAAAAGGACAATGCAAACATTAAGAGCTCTACCATCTTCCCACAGGACAAATCCAGCTACCATTGTGTAGGATGTTCTCTTCTAAACATGACTCTGGCAGCTGAATGCCACATGAGGCTCCAACCCACGATCGTCCCCATCTCAGAATTCTTATTATGCTCCTGGTCAAATGTGGCATTATTTAGATACTGCTTATATTATAACTTTGTATCATTCTGTTTAGTTGGCTCGACCGCCCCTGTAATCATCATCTTTGTATGTACTGGATTTTAAACTTACAAATGACCCTTATACAGATATACTCCCAACAGAGGACCTGAAACCTCACCTTCTATTCCATCCTGTTTCTGTGCCAGCAAAAGAAAAATTGGGGCTGAGGTCAGTGTAAGCAGAGATGTTCTAAGAGAAGGTTGAACATTGGAAAACAGGCACTAAGTGCCTAGTCTGAGCTGTGAAGTCCTCACAATTAGGTGAAGACAGACAGACATGATAATCACACTCTCTGATGACCTGAGAAGGCATGTCTTGACTCTCAGAGGAAGACTCAGAAGTCTCTGAATATATCTTCTTGTTAAAATCCACTATTTTTGCAACTTTTTTTTTTTTGCATAAGCATTCAGTGTCTATCAGTTGCTGATCATGCTCATCTCTTTGAAGGACTTCTCCAAAAAAAGGAGGTCATTGCATTCATCAGAAGTTCTGTCCTCCTTGGAACTTTCAACTATTGACAAATTTTTCCTTCTTCGCACTCATTCTTGTTGTGTCCTCTCCTTTTATTCCCTTCTTTGGTCATGCTTTCCTTGTGTCAACTCAAAAGTTGCTAGGATGTTGAGGGGCAGTGTTGTGCTTTGGCTGGGACAGGAGTTTTTCATTGCTTTTCATAGATAGTAGGAAGAACAGATAAGTTCAACTTCCTAGAGTGTTCTTTCCTCCAACTTTAGAGATATCAGCTCTTCTTGGTCCCAGATCCATAGAAGAACCAGCTAGAAGTGGGTAGCTTCTCTCAGGGAGTGAGCCTATGGTGATATGGAGATAACAACATTAGTGACTGAAAAGCCAGAGTCCAGGAGCGCCCCCTGACCAGTCAGCAATTCCCAGATGCCCTGGAATGAGGCTGCAGTGGGAGGGCAGGGAGACACACACTGGGGTTTATGTGTTTTGAATGCTAGGTATAAAAAGTGAAACTGAATCCTATGAGTGACTGCACCTGCAATAGCAAAAAGAAAAAAAAAAATCATGTAGGGGAAAGTAAGACAGCTGCAAACTTCTAATTTGGGAATAAGCCAAATTATAGTCTCAATTTTGTCCTCGCATTCTGATCTGCCAAGTGGCAGGTGGGAAAACTGATTCTGGAGAGCTATTTTCTCTTCTCCTTGTGTACATAAGAAAGGGAAATTTACTTAATAGGCTGAAAAAATATAAAATCTGGAGCAAGATCATAATTACTACCTGCACGTGTTTTAGGTGATAAAATAAAATCCCGGAGAGTAAAAATGACATGCCCAGTGCAACCCATCCATCAATGGCGGGCTGAGATTCAAACTCGGGACCTTGGACCTCTCATCCACTGCTCTTTGAAGGCTACAGAATTCCTGTCTTGGGAAGAGTATTTGCTGTTGGTCTTCATAATTAGAGGAATCTTAAATATTTTTTAAATTGCCAAATTTGTATTATGGGTCCCCAGTACTACAGGAAATCTTAAATATTTCTCATCATCCAGACATGTATTTTCCTGATAATTCAGTTTAAGTCAAGGTTTTTAAAGTCACTGATTTCAATTAAAGTGCATGAGGCTTGACCACAAAGTCAGAGAGGCAGGTGAGTAGGACACCAAGGTAAAGTGTAGAAATTGTAATACAAGGACTTTACATCTTGACTGGGGCTGGAGGTCACAAGTCAGCTTCTAAAACGAACATTGGGAGTGGTCCCAAAGCACCTTGCAACAGCCCTTGCAAGGCAGCACATTGGAAATCAGAATCCTAACTCAGTGTATCTAACTCAGACTGTATTTGCTCCAAATTTGGAACAGATTGCTCATTCTTCGGTTGAGCACCAGATGAAGTGGTGAGTTGGCTTGCATTCAGGGGCAATGTTGTATGAAAAATATGTATCTTTAAACACCAAACACTCAGCAGAGGGAAACGCTCTGCTCTCTGTGGGAAGCACAAGA
The DNA here is from genome assembly GCF_054392235.1 of Sus scrofa. Lineage (NCBI taxonomy): Eukaryota > Metazoa > Chordata > Mammalia > Artiodactyla > Suidae > Sus > Sus scrofa. The sequence continues at coordinate 74,625,925 of NC_139398.1, forward strand.
GACTCTACTACCGAGGGAGAGATGGTGAGTCAGTGGCTCCTATGTCAGGCTGCCTCAGGCCGAAGGTTTGAGTGGAGTGACTGGTGAGCCACCTGCTTTACTTAAACTCTTCCCTCCCTCTTCTCCCTTTCTTTGCTGAGTTCTTGGCATTAAGTTTGCCAAAATTAAGTGTATGGTGGGGCTGCATTGAACTTAGCGGTGAAATTTAGCCTGGTGGGTTATGCTAAGTCACTCGCTCAGAATAATGAAGCTACAGGCGCACAATGTACACATGTTTGCTGACTTCTTGCCAAACAGCCTCTGTGCTTCCATCTCACCTGCAATTTATCATTGCAGAAATTGTATGTCAAACATTTTTAACAGGTGGTATAATTGGGAACTTAGGAATCCAGAACACTAGATTCTAATCCTGGGTCTGCAGTTGACTTGCTGAGAAATGTTGTCAAGTTTGTCTAACCTCTGAACCTCCAATCCCTCATCTTCCAAGGGAGGGCTCAGAAAAGATACCCACACTGACGTTCCATTCTAAATTTCTGCCAGAAGTTTCTTCAGCTGATTGCTACAGGCCTTGGGAGTTCAATCAAAAACAGAAGATAAGATTGCAAATTAGTGATCTGATGCCTCTCCCTTCCTTCTTCCTCCTACTCTTCCTTCCTCTCCTTCCTTTCCTAGTCTCTTTCTTATCCCTCACCTCCCCTTGCCGTTTTCCCTCCCCCACTTCCTTTCTTCCTTCCAAACCATAATTCAGTGCCTGTTGTGTGCCAGAGATGACATAGGCCCTAGAGATACAGATAAGTTTGAGAGTAGATTCTGCTGTCTGTGGGACATTGAAAAGTCTTTTCCCTTCACTTCTCTTAAATGCAGCAGAGCAAGTCCTGTCCGATACTGTTGTCATAGGATAATTCACTGTGAAGTTTCTTTGGAAAATCACATCCCTTAGCCAATTTGGATAAGCAAAAATACTTTTAGGTTCCAGCAGGGAGTCACACAAATCTTTCTAAATTATTGAAATGTTTCCTGAAGCTGTCTATGCTCTCTATTCGTTGATAAAGAGGTAAAAGGGACTAAAAGCGCCTAGCTGAGGATTCAGGGCCATGTGGACTCTTTCTTCCATCAGATTCCATTCAGGACAGGAAAACAGAGCCAGTGCCAGGACAGGACAAGAGTATGGTTCATGGGAGAAAGGCCGGTGTGGAATTAGACAGACCTAGTTCACGCTGTCGTTCTACCACTGACTAGCTGGGTCACTCGAAGCACATCACATAACCTCACCTCTCGAGAGTTGCAGATTCTGCATCTATAAAACATAAGTGATAATATCTACCTGGCAGAACTGGGATGAGGAATGACACCATGCAGGACAAGAGCCCAGGGGAGTGCTGCATCCATAATAAGTGTAAAAGAGAAGGTAAGCGAGCATAATTATGAACATAATCCAAGGGAAAGGGATTCACAGTCACATAGCACCAGCCGGGTGTCAAGGATTGTATCATTAGACTGGACCTGGTTGCAGTGACAAATTGATCTCCAAGTAGGAAGTTCCCTTATGGTGCAGCAGGTTAAGGATCCACCACTGGCACTGCAGCAGCTTGGGTCACTGCTGTGGCATGAGTTCAACCCCTGGCTTGGAAACTTCCATACAAATGCCATGGACATAGCCCCCCCCAAAAAAAAAGAAAAAGGAAAGAAAGAAAGAAAATCTCCACATGTACAATGGCCCCCAACTAAAGAGGAGTTCATCTCTCACTCATCTAACAGGGCAAGTGGATATTCCCGGTTGGCAGTGGCTGTCTTCCACGTGGTGATTTTGAGACCCAGTCTCCTTTCAGCTTGTGGCTCAGTCACACTCATCATCACATGTATTTAGTTGATGGAGGAAGAAGAAGGCAACCCTGCTTCCTGAAAGCCCTGGTCCAAGAGTGATATATATGATTTCTGTTCTCAGTCCATTTTTTTTTATTATAGTTGATTTACAATGTTCTGCCAATTTCTGCTGTACAGCAAAGTTACCCATTCATATATATATATACTTATTCTCACATTATCCTCCATCCTGATCCATCAGAAGTGATTAGATATGTAGTGCTCTGTGCCATACAGAAAGATCTCATTGCTCATCCATTCCAGATGCAACAGTTTTCATCTACTAACTTCAGACTCCCAATCCATCCCACTCCCTCCCCCTCCCCCCAGCAAACACAAGTCTGTTCTTCATGTCCGTGATCTGTTTCTGTTTTGTATATAGACCATTTGTGCCATATTTTAGACTTCACATATAAGTGATATCGTATAGTGTCTGTCTTTCTCTTACTGACTTACTTCACTCCGTATGAGAGTCTCTGGTTCCATCCATGTTGCCGCAAAAGGCATTATTGTGTCCTTTTTTATGGCTGAGTATATTCCATTGTGTGTGTGTGTGTGTGTGTGTGTGTGTGTGTCTTTGTGTATATATATATATATTGCTTTTTAGGACCACACCCAGGGCACATGGAAGTTCCCAGGATGGGGTTCAATCGGAGCTACAGATGTCAGCCTACTCCACAGCCACAGCAACGTGGGATCCCCAACCCACTGAGCGGGGCCAAAGATTGAACCCACATCCTCATGGACACTAGTCAGATTAGTTTCCATTGCACCACAATGAGAATTCCCATTGGTCCTTTACTGAGAACTATTCCTTAGGCCACATCTGGCCATAAGCAGATCCTGGGAAATGTAGTCACTGCAGGGAAGCCACCATCCACAAATGACTATATCCCAAAATATTTGATGGATCGCTGTCTTTGCTACAGTGACCGCAACTCTTAAGCCACTTACATCTACGAGGTAGGCATTATCATCCCTGTTTTATTCATAAGGAAGTTTCAAGTCAGTTATTAAGTAACCTCCAGGTCACTGGGATGCAAGTACAGGTGTCACACACCATGGCTGGCATTCCCAGGCTCACCTCACTGCAGTCTTCCATTGCAAAGTTCACAGACTCCTGAGTGGTGGGTTGGATTATACCTACACAGCATGCCCCAAAGGGTATGAATTTACGAATTAATTGTACATGCATAGACTTTCTTTATAAATCAGAACATCTGACAACCCTGCATCCCCATGCTAGCAGGTAACACTTCTGAATATTGTTTCTAGCATTTGATGCTTCAGATCCTTTCACTGGGGCATGTGCTTTCTCGTTCACTCACCACTGTCCCTGTCTTCCTAGTTTATCCCTGTCTGATGTCACCCATTGACATCATCTACTTAAGGCTCTCTAGATATTCGAATCTATAACCTCTGCTATAAAAGATATCTTTACTATTTTATTTATTAACGGAGTCAATATTTTGCTCTAAAAACTTTGTAGTCATCATGAAATCAAAGACACTAAATATATATATATATATAGAAACTCAGAAAGAGATTATTTAATAATCTTTGAGCATCTGAACATTCTGTGCTTCTCACCCCTTATCTTTCACCTCAGATTTGTTATTCGTTCCTGATTCACAAACCCATCTAAATATGTTTCCCTGAAGCCTGGTCCCAGGGTTAGAGAGGAGCTCTCCTATTCCACAAATGGATTTTGTGTCTCCTTTCCTGGTCCGCTCCCTCAATGCACTTATCTATACTCCTCACTCCACTCCCAACAATAGCTTTGCTTCTATCAGTTCCATCCATCTAATCAAGGCATCAGCTATTTGTCAGCAGAGCCCAGGGAGTTTCAACTCCATGTTCTCAAGATTAGAGTTCAGTGGAGATGTCGAAAAGGAAAGGACAAAGGACTGAGAGGGGAGATGGACACCAGAGGAGAGCAGGGGAGTAGGATGTGAGCCCATAATCCACCCCCTCTGTGGGCTTGTTCCCTAACCCTGAAAATCAACTCCAGTTTTGCAGTCTGAGGAATGGCATCCGAGGGGACAAGAAGTATCCAGCCAAGCCAGTCTCCTTACTTCTAATTAAATGCAGGTTCTGCTTTGACATTATAGTGATTTGAAACATGGAGTGTATTCACAGAATTCTCAATTTCTCTATGTATTGTTGGGGTTTCCTAAGGGCATCATTTCTTTTTTAAAAATAGTTTTTTTTAAAATAGTTGCTTCACTGTGTGCATTTTCTGTCATCATTTGGAATCTTTATTCAACTTTCTCATTAGCCATTCTGCCCTTACTGCCTTAATCCTCCATAGCTCCTCAAGGAGCCCTTCTTAGTAAAATGTTAAGAAAAGCTGCAGTCCCATCAGTCCACACAATGTATCCTGAAGTGGGTCCTATATAACACTAGTTCAGCAAGAAGTTCCTAAAAGGAAAATTTCATGCTTTGATGATAAGTTTTACTAAAGCTACATACTATGTCACCCTTTAGCATATTCATGATGCAAGTTAACAAATCAAAAGCTCTGAACGTGCTTCCACTAACACAGCAAAAACCACTTAAATGTAACTCTGTATTTCCCATGCTTATTCTACCATAAAATCTCACCCACCCCTTTTTTATGGTGGAACACTTAGTCCTGTCTTCTGGGATTAATGTTCCATGATAAATATTTTCAGAAATGTTTTCCCAGCATCAAGATGAGCTTATTACATGAAAATTAAAATGCTTATTTGCTTTTTGTTGCCTTTCCAGCCCTATTATACATGTGCTAGAATAAATTATTAGGGACAATTTCTCACCACTTCTACATCTATATTCTGTATATATACCTTTTGCCATTCAAAAGGTATATATACAGAATATATACAGAATATATACAGGTATATATTTTCTTCTCATAAAAGATGACTTTGTTCTTGACTGTATGGTTTGCTGTGGCTAGTGTTGTATACACACTAAATGAGCAATGACTTAAAATGGGCTTGCATAGTTGAGATAGTCCCCTTTCACTTCTGCAGTGATCATGAGAACATGCTCCAGCTAACCCACAGGTCCCAGAAGGAAGATGAGAGAGACCTGGAGCAGAGCAGCCCGGCCCCACCAACAGACCTCCAGGGTGAAGCAAGGCTTCCCCAGATGACCAGCGAAGTGTAATCCAAGAATAAATGTCTATTTTGCAGCCTCTAAGATTTTGAGGTTGTTGTTATGCAGTTCTAGTTGATTGATATAACATTAATTAGGTCCTATTTTAGAAAAAATCTGGCTGCAAGCTAAGGAAAATAAATATCCTCTACCTTTAGTGACCTCATAGTAAGAGAAAAGGGAAATAAACAACCAGTTATAGTTCAAGACAAAGTAAAATAAAGGTGCCCCAAAAAGGACAAGTAATATGCTGTGTAAGCTTAGCAATAAACCTGCTGCTCTCCATAAATTTTTAAGCAAGAAGGCAGAATTTTGGCTGGTTCTTAAAGGAGTAAAAGGTTTATCCTAGAAGGAGAATCACGTAGAAAGATATTCTAGGTCTTCTTTGTAGAACAACGTGCCCAAAGAGAAGTATAAATGTTTTCCCTCTCAGGGAAAAGTCATGTTCTTTTGTGTGTATGTATTGGTTTGCCTTGATCGTAACTGAGAAAACTAGAAGCCTACCCAAGATCATTGTAGGTAGCATATGGCAGAACTAGGTCCTAGAATATAGATCTCCTGACTCTGGGTCTAGACTCCTGTTCTGTAGGTTAGATTTTGTTTTGTTTTAAGGCCACCCTTGCAGCATATGGGAGTTCCCAAGTTAGGGGTCTGGTCAGAACTACAGCTTCTGGCCCACACAACAGCTGCAGCAATACCAGATCTGAGCCCCATCTGCAACCTACAGCACAGCTCATGGCAACACCAGATCCTTAACCCACTGAGCAAAGCCAGGAATCAAACCCACATCCTCATGGATGCTGGTCAAATTCACTACCACTGAGCCACGATGGGAACTCCTATTCTCTAGGTACGTATAGAGCCTGCTGTAGAATGGGAAAGCAAAAACAGAAAGCTAGCTTTTTTGCTGTGCCTGGGATTAATCAAAGGGGTTCCAGAGTAGACAAATAGGGTGTGTATATCACGCTGGTGATCATCCTCATTGTCACAGCACCCACCACCACAGTCAGAACAAAAACTACAGTGAACCAAACATCAACCAAATAGTTGATATTTATTACTAAACTACCATGAGCTAGAAACTATGCTTTTTATATGCCATCTTAATCTGTTCTTCATAACCATAACCTCTGAGGAAGGGAATCCTGTGAGCCCCACGAAACAGGATGAAATAACTAAGGAACAGAGGAATTAGGCTACATTCCTATAGTCACACTCTAAGTGGGAAGCTAGGACATGAAACCTTGTCTCTACCAGACACCTGAGCTCTCACGCCCCTGTGTTCAACTTTCACAAAAATTGGACTCCCTTCTAGGTGCTTTTAAAAACTCCTGCTTCATATGTCCTATATCCACAATAAGTAAATTAGAACGTTTGCTAACAGAGTCCCCAGCACCAAATCATCTTAAAAGCTCTCCTTGTAATTCTTCAGTACAGTGCTAAGAGGCTCTGTCAGAGCAAAGCAGAAGGCGAGGCAGGCAGGTCAGCTGGACTCAGAGTATTCGCAAAAACTGAGACAACAAAACATCAAACCAATCAGACAGAAGCCAGATAGGGTAACATTGGCTTAAGAGTTCATCAATCAACTGAGAAAACCTTAGAATTAACTCACTGATAATGGCAATGTTCTAAGCAGAGAAAGATTGTTAGAACAGCCCACTGGGGCATAACTGACCCAAATAATGGGGAACTAAAGTTCCAGTGATATAGATTGCATTCGAGCTTTGCAGAGTAAGAGGGAGAAAGAGGAGATGACAGATTCACCATCTTTTCTGGTCTGATTCTAACTGAAATTTTGAAGTGGTCCAGGTGAGATTCAGGCACATTCTCTACCTTCCACATTGTCTCATGGGACTTTTGCCAGGTGCCTAAGGCCTCCACATTGCCCTTACCTCCCCACTGCAGTGGACACACTTACATCCTCAAGGCACCTTGATCTATGATATGTTTATCCCCAGATGACATAGTTCCCTGAGAAACACTAGCTTTCTTATAAAACTCCCTGAAGCTGGACACAGGCTCAGGGTCCTTCTCAGCTTTAGGCAGAACCAGGGAAGAAACCAGCACTGCCCCTTGAGGGGACATTCAGTTTGCCACCTAGGGAATCACCACCTAAGGGCAGTCATGACCCAGCAGAACTGCTCCAGTGCTTGTGGAGGTTAAGTCAGTGCAGCTGCTGGATGCTTCTCCTGCATCCTCCTCAGATCTGTCTTGTCAGCTTCAAGGGATGTTCTTTTCACTTTCATTTGCCAAATCAGACCTCCTGTTTGCATGTTTCCTTGTCCACTAAATTCTTATGAGGACCCCACCGGCTATCTGTCCAGCAGCCGATGATAGAAAAGTCCTTCGCATGTGTACTCTGCTTTACCCAAGTCCAGCCCTAGTGGTGTCACTCTGATCCTTGTCAAAATCCTGTGAGTGATGCAGGGTAACTGATACATCACCTCGCTTGTCAGATGATCAAATTGAAGCTCCAATGAAAAGTATTAAGATTTTAAAATACTGATTGAGAGGGAAGTTATCTCAGCTTAAGACATAGTTTATATCAGGATTGGAATCATGTGTTCAGTCAACAAACATTTTCTAAACGCCTGCCATGTGCTAAGTATCAGGATAGCTCCTAGAATGAACAAAATAATGGTATCCTGACAAGTCTATAATCTAGAATTAAGATCAACAAACTAGATTCTGGGCCAAATTTGGCCCAATGTGTACTTTGCTGAAAGATTTATTCAAACACACCAATGGCCATTCACTTTTTTTGTTTGTTTGTTTGTTTTTGGCTGCACCTTCAGCATGTGGAATTTCCCAGGCCAAAGACTGAACCCATGCTACAGTTGCAACCTGTGCTACTGCTGTGGCAACACCAGATCCTTAATCCTCTGTGCCAAATAGGCACTTCCCATGCCCATTCATTTACATATCATCTATGGCTTCTTTGTGCTAGATCAGTGAAGTTGAGCAATTAACAGAAACCATGTGACTCACAAAACTGAAAATATTTACTATCTGAGTCTTTACAGAAAAGTGTTGCTGACCCCTTATCTAATAGAAGGAGGCTTAAAGAAAACCAAGTGTTGCAGGTGTTATTACAGAGTTCTGTGCAGGGAGTATATTATGGGATCAAATGACGCAGGAGGTGGCTTCTTAAAAAAAGATGGTGTCTTGAAAGATACCCAAGTAGAAAGGCAGGATATAGGAATGCAGGCCAAAGTAGCAGTATGAGCAAAACAATGAAGATAAGGAACAGCAAACCCATTAGGGAACAGTACAGCTTGTGTGTGTAGGGGGCCAGGACGGAGTGAAGGAGGATGAGTCAGCAAAAAGTGATGGTCAGAGACCAGGATGAAAGGACTTTTTATGCAACCTAAAGCCACTGACTCTGGGCCTGAGAACCTTAGAGTTCGTATGTGACAGATACAGGCTATACTAAAAATAAAACCTTCTATTTCTCTTCCAGGCTGAGAAACTCCCCAAGAGGATTTAGGATTCAGGAACCATGATTCCATTATAGTGTAAGATGAGATAGTTTCAACTGAATACCTTGAATCTCTGCTAAAGGGCATTTCAAGCTGTTCCTCCCCCTTGATTGATGGCAATAGCTAAGGAGAGCCACTGGGTACTGTGGGAGTAGATGATCAAGAGATTGGTCTTAATCTTGGGGAGTTGAGAAGGTGGTCCCCAGGAAGTGACAGTGAAGGCAAGATGTGAGACCTGAGTATACATGAGCCAGGGAAAGCGTGTCTCATAAGAATTTTGTCTTAACATTTTAAAATCTGTAAAACCAGTTATCCCCAGTGGTACTCTCTTTCTAGGAAGATCACTGAGTTAAAATATCATTGAGTCTACCCATAAGATGGAGATAATCATGGTACCCACATCACAGGATTGCTCTAAGGACAAAAGAAAGAAAAACAGAGAAGGTGTATAACAAAAGATCTAGTACATAGTAAACATGCAAGAAATGCTAGTTATCAATGTAAACATCCACGAAATGCTAGTTGTCAGTCTTCGTATTTGTTCTCCTTAGTCTATGAGAATGGTTGAGCCTCTCTTGTGTGTTTTATACCCTTCATAGATAGAGTCTATACATAAAATTATTTGTGTCTATAAATTATCATGAAATATTAATACACTATTTTTGTGAATCAATGAATCTCGGAGTCAGAAGTGATGGCGCTCCACCTCCCACTCAGTGTGGGAATTCCTTTTTCCAAATCTCTAACATATGGTCTTCAGATGCCCACCTGGATGAGGCCAGTGACAACCTGCTCCCCAACTGAGCAGCTCTGACCACAGGAGAATTCTTCTCCATACAAAAGCGAAATTATCTTTCCCGAAACAGCAACCCAGCGGCCTGACTTTTGTCCTCTGGATCACATAGAATATGTCTTCTGACCCTTCCACACGACAACCCTTCAAATCTGACAGTAGCCTTCCTACACGGAGCCCAGACTACAGAATGGGACCCCTCCATTGCACTGCACTGTTTTCTCTCTCTGATCTTTAGTGATTTTAAAACACAGAGGCTTTTTTCTGTTTTGTAGATAAGTTCATTTGTGCCATATTTTAGATTCCACATAGAAGTGGTATCATATTATATTTGCCTTTCTCTTTCCTACTGACTTCACTTAGTATGAGAATTTCTAGTTCCATCCATGTTGCCGAAATGGCATGATTTCATTCTTTTTTATGGCTAAGTAGTATTCCATTGTGTATATGTACCACATCTTGTTAATCCATTCATCTGTCAATGGATATTTAGGTTGCTTCTACATCTTGGCTATTGTGAATACTGCTGCAGTGGAGTAGATGCAAACTATTACATTTAGAATGGATGATCAATGAGGTCTTACCGTATAGCACAGGGAACTATATACAATCTCTTGGGATAGAATATGATGGAAGATAGTGTCAGAAAAACATTGTATACATAGTGACTAGGTTACTATGCTCTACAGCATAAATGGGAACAACACTATAAATAAACTATACTAAAATAAAATAAAACAAAACAAAAGGCAGAGGTCTTAATCACAAAGCTGACATCTCATTCATCTCTGTGTCCAAGCACCCAGCATAGGGTCTCACACATAGTAGACACTCAGCAAATGTTTATGATAAATAGGAAAAAAAATTCCTGTTTCCAAGTGTATTACTCTTTAAAAGGCAAAAAAAAAAAATGAGTAATCATTCAGCCAATTTAATTCCAAACTCTAGTGTGTGTCAGAAAACATTATGCAGAACTTAGTAAAGATGCAGATTTCTGCACTACACTTTCAGAGACTCTGATTCCATCAGTCTGGAATTTTCCCAGACATTTACAAGCACATGGGATATATCTGCATCAAGAGCTGACCACACTTGGAGAAACGCTGCTTTAAGAACTCCAGACATCAAACCAAGCAATTTTTTTTTTTCGTCTTTTAGGGCCACACCCATGGCATATGGACATTCCCAGGCCAGGTGTCCAATCGGAGCTGCAGCTGCCAGCCTGTGTCACAGCCACAGCAACATAGGATACTCAGCCCATTGAGTAAGGCCAAGGATTGAACCCACATCGTGATGCATACTAGTCAGGTTCATTACCGCTGAGCTACAATGGGAACTCCAAACCAAACAGCTGTTATTAAACTTGATATTTGGAAGGAGCAAGCATATTTCAGTTATTTCTACTTAGAACAACTTTTCATTTGCTCTCTTGTATTTGTTTCTTCTTGAAGCATTTTTTTTTTTCTGGGTTATCCAGTCATGGCACCCTTCTCATGCTGAGAGGTAAGTATGCTCCATCTAGTACATTCTTTACAGACCCCCTAAGGTGATAATGAGGCATTGCAATTGATTGCAATTTATTAATCAGAGCAGGATGTTACAGAGCTTGGGGGAGGCGGGGGAAGTGAAGCACAGTGCTGCAGTCTAGTATAAATGCAAGGCAAGTGCACAGAGTGACAGGGGAATAAGACAAAAATAACCACCAAATCATAGGATGTTTTAGGTTGATTCCCTAGTTTACACTGTGGTGTCCTATGTCCTATAAAAAGGACACCACAGTGTCCTGTGGTGTTATAGATCACTCTGGTGATCTATAAAAAGAGTATATTAAAATCTGACTGGTCTACCACCATAGCCAGGTGTGAGGCTTATACTATAAATATGTATGAGTGCCTAAGAAGTGACAGGTACCAAGATGCTAAGAATACATCAGAATAGAAGACCAAATCTTGCCTCGTAGAGGCACACATTAAAGACCATGGAATTACATATATTTATGTTATACTGTATTATATGATACAGCAAGTAAGTAGAACTGAATAATATCATAAAGAGGAATGGGAAGGCACAGGTGAGGTCTCCTAAAAATGTAGGAAGGTCGGGAAGGGCACTCCAAGGAGATAATATTTAGGCAGAAACCTGACTGATGGAAAAGAGCATGCTTTGTGAAGAGCTGTTAAGAGAAACTTCAGGAGGACGGAATGGCTATGCAAAAGGCCTAGGAAGGCATCAGAGGGTGAGAGGGACTCTGCAGGTTGGAGGAACAGCAGAAAGGCCTGCATGACTGGAACATAACGAGAAAGTGAGGAGAGTGGTAGGTGCAAGTAAGATCACACAGATGGAAGCAGAGTGAAAAGTAGTCTATAATGGGATAGTTTTATTCTCCAGGATAGTAAGCCACTAAGGACCATATCGATCATCTCGTCCAATCCATTCATTCAACAAGCAGAAAAACACAAACTGAGAGATGTTAACAGATTTCTCTTAGGAGTACAAGATTAAGCTTTCATAGTATCTAATAGAGCTTTTGTTATCTTTCCTGGTTTTCTTCCTCTATTACCTTTTACTTTTTCTTTCTTTCTTTCTTTCCCTTTTCATTTCCCTTTCTGCCAACTCCGCTGAGTTCCCTTATTTCTCTTCCACATTTTCCTTCCCTTTTCTCTCCTCTCCTCCTCTCACCATTCTGCTCTCTCTCTTCCTCCTCATGACATCAGTCTTTTCTATCCATGACTTGTGGTCAGTGTCAGGTTAAGGCAACAGTATTTATCCCTCTGTGGAAACAGTTCTAACCAACAGACCTATGCTACTTAACAACATCAGGTAATTTCAATTTTTGACATCTACAAACCTCAAATTAACACTCCCCTAATCCTCCCTCTCTTTAAAAGCTACTTACTGGAGTTCCCATTATGGCTCAGTGGGTTAAAGACCCATTATAGTCTTCTTGAGGATGCATGTTTGATCCCTGACCTTACTCAGTGGGTTGAAGATCTGCCATTACCACAAGCTGTGGCACAGGTCACAGATGTGGCTCAGATCCAGTGTTGCCATGGCTGTGATGTAGGCCATAGCTACAGCTCTGATTCAACCCCTAGCCTGGCAACTTCCATATTCTGCAGGTGCAGTCATACAAAGAAAAAAAGGGGTGCTTGTTATTTTGGCTAAGAAAAAAATCCCTTTTCGTAGTGTCTGATATATAAGCCACCTCCATGAATACAGAGGTTATGTATCTGCCCCCTATGTGAACTACTTTGTACAGAGAATACAAAGCAAGACCCAACTGCAGCAAAACCCAAACAGAATATATAATACGCAAAACCCAAACAGAATATCTAATACAATGAGTCAAGCGTTAGACACAAGCCATTGCCATTCGGTATAGAGGAGGACAAAGACTTTAGATGAACTGCAGGAAACTACCACCCCTCTGAAAGGGGCTGTTTGTTCATATCTGGCCCATTTCTGGAAGCAGAGGTATTATTTCAGCCCAGAATCTTGAGAGATGATAGGCAATGATAGTCCTCTGAGCATTGTTATCAGACAAAAGGATGTCTGCTTTCTAAACTGTGAGAGTAGAAGCAACACAATGTGAGTTCATCATGTCCTCTCCCCACCACACGCTTCCAAGTGAGTCCTAATACAAATCCCTGACCATCATATTTCAATTTCATATTTCTAACCACATAGCTAGAGAATGCAGAGCTGGCATCTGTAGAAATTGATTTTTCTTTTTCTGTATGAAGGGTCCTTTGCTGTCACAACAAAGCATATGCTTTTCCTTGGAGAGAAAGTAAAAGGAATCACTGAGCACACTTTCATCCTGCCGAGTACCCAACATCAGTCTTCCACACCGCTTTCAACTCTCCCAACTCTTTCTGCCACTGCTAAAAATAATAGCTACACACATATAACTGAATCTCTAAATAGTAACAAGCTAACATTTATTCCCGCAGCTAATCTCCCTGGGACTCAGTTTGCTCATCTGCAATATGAAGAAACAAAATAAATGAAGTTTAGGTTTTTAGCAACTCTACCTTTCCTATTCCTTCCAGATTCTCAATTCTTCATATTAGGAATGATGCTGCATGAGAAATAGAATAAATTTCAGAATTGTCCCTCATCTCTCTCCATACCAGTAGTCAAATAAAGATATTCTCTATGTCTTTTGACCTTGATATTATTAAAATTATGTATTTTTAATGAAATTTCAAAGGGAGTAAGAAAAAAATTAAAATTTGGTTGTGGGCTGCTGTGGGATGCTGGACAGTACCTCATAATAGTTTGGGGATTGAACCTTTAAGCTTGATTATATTTCTAGGTAGTATTTAAATTTATAAGAGAATTTACTTTATAAAATGGATATGCTAGGAAACTGCAAAGTATCAGAACAGTTTGGGCAAATCTTCTCCCCAATATACAATGATGAAACTGAACAGAATTGTTTAGAACCAACATTGTAGGGCTCTGTAAATTGACCAAAGGCGTACGATAAATTGAGAAGTGTTTATTCAAGAAAAATTACTATCTATATAAGGACAGTGAGAGTCTGTGACTTTTTAGGCTGTATCTATCCCCAGCTACATGGCATGGTAGTTCTACCATGGCTAGGCAGATTATGAGAACAGACAGCTCTACACTCATAGAGGACTGTCTTGATTTGGAGTAGAATGGAGAAAAGCCACATGCCCAAAGGCTTTGTCAAAAATAACAGCAGTCTCAGTGCCAATCTAGCAGGGCAGACAATACATCTGCCTAAGGCCATGATGCTGACTGAGCCAAGCAACAGATTAGCCAGAAACGTGGTAGGGAAATGCAAGGAACAAGACAGACATGACAGGTTTTGATAATAACCCAGATGTTTCTGGTTGGTCTAAAAGGCTATATGCCTGCCTGGGAAAGACAAGAGAAGGCCTCAGCTATCTACTCATCCCTGGCCGAATGTGAGGGGTCGCACGAACAGAAAATAAAAACTTGGGCACTTTTGATAACTGCCTGAGCTTTGAAGGCATTCTGCAATTTATACACACAGCCATCAGAAAAAAGTAGAATCCTCAAGGTGTTTAACCAGAACTTCTGACCAATCTGCTGACCACTAATCTATGCTGACCTGGGGACAAATTCAAGAAAGACAGATTTAAATTTTTTAAAAAATATATGGGTGGTTGCATAATGCAAGGTAGACAGATTCTACAGAATTAGTCCAGCCAAGACACTAAACAAATAAACAGTTAAAGTGTCAACATCTCCTAGGAGTGGAGAAATCAGAAACCTGAGTTCTACAATGTGTTATTTAAATGTGTATTTTAAAAAATTATGAAAAACACAATGTAATAGGAAAGTTTAGCCAATAAACAGGGAAAAAAAAACATTATAGAAATTATCTTTGAGGGACTCCAGATGTTTATGTTAGCAGGCAAAAGATTTCAAAGCAGCTGTATAGTAAATTTATTTAAATGAATAAAGTAAATAATGTTTAGAGAATTAAAGGAAAATATAACAGCAATGAATCACCAAATAGAAAATGTTAGTAAAAAATATAAGATAGAAAAAAAGAATGAAATTGGTGTTCCTGCTGCGGCTCAGCAGAAACGAACCCGACTGGTATCCATGAGGATGCAGGTTAGATCCCTGGCTCTGTTCAGTGGGTTAAGGATCTCATGTTGCCATGAGCTGTGGTGTAGGTCACAGACTAGGCTCAGATCTGGTATTGCTGTGCCTGTGGTGTAAGCCAGCAGCTGCAGCTCCAACTCAGCCCCTAGCCTAGGAACTTCCATACAGCCCTAAAAAAAGAGAGAGAACAAAATTGAAATTCTGAGTTAAATGTACAGTAGTTGAAATTTAAATAATCCCAGGGACTCAATAGATGCTTTGAACTGGCAGAAGAATCAGCAGGCTCGAGAATAGAACGATAAACACCATGCAATCTGAAAAACAGTTAAAATACTAAAAAAAAAAAAAAAAAAGATCAGTACACCAGACAACTGTGGAATACCAAAAGTACCAATGTGTATATCATGGAACTCCTAGAAAAATAGAAAAGAGAGACAGAGAAGGGAGCAGAAAAAAAATATTTAAGGAAATAATGGCTGCAAACTCCCAAAATCTATTTTTTAAAAAACACTAAGCATCCAAGAAGCAAACAAATTCCAAATATGAAAAAGACAAAAAGATCCACATCTAGATACATTACACCATAACCATTAAAATCCCAAAATATGAAAAAAGAACAAAATGCCATTTGCAGCAACAACTGTATTACTGAGTTTATAACATAGGAATATATAACATATAAAAATAAACATTCAAAGTTAGAAAAGAGAATGGAACTATATTGGAAAAAATTTTCTATTTTTCACTGGATTTAGGTTCATATTAATCTCAAGTCAGTTGTGCTAAAGAAAAATGCATGTTATAATCCAAAGAGGAAGCATTAAGAAAATTACTTGTAAAATATATAATAAAAATATCAACAAAGGAATAAAATGATGTATTTAACATAAAAAAGGTAATAAAGAAGGAAGATAGGAACAAAGAAAAGATATCAAACACATAGAAAAAAATTAGCAAAATTAGAAATAAATTCCATCATAATAAACATTAAATATAAATATATTAAACACTCCAAACAAAAAGCAGAGACTATTAGACTGAATAAAATAAACACGCACAAAAAAGACCCAACAATATACTACCTGCAAGAACTTTAAATACAAAGACGCTTAGATACAAACACTTTACATTCAAAGACTTAAGTTTAAAGCAAAGGAATGAAGAAAATCTTGCCATGGAAAATAGTAGCAATAAGAGAGCTGAAGGAGCTAAACTAATATTAGACAAAATGTAATTTACGATGAAAAATATTAGTAGAGACCAAGAGGAGTGTTTGATAATAAAATCTGTCCATATATGTGTGTGTATATATATGACTAGTTTGCTTAGTTGTACACCAGAAATTAAAGAAACATTGTAAATCAACTATAATAAATTTTTTAATAAATTAGAAAAAAAATAAAATGAAATGGCCCCCAAATGTAAAAAAAAAAAAAAAAAGAAATAGTAATTAACAACTATAAACATATTTGCATGTTACAAGTCCCAAAATACATGGAACTAAAACTAACAGATCTAAAAAGAGAAATAGACAATTGAATAATGGTAACTGCAGACTTAACACTTCTATCAAAAATTGATATAAAAATTAGAAAATTAGCAACAATATATGAGACCTAAACAGAACTATCAACTATCAACCAACATGAACTGATTGACATCTAGGCAGCAATCCACTCACCAGAAAAATTTAATTATTTTCAAGTGCATAGAGGGAATATTTTCTAGTGTAGAACAGATGTTAGGCCATAAAGTGATTAATATATTAATATATTTAATTAATATATTAAAAAGTATGGACATCATGCAAAGTATGTCCTTACAATGGAATTAAATTATAAATCAACAACAAAAGAAGACATGGGAAATCCATAAGTATTAGGAAATGTAACAAGACACTTTTAAATAACCTACGGGGCAAAGAAGAAATCATAAAGAAAATTAGAAAATATTTTGAACTGAATTAAAGCGTAACATAAAAAAAAAATTGTGATGTCAATAGACCAGTATTTAGAGGGGAAATTATAGCTTTAAATGCCTACATTGGAAAAGAAGAAAAATCTCAAATCAATAACCTAAGCTTCGATTTTTACAAACTAGTAAAAGAAGCATAAACTATAAACCCCAAAGCCAAAGCAAAAAAACAGAAGCTAATAATAAATGTTAGAGCAGAAATCAATGAAATAGGGATCAGAAAAAAAAAAGAAAATGAATATATAACCAAATGACAAATCTTTCTTTAGACCGAGAAAGAATAAAAAGGAAGTCAGAAATTACCAAAATAAAAATGGGTGGAAAACATTACCAAATTCACAAAAGTGAAAAGAATTTTCAAAAATATGTGAATAAGTTTATGTCAACTAATTACGCAACCAAGATGAAATGGAAATTTTATATGAAGATACAAATTACCAAAATTGACTCAAGAATAAATTGAAAATCGAATAGACCTATAATAAGCAAGAAGAATGAATTAATAGTTACAAGTAAAGCCCAAGGCCAGATGACTTCACTGGTAGATTCTTTTAAACATTTATAGAAGAGAGAATAGCAACCCTCCACAATATCAGAAAACAAAGAAGCAGGACCACAGCAATTTGCTCTATAAGACATGACACTAGGATCAGATGAAGACATCACTGACAAACAGAAACAAATATTCATTATGCATAAGGTATGAAAATTCCCCAACAAATATTAGCAAGCCCAATCAACAGCATATAAAAAGGACTGTACATTATGACCAAATGGGATGGATTCCAGGAATGCAAGTTTAAATTAGCATCTAAAAATCAATTAATTTAATATACCATGTTAGTAAAAAGTATAAATACCACAAGATCATTTTGACAGATACAGAAAAAAATATTTAAAACATTCAAATTCCATTAAGATTAAAAAGCAAATAAACAAAAACAAGTATCGACAAACTAAGAATAGAATGGAATTTCCCCAACCTGATAAAGGGCATCTACAGAATACTATAGTTAACATTAAATGTAATAATGAAAGTCTGAATTCTTTCTCCCTGACATCACGTTCATGGCAAAGATATCTATTCTCGCTATTTCTATTCAACATTAAAAGTTTTACTTAATGGAATCATGCAATAAGTCAGGCCAAAAGAGTGTCAAGATTGGAAAGAGAGAAGAGAAGTCTAGACATTCATAGATCCTGTATATGGAAAATCTAAGGAACACACACACACACACACACACACACGCACACACACACACGCGCACACACACACACACACACACACACACACACTGCTAGAACTAATAAATGAATTCAGCAAAGTCATAGGATGGAAGATCAATGTAGGAGTTCCCTGGTGGCCTAGCAGGTTAAGGATTGGGCATTGTCACTGCTGTGGCTTGGGTCATTGCTATGGCATGGGTTCAATCCCTGGCCCCCAAATAGAAGATCAACATGTAATATCAATGGTATTTCTACATACAAACACTGAAGAATCCAGAAGTGATTTTTAAATTCCACTTATGATAGATATAAAGAGGACCTTGAATGTTGCATTTTTAATGCAAAGTGGGGAGTTAATTATTTATTATGAAATGAGAGAGCTAAGCACTGTGTTTATTATGCAGTTACATTCTAGCTATGCTGAGAGAATACAATGCATTTCACCATCACCAGAAGAACTCATTACAATATCCACAACTCACAGGAAAACAATAGCTAGAAAAATTAGATAATTTAAAGGGGCTATCTCATCACAGCAAAATTTCTTCACAGCAAAAAGAGACAAATGAACCCAACTACAATTAAAGTAAGTATCAAATTGGCCCATTTGTTAGTCAAGCAAGTGAAGCCATTTCTCAATGGTGAGTTAATTAAATCATGTCTAAATGTAGCCTCCAAATAAATGCATTAAGAAAATTTTAATTTGTTGAAACTCTTATCCTTTTAGAGAAAGCAGTGGCTCAAAATATGGAGGACATTGGGAACAGCATCAATAGTCAATTAAAACCAGGGAAATGATTTTGAGTTGTCCTCCATATTCTTGAGTTGACAGAGTTAACCAGTCCTTACCCATTGTTGTTTATTTCAAGAGGCAATGATGAATTTGAATTGAGTATAGAATTAACCTCTATAAAGTAACCTTCATGGAATACTTATAGGGGAGAATATTTTAAATGATTTGAAATCATGAATTCAGTGAAACCTGATGTGGAACCTGCTAAGATGTTTCCTTTCTTGTCAAAGTATGCATATTAGTTTTCTATTTCTGCATAGCAGGTGACCACAAAATTAGAAGCCTAAAAATCACCCATTTATTATCTCAAAAAAATTTTTTTTACCTTTTTAGGGCCATACCCACAGCATATGTAAGTTCCGAGGCTAGGAGTTGAGTCAGAGCTGCACATGCCAGTCTATACCACGACCACAGCAATGCCAGATATGAGCTGTATCTGTGACACAGCTCACAGCAGCATTGGATCCTTAACCCACTAAGTGAGACCAGGGATTGAACTGGTGTCCTTTTGTTACTGCTGAGCCATGATGAGAACTCCTTACTCAAAATTCTGCAGGTCAGAATTCTCTGTTCAGTCTCACAAGGCTGAAATTTGTTTGTCAGCCAGGCTATATTATTATCTGGAGTTCAGGTCCTATTCCAAACTCATTCAGGTCATTGGCAGAATTCAGTTCCTAGGTGGTAGGACTGAGATCTTTGTTTTCCTGTTAACTCTCTAGTTAGAGGTCTCTCTCAGATCCTGGAGGCTGTGCTCAGGTTTCAGCCACAACTTGGCAACTGACTTCTTTAAAGCCAACAAGAGAACCTCTCTGCCATGACAAAGTCTTAATAACATAACAATCACATGAATGACTACCCCTGTACCTTTGTCATATAATCAAACCTAATCAAGATGGTGAAATCTCATCAACATATTTATGACCCTACTTGTATTCAAGAAGAGGGCAGTATGTCACTGGTATAAATCAAGAGGCAGGAATCTTCAGGGCTGTCTTAGAATTCTGTGTGCTTCCTACGTGATATCCTCAATCTTGCCTCTTGGTCTGCACCATCTAAAATATTTACTATCTGGCCCTTTAGAGAAAACACTCACTTACTCCTGCTCCAGCTGATTTGCTTCCATGTATGATTTCAGCTGCAACAGCCCAGCCTGATTCTTATAGACTGAAAGTGTGTGCACGGGAGGAGGTGTATCCCCTAAGCAAAAAAAATTGGGTTGTTTGTATGAACTCAAACAAGAATAAAAACTATACCTAGTTGTCTGGTATCTAGTTCTCCTCTGTTTTTTCCTGTAGGAGCTCTTTGCCAGCCTTCCATATTAGCATATGAGATAGAAAAGTGAAAGCAATGCCTAGATGTTTCTGGGCATCTCAGCTTCCTCTTTTCTAACATTCTGAAAATCCTTTTCTCCTTTACACCTTGTTTTTCTCAACAGACTGTATTGACTGTTACATTCTCCCAACAATTTTAAAGACCTTTTGTTTCAAACACAAAATTTCTTTGGGAGTCAAAATTGATTTCTGAACTATTTTCTCATTCCTTGTTTTTCTCTCCAGCCCTGTATTGGTCCCATTCTGCTTCAACTACAGAAACTTTAAGTTCCATTTTCCTGATAGTGCCAGTTTTCTCTTGATACATTTATTTTCATGAATCTTTCTCATATGGCATAATTAGCTTTTAACCACTCAAACAAATGTATTTATCTCCACATTATAGATCAGAAAACTCAAGAACTGTGAGATGTAATGTCCAGCCCCAAGTGCATGTCAGAATGAAGTTGGATCTTGGGTGTGTCAGCCTCCTCTGTAGTTCTGTATTAATTTTGTATTTTTGTATGTGTGTAGTTTTTTTTTAAATTCCATCTGTTTTTTGCTCTTTCCCAGTATTTTTTAAACTCCTGTATGAAATGTTTGACTCTCAGCTGTGATAAGCGTGCCCCCAGGCATTTGCCTGAGACAGCAAAACAAAGGGCTTACAGTTGGATTGCCACATCCCTGGGGGCCTGTGTGTTGGTGGCAGCTGCAGAAAGTAAAAGTTAGAGAATCTCAAAGAGGGGGTAAAATTTAGGGAGCAGGATCATGGGTCATTTTATAAAACTTTTCACTTGAAAGTAATTTCTAGCTTACAGAGAAGTGGTCTGAGTAGTAAAAGCATACTCTTGACCTAGATTCACCCCACTTTATCATTGTGTTCCAATAGCCTTCTCTCAGTACCTACACATGACTACTCTTTTTTCTGAATGTTGAAAAGTAAGTTGTATCCATTATTGCCCCTCTACCCCTAAATACTGGAGTGTGCATTTCCTAAAAAGGATATTCTTTTCTCCACTGACAATACAGTTCTCAGCTTCAGTAAACTGAATATTCGTATAGAAATTAATGACTGCATTTCTTGTCCATTTACTCAGTAATGTCTTGTACTGTGTTGCTGTTCCTCCAGTACAGAATCACATCTAGGATCACATATTATATTTAGCTACCATGTATGGAGTATCCTTTAATTTGTAAAAGTTACCCAGGCTTTCTTCTACTTTTATTATATTACCAGTTTTGAATAATAAACTGGGCTTTTTGGGGAAAGATGTGGACATTTCCCTTTAGGGAACTCAGTGATCAGGCAGAGGGATTTCCATCAGAGAGATAACAAGCTACCTTTCCCAGGATAAGGGGTCAACAGAAACCTCAATGCCCCAGTTCTTGTCCCATAAGGGACAGGATTCTCGAACATGCAAACACTAAAAAGGGAACAGAACATTGTTTGCTAAGATGGATTTGTCCAAGGAGAAGGGGAAAAGAGAACAAGTTGCCTTGAAACCAACTAGGTCAGTGTCAGCCTCCCAGCAGCTGTGTCCAGGGCATCCTTTTTCCATCCCTCCTGGCATGTCTCTGTCTCCCATAAGGACCCACCAGCAGGTGGCAAGGGTGCCAGGGCCCACAGGCTGCTGTCGCTGCTGCCATCTGTTCTATATTATGGGATGTACCTCCCACACTGAGCCCTAAAGTCTCCCTTCATCCATGTGGAATCTTCTCTGGAGAGGATAATCTGTTTTTCCTATCCTCAGAAAAATGTTCTTTAGGGAGGTTTCTTGTGGCACAGTGGGTCAAGGATCCAGCATTTTCATTGCAGTGG
This sequence comes from Sus scrofa, assembly GCF_054392235.1. Taxonomy (NCBI): domain Eukaryota; kingdom Metazoa; phylum Chordata; class Mammalia; order Artiodactyla; family Suidae; genus Sus; species Sus scrofa. The sequence continues at coordinate 74,647,934 of NC_139398.1, forward strand.
CTTGAGTTTCTAGTGTGGTGCAGGTTCAGTCCTTGGCTCAGGAACTTCCACATGCTGCTAAGGCAGCCAAAAAAAAAAAAAAAAGTTCTTTAAAAATATACTTGTTCAAATAGCAGAGTGATGTCCTCTATGTTTGCTGCATTTAGGGTTGAGATTTGGGGTATCCCAGTAGCTTATGCTTAGGTAACGGAGGAGCACCTACTTTGGCCTCCAGAAGAGACTCTTCTTGGAGGGAAACTGCTGGTACATTTCCATTACCATCCAGCATTCCTTCACTTCCATCTACTCACAGAGTCTGTCTTTAAAATAGATTTTTCTTAATTTCATCATTTACAAATTGCAAAATAAACAGTTATTATAAAATCAATAGGCATTTATAAAAGTGAGAAATGCACACAAGTCCCAAGCCCAGGTACTGGCTCAAGCAGCTCTTCTCCCTACACCCTCACTCTTCTCCAGTCTATACGGCTGTGGGGCTGATGGGGCTACATGGGCCTGGTCTGGCCAGAAATCCCCCATGAAGTGTAGGAGACAAGTAGCCTGGCATATCACCAGTGTGAGACTGCAGTCTGGGGAGGTTGGGCCCTGAGATGGGAGGAACAGGGAGAAATCTGTATTCCTCAGTCTCTCGGGGAAGAACTGACAACCTTCACCCAGATGCCTTTCCCTTCCTCATGGAACTGGGGAGATAGGCCTTGTCCCCATCCCTGCACTTGGCCTTAGTGAGATGGAGAATAGTCTGTGACTTCTCCCCACCCACCGCCACCCCTTGCACTTGCTCTAGCAACTGGAATTTCAGGGGTGTGTGTGTGTGTGTTGAGGTGGCTATTGTGGGACTTGTTTCCCTCTCTGCCACAAATGAAACTACTGATCATTTATGTAACCTTACTTCCTTTCTCAAGGCCAGAGAAGGTGTAAATAGCTCAGCAGGTGGGACATGACTGTCCAGCTGGGGTGAATTGGGCTATTGACTATTGGACACAGCAGACCTAGGCGAACTGGGGACAGTGTGGTAGCATAAATAAGATTCCTTTCCATGTTCTTTCTCCCCTACATGGGAGAATACCAGAGAGGAGGTGGGAAAGTGTTCAGAGGAATTTCCTGGTGAAACCAAGAAAAGCAGTAGGACGTGCTGTCATTGGCTTGGACATGACATCTCTTCACACATCCAAGGACAGCTCATGTCTTCCTCCAGTCATGGGACAGGAACTGGATTCAAAATTCAGAATATAAAAACAGAGTCACCCAGCCATCAATGTGGGGACATGCAGCCACATAGTGCCCAGGGAAAGTGAGACAGGGTGAGGAAAAACATGGGGACAGTGAGAAATGAAGAAGAGGAATGAAGAAGACAAAGGAGGAGTTCCCTGGTGGATCATCAGGTTAAGGACCCCACATTGTAACTGCTGTGGCTCAATTTCAATCCTTGGCTTAGGAAATTCCACATGTCTCGGGTGTGGCCAAAAAAAAAAAAAAAAAGGCAAAGGATCAACCAATTGGTTGGAAGGAACAGAATGTCCCCATTTTCCTTAACTGAGACTCCTCCCTTGTGATCTCCATGAGCTTGGTGCAGCCAAGACAGGATCCTTCAGGGACACTGTCACCCTGTGTTCCACAGGGGGGCCCTACATGCCTCTTAGAGGGTTAGATCAGACTCCTGCTCAGCCCACCAGCATCAGTGTGGACATAAGTACCAAGTGCTTCCTATGTTCACCCATGGGCACTAGGACAAAGGCATTGCATGGTTCAGGATGATGACTGCTGGCAAGAGTTTTCAGAGGGGTGACAGACACCAAAAAAAAAAAAAAAAAAAAAAAATGGCAGGAGTTTGGAAGGAAGTCCCCATGAAAAGTGGGTGGAAGAAGTCCCAGAAGCCGCTTGACAGACCGATGTTGGTTGTCATGGTCGTCATACCCAGAGAGGTGAGCAAGGCAGGACGTCTGGCTCCTCCTGGCTCCAGCACAGTACCTGCACCTCATCCTACCTCCTGAATCCTAGGCCTAGAAGAAAATGGTTCTCATGCTTAGGTTTTTGCTAATTTCTCATCCTCAAAGCCCTTTGGCAGTTCAGTTGAGGTAACCAAGAGGCTTGTCTCCTGAGTTTGGGAACTTCCCGCTCTCCTCTGTCTTGTACATCAGGCCTTCTTAAGCATCTTGCCCGTAAGACTGAAAGTGCCCTGAGGGCAAGGGTCTCATTGCTCTTATTCTCCTCTCTGGCACCTGCACCAAGAACAGCCTCGTTCATAAAAAAATGTTCAAAGCTGGAGTTCCCGTCGTGGCTCAGTGGTTAACGAATCCGACTAGGGACCATGAGGTTGCGGGTTCGATCCCTGCCCTTGCTCAGTGGGTTAACGATCCGGCATTGCCGTGAGCTGTGGTGTAGGATGCAGATGCGGCTCGGATCCCGCGTTGCTGTGGCTCTGGCATAGGCCAGTGGCTACAGCTCCGATTCGACCCCTAGCCTGGGAACCTCCATATGCCGCGGGAGTGGCCCAAAGAAATAGCAAAAAGACAAAAAAAAAAAAATGTTCAAAGCTAAAACCTTCATCTGAGTCAGTCTCCTTCTTCCCCCCATCCAACTGCAGGTCACATGAGGACATCTGGTTCTGCCATCCCTCCTGGCAGGCATGCCTATTTCACTGCAAATGAAACAGCCAGAGGAGACTGTGCTGGCTGGGATTTTGATGTGACACTGATAGCAAGTTTTCATGTTTGGGCTCCTTTTTATACCAACATTGCTGTTCCTTGGAGGGCTGAGTACCTGAAGCTACATGGCAGATCTCCCTGAATGTAATTATCATGATTGCTCTGCAAGGTGTTGTGGGCAGGAAGCGCATCCCTGATGTTGAGGGGCTGGGATGTATAGCCTCTCCAGCTCTCTGAGGCCAGAAACTCCCTGGCTCCCTGCCTCTCCTCCAGAGCTGTAACCTCATTATGCAGCAATGACTGTCACTCATGAGGAAGGACGGGGATCAGAGCCCCCTCTTATTACACACACAGTCACTCATGAGGAGTCTTATTTGTGGCTTTCACTTTTCATTTGGCTTCCAGGTGCAGGTCAAAGAGATTGAAATTAAGGACCTAAGAGAGCAATCAGAATAGTAACAGCCTTTTGTTTGTTAGTTTTAATATTTACCCTGACCTCTTCCGATGACAGTTTAAGGTCATAGACAGAAAAGCTCAGGCTAGGGGACTGGGTTTGTCACAACACCCTGGTTTGTCATTATTCTCCATGGGATGTGACTTTCGGCATTTTTATGTCTCACAGTCACTATTTCTTCAGTCATAAGATGGAAATATCAACCTTGCCTGATGGTTGTTTTAATTTATTTTTTCATATTTTAAAGTTTTATCAAAGTATAGTTGATTTACAATGTTGTGCTAATTTCTGCTGTACAACAAAATTATTCAGTTACACATATATACACATCCATTCTTTTTCAGATTCTTTTCCCATATAGATTATCACAGAATATTGGGTAGAGTTCTCCATGCTGTATAGCAGGTCCCCCCTTGGCCAGTCATGCCATATACCACAGAGTGCCTATGCGAATTTCAAATCTCCATTCCCTGATAGTTTGTTTTAAATGAAAGAGAAACCCAGTGATCAGTTGTCCTCTGATCTTGGGGATCCTTTGTTTCAATGGGCCCTCTCTGTGATCACCCAGCACCCACTCAGATGCATATTTCAGCACCTCCTCAAGCGCCTCTAAAGGCCTCTCTCACATAAGTGTCTTCATGAGCAAAGCTGATTTTACTGAAGCTTTTGTAAGATTGAGAAGGAAATTTGTATTACATATCTGATTTTTTTTTTTTTTTTGGTTGCACCCACCACATGAGGAACTTCCCAGCCTAGGGATTGAATCCACACCACAGCAGCAACCTGAGCCATTGCCGTGACAACACAAGATCCTTAACTCACTGTGCCACAAGTGAACTCCAACACACATAGTTTTTTTCAAGTTTTTTTTTTTAGGGCCGCACTACAGAGTATGTAAATTCTTGGGTTAGGGGTCGAATCGGAGGTGCAGCTGCCAGCCTATACCACAGCCACAGCAATATGAGATCTGAGCCACTTCTGCAACCTACATCACAGCTCATGGCAACACTGGATCCTTAACCCACTGAGCAAGTCCAGGGATCAAACCAGCATCCTATAGATTCCAGTCGGGTTCATTACTGCTAAGCCACAACAGGAACTTCATTTTTTTTTCAACTTTTATTACTCTTTTTTTTTTTTTTTTTTTTTGCTCTCTTCAACTAAGCTGCCATAGGTATGACGGGACCAAGGATGCTTTTGACCCCACCTCCACAGAGGTCCGTTTTTATGCAGAATAGTTTTCCACCCTCCAAATACTTGGGGTCTAGCCCCTGAGTCTCTGAAACCCTAAGAGACTTGTGGAAGCAAAGTTCAGAAAATAGGCAAGTATCTTTAATGGGAAAGTGGTGTTCTTGCTGCAAAGAAAATTTTAAAATCTCCCTTGGGTCAGACTGCTTAAATTCTGGTTCTGCAGTTTACTACCATGTGATCTTAGGCAAGTTGTTTCCCCTTGGTGAGCTTTTTTCTCCCTATTTCTAAAATAGAAATAAGAGCACTCACAGTAGAATGTTGTTGTTGTTATGTTTAAATGAGATGATCCCTAAGAAGGGCTTAACACAGGATCAGGCTTATGACTCTACAAATGTTAAGAAGTAAATGTGTAAAATGCCTAGCACATATCGAGCTTTCTAAAAGGAGCTGTTATCGCTATTTTGTAGACTTTTATATGAGTCAGGCGATGTTATATGGTCATGTACATTAAAATGGTAGTGATTTCGGGCACTGTTGGGGAAATATTTTGAACTGAATATGTGGTTGGGTGGGGACTGTTTCTGTATCCACTAAATCGGAACTGTCTGTGAAAAGCAACTGTCCTGGAGGAATTTGGGAAATGTAAGTTTTCTTATATATCTAGGAAGCTTTTAAATTTAGAAGGATGCATGATTTGCCTTATATCATTTCCAGACCAAGAAACCATTGTTCTTTTTCCCTTATTACTAAAGTCTGGATTCATGGAGTAGCCTTTCACCTCAGCCAGAGGTCTGTCTGCTGAGATTCCATTTCACAGATATTTATCAAACTGTAATCTCATATGGCTTTTAATGAGTGGAGTCGCCTACTTTATGGTAGAGATGTGCCACACAGATTCCCTTTCATGGAGGGACTTGTTGCCCCCAGTTGTCAGTAGGAAACCTCAGTTGACAGCCCCTCCGTGCCCTGCTTCAGTTTTAGGAAGGCACCCAAGGGCAGGCCCTTCTGAGGGAGCTCTCAGTGGCTGAAAGGCAGGGGCTGGGGGATGTAAAGGCCTCATCATGTTGGTACTTAGTGTCTGCCTAAGTTGGCTGAGGCTTTGTAGAGTCTGCAGCTCAGATGGACTCTTCCACCTGCCCAGTCCTTCTGCCATCCTTCCACATGCATTGATCCCTCACAGACACCCTGTAAACTGAACTTCATCTCTCTGTCTGCTTCTGGAGAACCCAGTCTGTGGCCTGTTATTACTGGACCTACATCCTTGACCTGTTAAGGAACTCCTGGGATCATGCCAAACCCTATGGGGTTTATAAAAGAAGTACATATTCTTGTCTTCAGGGAACTCCTCAGGGAGACAGAATACACACACCTCCACCCAAACACCTAAAATAGCTAAATAATGATGCAACATTATTTACATGACAATATGTGAATTTACGTGATTCCATGACAAAATGAGAGAGAATATGTACAGAAAATTAACAATAAGACAGGATTAGTTCAGGGAGTTTTCAGAGAGAAGCTAGTCTTGTATGGGCTCTGAAGGTTCAGGGGAGTTGGGATAAACACTCTAACTTTTAATTTAAAAATGTTTTCCCTTTTAGGAAGAAATAGGCAGAGTGGCCTTCTCAAATCATGATAAACAAACAGATTAAATTCAGCTACTAATCCCAAGAGTCCTTGTAGGTCTTTTGGAAATTGCAAAGCAGAGCCTAGAAATCACTGGGACTCCAGCCGGATGGAAGAGCCATGCTCACTTTAATACAGCTGACCTGGCAGCTTAAAGGGTCATCATGGTGTATTGGGTGCAGAACCTGCTGGGCAGCCTTAAGGAGATTCTGGACGGCTGTAGATAAGAAGGTTTGGCAAAGACAAAGTCTGCGCTCAGTTCTGGTGCTCCAAACATGCCTCCCAGACAGCTTCCCACTCAATTTTAAGTGTCAGATGTCAGGGCCTATGACACCTCAAACTCTGGGTTCTCTCAATACATGCATGAAGTGGGAGATGTACGAGGCATTTGTAGGATGGGCCAATAAATGAACTGAGCACAGGCAAAAAGGAACACTTTTCCATGCTGTCTTGCTCATTGCTCATTCATTCATTCCCTCACTCAACTTTATTTATTTGGGCCACACCCACAGCATTTGGAAATTCCTGAGCCAGTGATTTAATCTGAGCAGAAACTGCAACCTGAACCTCAGCTGCAGCAACACCAGATCCTTTAAACCTCAGCACCAGGCTGGGGATTGACCCTGTGCATCCATAGCAACACAAGCCTGGGAAGTCAGATTCTTAACCCACTGTGCCATTTGACATTATTTATCAAGAGTTATACTGAACACTCTTCTCTCAGAGATTAATAGAATTTTGTGGAACAAGAGACCATAACAAACATATGGGACAAAATATGAGAAAGGCTGTTCAACACAGACTAGTGGGAAGAACTTTACAAAGGAGAAGAAAAATAGATGGAAACCATAGAGCCAGAAAAAGTTGACCAGGTGGAAATGTGGCAGGTGGGATGGGGGGAGGAAAATTTTGAGCTGGGAGGAGAGCATGTGGAGGGAGTCTGGGACAGAAGGTAGCATAGCTTATTTGTAGAACTGCAAAGAGGCCAGATGTCTGGAACAGATCAAAGGAAAGAACAGCTAACTCAGGTGAGGATGAAAAAGAGTCAGGGCAGATCACTCAGGAACATGTTTTGGAGATTGGATTTTGACCCAAGGAAACTATTTGAACTTAAATAATGATCCAATTAAGTTTAAAAACTTATTCCTTTTGCAGAGTGGAGAAAAGGTGCTCCCAGACAATTTGACTAAAGCCCTTGGAAGACCAGTAATGATGGATATTTCCTTTGTCTCTTTGTTCCCTTTGTCTTTTTTTTTTTTTTTCCATCTCTTTGTGGTGGCCTCCAGCCTGGAACTGCACTGCAGAGCTTGGCACTGTGTGTGCATACTGCTGAAAGCATGGTGCTCTAAATGGTGTTTGGGGGATTTGTTTTAGAGCTTACAGAGTACCTCAAGTAAGATCATGGGTGTTGGTGCCATGTAGGTGACTGGTTGAATTTGACTGGTCACTTCCCCTTCCTGGGCCTCAGTTTTTTTATCTTTCAAGAAAATTCAGCAACATCCTCCCCACTTTCCTCATACAAGAGAGGTGACATGAGATAAAAGATGACTTAGAGCCATAAATAACCATTTTCTTGGTAAAGTATTAGCATTAAATAATCAAGAGGATAGGTTGACTGCTTTGGAAAAAAGTCAGAAGCATAGAATTTAAAAGAAAAGACACAATTTTGCTACTTTCAACCACATAAGATTATAACAAGGAGAGAAGAATTTATTCTTCATGGTATGCTACAGAATTTCTCTTAAGGAGCAAACCACTTAGCTTGAAAGAATTGCACAAGAGGTTCTCTTCAGGTCGTTAGGTGGCTGTGGGGCATGCATGTCAGCTTACAGGGAGCCAACAGAGAAGGGCAGAGCTACCTGATAGTGGCAGGAAGGGGAATTTGTTCCTAAGAGGGAAAGAGAAATTGAGAAGAGAGGAGAGGAGAGGAAGAGGGCAGAGGTGGCAGAAAACTTTGCAGGACACAATGCAAGCTCTCCCCGCCAACCCTTCAAATGTTCAGTAAGGTGATCTCGCTCACGAAATGGGAGTAGCTTTATTTCCCTGCAACAAGAGAATGGGCTAACACCACTATGGCTGCAGACCTAGAGACAGAAGTCGTCAGGAGGAAGAAAGCTCCCAAGAGCCCCTAGAAATTTTGGTGACACTTCACCTTTCCCAGAGCCATGGAACCAGCCCTTGAAAGCTGTGAAAGCTGTGTGTTCTCCGAAAGGCAAGGAAGCTCCTACTATCACCTTGGTCATAAGAGAAAGCAAACAGAGGTTGTTACAGAATACATTTAGATGGACTAGCATCTTAGATATTGAGTACATTTTAGTAAGTTTCCTACTTAATTTAGACTAATTTTTTGCACTTAAGGTCATGTTGTCAATGTCATTATTTTTCTTTGGCAAACTCTTCCCAAAGCATGAAAAATTGCCTTCGGCCCAGTTATTTTTCCAAATCATGTAATTCCATTACATAGGAAGCTAGAAATGTTTATGTTCATCCTTTAAGAGGTGTTTCAGATATAAGGCAGCATAGTGTTAGAAGCCAGGAAATGGCCAGCAATGAACTCACTGACGTGGGTGAGTGAAAGAGAGAGCTTCATGCTTCCTGTTGGGCCAGAGGGCATTCAAAGGAGAAATACATTTCTGTATCATCTTTTTGTATTTGATTTTCAATATGGCATTTTAATATTATAAAATGTTTAAGGACACTAGCTCTAGAAACTAACCTCATAGGTTTAAATGCTATTTCTACCGCTTGCTAATGTGTAGCCTTTTGCCAATCTCTTAATCTCTCTGAGCTTCAGCTTGAAAGTCCTTGTCGAGTTACTGTGAAGGTTAAGTGTACATGAGTCCTTAGCATAGTGCATGGCATTGCATAAACATTTAGTAAATGTTACCCATATTTCTGTGATTATTATCATCTTTAATATTTGGGGTCTTTATCACTGCTACCAGATCTGTTATCAGATTTTTTTTTAATTTTAATAACAGTTTCTTACTAAACCAGGCTAAGCCAAACTTTAAAGGAGATGAATTCATGTTCAAAGTTATGTATTTGACATTTTTCATTCCGATCCTTATTTTTATTGCCTCTTCCTTGTCAAAACAGTGCCATCAAAACTTATCTGTCCCATTGCCACTTTATGCTAAGGCAAAGGAACAACCCTGTTTAACTGAATTTGTTGCTGGCTGATGATGACACACATACGGAATGACCTGCACGTAATCTTCATTCTTAATTCAAAGGAATGGGTTAAAGTGGACAAGTATGGGTACCATTCATAGAGAGACATTAAGCAAATTCCCCTTATCTCTAGTTCTCCTTATATTTAGGTATTTGACCTTGAGAAGGTCACTTAACCTCTCTGAGTCTTATTTTGCTAACTAATAAAATAACATTAAGCAACATTGTCTAGGTCCATTTTTCTCTTTTCCTTTTTTTTTCTAGATGTTTTATCCATCATTTTTTGTGATTTAGATTTTTTCCATTAATGTTTATTTACAGTTTCTGTCAATTTCTGCCATACAGCAAATGACCCAGTCATCCATATATTATTTTTTCTCACATTAACCTCCATCATGTTCCATCACAAATGACTGTACAGCTGGATCTCATTGCTTTTCCTCTCCAAATGCAACAGTTTGCATCTATTAACCCCAGACTCCCAGTCCATCCCACTCCCTCCTCCTCCCCTCTGGTAACAACAAGTTTGTTCTCCAAGTCCATGAGTTTCTTTTCTGTAGAAAGTTTCATTTGTGCCATATATTAGATTCCAGATATAAGTGATAACATATGGTATTTGTCTTCCTCTTTCTGACTTACTTCGCTTAGTATGAGAGTCTCTAGTTCCATCCATGTTGCTGCCAGTGGCCATTTTTGTTTTAAAATGTGTGTAATTCATATTGCATTTTGAAAAATTGTAGAAGACATTGTGGATTTGGATCTGTAATTAGAATGTATGGGGAAAAAGAATAGGGCTGAAGTCCAGGAGTTCCAGGGTTATGAGTCCTATGCTTCCCCTACATTTTTATTGTGGCTAAATTCTTGACTTTATTCTTCTTTTTAATTTTAACTTTTTAATTGAAGTATAGTTGATTTACAATATTTAAGATGTCCAGCAATGTGATTCGGTGATATATGTATATATCTATACACTTTCAGATCACTTTCCATTGTAGATTATTACAAGATATTGAATATAGTTCCCTGTCCTTGTTGTTTATCTATTTTATATACAGTAGTCTGTATCTATTAATCCCAAATTCCAATTTATCCCTCCCCTCTCTTTCCCCTTTGATAACCATCAATTTATTTTCTATGTCTGTGACCGTGTTTCTCTTTTGTAAATGATTTCATTTTTAATCTTTTTTTTTTTTTAGATTCCACATATAAGTGATATCATATGATGTTTGTCTTTCACTTTTTGACTTACTTCACTTAGTGTGATAATCTCTAGGTCCATTCATGTTGCTGCAAATGGCTGCTTTCATTCTCTTTTTTTTTGTGGTTGAGTCATATTCCATTGTATATAGGTACCACATCTTCTTTATCCATTCCTCTGTCAATAGATATGTAGGTTGCTTCCATGTCCTGGCTTTGCAAGTAGTGCTGCAGTGAACATTGAGGTACATGTATCTTTTCAAGTTAGAGCTTTTTCCTTGACTTTATTCTTAACAAAACTCTGTTTCTTCATTATTTATAAAATAAAATGGTTACATTAGCTCTATATCTCCAAAGCATTTCATGGGTTTGCCAAACAATGGGTAATACAAACAGGATCTTTTACTGTAAGAATCCTCAGAGGGTTAAAATGCTCATATGCACTGTTAACATTTGAGGGGAGTATTTTTTGCAATCTTTCTGAACTTCTTTGTAGAAAGGACCATTTCCTTTTCACATGGTGGCTTTTTTTTTTCCCCCCTTGGAACACCCTTTGAAAAGCATATAGCCAGGCAACCAGCAAACTCCTTTCTGACTTTGATAGCCCTTAGTTCTGTGAATCTGGGGCAAGGAGATTTCAAACCACGGAATCAATGCAGTGTTATTTGGTGTCCACTGGAGAGCAAAGATGCTCTCAAAGAGTTAAAACTCCTTCCCCTGAGCCCAAATCCACGAGTCCAGAGGAGCTTGGGCTCTAAGGCACTATCCCTCTTGTTTTATTAAGCCTTAGAGATAGAAAGATGGGGGGATTCTATGACCTTGTAAAGTATTATAAGCCTCTGTTCAGTGACATCTTTTATAGTTCACGTAAAAGCAATCTGGAAAATAGAAACTTTAAAGAGGTTTCTTCAGCAGAACTGAACAAGAGTTGAGTACGCTTCACCTGTCTAATACTGATAATTATCTGTGAAGACCTCTCTTGCTCTCCCAGATGAGTTTCTCTAAGTTTCAAAGACGCTCATTCCACAACAGTTTGAAAGGGTAGAAAGAGGTTGTCAGCTGCTAAAATCATTTGGCTTGAAATAAAATGCTCTGAAATGCAATATGAGAAAAAAAAATCCCTTTAGCTCTTCTTCTTCAACAATAAAAATTAGAATCACCTATAATCAAACCAATGGTCAAATTTTGTCTTCATTACAAGTTTGGTGATGAGGTTATTTTTAGAAGTGTGATTTAAACACATTAAGTAAAGAAATCAAATTATAAGTAGGAGAAGTAAAAAAATCTTAGATGATTGTCTAGTTTGATCTGCTCTCTCATTTCAAAGAAGAAATTGGCCTAGAGAGGGAAAGCAGCTTTCACAGAGTCACATAAATTAGTGTTGCAATCCAGGTTAGAAATTTTATCTCGAGTCTCCATTCTTTTTTTAGGCTATGCTATATTTGTCAGGGATGGATCTGGGTATTTTATCTTAAAAATATGTTAAGCTTTTGTTTTAGAATCTTCACTCTACCATGAAAAGGTGGACATTTAAATGTTAAGGAGCTTACTACTATCCCTTTAAGAATAATAGCAGGAGCAATTATCCCTAATAAGCACAGTAGCAATACTGCTTTAAGAAAACGCCACCTAGTGGAGCTTTGGAAGCAAGACACTTTTCTTCCATGGATTCTTCTCCAAGAGAATTACCTATCTTAGGTTCACATTGTAATCAATATCATTATCTCCCTGAGTGCTACATGATTAAAAATAACACTGAAAATTTTCCTACTTCCAGAGCACAGCAGGGAAGATGAGACTGCACAAAAGTAAGTTGGTTCGCAAGAAAGAAGGTATATGGTGTCAAATAATAAAACATGAAACTAGTGGCTTTAAATCTTCACCCCTATATGATTATAACAGAGAACAAAAGAGGAATCAAAAGACGTGTGTGAGGCTAACCATGATCCCATGGTATGGGGCATCCAAGTCCGCATGGCAGGTGGAGATTGGATCAGCCTACCAGAAAAACCTGCTTGGAGTGAGAAAACCTCGGGACTAGGAAACACCTAAAATGATGTCTGGTTCAGCTCTCTGGCTGGTGAAGTTCTCATCAGTTCCTCCAGAATGTGGACAGCCATCATGGAAGAATGAATAGGTCAGTCTGAAAAACTCCACGTGGAGAACTAAGAATAAGTAATGGGTACCAGGCAGGCTGATTTCTACTTAAGAGAAAAAAGAACTGTCACACTCCAAAGGGTCCCACAAGGAATGAAAAGACTGCCCCTGGAAGGTTAGATAAGCATAAGTCAGAACCATTCCATTGGTTGTTGAGTTTAAAGAGGCTTAATATTAAGTCTACAGAGACCTAATATTTAAAATGAATTGGAGTGAACTGTTCTGAATGGTGGAAGACTTGGGATCTATCTTTGTCTTAGGTTGGCTCCCCTGGAAACAGACTTTGAGGAGATAAGGCTGCAGGATGTCTATTAAGAAGTGCCCTCAGGATCCACACCTGTGGGGGAATGATGGCAGCAGACCTGGGCAGAGGGAGGTATTGAACTGTAATGCACAAGCAGGAAAGGCCTTCTCAGATGCCCTGGGGACGTCTGCAATTGGATGCCTTTCAGAGTTGTCCTGTCTTGGGGCAAGGGCTTTTATATACCAGCTAACCAGTCTTGGCTTTGGGCTACCCCAGAAGAAAAGGTGTGATCTTAGATCAACAACCCTCTTTTTAAGAATAACTTCCATTGGAGTTCCTGTTGTGGCGCAGCAGAAATAAATCTGACTAATATCCATGAGGATACAGGTTCATTCCCTGGCCTTACTCAGTGGATGAGGGATCCAGTGTTGCCATGAGTGGTGGTATAGGTCACAGACACGGCTCAGATCTGGTGTTGCTGTGATTGTAGCATAGGCCAGCAGCTGTAATTCTGATTTGACCCCTAGCCTGGGAACTTCCACATGCCTCAAGTGTGGCCCTAAAAAGCAAATAAATAAATAAATAAATGCCCAGAGAGGAAGCCCTGAGAGCAGTCAGCAGTCGATATTGGGTTGCTATGGATAGCACACAACAGAATCCAATACAGCCTACTCTCCCTATCTCTCTAGAACCTAACCAGGAAGTTACTCTTGTCATCCTCCTTAAAACCCTTAACCTAGAGTTTTTTGCAGAAGAGTCTTCCTCAAGTTTTTTTGTTTTCTATCTACTTGCTTTAGGATACACCTCAGAACAGTTTACCCTCATTTGAGAAAACCTTTCTGACATTTCTCATGGAAATTTGGCCTCACTTTGAGTTTTTATCTCTCTTTCTAAATCTTGTTTCTTAATCTGTAAAATGAGTATAATAATAGCATCAACTCTTATGAGTTAATACAGGGATTCAATGAAAAAATGACTGGGAGTTAGCAGTGTATCTAATCCATATTAACCATGTGCCATCATTATTACCAAAAGAGAGCGAGATTCGTGTATATCACACAGACACATAGACACACACTCTCTTTCTCTCCCCCCTACCCAACATCCTTTCCTGGACCAATGTCTCTCAAAGGTCCCCAAGACCCATTTTGGAGGTCCATGAAATCAAAATTATTTTTATAATAATACTGACATTGATTGCCTTTTCGTGTATATTCTTTCTTAAATGCAAAATTGAGTTTTCTAGAGCCTACATTTGTATTTTGTTACTGCACTGAAATTAACAGCTAAAATAAACTCAAAAATTTACATTATTTTTAAAATGTCTAATAACTATTGGCAAATACAACCCACATGAACAAAATCATCATAGGGACCTCAGTAATTTTTACAAGTGTGAAGGAGTCCTGCCACTAAATTTTTGAAAACCTCTGGCCAGAACAAACTCTGTCTCCTCTTTCTAAATTGCCTTCCCACCCCCAACTCCTACCAGAAAGGCTTCCTGGTGGTCTTCCTGACTTCTCCTTCAATGCTGCTCTTGCTGTTTTTAATTAAGGTCCACTCGGGATACAGTCTTGGGAATGGGGACATAGGATGGGGTCAGAGAGTAAGTATATAGTGTGCTTTGCCCTTAGGGACTGTCAGATGGGAGGTTCTGGAACATGCAATGCAGTATCAGAGAACTGGACACTGTAGTTAGAACTTGCACAGAAGATGCTGAGTGGCACCAAATGGATCACAAATTGATTAGTGTCCTGGTGCTCAGTTGCTGACTTTGTTTTAGGAGGACAGGCAAGTGAAGAACAATGTGGGTTCCATCATTAAATAAATTATCATGCAAGGCTTTCTCTAATTATTACCATAGCGATGAGTCACGCGAGTCAATATGACAGTGGAACAGAAAATTGCAGAAATGCATTTTCAAACTGTGAGAACTTATAACGGTATTTGCACACACTTTAGTTTTTTATCTTCCCTCCAGCTGTTGGTTGTGGTAAGCTCTCACGATGAGGAGGGGGTATGAATAGGAGGAACAGGGACCCCCTGTAGGGAGAATTTTGTGTGGAAGGGAAGATAAAAACCAGCAAGAAAGATGCTCATAATTCTATGTAACTTTGTCCTGCAGCAGCTCTGGTGCATCTCTGTTTTCCTTCCAACACTCCCATGATGTATAGATGGCCACCCACATTCTCCAAATAAGAAACCCAAGGATGAGAGAGGTTTAAATGACATGCCTCAGGCCACACCTCAATTAGGTGACATAACTGGGTTACTCTCCCACATCTTTCCACCACAAAACATAACACTTTGCCTTTTGTGTGCCAGAAAGATCCAGTTTTAAATTGATGTTAATGTTTACTTATTGCCTAAACAGTGCTGAGTTAAAACCAGGGAAGTCTTCAAGGATATAAAGCTGCTTCTACCTGGGCCCTGCTCTCAAAGGAGCCATAGGACAGGCAGAGAGCAAAAGCAGGCTACCGGAGCCATGAAATAGTGGTAGAGTCCTGCAGAAGCCCAGAGGGCGACAGAAAGGAAGAACATTTCTGCAACATTACTGCATGTCATTCAGGTGTCATTTTACAAGCAACCTCTTGTTTCATTTCACAGCTCTCTAAAGAAGGAATAATTATTGTGCTTATTCTGTAGACAAGTAAACAGTGGTCCAAAGAAATGTTGTGCCCAAAGTATATAACTAGTAAGTTCCAGTGCTTGTTCAAATCCAAACCTGTGTGTGTCACAAAACCCAAGGCTGCTCTCTGTCCCACTGCCTTGGAAGGGAATGCTCCTAATCAACATGAATCAGGAAACACCTTGTATGAGAGGATATACAACAAATGACAATGTCTTTGTCCATCCCTCCCTTAGAATTAGGCCTTCCCTCTACACAGTGTGGTCTATTGGCCAGGATGTGTATATCATGGATCAGACAAGAGGCTCTCAAAAATGGTATTAAGAATTGACCTGCAGAGTGGCACTCTGGAGGGGGGACTTGGAGAGTGAAAGTTTTATTTACAGGACAGCACTTTTGAGTTGTCATTAGCCTACCATATACAAGTTTCACTTCTTCAATTAAAAGAAAAGCTAGTGACAGAGGGAGACAGGGACTTTGAAATGGAATTAAAGGATGCATAGAATTTTAAAAGTTAGAAAAGGGGAGAAGACATTCTAAGAAGCAAAAACTCACGCAAAATGCATAAGATGGTGTGATGGGCTGAATTGTGTCTGAAAACTCCTATGTTGAAGCTCCATCTCCCAGTACCTCAGAATATGACAGTATTTGGACATAGAATCTGTAAAGCGATATTAACTTCAAATTAGGTCATTAAGGTAAGGTCCTTGTCCAATATGAGTGGTGTCCTTAGAAGAAGAGGGAAAGAGGCAGGGATGCCTATGCACAAAGAAAAGGCCATGAGAGAACACACTGAGGTGACCATTTGCCAGCAGCTTAATCTTAGACTTCCAATTTCCAGAACTCTTAGAAATAAATTTCTGTTGTTTAAGCCACCCAGGCTGTGGTATTTTTCTCTGGCACCCTGCATAATCTCATATGGATAGCACAGTACAAACTCTTTGTGAGAGTCTGAGTGGCTGCCGTAATGAAAGATTGGGAAGGATTTTAGAGAGATAAAGTAGAAAAAAGATAGGGAAGATCACGGAGAGCCTTGTGTGTCATTAAAGAAGGTGAACTTTTCAGGTCAGCTATGAAGAGTAAGAAAGAATGGGGGAAAAAAGATTTCTCATCTATAGTTCTTCACATCTCAGAAATATTTGTAGCATAAGAGAATCTGCTCTGAATTTCTAAAGATACTTTCCCTGCCCACTTGTAATGTTACTTTGTCTAAGCAAATTTATGATTTTCCATACTCTAATTGGTACCTTTCTTGCCCAATTCTGTTTCCTTCTTGATGCCATCCTCTATCTTACTTCTGTATCCCAATTTTATTCTGAGTTTTAACTTTCTGAGGATTATGCAACAGCAAAAACATACTGACCTGCCACTTTGCTAAGTAGAATATCAGAATGAGGAGAGATTACAGAGTATCATGTCCAGTCCTCTTTGTTCACAAATAAACTTAGTGAGGCCCAGAGAGGGAGGGGACCCTCACAAGGTTATTCAGGCATCCTTCCCTCCTGTTCATTGTGTTTGGCCCATCACCTGTTTACATGCTCAACTTTTCCAGGGATCATTTTTCCTGAGGTCAGATCAGCTCTGGGAACAAATCATCTTTTCTGTGTATACAGGGAGTATCATTCCCCTGGGTGCAGGTGGCAGGAGACTGCTCACAGAAGTTAGCAACCAACCTGCAGTAGTACCCATCACTGGCTATAAGAGTTACCATGTTCATCATCTCTCTACAGTCCCCTGAGACTTCATTTTTTTCACCATCCAGGTGATTCAGCAAGAATTTACAGATAGGAAAACAGAAATAATCAATGCCCCATTACTGTACCCATTTCCAAATCCAAACTGGCCAAACACAAGAGGCCATCTGTGGTAAAACGTAAAATTCCCTTCCATTCTACCTACAGAAGCTATTTCTACCTGATAGTGAACTAGAGTCTTAGTCCAGTGAGAGTTAGAGCAGACTTTAGAAAATATCCTATACCTCAGTCTCCAATAAATTGTCTTTGAGGCTCTACTTACATTTCACATAACAAGCTACTAACTTATGTATCAGGCAGTTTTTTCCATTTTAAGTCAGTTGTTTTAAAGTTGTAGCTTTAATGTAGCCATTATAATCCAGAGATCCAGGTGGTTCAGTCTCAGAGAGGCTTTATGTTCAAAACATAGAGTCAAATCAACCACAGGAAAAGAAAACCAGCTATGAGGAGACTAAACAATATGCTACTAAAAAAACAGTGGGTCAATGAGGAAATCAAAATGGAATTTAAAAAAATGATAATGAAAGTACAACCATTTAAAATCTATGAGATGCTGCAAAAGCAGTGCTTAGAGGAAAATTCATAGCGATGTAAGCCTTCCTCAAAAAAGAAGAAAAATCTCAAATCTCTCAAATTGACAACTTAACCCACCACCTAAATGAATTAGAAAAAGAACAAACAAAACCTAAAGTCAGCAGAAGAAAGGAAATCATAAAGATCAGAGAAGAAAACAATAAAATAGAGATTCAGAAACAATAAAATAGAGATTCAGATACAACTTAGAATAGATTTACAAGGAGATCCTGCTGAGTAGCATTGAGAACTATGTCTAGATAATCATACTGCAACAGAACAAAGGGTGGGAAAAAATGTATACATGTAAGAGTAACTTGATCCCCACGCTGTACAGTGGGGAAAAAAATTTAAAAAAAGAGAAAAGAAAACAATAGAGAAAATCAATAAAATCAAGAGCTGGTTTCTATGAAAGGGTAAATAATATTGACAAACTTCTGGCCAGACTCACCAAGAAGAGAAGAGAAAGAACTCAAAGAAACAAAATAAGAAAGGAAAAAGGAAAAATCTCAACAGATACTGCAGAAATACAAAAACAAAAAACATGAGAATACTATGAATAATTATATTCCAAGAAATTTGACAATCTAGACAAAATGGACAACTTTCTAGAGATTTACAGCTTGCCAAAATAGAATAGAAAAGAAATAGATCAATTAAACAAACCAAACACTAGAAATGAAATTGAATATGTAATAAAAACATTCTCTACAAACAAAAGTCCAGGACAAGGTGGCTTCACAGGCAAATTCTACCAAGCATACAAAGAACTTACACTCATCCTTCTTAAACTTTTCCAAAAGGTTAAAGAAGAAAGAACACTCCCAAAGACAGTCTATGAAGCCACCACCATCCTAATACCAAAACCAAAGACACTACCAAAAAAGAAAATTACAGGCCAATATCTTTGATGAATATAGACACAAAAATTCTCAACAAAATTTTAACCAACTGAGGGAGTTCAGTGGTGGCTCAGTGGTTAACAAACCCACCTAGCATCCATGAGGATGTGGATTCCATCCCTGGTCTCACTCAGTGGGTTAAGGACCCAGTGTTGCCATGAGCTGTGGTGTAGGTCGCAGATAAGGCTCAGATCCTGTATTGCTGTGGCTGTGGTATAGGCTGGCAGCTGTAGCTCCAATTCAACCGCTAGCCTGGGAACTTCCATATGCCATAGGTGTGGCCCTAAAAAGACAAAAATTTTTTTAGCCAACCTAATCTAACAACATATAAAAAAGACCACACACTGTGACCGAGTAGGATTCATCCTTTGTTCACAAGGATGGTTCAACATATGCAATTCACTCGTCATAAATCACATTAACAAAAGAAAAGTCCAGAACCACATGATCATCTCAATAGATGCAGAAAAAGCATTTGACAAAGTCCAACATCCATTCATGATAAAAACTCTTACCAAAGTGGGTATAGAGGGAACATAACATAATAAAAGCCGTTTATGACAAACCCACAGCCAATATAATAATCAACAGAGAAAATCTGAAAGCCTTCCAACTAAAATCTGGAACAAGACAAAGATGTCCACTCTCACCACTGTTATTTGCCATAGTACTAGAAGTCCTAGCCACAGCAATCTGACAGACAAAAGAAATAAAATATATCCAAATTGTAAAAGAAGAGGTTAAGCTGTCACTGCATGAAGATGACATGATACTATATAGAGAAAACCCCAAAGACTGAACCCAAAATCTATTTGAACTGATCAAAGAATTTAGCAAAGTAGCAGGATGCATTTCTCTATACTAACAATGAAGTTTTAGAAAAGAAATATAAAAATACAATACCTTTTAAAATCTCACCCCAAAACCTTAAGTACCTAGGAATAAACCTGACTAAGGAGGTGAAAGACTTATATGCTAATAACTATAAAACATTAATCAAGGAAATTAAAGAGAATTCAAAGAAATGGAAAGATATTCCCTGCTCTTTGATTGGAAGAATGAATAATGTTAAAAATGGCCATACTATCTAAAGCAATCTACAGGTTCAACACAATCCCTATCAAATTACCCATGACATTTTTTGCAGAAATTATCCAAAAATTTATATGGATCCATTAAAGACCCAGGAGGGGAGGGGAAGCAGGAAGCATAACTCTCCAAGACTTCAGGCAATATTATAAAGCTACAGTAATCAAGTCAGTGTAGTACTGGTACCAAAACAGACATACAGACCAATGGAACAGAATAGAGAACCCAGAAATAAACCCAGAAACCTATGGCCTATTAATCTTCAACAAAAGAAGCAAGACTATAAAATGGGAAAAAGACAATATCTTCAGCAAGTGATGCTTGAAAAACTGGAGAGCTGCATGTAAATCAATAACTCTTCAACACACCCTCACACCATGCACAAAAATAAACTCAAAATGGCTTAAAGACTTAAACATAAGAGAAGACACCAAAAAACTCTTAGAAGAGAACATAGGCAAAACATTCTCTGACATCAACTGTACAAATGTTTCCTTAGGTCAGTCACCCAAGGCAACAGAAATAAAAACAAAAACAAACCAATGAGACCTAATCAAACTGACAAGCTTTTGCACAGCAAAGGAAACCATTAAAAAAAAAAGACAAGCTACAGAATGGGAGAAAATAGTTTCAAATGATGCAACTGACAAGCGCTTAATCTCAAAAATATACAAACAACTTATACAACTCAACAGCAAAAAAACAACCCAATTGAAAAATGGGCCAAAGGCATGAATAGACATTTCTCCAAAGAAGACATAATGGATGTCCAACAGGGATGTTAAAAATGATCAACATCACTGATTATTAGAAAAATGCAAATCAAAACTACTATAAGGTACCACATCACACCAGTCAGAATGGCTATCAATCATAAGTCTACAAAAAACAAATGCTGGAGAGGGTGTGGAGAGAAGGGAACCCTCCTACACTGTTGTATAAATTGGTACAACCACTGTGGGAAACAGTATAGAGGTACCTCAGAAAACCAAATATACAAATACTATATGACCCAGAAATCTCACTCCTGGGCATATATCTGTACAAAATTTTCACTGAAAAAATACATGCACCTGCCTGTTCATTGCAGCACTATTCACAATAGCCAAGACATGGAAACAACCTAAATGTCCATTGACAGATGATTGAATTAAGAAGAGGTGGTATATATACACAATGGAATACTATTCAGCCATAAAAAAGAACAAAATAATGCCATTTGCAGCAACATGGATGGAACTAGAGACTCTCATACTAAGTGGAGTAAGTCAGAAAGAAAAAGATAAATACCATATGATATCATTTATATCTGTAATCTAATATTCAGCATAAATGAATATATCTATAGAAAAGAAAGAAACTCATAGACTTGTAGAACAGACTTGTGTTTGCCAAGGGGAAGGAGGAGGGAATGGTATGGACTGGGAATTTGGGGTTAGTAGATGAAATCTACTGCATTTGGAGAGGATAAGCAATGAGATCCTGCTGCACAGCACAGCAAACTATAGTCACTTGTGAGGGAACATGGTAGAGGATAATGCGAGAAAAAGAATGTGTATATGTGCATGTGTGTATATATATATATATATATATATATATGTGCATGTGTGTATATATATATATATGTATGTATGTATGTATATTTGTGAATGTGTCACTTTGCAGTACAGCAGAAATTGGCAAAACAATGTAAATCAACTGTAATAGAAAAAAATAAAACCTAAAAAAAGTCAATATCCAAAAGTAATGAGAAAGGAATTCTATTCTCTACTCCGATAGCATTAAAATGGACTCAAATAAAGGGTCCACATCAAGACTAAGAAATCCTCTTTCCTCTCCCATCCTTTTCTCTCAGTGCAGCTGAGGTCCATCACCAACCTCCCCCTCAAAATTTTCTCTTCTGCCCCCTCTAGGGCAGCTTTCCTTTCCTTCTCCCTCCCATTGCCCTCTCTCCCCTAGACCTGTGCTATATAGATTCACTTAGCATTGCTCTCAGCAAGAGAGAACCATTCCTTTTACAAGCAGGGAAAGTTGATCTGGCAATTTGGGGATTCTCTTTTGTAGTTTGTATGAGCCTATGTCAGTATTTCCTAATTCCTATTTACTGGTCCTGTTGAAGCGACTTAATCTCATGGTTACTGGTCCTGTCGAAGTGACTTTATCTCATGGTTTTCTCAGAGGCACTCCTCCACATGACAGTGCTTTAAACATTTGACCACAGGTTCGTAAGCCTGTACCCACTGTCCTTTCTGTCCTTCAAATCAACCATGTCTACAAGGAAGTCATTTCTTCTCTGGTCCTTCATATGTGAAATACAATGTGAAAATACCCTGTAGAAGGGGTTGGTTAAAAGAACAGACCTTGGCATTGTCACTAACAAGTATTAAATACTCCAATATTAATTAAGGCAGTCATTATTCTAGGCACTGGTGATAAAGTGCCAAACAGAACTACTCTCCAAGAGGCTACCTTACAGTTGGCAAAGACTGAATATTAATTAGTAAACAAATAAATATGTCTGATATTACATAATAATAAAACTCTGAACAAATTAAATATGAGCTAGAGAGTTAACCAGGACTCAAGGTAGAGGTGCTTTCGCTGCAGTGCTCAGGGTAGGCCCAAGGAGGATGTGACATTGAAAGTGAGACCTGAATTAGCTGATGATGGATGGCAGCCATGTGACCAACTAGAAGTCCAGTGCAAAGACCTTCAGATGGGGTCAGCTTGACATGTTCAAAGGGAAAGAATGGCATCCATTGGGGTTGGAGTATAGTGAATGAGGGCAGAGGGGATGAGGGCATAGGGTAAGGCAAGTGTGTTTTGTTTTCAACAAGCGAAAAGCTATGTGAGCACTGGAGCCAGGGAAGTGAGGACTGATTTTCAAAATCTCACTTGGCTGCTATGGGGAGAACCAACTGATGAGAGGCACAAGAAGGTCAAGACAGCAGGCAGAAGTGGTCCTGGCAGGTAATGAGGTGGTCCTGGCAGGATATGAAGGGAATGCTGGCTGAACGTGAACGTGTGAAAAGGATGATCATGGTTTAGTTATGTGACATATTCAGACCAACAGGATCTGGATTTTCTGGGTGAGCTGCCTTGACCTGCAGCAAAACCCACATGCACATAGCCTTCCTAAAGAGCTACTGAGCAAATAAAACTGTGCACTTCACCCCAGAACAAACCACCGATTTTAGTCACATATAGGTCTAAACTCAGAAAGTTAAGTCGTCCTCCAAAGAAATATTGTCTGAAAATATGTATCTTCACCTACATCCTCAAAAATGTTTTCTATGATTGCAGAGCAGTTCCAAATTCTTTTTTCTTTATTACTCAAATGAATTTATCACATCTGTAGTTGTATAAGGATCATAACAATCCAATTTCACAAGATTTCCATCCCACAACCCAAGCACATCCCCCCACCCCCCAAACTGTCTCCTCCCAAGACCATAAGTTTTTCAATGTCTGTGAGTCAGCATCTGTTCTGCAAAGAAGTTCAGTCTGTCCTTTTTTCAGATTCCACATATCAGTGAAAGCATTTGATGTTGGTGTCTCATTGTATGGCTGACTTCACTTAGCATGATAATTTCTAGGTCCATCCATGTTGCTAAAAATGCTGGTATTTCATTCCTTTTAATGGCTGAGTAATATTCCATTGTGTATATGAACCACCTCTTCTTGAGCCACACCTCTGTCAATGGACATTTAGGTTGTTTCCATATCTTGGCTGTTGCAAATAGTGCCGCAATGAACATTGGAGTACATGTGTCTTTGTGAGTCATGGTTTTCTCTAGATAGATGCCCAGGAGTGGGACTGCTGGATCAAATGGTAGTTCTATGTTTAGTTTTCTGAGGCATCTCCATACTGTTTTCCACAGTGGTTGCACCAATTTACAATCCCTCTAATAGTGTAATAGTGTTCCTAATTCTTTTTTATAATGATTTTTATTTTTTCAATTATAGCTGGTTTGCAGTGTTCTGTCAATTTTACACTGCACAGCAAGGTGACCCAGCCACACATACATGTATATATCCTTTTTTTCCCACATTATCATGCACCATCTCAAGTGACCAGACATAGTTCCCGAGCTATACAGCAGGATCTCATTGCTTATCCATTCAAAAGGCAATAGTTTGCATCCATTAACCCAAATTCCCAGTCCATCCCACTCCTTCCCCCTCCCCTTTGGCAACCACAAGTCTGTTCTCTATGTCCATGAGTTCCTTTTCTGTGGAAAGGTGCATTGGTGCCATATACTATATTCCAGATATAAGTGATATCATATGGTATTTGTCTTTCTCTTTCTGATTTACTTCACTTAGTATGAGAGTCTCTAGTTCCATCCATGTTGCTGCAAATGGCATTATTTTGTTCTTTTTTATGGCTGAGTAGTATTCCATTGTTTACACACACACACACACACACATATATATACATATGACTTCTTAATCCAATCATCTGTCAGTGGACATTTAGGTTGTTTCCATATCTTGGTGATTGTGAATAGTGCTACAATGAACATGCAGGTTTGTCTTTTTCAAGGAAAGTATTGTCTGGATATGTGCCCAAGAGCAGGATTGCTGGGTCATATGGTATTTCTATATTTAGTTTTCTGAGGTACCTCTGCACTGTTTCCCATAGTAGTTGTATCAATTTACATTTCAACTAACAATGTATGAGAGTTCACTTTTCTAAATACCCTCTCCAGTATTTGTTATTTGTGGACATATTAATGATGGCCATTCCGATCGGTGTGAGGTGGTACCTCATAGTAGCTTTGATTTACACTTCTCTAATAATCAGTTATGTTGAGTGTTTTTTCATGTGCTCGTTGGCCAGGTATATATCTTCCTTTGAAAAATGTCGATTCATGTCTTCTGCCCATTTTTCAATTGGGTTGCTGTTTTTGTGCTGTTGAGCTCTATAAGTTGTTTGTGTGTTTTAGAGATTAAGCCCTTGTCAGTTGCATCATTTGAAACTATTTTCTCCCATTTTGTAAGTTTGATTAGTTCCCATTGGTTAATTTTTTGCTTTGATTTCTGTTGCCTTGGGAGACCTGAGAAAACATCAGTAAGGTTGATGTCAGAGAATGTTTTGCCTATATCCTCTTCTAGGAGTCTCATGGTATCTTGTCTTACATTTATGTTGTTAAGCCATTTTGAGTTTATTTTTGTGCATGGTTGTGAGGATGTGTTCCAGTTTCATTGATGTACATGCAGCTATCCAGGTTTCCCATCACCACTTACTGAAAAGACTGCCATTTTCCTGTTTTATATTCTTGCCTCTTTTGTCAAAGATTAATTGACCATAGGTGTCTGGGTTTATTTCTGGGTTCTCTGTTCTGTTCCATTGGTCTGTATGTCTGTTTTGGTACCAGTACCACACTGTCTTGTTTACTGTGGCTATGTAATATTGCCTGAAGTCTGGGAGAGTTATGCCTCCTGCTTGGTTTTTGTTCCTCAAGATCGCTTTGGCAATTCTGGGTCTTTTGTGGGTCCATATAAATTTTTGGATAGTTTGTTCTAGTTCTGTGAAAAATGTCATGGGTAATTTGAAAGGGATTATGTTGAACCTGCAGATTTCTTTGGGTAGTATGGCCCATTTTTACAATATTAATTTTTCCAACTTAATAGCATGGAATATCTTTCCATTCCTTTGAATCTCCTTTAATTTACTTGATTAACATTTTATAGTTCTCAGCATATAAGTTTTTCACCTCCTCGATCAGGTTTATTCCCAGGTATTTGATTTTTTTGGGTGCAATTTTAAAAGGTATTGTATTTTTGTATACCTTTTCTGATATTTCATTGTTAGTATACAGAAATGTGAGCAATTTCTGAATGTTAATCTTATGTCCTGCTACTTTGCCAAATTTGTTGATCAGTTCAAGTAGTTTTTGGGTTGAGTCCTCAGGGCTTTCCATATATAGTATGTCATCTGCTTACAGTGACAGTTTTACCTCTTCTCTTCCAATTTGCATATATTTTATTACTTTTGTTTGATTGCTGTGGCTAGGACTTCCAGTACTATGGTGGATTTGAGTGGTGAGAATGGGCATTCTTGTCTTGTTCCAGATTTTAGTAGGAAGGCTTTCAGATTTTCTCTGTTGATTATTATATTGGCTGTGGGTTTGTCATAAATGGCTTTTATTATGTTAAGGTATGTTCCCTCTATACCCACTTTGGTAAGAGTTTTTATCATGAATGGATGTTGGACTTTGTCAAATGCTTTTTCTGCATCTATTGAGATGATCATGTGGTTTTGGACTTTATTTGTTAATGTGGTATATGAGGTGATTGATTTGCATATGTTGAACGATACTCGTGAACCTGGGATAAATCCCACTTGGTTGTGCAATTTTAAAAGATTTTATAATCTTTTTATATGTTGTTTGATTTGGTTGGCTAAAATTTTGTTGAGAATATTTGTGTCTATATTCATCAAAGTTACTGGCCTATAGTTTTCTTTTTTGGTAGTATCTTTGTCTGGTTTTGGTATTAGGGTGATGGTGGCATCATAGAATGTCTTTGGGAGTGTTCCGTCTTCTTCAACCTGTTGAAAAAATTTAAGAAGGATGGATGTAAGTTCCTCTTTGTATGTTTGGTAGAATTCACCTATGAAGCCATCTGGTCCTGGACTTTCATTTGTAGGGAGTGTTTTTATGACATACTCAATTTCATTTCTAGTGATCAGTCTGTTCAGTTGATCTATTTCTTCTTGATTCAGTTTTGGCAGGCTGTAAGTCTCTAGAAAGTTGTCCATTTCTTCTAGGTTTTCAAATTCGTTAGCATACAATTATTCATAGTATTCTCTTATATTTTTTTTTGTATTTCTGCAGTATCCATTTTGATTTCTCCTTTTCATGCCTTATTTTGTTGATTTGGGTTTTTTCTCTCCTCTTTTTGGTGAGTCTCACCAGAGGTTTGTCAATTTTTTTTACCTTTTCAAAGAACCAGCTCTTGGATTCATTGATTTTTTTCTATTGTTTTTAGAATCTCTCTTTTATTGATTTCCTCTATAATCTTCATGATTTCCTTCCTTCTTATGACTTTTTGTTTGTTTTTCTTTTTCTAGTCCTTTTAGGTGGTGGGTGAATTTGTTGATTTGAGATTTTTCTTCTTTTGTGAGGAAAGCCTGTATGGCTGTGAATTTCCCTCTAAGCACTGTTTTTGTGGAATCCTATAGATTTTGAATGGTTGCGTTTTCATTATTATTTGTCTCGAGTTATTTTTTAATTTCCTACATGATTTCCTAATTGACCCATTGGTTTTTTAGTAGCATGTTGTTTAGTCTCCCTGTAGTTAGTTTTTTTCTCATTTCTTTACCTGTGGTTGATTTCTACTTTCATGCCATTGTGGTCAGAGAAGATACTTGAAATAATTTCTATACTCTTAAATTTGTTGATGTTAGCTTTGTGTCCAGTATGTGATATCCTTGAGAATGTTCCATGTGCACTTGAGAAGAATGTATATGTTGATTTTTTTGGGTGTAATGTCCTGAAAAATCTCGATTAAGTATAACTTTTTCTATTGTGTCATTTAGGATTTTTGTTGCCTTACTGATCTTCTGTGTAGAGGATCTGACCATTGATGTGAGTAGGGTGTTAAAGTCTCCTACTACTATTGTGTTCCCATAAATTTCTCCTTTTATGTCAGTTAGTATTTGTTGTATCTGGTTGCTCCTATATTAGGGGCATATACATTTATGATTATAATACCCTCTTCTTGAATGGATCCTTTTACCATTAAGTAGTGTCCTTTTTGTCATTCTTTATGGTCTTCATTTTAAAGTCTGTTTTGTCTGATATGAGTATTGTAACTCCTGCTTTCCTCTCTTTTCTTTTGACATGAAATATCTTTTCCCATTACCTCAGTTTCAATCTGTATGTGTCTTTTTCCCTAAGGTTGGTCTCAGGTAGACAGAAAACTGCAGGTTTTGGCTTTTTTATCCAATCTGCCACTCTGTGTTTTTTGATTGGAGCATACAGTCCATTGCCATTTAAGGTAATTAATGATAATTACATACTTATTGTCATTTTAAAACTTGTTTTCCAGTTGATTCTATGTTTTTCCTTCCTTTCTTTTTTCCATTTATTTTTTTATTACTCAATGAATTTATTACATTTATAGTTGTACAATGATCATCACAATCTAATATTATATGATTTCCATCCCACAACCCCAGGGCATTCCCTTCCCCCCAAACTGTCTCCTTTGGAATCCATAAGTTTTTCAAAGTCTGTGAGTCAGCATCTGTTCTGCAAAGAAGTTTAGTCTGTCCTTTTTTCAGATTCCACATGTCAGTGAAAGCATTTGATGTTGGTATCTCATTGTATGGCTGACTTCACTTAGCATGATAATTTCTAGGTCCATCCATGTTGCTAAAAATGCTGGTATTTCATTCCTTTTAATGGCTGAGTAATATTCCATTGTGTATATGGACCACCTCTTCTTGAGCCACTCCTCTGTCGATGGAGGAAAATAGTGCCGCAATGAACATTGGAGTACATGTGTCTTTGTGAGTCATGGTTTTCTCTGGATAGATGCCCAGGAGTGGGATTGCTGGATCAAATGGTAGTTCTATGTTTAGTTTTCTGAGGCATCTCCATACTGCTTTCCACAGTGGTTGCACCAATTTACAATCCCACCAACAGTGTAATAGGGTTCCTTTTTCTCCACACCCTCTCCAGCACTTACTGTTTGTAGACTTTTTGATGATGGCCATGCTGGCTGGTGTAAGGTGGTACCTCCTAGTGGTTTTGATTTGCATTTCTCTAATAATGAGTGATGTTGAACATCTTTTCATGTGTTTTTTGGCCATCTGCATGTCTTCTTTGGAGAAGTTTAGATCTTCTGCACATTTTTTTGAAGGTGTTGTTTGCATTTTTGGTATTGAGCTGTAGGAGGTGTTTATATATTTTGGAGATTAATCCCATGTCAGTTGATTCACCTGCAGGGATTTTCTCCCATTCTGTGAGTTGTCTTTTTGTTTTGTTTAGGGTTTCCATTGCTGTGCAGAAATTTTGAAGTTTGATTAAGTCCCATTTGTTTCTTTTTGTTTTTGTTGTCATTACTCTAAGAGGTGGATCTGAAAAGATGTTGCTGTCGTTTATGTCAGAGAGTGTTTGGCCTATGTTTTCCTCTAGGAGTTTGATAGTGTCTGGTCTTATATCTAGGTCTTTAATCCATTTGGAGTTTATTTTTGTATATGGTGTTAGGAAGTGTTCTAATTTCATTCTTTTCCATGTGGCTGTCCAGTTTTCCCAGTACCACTTGTTGAACAAGCTGTCTTTTCTCCATTGTATATTCTTGCCTCCTTTGTCATAGATGAGTTGGCTGTAGGTGCATGGGTTTAATTCCAGACTTTCTGTCCTGTTTCCTTGATCTATTTCTGTCTTTGTGCCAGTGCCATGCACAAAGACATGACTATTGCTTTGCAGTATAGTCTGAAGTCAGGGAGCCTGATTCCTCCAGCTCCATTTTTCTTTATCAGGATGTCTGTGGCTGTTCTGGGTGTTTTGTGGTTCTAAACAAACTTTAAAATATTTTGTTTGAATTCTGTGAAAAGGGTCTTTGGTACTTTGATAGGGATTGCATTGAATCTGTAGATTGCCTTGGGTGATATAGTCATTTTGATAATATTAACTCTTCCAATCCAAGAGCACGGTATGTCTTTCCATCTGTATGTGTCATCTTTGATTTCTTTCATCAGTGTCTTATAATTTTCAGGGTATAGCTCTTTTGTCACTTTAGATAGGTTTACTCCTAGGTATTTTATTCTTTTGGATGTTATGGTAAATGGGATTGCTTCCCTAATTTCTCTTTCTGATCTTTCATTGCTAGTATATAGAAATGCCATTGATTTCTGTATATTAATTTTGTATCCTGCGACTTTGCCAAATTTGTGGATGAGCTCTAACAGTTTTCTGGTAGAGTCGTTAGGATTTTCTAGGCATAGTATCATGTCATCTGCAAATAGCAATAGTTTTACTTCTTCCTTTCCAATTTGGACTCCTTTTATTTCTTTTTCTTCTCTGATTGCACTAGCTAGGATTTCCAAAACTATGTTGAATAGCAGAGGCAAGAGTGGACATCCTTGTCTTGTTCCTGATCTCAGTGGGAATTCTTTCAGCTTTTCACCATTGAAAGTGATGTTTGCTGTGGGTTTGTCATATATGCCATTTATTATGTTGAGATAGGTTCCCTCAATGCCCACTTTCTGAAGGGTTTTTATCAGAAATGGGTGTGGGATTTTGTCAATGGCTTTTTCTGCATCTATTGAGAGGATCATATGGTTTTTGTTCTTCATTTTTTTAAGTGGTGTATCACACACTGATTGATTTGCAGATATTGAAGAATCGTCACATCCCTGGGATAAATCCCACTTGATCATGATGCACAGTTCTTTTAATGTATTGTTGGATTTGGCTTGCTAGTATTTTGTTGAGGATTTTTACATCAATGTTCATCAGTGAAATTGGCCTTTCTTTTTTTTGTGGAATCTTTGTCTGCTTTTGGTATCAGGGTGATGGCGGCCTCATAGAATGAGTTTCAGAGTATCCCAACCCCTGCAACCTTTTGAAATAGTTTCAGAGGAGAGGTGTTAGCTCTTCTCTAAAAGTTAGAATTCGCCTATGAAGCCATCTTGTCCTGGACTTTTGTTTGTTGGAAGTTTTTTAATCACAGTTTCAATTTTGGTTCTTGTGATTGGTCCGTTCATCTTTTCTATTTCATCTTGGTTTAGTCTTGGAAGATTGTACTTTTCTAAGCATTTGTCCATTTCTTCTAGGTTTTCCATTTTATTGGCATATAGTTGCATATAGTAGTCTTTTATGATCCTTTGTATTTCTGTGATGTCTGTTGTTACTTCTCCTTTTTCATTTCTAATTTTATTGATTTGAGTTCTCTCTTTTTTGCTTGATAAGTCTGACTAAGGCTTATCAATTTTGTTGATCTTTTCAAAGAACCAGCTTTTCATCTCATTGATCTTTTCTGTGGTTTTCTTCGTTTCTCTTTCATTGATTTCTGCTCTGATCATTATGATTTCTTTCCTTCTGCTAACTTCAAGTCTTGTCTGTTCTCTCTCGAGCTGCCTTAGATGTAAAGTTAGCCTGTTTATTTGAGCTTCCTCTTGTTTCCTGAGGTTGGCTTGTATTGCTCTAAACTTTTCTCTTAGAACAGCTTTTGCTGCATCCCATAGATTTTGGAGTGTTGTATCTTTGTTGTCATTTGCTTCTAGGTATTTTTTAATTTCCTCTTTGATTTCTTCAGTGATCCATTGGTTGTTTGGTAGCATGTTGTTGAGTCTCCACGTGTTTGTGTTTTTTGCAGTTTTTTTTTTTTTCTTGTTGATTTCCAGTTGTATAGTGTTGTGGTCAGAAAAGATGCTTGATATGATTTCAATTTTCTTAAAGTTACTGAAATTGGATTTGTAGCCCAGGATTGATCAGTCTTAGAGAATGTTCCATGTTCACCTGAGAAGAATGTGCATTCTGTTGCCTTTGGATGGAATGTCATAAATATCTATTAAGTCCATCTGATCTAATGCTTCATTCAGGGCCTGTGTTTCCTTATTGATTTTCTGTCTGGATGATCTGTCCATTGCTGTAAGGGGGTGTTAAAGTCCCCCCCATTATTGTGTTATTGTCAATTTCTCCTTTTAAGGTTGTTAGCAGTTGCCATGTGTATTGTAGTGAACCTACGTGGGTGCGTAGATATTTAAAATTGTCATATCTTCTTCTTGGATTGATCCTTTGATCATTAGGTAGTGACCTTCCTTGTTCCTTAAAATATTCTTCATTTTAAAGTCTATTTTGTCTGATATGAGTATTGCTGCTCCAGCTTTCTTTTGATCCCCATTTGCATGAAATGTTTTCTTCCATCCTCTCACTTTCTATTTGTATGTGTCCCTAGAAGTGAGGTGGGTCTCTTGAATTCAGCATATATATGGGTCTTGTATTTGTATCCATTCAGCCAGTCTATGTCTTTTGGTTGGGGTATTTATTCTCCATTAACATTTAAGGTAATTATTGATATGTATGTTCTTATTGCCATTTTATTAATTGCTTTGGATTTGTTTTTGTTGCTCTTTTTTCTTCCCTTCTCTCGTTTTCTCCTCCTCTGGTTTGATGACTATCTTTAGTGTTGTATTTGCATTGATTTTTCTTATTTGTTTGTGTATCAATTGTAGATTTTTGGTTTGCTGTTATTCTGAAGTTTTGATATAAGAGTCTATATGTACATGAGATTGTTTTAAGTTGTTGTTCTCTTAATTGCAAGTTCATCTCCAGTGTCCTGCATTCGTACCCACCTCTTCTCATGATTTCTGATTTTGGTGGCATAACTGTGCATGGATTATTTCATATCTTTACTGTACATACACCTTTACTGATGAGCCTTGTAATTTGTTGTATTTTTGTTTCTGGTTGTGGCCTTTTCTTTTCTGCCTAGAGAAGTTCCCTTAATATTTTTTGTAAAGCTGGTGTAATGTTACTGAATTCTCTCAGCTTTTGCTTATCTGTGAAGCTTTTGATTTCTCCTTGAACCCCGAATGAGAGCCTTGCTGGGTAAAGCAATCTTAATCTTCGTCGCATTAAGTATATGGTTCCACTGCCTTCTGGCCTACAGAGTTTCTGCTGAAAAATTTACCAATAACCTTATTGGGGTCCCTGTGTATGTTATTTGTTTCTTTTCCCTAGCTGCTTTCAGGATTTTCTCTTTGTCTTTAATTTTGGCCAGTTTGATTAATATGTGTCTCAGGGTGTTCCTCCTTGGGTTTATTTTATATGATACTCGTTGTGCTTCTTGGATTTGAGTGAGTGGTTCCTTTCCCATGTTAGGGAAGTTTTCGGCTATTATCTCTTGGAATATGTCTTCTGTCCCCTTCTCTCTCTCTTCTCCTTCTGGCACCCCTATAATACAGATGTTGCTGCATTTAACATTGTCCCAGAGGTCTCTGAGACTCTCTTCATTTATTTTCAATCTTTTTTCCCTTTTCTGTTCTGCATCCATAATTTCCACTAATTTATCCTCCACCTCACTTATTCCTTCTTCTACCTCCTGTATTCTGCTGTTAGCTGCTTCTAGTGAATTTTTTTTTATTTCAGTTATTGTATTCTGCATCTCTTCTTGTTTAAGTTTTATGTCTTGTATCTCTTTGCTTAGTGTTTTCTGTAAATTACTCATTTTTGCCTCCAGTTTATTTCCAGTGTCTTGCATCACTTCAGCATCTACAGTCTAAAGTCTTTTTCCTGGTGGCTGAGAATCTCCTGATCACTTATCTGGTTTGTTTTGTTTTGTTTTGTTTTGTTTTGTTTTTCTTTCTTCTCATCTGAGTTATAGTTCTCTGTCTTTTCATTTTTATAGGTTTTTGGTGTGGTGACCTTTTTACAGATAATAGAATTATAGCCTCTCTTACTTCTGGTGTCTGTCCCCCTTGTGGCTGAAGTTGGTACAGGGGCTTGCTGTAGGCTTCCTGCTGGGAGGGATTGATGCCTGCCCACTGGTAGGTGGAACTGATTCCTATCCCTCTGGTGGGTGGGGCTTTGTCTCTGGATGGGTTTAGAGGCAGCTGTGTGTCTGGGGGGCCTTTAGGCAGCTGTTTACTGATGGGTGGGGCTGTGATCCCACCCCTCGGATTGTTGTTTGGCCTGGGACTTCTCAGCACTGATGGGTGGGGCCAGATTTTCCCAAAATGGCCACCTCCAGAGAAAGGCATGCTGCTGAATATTCCCAAGAGCTTTGCTTCCAATGTCCTTCCCCCACAACAAACCATAGTCACCCCCCTGTTTTCCCAGGATAACCTCCAAGAACTGCAGTCAGGTTTGACCCAGATTCCTATGGAGACTTTGTTTTGCCCTTGGACCCAGTGCACATGAAAGTCTGTGTGTGCCTTTTAAGAATGGGGTCTCTGTTTCCCCCAGTCCTGTGGAGCTCTTGTGCACCAGCCCCACTGGCCTTCAATGCCAGATGCTCCAGGGGCTCTTTCTCCCAGTGCCATATCCCCACATGTAGGAGTTTGATGTGGGGCTTGGAACCCTCACTCCTGTAGGTGAGTCTCTGTGAAATAGTTACTTTCCAGTCTCTGGGACTTCCCACCTGGGAGGTGTGGGGTTTCTTATACCACATAATCACCCCAACTACCTCTTGATGTGGCCTCCTCTTTGTCTTCTGGAGTGGGATATCTTTTTGAAAGTTTCTGGTCCATTTGATTGAAGATTGCTCAGCATTTGGTTGTAAATTTTGTTTTTATGAGAGAAGTTGAGCTCCAGTTCTTCTAGTCCACCATCTTAATCCCATCGCCATTTATTCTTTTCTTTTTAGTTTTCATCAGTGTAATGTTTGGTTTTGTTTTTTGTTTGCCCTGTTTTTTAAATACATCAACCACTTCCTGCATCTGCTTGCTTTAGCCTGATAGTTATATATGTGCAAACTCTTTGCTAAAAAAAGTCTATATTTTCTTACTTTCCTTCCCCACATGCTATGATTTGAAGTCCTTTTTTAACGTCTTCATGTTTGTCCTTTTGCTTTTACTTGTGTTTATCGTCACTTTTACAGTAGTTTTTTTTTGTTTGTTTTTTTGTTCTGTTTTTTTTTTCTTCTCTCTCTCTCTCTTTTAGATCTGTATGCTGGCTTATTTAAGTGATTGATTTCCAATTGTGATTTCCTCTGTCCTACTTCTTCTTATTTTTTATTTAGCGAAGCCTTTTCAGTATGTCTTTGAGAATGGGTTTAGTATTGCTGTACTTTTAGCTTCTGTTTGCTGGAGAAATTCTTTATTTTAAATGATATTCTTGTTGGATAGAGTATTCTAGGATGCAGAATTTTTCCTTTCAGAATTTTAAATATATCTTGCCACTCCTTTTTGACATGTATTTTTTCTGTAGAGAAAGCAGCTGATAGCCATATGGGGGTTCCCTTATAATTAACTCTTTGTGTCTCTCTTGGTGCCTTTAGAAGCCTCTCTTTATCTTTTGTCATTTTTATTATAATATGTCTTGGCATGGGCCTATTTGGGTTCAACTTGTTTGGGGCCCTCTGTGCTTCCTATATCTTGATATCTGTTTTCTTAGATTTGGAAAGTTTTCAGACAATTTCTTCACATATATTTTTGATCCCCTTTTCTTTTTATTCTCCTTATGGAATTCCTACTATACCTACATTGGCCTGCTTTATATTATCCCATAGATCTCTTGTATTGCTTTCATGTTTTTTCATTTGGTTGTCTGTCTGCTGTCTTGATTGGGTGATTTCCATTATTCTATCTTCCAAGTCACTAATTCATTCCTCTGCATAATTCATTCTGCTCTTTAGTGCCTTTAGCTCAGTTTGCATCTCTGCAAATGAATGTTCTAATTTGTCTATGTTCCTCATATTTTCTAGTTCCTTTCTAAACTAATCTACATTACTGTTTATATCCAGTCTTAATTCCTTCATATTCTCCTTCAATTGCTTCAGTATTTTCACTATCGCCCTTTTGAACTCAGTGTCTATTAGACTATAGAGATCGATTTCATTGTTTCATGCTTCATGTGAATTCTCCTGTTCTTATAGCAGGAAATGGTTCCTTATTTGTCTTCTTCTGTGAGTTTAGGGGAACCAAGCCATAGTCTTGAAGAGCTATTTCTCTGCAAGATCACCCCTTTGTATTTTGTGGTTGATGACTATGTATTTTTGGCATGGGAGTTTGGATATTTGCTGTCTCTTTCTTTGGTGTGAGCAGGCTGTTACCCCCCAGGTGCTGAGTGTGTTTCCAGGGAGAAGGAGGCAATGGGTAGGGCTAGCAGTCAGTGCCTTGTTGCTGGGCTCTTGACAGTGGCAAGGACTTTCAGGAAGGTGGCACAGGCTACTTCTAGTTGCAGGTCCCTGGGAAGTGGTAATGAGCCTCAGGCCAATTTAGGAAATGCCCAGAGCATTTGGCAGTGGCAGTGGCAAGGTGTGTGAGTTCTCAGGAGATGGGAGCAACAACAGGTGTTGTTCAGTTGCAATGCCCTCCTCTGTGGTGCCCTCTGAGGTGATTGGGGCCACAGGTGGTGCCTGTTCATGGACCCCTAGTGGTGGCTTGCCATGTCCCCCTCTGGAGTCAGAGATAAGTGCAGTGGTTTGCCCCTGCCACCTGTAGACCTTGCAAGAAGCACCCTGTCCTGATTATACCACAGAGGATGTGCTTCACAGGCTGCTCCTAGATGCAGGGTCTTGGGAAGTGACAGTGATCAAGCATGTGGGTGTTACTGGCACATTTGGAAGTGACAGCATCAGAGGTGGTGTGTTCCCAGGAGAGTGAGAGCAATGAGTGGTACTCGATTGCAGTGCCCTCTTTTTCCCCAACCTCTGAGGTGACTGGGGCTGAATGTGGAGCCTGTTGGCAGACCTCTAGTGGTGTCAGGCCATGCCTCCCTGTGGTTTCTGAGGTGACTCCTATGGTTTGTCCCTGCCACCTGTCCATCATGCAAGAGCCACTTTGTGGCTCTTAGCCCCCCACTGCCCTTAGCCCCCACAAGAAGTGCCTGTTCTCATGTAGCCTGAGCAAGTGGCCTCTTGCCATCCATTGCCTGCACCAGAAGCACCCTGCCCTCTGAGATCCTGAGCATGCGCAGAGAGATTCCTATGGCTTCCACCCCTCTTCCTCTAGCCCTCTCCAACAATGGTGCCTTGCTTCTCCTGTGGGCCCAGACCTTCTCCTGGGTTCCCTCTGCTATGCCATTCCACTCCCCAGCCTGTAGCACACTGCTCCCCTTCCTGTGGCACACTGTTCCTTAGCCTCTTAGGCTGTCCCCACACAGGCAAGCCTAGTCTGCTCCCCAGAACTAACCTCTGGAGCCTAAGTCTCAGCACCTCGCCCCCTCCTGAGTGTTTCAGGCTTTGGTATCTGGGGTGATGGTGCAGATGATCTCTGTGGCTCTCACTCTACTTTTCCCTCCTCAGTCCAACTGCTGCACTTTGCTCGGCAACTTTGAGGTCCCTCTGTCTCAGCTGATCTCCTTATTGGTTAGGTGGCTTCCCAGGCTGTGGGTTACTTTTCTCTTTTATAGCTCTCTCTCAGGAATGCTAGTCCTGTCCTGGTTCCTTTTCTCTCTCTATTTTTTTTTCTTTTATTCTACCCAGAACAAAAGAGTTTCTTCCCTTTATTGGAGGTTTAAGTTCTTCTGCCATCATTCAATTGATGTTCTGTGTGCGTCATTTTTTATGTAGATGTGTTTTCTTGATGTGTTTGTGGGAGAAGGTGAGCGTGACATCTTACTCCTCCACCATCTTGATCTACCCCTCCCCACTTCCAACATTCTACATCCTATTTTAGTCCCACTTAGGTTGTACAACTAACTTCCTTGCTCCTGGCCAGGTTTAGAACCTAGGAATACCAGGAGTGTTGGTTTGACTCCAGAAATCACTCGTGGTAGCCATTTTTGGATTACCTCTCCCCCATCTCAGCTCCACTCAAGGTGTAATATTAATCTAAGCCAGGCTAGGTACTTTCATGTCCCTTGCTTTTGGTTGACTCAAATATGCGTGTGACCCATCTGGCCAATAATATGCTAGAGGACAGTCTACTGGGGCTTTCTACTAAAGCATTTATTGTCCCTAGGAGAGAAACACATAAAAGAATAGTTTCTCTTCATCCTCTGGATGTCACCATGTCTGGGGAGGAAGCCTGTGTATCCTGCAGCCATCTCTGAGCATGTAACCACCCATAAAATGAGGCTCAGGCTGATGATGACAGAATAAGCAGAAGGAAAGAATTTGGGTCATTGGTGGCATTATTGAAGCGCTAATCAAAAATGCCTAGAACCTGTCATCTTGCTAGACTTCCAGTTTTGTTAAGATAAATTTCCTTTTTGCTTTTACTATATGCATTGTAGTTTTTGGTTATAATCAGGAAAATTCATTCTAGCACATATGTTGCAGTTCATTTTTTTTTAATTCTGCAATTATTTATTGAGCATCAGTTATGTGCTATGCACTATTCTAGGTGCTGGTAACACAGAGCTGAAGAAGACACCACTACCTGTTCTTATTATACATAATATTCTAATGGGGGGGAGACAGGAAGTAAGTAGAAATAGATGGGCTAGCTCAGACACACCAAATTCTATAAAGAAAATAAAGCAGGCTAAGGTACTAAAGAATTACTAGGAGCACAGAGGAGGAAAGCAGAGACAAACTATTAGATGTGTGCAGAAGTGGGCTGAGTACAGGAATGAGCACACCTCAATGTTTGTAATAGCAAAGCTAATGATAGTTATAGACATAACCTACATGTCCATCTGTGGGGGTCTAATGAGATAGATCTTGGGACATTTATGTGCTGAAATATTGTGTTGTCAATAAAAAGACTAGAGTGTAACAGTGTATTGCTTAGATGACACTCTCTCTAAGGGAAATTATTAATAAAAATATAAAGCTGTATGTGGAATGTTATATAGAGTGTTATCCCAATCCTGAGAATTAGGAAAAGGGTAGGTGAATCTAAATATTTGTATAAATACAGTTCTGAATAGATATGCAAGAAAGTGTATTGGTGTCCTTTAGGAGAGGTGATAGAAAAGAGACTTGTATCTTTTATTTTGTGCCTTTCTGTACAGTTTAGAATTTATTGGAGTGCCTGCTATGGCACAGTGGGTTAATGATCCAGCATGTCTCTGTGGAGGTGCTAGTTCACCCAGGCCCAGGGTAGGTTAAAGATCCAGCATTACTGCAGCTGTGGCATAGGTCACAGCTGTGGCTCAGATTCAGTTCCTGGGCCAG
The DNA here is from genome assembly GCF_054392235.1 of Sus scrofa. Classification (NCBI taxonomy): domain Eukaryota; kingdom Metazoa; phylum Chordata; class Mammalia; order Artiodactyla; family Suidae; genus Sus; species Sus scrofa. The sequence continues at coordinate 74,686,316 of NC_139398.1, forward strand.
AAGCTTCCATATGCCATAATGCTGAAAAAAAAAAATGAAAAAGACAATTTTTTAAAAAATTTATTTTACCATATACCTTTTTGATTCATAGAAAAAAGTCCATTAAAAAGTTAGTGACACCTGAACTTTCTTTCAATGCAAATCTGTGTCGAGAAATAATTAATATAAGTAAAATCCATTGCTTGGGAGGAGTGGTTTTTGATATACATGACATCAGAGAGGAACCTGGCTTTAAATAGGAACCAGGCAAAAAATGAGGCCATCTGTTCTACCTGGTGTCCCCTGGCATACACTCTCCCCACCACCAGGATACAAGCTGCAGGAGAAGATTCTACGACCAAAAGCTCTGCAACTACCAAGAGCAGCATTGTATGTCCCTCTGTGCTGCCAAGATTATCTTCAAGATAATTTCAGGGCAGAGGATGAGAGAAAAATGCTGGAGGATGCTAGCAGAGGCCAAAACCCCAAAAGATGTTAGGAGTAGCTAAAGAAGGTCTCCCCTGACCAGAAACCTCTGAAGAAGTGGAGGTTGAATGGGACTGCGAGGTTATTACCAGGTATGTGTGCATGACCTTCTGGGGGACTTTACTCCCCATGTCTTTTGATCTGAGCCAAGCCAAGAACCTGGGTTGATTTCACTTAAGCTGTGACCTCCCTCTTCACTGAACATGTGTTTTGAAAAATCCTCATCTGCTCCATGTCAGACTCCTATTTGTAACACAATCAGCAGGTCTCCGAAGGAGGCTGACTCAAAGCCAACTTCAAGAGCAGAACGGATTGGGCAATCCACCATAGTAATGAAGAAGATTAGTGGCAGGGTGCTTTTCTGGATGCCTGATTTTTTTTTCCTTTTAGTTTTGTCTTCTTGTCTTTTCAATATCTATCACATATTTGGTGGCTAGTGAGCCATTTTCTGATAAATTGCACATGTGGTGAGGAATGATGGATCAGGATGAGGAAAATAGGTTTTTGTTCATCCATGGAAGCTTCCACAAACTCACAGTACTATTCTCTAAGTACCTATCCTTCAGTGTCAGATGCAGTTGCTTAATGATAACTAGAGTTACTTTCAACCTTGGGACTTTTTGCTGTTTCCTACATTAACTGTGCAAGTTCAACTGCATCTTTCAACTTCTTTCTAACTTGCTTCCTCCATTTTTGACATAGGATAGTAAGCAATCCATGAAAGAGAAGGAGAAGATACACAGAGGTTCCCATTTGAGTTTGTGTTACAAATCCTAATCTCTAAAATGTTTTCTCTCATTTAAAGCAAGCAAGATTGACATGTGTGACTTTCCTATGCCCACGGCCAGGGTCACTAATTCAGCATAAAGGCACTCTCCTCAGAACTTCTTAGGAGTGACAGGTGAGCCACACTATCCACCGTCCCTGCAGGTGCTCGGGCTAGACTTCTTTTTTTAATTCTATCCATGGTTTGGGTCCCAAAGGTGTCAATTTCCCTTGCATCTGTACAGCGTGATTTGTGTGGTGTAGTATATCATGCCATAGCTAACCCCTGACGGCTGAAGAGATTTTCATTTGCATACAACACATCCTTATGTTGAGAAGGAAGCTAAACTTTGCTCATGGATCATCATGTCATTGAGAGAAAGTCTGGAAATGTATGGTTTCCTCATTAAATCATTTCTTGAGACTTGGTGAAGAATTTTAAAATAATGTAGAGGGGAAAGAAATTTTAACCCTCTTTTTCCTTCCATTCATTTTCCATGTCTCCTTTCAAGGGAATGGGGGAAAATTGCTAGCATAATTGATAGGTGATCAAGAATTAATTGTGCCATGAATATTAATGGGTAGGGCTACAGCATTCCAAGACCTGAACCCACGTTCTGCCCCTCTCTCCTTGCCTCCTGTTATACACAGCTTGGTTAGTAAGTCACATCAGGACTTGTCCTTGTCAGGACATTTCACCTGAGTCTCCTCTTTCAAACTTCATGAAACACTCACTCTGCTGAGTCAGGATTCTCCCTGGAGCCCTACCGTCACTCTCTGCCTGCATGCCAAGTCATGGTGAATATGGCACTGAGCTAGCGTCCCATTCACTTCAATTCCTTCCAGTGAACAAAACACATCTATGGAAGTGGTAGGCTTATAATAGTGTACAAAGCAAAGAAAAATAGATTTTACATCCTAGTAAATAAGTGAAACTAAATTTTGCCAGATGGTGATACATTCTTTGGAAAAAAATAAAGCAGGTAAGTGGGACAAGGGAGGGAAGGATGCAAAGGAAATGCATTCTGATTTCAAGCAGTAGGTTCATGAAAGCCCTCACTGAGAAGGTGACAGTTGAGCAACAACCAAGGAAGTATGGTGGAATCATGTGACTATTTTGGGAGAAGAGCATTCCAGGCATGGAAAGGAGCAAAGGCAAGGTGCAGGGGCACGTGTTTGGGTATCTGAAGCAAGGAGGCCAAATGGCTGGAAAGAGTGAACCAAAGGGAGGATGATAGCAGGTAAGGTCAGAGTACAAGATGATAGCAGGGAACAGATGGTATGGGGCCTTGTGACGACTCTGGAGTTTACTTGGCATGAAGGGAATAGAGAGAGAGCTGTCTTAGATGCCTGTTGCTGTGGTGACAAATGACCACAAATGTAATAGCTTGCAACGACTGTTAGGGAAGCCTTAAGTCTAAAATCAGTTTCACTGGACTGAGGTCAAAGTGTTAGCAGGGATCGTTCCTTCTGCAGCCTGTGAGGAGAGACTCTGTATCATGGTCTTTTTCAGCATCTAGAGGCCACCTGCATTCCTTTGCTTATAGACCCTTCTTCCATCTTCAAAGCATATTATTCCAATCTCTGCTTCCATCATCACATCACTTTCTACTTTTTTTAGGCTTTGCCCATGGCATATGGAAGTTCCTGGGCCAGGGATGGAACCTGTGCCCCAGCAGCAACCCAAGCTGAGGCAGAGACAATGCTGGATCCTTAACCTGCTGTGCCACAAGGGAACTCCCATCACATCACTTTCTCCTCTGACTCTGACTGTTCCAGAATCTCTTATAACTACCAGGGTATCTACATCAACTCCCCAGATAATCCAGGATAATCTCCTCATCTCAAAATCCTTAACCGAATCATATCTGAGACATCTCTTTTGCCATCTAAGGTAACATGCATAGGTTATAGAGATTAGGATTTAGACATATTTGAGAAGCCATTATTCACCGTACCACACATACCTTGATTTGATTTAGGTTTCCAAAGGAAGATTTGGATGCTCTATTAAGAGCAGAGTTTTGGAAGTGCAAGGGCAGAAACAAGGCATCCTATTAAGTGGTTCTTTGTAAAACTTCAGGCAAAAGATAATGATGGTTCAGTTCAGGGTAATGACAGCAGAGTGGTTGAGAAATTATATCCTGGATATGTTTTGAAAACAAGACCAACAATTTTTTTTTTCTTTTTATGGATGCATCTATGGCATATGGAAGTTCCAAGGTTAGGGGTCAAATCAGAACTGCAGCTGCAGGCCTACACCACAGCCACAGCAACACCAGATCCCAGCTGCATCTGTAACTTACACCACAACTTGTGGCAACACCAGATCGTTAACCCAGTGATCGAGGCCAGGGATCAACCCACATCCTCACGGAGACTATGTTGGGTTCTTAACCCACTGAACCACAACAGGAACTCCTGGCTTGTTAATACAGGTAATTAAAAAAATAGAAGAGTAACTGATCTCTTCAAGTTTTCAACCTGAGCAATTGAAAGGATAGATATGCTTTTTCCAAGGTGAGAAAGTTTATTGAAGGAGCAGATTTAGAGGAAAGATAATGAGTTTAGCTATATATTAAATTTAAAAATAAATACCAAATTTGAAATGCCATTGAAGATTCAAATTGAGATGACAACATTTGAATTAAATATTAGGACTTGAACATAAATAGTTGAATCTGATTAACCTTTACCATAACTGTGTGCTGAGAGTTGTTACACTTTCTAGTTTAAATACCATTTGGCTGTTATTCTGTGCATGTCCTTCACAAGGGAATATTGTAAGAATAGGAGAACATGGAAGAAGGGCAAAAGCAGGGCAAGATTCGCATACCACCCAAACTGACTGCAATACCATCAGAATAGCTCGAAAAGACCTCAAATCCCCTTTAGCCCTCACACAGTATATTTGCAAATATAGTTGCAATTTCTAAGGCTGACACTAAGATCTACCATATCTTCTTGCCTCTTGATTTATGGTCTATTTCAGCGGTCTTAAACTCCAGATTGCATTAGAAGCAGTAGACGAGTATGTTAAAATGCAACTTTCCGGACTTTATCTGAGGAGTCTGACTGAGCAACATTGGATAGTTGAGTATCAGTAATCTGAAACCCAGGGAACAGTGTGGAAGGAGAGAGGAAGGACAGATGGGTCGTGGTAGATGATACATATAGTAGAAGTTGGGTTTGGTTTGGTTAGAGATTGAGAATTGATTGAAGACTAGCCTTATGTGATTATGATATCACTTTATTCTCATGAACCCTAAGAAATAGGAGAACAGTATTATTATTATTAGTTTCCTTTTACATAAAAGAAAATGGAAACCCTGCCATTTTGGTGTGCATGGCCAAAAGAAAAAGAAAAAAAAAGATAGCGGAAACCCTAATTGGTTAGTTGACTTTCCCAGATTTCATAGCCCATCAAGGCAAAGCTGAGATTTTTTTTTTTTTGCTATAAATATTTACTCTAGCTGCATTTAATAAGTGTTGATATTTTGTACCTTTATTAGCATTAAGTTTAAAATATTTTCTTTTTTTAAAAATTTTATTTATTTAAAAAAATTCTTATTGGTATTTCCCCAATAAGAATGTATACATGTATATGTAGCTGAGATTTTAAGCTGGGTTTGTTGGGCTCTGACTCCCATATCCATGCTGGTACCTAGCATTCTTTATTGGGGATGGTAACATGAATGGAAGAGTGGCTGGATGTGGGAAAGGAGATGACTCTTAAGATGCTGGCGATGTCTGGATTTACATTGGGATTTGTAGATTGAATTTTGGAGCCAGGCTGCCTGGTGTCAAAAATGGATTCTGCCACTTGCCAGTGATGTGATCCTAGCTATGCAGTACCACCTCTACATCTCACTCATCTCCTCTATAAATGGGGATACACATGGCACTTGCATCATATGGTTATTGTGTTGGTTAATGAAGATAATATGTTGAAATCTTATTTGCCATGGCCTTCAACATCTACTTTGTGATGTTGCCATGTGACCTACCATCTACTTTTCTCTCTAAACTCATGGTTATCCTATGCTGTCCCACTGTGCATCTTGCTCCAGAGATGCTGGCTTCTTTTTATCCCACAAACCTGTTTGGTTCATTTGGGACATTTACCTTGAGATGCTCATCTGCCTAGAAAACTCCCTCCACAGTCTGTTACGTCGAAAATTCTTTCTTACTCCTTGAAAGAATGTCTCTCCCATAGAGGAGTTTCTCTTGTACATGCAAACAAAAGCAATCCTTCATCCCTTGGTCACTATCATATTCCACTGTTTGTTTTTTTTTTTTTTAATGTTTCCATAGTATGTATCACTATCTCAGGTTGTTTATCTACTTGATTATTATTGGTATCCCTCCAACTAGAATCTAAGATACATCCTAGAATAAGATAGCTTATTCACTGCTATGACCCTAGCTCTTAGAAGAGTACCTGATAGATACATGAAACTCAATGACTATTTATGCAAAAAAAAAAAAAAGTAAAAAAGAGAGGGAGGAGAGACAGAGAAATGGAGAGGAGAAAGAAAATACTGAGCATATCATCTGATGCCTAGAAATATTAAAAACATACTGCTAGTACTATTATTAAAAAAATAGTTATTAAATACCTACCCTAAGCTAGGCATTTTGCTTAACTAGATTTATCAGCCTTACAGCAGAGTATATCCTATGTTCCTTTAAACATCTGTTGTATATAAACTGAAAAAACTGGGGGGTATGGGGAGGGTATAGCAGGAATCTCTAACTCCTAAAACTCACTACCACATTTTCAATACATTTAGGAAATTCAAATTTAATTGGAACCTGTCCCATGGACACAACTCATTCTCTCAATCCACACCAGACAGAGTGACCAAACAGATGGACTCTGCTTTGCACCTGGGAGTCCAGCCAGTTCTGGCTGTGTTGGCCACATAGGGGAATCACAGAAGAATTTACACATTTCCAAAGAGGAGTGAGATCCTAAGTCCCACTTCCAATTTTGAATCATCTAGGCTATGGGTTTTAAATGCATCTTTCCATTGTTTATTTTTACTTAGCATTTGCTCCTTTTCATCTGGGATGGGTGTCCTCTGGCACCTCTGCCACCTCTGCCAACCTCGTCATCACAATGATTTGCCTGGCAGAGGAGGCCTGTTTTGGAACACAGATCCAGCTTCTGCAGGTTTGTGGGCATTGGTAAGGAAACACGGCAAGGTTCTGCATATCCAGAGAACTTTTAGGATTTCTCAAACTTTTGCCATCTTGAATTAGAAACTTGACAGAACCTTTCAACCAAGACTGAAATGGGGCACTTTCCAAAGCAGAACCATGGTCTGTGTTAGGAAGAATTTTTGGATCCTCTCTTGGGCATCCACAATGAAATGAAATTTTCAAGAGGGCACCACCAATAACTAGCTCTTCCTTGAAAAATACCCATTCTAAATAGAGTTGGAATTCATCAATCCAAAAGTCAGATCTTCACTCTCCCTCTATGTTTTGGCAAAATAAGTGTTGGAATTCAGTTCACTTCACAACGACTTAGAGAACATTTATTACCAGGTCCAATGTGTTGTAGTTTCCATGGTAAACAAGTCACTTTTCTCATAGATATCATTGGCCACTGAAAAACAAGGTCAAGGAAATAAATCATTACAAGTCAAGGTGATGAAGGCTTGGCTGTTATAGGGGTGTTTGTTTGTTTGTTTGTTTTGAGCCTGGAGATATTTACTTAATCCAGATTTAGGTAGACAGAAAAGTCTGCCAGAGAAAGTTATCTTAATCTGAATCCTGAATACTAAGATGTACCTGGATCTGGGATACAAGTCCAGTTTGTTTGTTTTTTTATTTGTTAATCATGTAAACATGTGTAAATCATTAAAAATCAAAGAGCATCATTCTATTCATCTTAGAAATGGAAATAATACTGCATCTCAGAGAATCAGGTAGCAAAATATATATGCAAGTGATTGGTAAATTCTAAAGCATTCTACAATGTGGAGGGGAAGGTATTATATGAGGCACTATTGCCATCAATTTTCTAGCATCCCAGCCTGTGCGTGCCTGGACTGGGGCCAAAAAGTTTGGCTTCATCTTTCCCCAGCATTATTCATCTTTGAAAGTGCTTGAAATTATTTTGCAACCAAGATCCACTAATGGCAACCCAAATTTATTGCCAGTTTAACTCTGTTGATTTTCAATCTCATCTCCCACCACACCTCTCTGACCCCATAAGCTTGTTTTCTACTCTTCATACTTTCCTAGGAAGCAAATGAGAATGGCCCATGAACATGTACCAGCATGATTTATGCTTTGTAAGCATATTTGAGGATAAAATGTTGCTATTTCAAGCATCAAGTTTGGAAGCTTTCAAACTAAAACCAAGTTCTGTGGTAAAGCAAATAGAAGGAACAAGCTTTTCCACAGCCATGCAGCAAGATTTATTTCTATGTCTCATCTTACAGCACTTTCAACTCACAGGGCAGCCTTTTCCACTTTTCATCCTTGGAGGCACCAGAGTCAAAGTGCTCTTCTTCTCAATGGAAATACATTTTTCCTCTAATGACTGTAACCAATGTGATCAATGTGTACATCTCCAACTATGATGTCTGGAATAACCTCTGGGTAGAAAACCAAAGTCTAGAAACTCTGGGCCCAACGCCCAGAAGTCCAAGGTCAATTTCTTGTTTCTATGTGGATGAAAGAAAATACTCAAAATGAAGAGTGAGATAAGAAGGCAAAGATAACATGAGAGAGGAAACAAGAGACGCCACTGAATTAATCTATGGAGATAATGCTTGTACCCTGCCTCACATTGTCTTAACCAACTACTCTTTCTTTGAGATAGTCTTTTCTAGAAAAAAACTTTGATCTAGATGAGAAATATGTATCCTAATATTAGACCTCCTTAAGCTAAAATAAAGGCCCACCTCTCAACTCTACACAACCTCAACCAACACTTGCTTGATGTGACTAAAAACTCAAATTGCCCAAATAAAGTTAAAACAGTAGGTTGAGATAAGGCTTAGCGGAAGGTTTTGTTTTATTTTGTATTTTTTCAGAATGGGTTTCCATTCATTAAAATCCAGCTGGAGACTTTGGGGACCCAATATCCCATCTTGGTTTCCTTTAGAAGAGAATAGAGTGAAAAAGTTATAAACCTAAATTGTGGAATCTGAGTATCTTAACTTTAGTTGTTCAAGAAATGTTGGGTGAAAAAGCAAATAGATGAATGAGGTGGAATTTTCAGATATTTATTGTTGTTTTCTGTCAAATCCATCCCTCTGCAAAACAAGGGAGAGAAGTAAGTTTTATGACAATATTCTCATAACTCTCTTTGTAGCAGTCACTCTTCCCCTGCTTTGTCTCCCATATTGCCTGCTTCAGTCATGGTCAGTACAATATATGCCCCAAGCTTTCGTGTATCAAACTTCCCTCTCTTGTTTTCCATTCATGAAGAGCATTATATTTTCAGATTTTCAAGGTAAAGACTCATTTCCTGGTAAACTCACCTCCGATTTAATAGCTGATAACTCCCAGTCCCTTAGATGTGTCGTTCCTAAATGTATTATACAGAAGGTTCTTGGAGATGAGGGCCTTCATGAAGAGAATTCTATGTCAAGTTCTAGTTGTTTAATAGGCTAATGGAAATAAAATTGGGAGTGGGGAAGCTTTCTAGTCCTCGAATCATTCAGCCTGCAACCTAGATCTAGTTAGGAAGAAGCATTCATGCAATGAATATGAAAAATTTAGATTAGAGAGAGCATTAATCATTCAGTTTTAAAAACTCAAGTCCAGGCGACTGGGAGCCAAAGCCTCATGAATGAGCCGCTGCCCAAGATGAGTGTTGTATTTTATGTTTTTATATGCATTAATCTTACTTAGAAAACTGAATAAGTCAGGGGGAGCTGAGTGTTTCCTTAGTCTTTGCAAGTCCAGGTCTTCAAACTGCCCTCCTCTGTTTGGTTTTCCTGAATCTGATATTTTGCCCTAGGCCCCGAGAATGCCAAGATGTCAGTGATCATTATAAGTTAAATAGACTATTTTGGCTAAAGGGAAAACCCAAAGGGAGATAAAGGAGAAAAACGTCTGCTATAGTTTGCACCTGAAAAGAGGTAGCTGTGAAGGACATGATTTTAGGTGGAAGAAATTGAAGAAAAACAGCTTCATATTTTAGCCCATCTTTAATTTTTACAAGAAGATGAATACTTAGCCTAACACAGATGGAGAGGAAAGAATAGCAGAAAAGTGAAATGGTGGAGAAACAAGTCTTTGAGGAAGAACACCTCTGCTACTCTGCTCTGCTACTCATAGGATGCTTTAAGGGAAAAAGACACTTTACTTTTAGGAACCCAAGTTGACCCATATAAAAAATGAAGATGCTGGACCAAATGATCTCCAAAGTCCCTGGGAGAGATGCTCTGATGCTTGAGGACTTCGGAAAACTGTGTGCAGTGCTTTGAACCTATCAGCGCTATGATTAAAATCTTCACTCATGCCTTCTTTGCTCTTGTGCAATCTCAGGGTGCTCAGCAGTAGATTAGGCAGAGGGGCCAATTCCCAGACCTTTGGATCTGAAAAATATTGTGTCACTTTCTCAGCATCAATTACAATTGTATATTTTGGTTTATGCTGCATAAAACAGATTGGGAAAAATAAACTCTCCAAGCTGTACTGCAGAACTGTTACACATGGCATCTCTTCCGCAGGTTATGTTTTTTTAAAAGATTCGTTTGCAGATACACCATGAGAAGCAGGCATGGAGATAAAATGTGCTTTGGATCTTTTAAACGAGCTATATTTTTAGTTGAAAGGGAGTACAACTACACTCTGATCTTTGGATTAGAATTATTTTCTTTTTTACAGAACAACTTTCTATTGATTTGTGTTTGTTTCAACTGATTTTTTAAAAATTTTATTGTAGTATGGTTGACTTAAAATGTATTAGTTTCAGGTGTAGAGCAAAATGAATCAGTTATATATATACATATATCCATTCTTTTTCCCACATATAGGTTATTGTAGACTTTTGGGTAGATTTTCCTGTGCCAGACAGTGGCCGCTTTTTTGTTTTGTTTTGTTTGTTTGTTTGTTTTATGGCCACACCTGTGGCATATGGAAGTTCCCAGGCAAGGGGTCAAATCAGAGCTGAAACTGGGGCCTGCACCACAGCCACAGCAGTTCTGGATTTGAGCCACATCTGCAACCTATGCTGCAGCTTACAGCAATGCCAGACCCTTAACCCATTGAGTGAGGCCAGGAATCAAACCTACAGCCTCATGGACACAATGTCAGGTTCTTAACTTGCTGAGCTACCACGAGAACTCCAGTAAGTCCTTGTCAATCATCTATTTTACATACAGTAGTGTGTGTATATTATTCCCACCATTCTAATATATTCCTCCCCCTCCAGTTTCCCCTATGGTAACCCTAAGTTTGGTTTCAAAATATGTGAGTTGGTTTCTGTTTTGTGAATAAGTTCTTTTGAATTACTTTTTACCAGATTCCACATGTAAGTGATAACATATATTTGTCTTTCCCTGTCTGTCTTCACTTAGTATGATAATCTCTAGGTCCACCCATGTTGCTGCAAATGATATTATCTCTTTTTTTTATGGCTAAGTAATAATACAGTGGGGATAATACAGAGCCTAGAAAATCCCTGCAGTTGGTCTGGGGCTGATCGTGTCCCATTCATTCATTCACCTATTAAGTACCTGTTGTGTACCTGGCACTGTGCTAGGCATTGAGGAAGCAGTAGTAAAACAAGCTTGGTCTTTATCCTAGTGAAATTTACAATTTAAAGTATTCTATGATGGTTTCATGGGAGACAGCCTAGAGTTGAATGTTAGAGTTCTCCGTCAATAATCAAACTTGAGGATTGAAAGATAGATAGCTCTCCTGCCTCTCCTAAGCCTTCTAGTTCTTTAGATATTCGTCACATGAGATGTTTCCCATTTCCTATCCCTGAACACACTACGGTCCATCAGGGTCCCTTTAAGTGGGGCACCAGACAGGAACCCCAGCGATATCTAATTGGATAAGGGAAGAGGATTCTCAATCTCCCTGTTCTGAATACATAGTTACATTAGCATGAACTGCTATCCTATTAGCTCCAGTAATACTGCTGTAATATGATGGTGATAAATGAGACTTCGAGGATGCCAAGACTTTGAATACCCAGGCCAAGTTCTGTTTTCTGTCTATATCATGGTTTGGATCCCACCAAGAACAGAGAGAAGCTGGGGTGTAATTATGAGGCCTAAATTGTCTGACTCTGCAGTATATTCTTTACTTACAGTTCCTCCCTCCCCGCTTTATCTTTCTCCTTGCCCACTCCCCAGCTTGTCAATGCCTATAGAATCTCTGGATCCTAGCCCCACTTCCTTCAAGAAGCCCTCCCTCACTCCCAAACCTGATCAGTTTGCCCTCGTGTGTGTTTCCACAGCATCTTGCCTTTGCTTGTCATGGCACTCATCTTTCTCTGCTTGAAATGGCATTGTTTTTTGTATTCATGGGACCATGAGTTCAAAATGGGCATAGAGGCTGAATGAAGGATGGATGGATGGATGGATGATGTTACATGCTTTTCTTTGGACCAACCAAATATGACCTCTCCCACTATCCTGATTTTTTTAAAAAGCACAGAGCTGTCTTCTACATAAATGTTTATTTATCCCCAATGAATAGTCTTCCATTAGGCCTGCTCTGATCTCCTCTATGATTTATTTTGGTTACTGAGACATATATATATCAAGCTTTTAAGGAATGTTTGGTGGATGTGGGAGGGGATAATTCCACAAGAAGCAGGCTGCCTTCCTAGCCTGGAAGTCCAAGTGAATCTCTCGAAATCACTCCTGGTTGATATGTTCAGGAAACCACACTGATCAAAAGGTCCCAGAGGCAGGTGCCCTCAGGGTAATGATATTAGTAATGCAAGAAGAGACTGCATTATTTCGCTCCTTAAAAAACTCTCATATGAGTCCTCTTGCAGCCCAGTCAAACATAAGCCAGGTTCCAGTAGGAGAATAAGGAAGAATGTGTCGTAAGTTTTTAAGAGACCTTGAATGAAACCCCAGGTCTGTCCCTTATCCGCTGTACAACCTCACACAAGTCACCTACATTCAATGTGTCTCACTCTCCTCTGCTGTCAAATAGGGATAATATTTCCTTTTCTTAAAACCAAGCCTGGGATTTAATATGTTCCGATCTTAAAAGGTATATGATAGCATAGAGACCAAAGAAGATTCCACTTTAAAAGAGGGGGAAAGGGCAGTAAGTTGCTGCTCTTGAGAAGCAAATAGCTCTTCTGAAAATATTTATTATACTCGTACTTCTGCAGCTGTGGCATGAATCAGGCTGACCTGCAGGACTTGTTAAAGACTCATGGGCTGGAGGCCCAGATTTCCTTATCTAGTAGGTGTGGAACCAATGCACCAGGCACTTTGCTGGGCCCAGGGGATGTAACAGTCAACTCTCTAGTCCTGATTTTCACAGACCTAATAATTTAATGGAGGAGGACGACATTAAACAGTGTTCTGATGGGAATTCCCATTGTGACTCAGTGAAAACGAATCCAACTGGGATCTGTGAGGACATGGGTTTGATCCCTGGCCTTGCTCAGTGGGTTAAGGATCCCGTGTTGTCATAAGCTGTGGCATAGGTCTCAGACAAGGCTCGGATCTGGCATTACTGTGGCTCTGGTGTAGGCCGGCGGCTACAGCTCCGATCCAACCCCTAGCCTGGGAATTTCCATATGCCTAGGGCGTGGCCCTAAAAATCAAACAAAATGAAACAAAACAATGTTCTGGCACATAGGGGTTTTTGGTGGAAGTTCCCCGGGCCAGGATCAAACCCACACCACAGCAGCAACCCAGGCCACTTCAGTGACAACACTGGATACTTAACCTGCTTGGAGTGCCACAGGGGAACTCCGAGAGTTTTAGGAAGATAATATCACATTCAGACTCCCCTAAGAATATCATTAAGCCCTGTGTTGGTTCTTAAACTTTGGTGTACAAAGAAATTATCTGGCTTGGTGGGTATTAAGATGCAGACACAGGCCCCATCTTCAGAGAGTTCAGTAGGTCTGGGGTAGCGTCAAGAACCTGAATGTTTCACAAATCATCGTAACACAGGTGGTCTTCATAACACACTCTGGAAATGCTGCTTTTTAACAAGGTACCATTCTCTGCTGATGGATTTTCAATGTAGTCCCCTAAACTGAAGTAGACCAGATTGTCTTTCTTTCCATTTTAATAAAGGAATTATTCAAAATTAAATCCCTGGGCTTCACTCTCTTCTTCTGGTATTTCAGGGGCCTTCAGGGAGTTGTTTTAATTAAGTAATTCATAGAGCAAACACCTGTTCAGGTGATGCCTTGGCTTTATTTGAAAAACTGTCGCCAGACATGTTTGCAATATTTTCTTAGCCTCTTTGCTTCTATTTTCTGTGCTAAAAACTCCATCTTGTCCTGCCTTACCTTACCCATATTCCTGCTTGAAAAACAGTCGCAGTGCTGGTAAATAACTTAAGCTTAAGAACAAAGACCTAAAGGTGTAAATTATGCATCTGGTCAACTGAATGAGGACTGAATGGTCCAGGCACATTGTTTGCACAGCATGATATGTCCTCTAAAGAATAAGAGGAAGATGAGCCTCATGGCCCCAATGGATTTATGAGGGGTCATTAGCAGGATATACATTAGCAAGGAAAACTGAGGTGCAAATCTAGGCACACTGGGCTGAGGCAGATAGGCATGCCACTCCCTGAAGAAGCACAATGGTGATTCTCTAGAATGCTCCGCATAGATAGCTGATGCTAAGCTTCCTCTGAAATGGAGTTTTAACTAAAGAACAACCCTCCCTTGGCTAAGAAGGCAGCTGCAAGCCTTTCCAGCTGTGCTAATCACTATGCCACCCTTCTTGTAATAATGTAACAACTGTGTGCTCTCTGTCCAAGCCAGCAGTCCTGCTAATTAGGTACCTAGCATTGCTTATCAGTTCTGCTTCTGTAACCTTGCTGGCTCAGTTTCTTAGGGAGGGACACTGTCTGCTTGGGGATGGGGGAGGTCCGGGATGCTTACATGGGAAAATCAAGAATCAAGACCTTGTAGTGTATAAAAGTTACTGAGAACAAAGACCTGGTGCTCAGACTCTGGAGGTGACTCCTCTGAGCCCGCACCAGTGCTGAATAAACCTTGCTTTTCCATATCTCCGAGTGCTGTTTGTCTCCTTCCGTTGCCACAGTTTTTGCGGTTTCCGCAACACCTCAATGCTAATGGTTGTTAAATGCCTAAAGGTCAGAATAAACATCTGCTACCGGCTATGTGACTTTTAAAATAATTTTAAAAAACCTATATCCTGAACCTATAGCCCCCTCCTCACTTAACATAATCCTAAAGAGTACAATAAAAGCAGTGTGGTTTCTTGGGGTGGGGCTCTTGGTCCTTGAGACTTTGAGTCCCCCGGTTCCCACCTTTAATTAAGATAAATGTCTCTGTGTCTTGCTTTATGTTAACTTTTTCCTTAAGTTTCACAGCACCCTTTCTTCAGCCCCAACCTGCTGAGCTGGTCTTGGCAGAAAACAATGATTAAAAACCAAAATCTCACTGTTTCTGGGAGGAGAAGAGCATCTATCTGTTTGAAGGCATAGAGAACCTTTGTGAAATGGGAGAGAGCAGTGAGAATAGCTGTTAGATTGTATACTATATTCAAGCCCCGTCTGGTAATATTGAAGCATGTGGAGAAGGCAGATAGATCTGATCTCATGCAGGCTTTCTTGTCACTGAGTGGGGGCTGTGTGGAGCTATGTGAGAGAATAACCCTATGATTACTTCTGGATTCCGTGGCACAGAATGAGTGTAGAAGGAATCACAGGATGGGGCAAATAATTGACAGGCTTTAGTCTCTGCTCCTTCAGGATGAGCATGCAAACTATGCCAGTATAGAGATAGATTATCATAAACCCAATACGGCTGAGCCTCAGGGAGAGTTGAAATCACTTAATTCACTGTCCCAGGAAACAAGACCATGTCAACAAGGGTTGCCCTTTTCTCCATATTCCCACTGACACAACAGTGCTCATTAATGGCCTTTTCATGTTGTAAGGCTTCTTGGCCCCTCTCTGTAACATGAGAATGAGAGCATGAAGGTACAATTTCCATTGTCAGACTAGCTTGACAAGACATTAGCACAACCTGTAACAGGAAGAAAAAAAAGTCCAGTCTCTAATAAAAATTAACTGAAAATCATGCCACATATCACCTGAGTAAAAGTTCTTGGATTTTGGTTAGGAGAAAAAGAATATATAAATATACCAGAGAGAGATAAAGTTATCGGCCTTCTACCAAATCAGAAAGCCCTGTTGCTAGGCTATGTTATGAAGGTTGAAAAATTGGTATTAGGTTACAATCTAAAAAAGGGATCCCAAAAGGTGGCATTCACCATGACTTTTGGTCCACAATATTTTATTAATAATTACAGCCGTGTACCAGTCTCCATGAGTGAGTCATCCATCAGGTCAAAACTTACCCAGCCATTGTACCATTATGGCTTCTCCTAATATCTATTCACAAATATTTATGGCCAGCAAAAATGCATGCAGAGGACAGAGTGAGTCACTATGAGAGGGCACAAAATTCAGTCAAGATGAACACCCTCTGCCTTTGGGAAGATGAGGCACATGGGAACCACATCATTCTATCATATACATAGAACCAACTGTCTACATCCTTACTGGCAGTTCCCATCATAAAGAGATGGGGACAATCCAAGATGGCTTCTTGTAGGAAGCAGAAGAAAATCTTGCAATGAGTTGCAAGGGAGAAAGTAGTCATACTTTGCTGAAGAGGAACCGGGAGTGCATTCCAAGCAGAAGGTCCAAAAGTCCCAGCTTTTTAATCAGGTAAGTCTTTCCCTACTGAAAGCAGAGGGAATTATAGAAAATGAGGTCTATCCTGAATTATCAAATAAATTTGAAATTAAAAAAAGACATTATCTTCCACTGATTAAATTGGCAATATGAAATAATTATCAACAGAATTGGCAAATCCTGCTCTGGGGTTGTGTGTGATTTGCTGTGATTTTTCTCAAAGGACCATTGGCACTGTGATCAGGGGCCTTAAATTTGTCCTGCCCTTTAAGATAAAAATACCACATCTATTAAATGATATGGATATTGCTGAATCTAAAGAACTCCACTGCAGAATTTTTATAAAATGGAAAAATTGCAAACACCTGTATAACCAATAGTTGGGAACAGGTTAAATTATGGTGCATCCATATGATGAGATATCGAGGAGACTATTTAGGAAGTGGGAGAACATTCATAAAAACTGATGAAGAATACGATCCATTGTGGTTTTAAAAATACGTTATGGAAGTTCCCATTATGGCTCAGCAGGTTAAGGACCTGACATAACGCCCGTAAGGATGAGGGTTCAATCCCTGGCCTCACTTAGCAGGTTAATGATACAGCATGGCTACAAGCTGTGGCATAGGTCGCAGATGTGGCTTGGGTCTGGCATTGTTGTGGTTGTGCTGTAGGCCAGCAGCTGCAGCTCTAATTCTACCTCTAGCCTGGGAACTGCCATATGCCACAGGTGCAGCCATAAAAAGAAAAAAAAAAAAACTTTCTGTACATTAAAAAAGCATCTAAAAGTCTAGAAACGTATTCAACAAAATATCAATCAATCAATGATGGTTCTCTCTGAGTTGAAAAATTATACATAGGTAATTGCCTATGTACAAAATTTGTTTTGGCCATGGTGTACGGTGGTTTGATGTGGGATCTTAGTTTCCAGACTAGGCATTGAATCCAGGTCACAGCAGTGAAAGCACCAAGTCCTAACTACTAAACCACCAGGGAACTCCCTATAGTTTTTAAAATGTATCTGTTCAGTCCACATTTTCTGTAGTAAACATGTATAAATTCAGAAACCAGAAAAACATGAAAAGTATTTTTCACAACTAAGGAAAGAGGTTGAATGGGTAAAGGTCATTGTTTTCATTGCTCAGTGTAAAGTTCAGATTGCTTTCCATGGCTTGTCTCCACCTACTGCTCCACCCTCAATTCTCATTATGCTCCTGCCAACTCTCTCACTAGTAGCCAGGTCTCCAGGATTTTTCCCCATTTGCCTGCTACCACAGAGCCTTGATATTGTAAATCATATTATTTTTGCAGTTATTCATTCTCACCCCTTTTCCTATAAGAGCATTATGTTCTTGTCACTGGCTATGTACCTTGCTATGTCACCAGTATTGAGGACCATACATCCCTGTCCCATTGGCTTTGGGCTTTGGCCAAAGGAATATAAACAGACATGACAAGGCCACACCCAGTCAGAGTCCTGGAACATTTCCACCAGTGCTCTTGACTTTACCCTACAAAAATACCACATTTCACATAGGGGTTGTTGCTTCAGTGTCAGTCTCTGAATGAGAAGCCGAGTCACAGCCCAGGCAGAGCTGCAGTCAACCCACAGCCAGCCTATAAAATAAGCAATTAATAAACCTTTAACAGTGTATGTCATTGAGACCTGGGGGTCTTTTGTTACTGTAGCAAAACTGACTAATACACATGGCATCTCTCTACCTGCAATATTCTAACAGGCCATCCCCACCTGACGTAGCTAACTCCATCTCTTCCTTCACATCCCAGTTCTAATCTAACCTTTTGACCACGTCCTGTCCCTTCTCACAAGCTTTTTCAGCACCAGGTACTGTTCCTTCTTAACACTTATCACAATTATAATGTCATATTTTATATGTGATTGTTCGATCAGTATCTGGTAGGCCGATAGACTGTAAACTCCTTCAGAGCAGGGATCATGGCTATCTGTTCACCCACTG
Source organism: Sus scrofa (assembly GCF_054392235.1). NCBI lineage: Eukaryota > Metazoa > Chordata > Mammalia > Artiodactyla > Suidae > Sus > Sus scrofa. Next base: position 74,704,387 of record NC_139398.1, read on the forward strand.
TATCCCCAGGACCCAACACAGTTCTTGACACACAGTACCTTCTTGATTAATATATATATATATAATGTGTGTGTGTGTGTGTGTATATATATATATATATATATATATATATATAAAGAGCCGTGTAGTTCTTAAATATATATATATTTAAATGAATATATATGTATATTTAAATGCATACATGAAGGAAAGCATAGATAAATAAAGAACCTTAGGCATAGAGGTGAGAAGCATAAACCAAATGGAGCAAATTTTTGGAAGATAGTATTGGTCATTAGGTGAAAAAATATTATGAATCTGTTATAGTGCAAATAAACACATGGTAACATTGTTCAGGATCTCCTGCATTGTCTCATCATCATCATCATCATCATCATATTTAAGCACTTTCACTGTTAAAAAGCACTTTGTACATATTCGTTCATATCATCCTGGTAACAGCCCTGTGGTATAAGAACTGCTATTATTCCAGAGGGAGGGACAGCACTTTGCCCCAAACCACACAGCCACACATCTGGGAGCTGGTAGAGAAGGGGTTTGAATCCAAAGTCTGTGCCTGTAACCACCAGACTATGCTTCTATCCCTTTGGTCTGTAGGTTAAAAGTACCGGGAATATCTTGCAGAACTGCATTGGCAAGGCAAGAAAATATTTACTTTTAGTTTCCCTGTTGTATCACATGGGATCCCCTGAGCTACAGATAGGGTCGGGGTGGGCATTTCCCCCTGAGCAAGTGAAGCACACACATCACCCCACATCCTTCTCTTCAACGGATTCCTCTTCGGTGCCCTCTGCCCAGTTCATTGGCAAGATGATGGCAGTAATAGTAACAACATCATCAACAGCTCAGGCCCCTGCCTGCTTTAGGTGCCTAGTAAATGTGTTTTGAATAAAACGGCCATGTAGCTCTGGCCCTATGATTGAAAGCATTGGCACAGACAGTCCTGTGAGATCCAGTTGCCTGAATGCTAACTCCATTTGGGGGAGCCGGTGGGATGTGAATATCTTATTCTATAACTAAGCTGGTCTCAAGAATCAAGGAACCTGAACACAGATTGCCTGAGCCATGGGCAGGGAGAGGAACTGATGGTGGGGCCCCGCAGCTGGCTTCTTGTCCAGAAGTGGGGGAACGAGGAGGGAGAGTGTGCCTAGGAAGAGGCTGGGTGGCATGGGGGAATTTGCTTGGGGACAGGTGGTGGTAGTGGGGGTGATAGTATGAGGTCTGGGCCTCAGGTGGGAGAAAGGGCAGAACAAGGGCTTAAGGTCCCTGGTATTTGCCGGTCTGAAAAAAGGCTTCAGTGGTATCATTTCTAAGGCCTCTTCCAGTTGCAATACCTGTGTGGCTAAGATGCTCTCTTCTAACAAAGCTCATTTTTGAGTTAAAGAGGAAGATAACTGGAGTCAGCAGCAAAATTCCTGAGGACAAGGGGGAAAAGTGTAAATTGGAACCACTGGAGAACAGCTGGTCCTCAGGTGAAGTTAAGACTCCAAGTTCCTGGCGTGGCTCAGTGGTTAATGAATCCAACTAGGAACCATGAGGTTGCGGGTTCGATCCCTGACCTCGCTCAGTGGGTTAAGGATCCAGCGTCACCGAGAGCTGTGGTGTAGGTCGCAGACTCGGCTTGGATCCCCCATTGCTGTAGCTGTGGCGAAGGCTGAAGGCTACAGCTCCAATTAGAGCCCTAGCCTGGGAACGTCCATATGCCACGGTTGTGGACCTAGAGAAAACAAATAAATAAAAATAAATAAAGACTCTAAGAAATGCCAGGCTGGGCTGCAAGAATTTAGGCCCGTTCTAGAGCAGTGTTCCTCACAGTCCAGGTGCCAGACCACACACATCAGAGGCCCCTAGGGAAATTTTTTCAATACAGATTCCTGCGCCCTCCTGGAATCTGAGCGTTTCATGCAGAAATCTGCATTTTTAATACCCGGATAATCACTAGAAATCCTAAAATCTGGAAACTTGTGATCTGGAGAAAGAAAATACTTGCCAAGGTTGAGAAATAAAATCCCAAATGTTTAGCTTTGGGAACTGAGTAATGATGCCTTTTTTCAAGGATAATTTAACTCCTTATGTTAAGACCACATGTGGATTCTGTGGAAGCGCAATTAACCCGGGTGACAAAGAGCTTGTTAATAACAGACATGGGGTGCATTGTTAAACCATCCTTCCTGATTTTCCCCAGTACTTCACAGAGGAAGAAAGAGAATCTCCTTTTGGCCTGGTGGGCAGATTTCAACCTGTCTCTGGAGCTCTTTCCCTCACCTTCCTCCTGAGAATAAAGGTAGCCACTGCACAGGTCCTGAAAAAAGCTGGGACCCAGAAGTAAGGCTGCAATATAGTCAAGTCTCATTCAAGTCTCAAGCAGAGAGGTGTGGCTCCGTGGCCTGGACTGAAGCAGCTGGGCAGAGGCCCCATCCCCTGACCCTTGGCCTTCAAATCGCTATGGCTTTTAAATTAATCCCCAGCACATGGATAATTTTCATTTTTCCACGCCTGCACGAGAGTCCCAAGTTCTGGCTCTCACTAACTCAGGGGCTGTCTCTCAAAATAAACTAGAGGGGCCAGAGCCAGGCTGGTGGAGATCAGTCCAGCCAGCCACCAGCTAACAGCTCAGGCCACTCTGTAAGGTTACTGCTGTGCACCCAGCCGGTTAGGCCAGACCTGTCAGGGAGTCTTCGAGGAGGAGGGTGGAGATGCAGGGCTTGGAAGAGAAGCTTGGAAGACTTGGGGAGGGAGTGGCTAAGCAGATTTCTGCAGCAGGCCAGGAGAGGAGGAAATGGGGTGGAGAAATTTTGTTCAGGTGTGTGACACGGAAACTTCAAAAGGCGTTGGGGCAGCCTGCTCCAGTTAGGGAGGTGGAGGAAGCTCTCTCTTTAGCTGTCACTTTCCTGTGATGGGATAACTGGAGGCGGTAGCAGCCTAACCTCCCTCCCCAGTGCCCCACCAGAATCAAAACGCCCAAGGAGCGTGGACTCCCCATCATAGCTGTGGCACCCATGCTGAGGAGGAAAGAGGTAAGCATGCTGTTTGATGCTAAGCCTAAGGTAGCCTTGTCTGCTCAGCTCTCCTCACTGCTTGTTGGGCTGGGGCAAGGATGCTATTTCAGAGGATGCTTCTCCTGGCCTCTTCCTCTGTATTCAGGATGCTAGGGCTGCACTTATGTCTATTGCCAGCCTCTGCAGCTCCAGCCTAACAGGGAACCCCATTCTTTTGTTTGAGGAAGGCTCTGCTCATCAGAAAAGCCCCTTGAGTCCAGCTGACTGGGTCACAAGAGCAGCTGCAGATACTAGGGTGGCCACTCTGTGTGGTCTTGCCCTCTTCCCTTTGCTGATGAGCAGACAGCCTCTGCCTTTATAATCTTGGAATGAATTACTGGTATGGGGAGCCCATAGCATACACACATTGGTTATTACTGTACTATCTCAGGATCTCTTTCCAAAAGCTTACAAAACCATTGTGCAGGATTTTGAAAGACGTAAATTGCATGAGGAAGAGTGAGAGTGAGATGGAGTTGGGTTTTTGATGGGTTTGAATAAAAGGAGCAATGGTAAAAGCTCATTGAAAGTTCCTGATTTGCAAAGCATGACAGCAAAGCACTTCATTTTATCGCAGCCCATAAAGCAGGTGTTGGCATTATCCACAATTAATGATGAGGATGCTGAGGGCCACGGATGTTAACAGTCAAACCAGGGTTTGCTGATCTCAGTACCTACTCTTAACTTATATGGATGAGGTCCTATTCAGCTGAGGGTCTTTCAGATTCAAAGTATGCAGAGGTAAGAAACAACCACCTGTAAAGAGGCTTTCTTGGGACAGAACAAAGCCAATAGCCTCGTCTCCTGTTGCCATGTTCTGGAGCTAACTTAGACCTGGGTCTTTACTTCTCAGATCTTAGTAACCTCTTCTTGTGGATCTGGAGACTGTTAGGAGCCCACAGTCGGCAATATGTAATCCCCATAGTCTGTGTCATTAAGAATTCAGAGACTGTGTAGCTGAGCAATGGAGCTGGTCTTTAAAACACCAGAGGAAAGGAATGTGTTTGAAAGCCAGACATGGCCAGTCCACTGTGGGTACTAAGTATTAAACCCAACACCCCAAACATGGTTTGCCAGGACTCTTATGACTCCAACTCTTGCCTATTCCCCGATTTCACCCAATGTAGTGTCCCTCAGTTCATGGTGAGCCAGCAACACTGGCTGCCTCTGTTCTTTGCCTCCTTGGAACCTGCAATCTTCCCTCTGCTTGGAACACATCCCACTCTCTCCAGTAAGGCTGTGGCTCAGATGTTGCCTGTTTAAGAGGGCTTCTTAGACCCTAGCATTGCAAGTGGACCCCTCTTCCATGCTACTGCCATCCCAAGTACACTCCCTTAAAGTGTTATTTTCAAAATAATCTGAAGTCTGTCATGGCTGTTCATTGTCTGTCTCCCCAGTAGAACTCCGTGGGAGTAGGGAACTTCCATATCTTCTGCCTGCTGGACAAAAATTTGATCTCCCAGGAACAGGAGCTAGGTTAATGTTTGTTGAATGAATAAATAATAGAAGGGATCAGGATATATCATTGCCTCTTTCTTATCCAACCCTCAACTCAGTCTCCCTTGAGAAGGTGAACATTTTGGTCTAGAAACAGAAAGCACCTGGGTTTTCATGTGCTCAAGGAGCAACTGATTTCATTCTTAGAGAAACATAGGGGAAAAGGATAAATAGCCTCAAATGGTTTTCATTCCTGGGGAAACAGCAAGGTATGATAAGGCTGGCTCTGCTGTTGATAAGTAACACTGCCTATGACTCAGCCCAGCACACTGTTCCAGATACAGTGTTGACCTTGGCTGTGCCTGGGGTATTTGGCACACCAATGTGATTTCAGAAAGCTGCGTATGCATACTTCCAGCCATGCTTCCTCAAGCCTCTCATTCAAATCCCCACCAACCTTTGCTCCCATATCTTTGGCTATTTGGGGTATCCTTCATTTATAGGACTGGAAAGAGGCCCATATTTGGGAATAGGTGGTCCCAAGTATTTCTATGGGCTCTACTGCTCTCTGCAACTGTGGGCAAGTCGCTTCATGCCTCCACTTCTTGGGTTTCTTCTCCATAAAATGGCACAGGAACAGCTGTCCCCTATAACCCATGAGGTTGTTGAAGGTGCACGTGTGATGTCAGCCCTCTGTGGAGTATTCACGATAACAGTGAAGAAGAAACAGGTGCTATATATCTCTTGCTTAAGAGCACCCAGCCCTGCAAACAATGAGGAGCACAGAACACATGGGGAGATGTGTTGTTTTGGAGAATTTCACTTGTAGAAAACCCACTATTCCAAAAGAAATCTATCAGAGAAAGTGATTTCTCTGCAGGATCCCTTTCCTAGGCAGCTACCTTGAGAATCAACTCACACACTTTAATTAACACCCAGCCTATTTGCTTTGCAGCGAGCAGCATTAGAATCCAGCCTAGCGACACTTCCTCCTTGGCAGGCGTATAGCACTTGGCAGTATTTCACATGCTGCTGGTTTTTATGGGTCCCTCGTTGCTCTTACGTCTTCTTCATGGTAATGTGTGGTAAGCCTTTCTGGCATCAGCCCTGGCCTTGTCCCTATTTAAGGGACTTCTGATTTTATATCTGATCCCTGGGTTGTTGTGTGATTTTGTGTGTGCCATTCTTTTTTCAAGGCACTCCTTATCTTTTTCTACTCTCCTGTGCTGGTCTAGATTTCCAGATTTTTAAAAATGGCTTTTTTGAAAGAAAAAGAAAATGTATTTTTTTGAACTAGGAGCAAAGCCAGAGTCCTGAGGACTTGGTGAGGAGGAAGTGGTCCATAAGCAAAGTTGTATCCTGGAAAGATAATGGTATTAAGTGTTTGCAGACCTGGACGTGAATCCTGGGCAGGCTTCTCATTAACCCTGTTCTAACTCCTTGGGCTATGGTGGGAAAAATAACAATGTTGCCAGTGGACTTTTATTGAGAACTTCGTGCGAAAAGGATTCCTTGAGTAATCTCATTGAACATTCATGCGGATGATTCCAGTTTTTGGAAATGGGGAGTGTGAGGCTCGGAGGGTACTTGTCCTCAGGTAGCGAGTGATGGAAACAGGGTCTGAATGTGTGTTGTTGACTTAAGAGAATGTACACCTGTGTATCAGGTGCATTACCTTCCACTCAGCAAGATACCTTCGGATCTTGCATTATGAACAATTCCACATCCCAGGCCTGCTTTCTATAATCTTGTTTACCATGATTTAGAAAGCATGCTTTATAGATAATCCTTTTCTCCAAGTGGCCTTTTAAAATAATGATGAATATTTTCAAAAAGAAAGCAAAAGTGTGCGTCTTGCCAAAAGGAAACAAGTAAATCACTAGCCCTAACCTGGAACATAGGTTTGATACCAGCCTGAACCCAAATTGTTTGAGATTCTTTAAATCTGTAGGGGAATTTACAGATACTGTATGCTGCGCTCAGGGTTAATGCTATAGTAATGACAGTCAACTTTTGCTAACTACATCTTCATGCTTGCCACTGATGGAAGCATTTTCCTTGTGTTAACTCAGGTGCAAGAGGCAGTTCCTCATGGTGGGTGGGCTTGTGGTTTAGAGTACCTGGCTCGGTAAGTTGCTAGCTGTGTGACCTCGGATAAGTTTCTCAACCACTCTGTGTTTCAGGTTCTGAACCCATAAGTGGGTCTATTACCGAACTTTTCCCCCAGTAGTATTGTGAGCATGATGAAAGCAGATACATGTTACCTCCTGAAACATCCTCTCAAATGTCAGCTGAGGCTCCTTTTCCTTCAGGCTTTCTGTGAGCAAGATCCTCTCACTTGCAGAGTGTAAATATAGAAACTGATGAAGAGTCAGGGCCTAAGGCTAGAATCAGGATTTGAACCTCCAACTCTGTTCATTGCAAGCTTTTCCTCTTCTATACCAAATTTCCTTAGTAAACTAGAGAGGAAACACACATTCCTCTGGGAACCCAGTGTGACAGGGATATATACCGAAAGACCCAACCTACTTTTTCTCCGTGCAGGTACCCAAAGGCCTTCCGTCATCCCTAGGCTAGGGAGTGAAAAAAAATGACTTAAGCTGTGTCTGTAGGCAATCATCAAACCAAGCAGAATTTTCTCCTCTCAAAGCAACCACACTGGCCTTGGGGCGATAAGTTTGCTCGTGAAAAGAAATCAATGGCCCGCTATTCTCCAAGATAGAGTGCTGAACTGACCCGTAAGGAGCCTTTTTTCAGCTCTGTGATAACAATATCCTGTGCTAGCTGGCTCTTATCTATCCATACAGTCTCTTGAGTTAACATCTATATCTGCATAAATGACCAGAACAAATTGTCCGGAGGTCTATCCTGGGCTGGTCAAAGATGGACGCCAACCTCCGTGTTGTTTTGGTCATGTTACCCAGTTGGCTTTTGGAGTTAATGTATGGGTTCCCTCTCCCTGGGTGGGGATTTGATTCTGCCAGGAAACCAGCATGCAGTATGAGAGCACCAGGATCCCTGGAAAGCCCCCATCCATCCACTGCCAGCACTGAGTGTGCATGGCTCTGAGAGGCCTCTCCAGTCATAACAGTAATTAATTAATAATAGGTTCCTCTTATTGAGTACTTGATATGTGTGAGTTTAATTAGTTCATGTCCTCCAAACACAACAATACTCAAGTATGTCCCAGTATTATCCTCCTATTGTAGGGAAGAGAAAGACATTATTTTGGGGGAGAACTTGGCCACAGGCACTAGCTGAAAGCGGTGCCAGGACAAACCTCTGCGACTAAGCATGTGTTCTTCACCTCTGTGCTCGCGGCCCCAAACTCCTCCTGCCTGAGTCACCCTCTCTGAGATGCCTTGATAACAGATTCCTAATTAGCCGTGGAAAAACAAGGTCTGCTGGACCAACCCCACTGGGGATGTGGACCAACCTGCCTCACCTGGTTTCCCTGGTCCTTCCATCCTGGGCCATGTGCCTGTTTGTCTTTTGCCTCATTTCAGGCAGATCCAGCTTAGCTCCTTAGCTGCTCGTTGTGGCTTATTCCACATAACCCTATAGTCGCCAGATATCCCAGTAGGAAGCAGGAGGAAGGAGTTTCTGTCTCTCCAAGGCACCCTCAGCCCATTTCTTACCCTTGGGAACCAGAACCTTTCAGAGCTGTTCTAATTTTTCTTTCCTTCCCTGGCCTCTTTTAACCCTGGTATAAGATTAGGCTAAATTTGATGAGATTAGGAAGCATATTTGCAGTGCTATAATTCCGTCATTGGCATCTTAGCCTGAGGACTGGCCTGTGAATTCTTCCATTTACAAAAGCAGACAAAATGGTCTGCACGGTGGCTGCTTGTCAAGAAAAAGGACTCCTTGGGAGCTCCCGCTGGGGTACAGTGGAAACAATCCCAACTGGTAACCACGAGGATGCGGCTTTGATCTCTGGCCTCACTCAGTGGGTCAGGGATCCAGTGTTGCTATGAGCAGTGGTGCAGGTTACAGAAACGGCTCAGATCCTGCGTTGCTGTGGCTGTGGCGTAGGCCAGCCACACAGCTCTGATTCGACAACTAGCCTGGGAACTTCCATATGCCATGAGTGTAGCCCTAAGAAGACAAAGAAAAAGAAAGAAAAAGCCCTGTCTCAGAAGCAATGCTTATGCAGCTGGGAAGGAGTAAAGGCAGAAAGGAGTCAGGGAAATCTCGTCCACTCTTGGACACCACTCCCTTTAGCATTTATGTGATCTTGCACAAGTTGTGTTCTGCAGTAGCATCACCCTCCCTGCTTTCATTTTGTTCTGCTCCACATACACTTAGTGATGAGATTTCTACAGTGTCCTGGGCACTGTAGTGACCCCTTTTTGCTGATTAGTTCTCCTAATTCTCCCACCAACCTAATGGGGTACGTACTGTGCTCATCACAACGTAGACTGGTAAGGGTAAGTGCCTATTAAGTAAGTGGGAGAGGTGGGATTTGAAGCGGTTCTTTGAAAGTACAAATCTGTTCCCCAGACCAGGATAACACACGGGCTGGTGGCTTGATGGCGCATTCTTCCTCTTCTACCATGTGATGATGTACAAGTCTTCCCCTTGTGCATAGTCTGCTTTTGCACCTTCATGCTAAGGATATTTTCCAGGCCCCATCTTACTGCACTGCTCCTCTCCTGCCTACCTCCCCATCAGTGACCAGGGCAGCTCCAACACTTGCCCACCATTGCTCATGATCCTGCTGTTCTGTCCACTCTCCCATTTACAGAAAGACGTCTCGTGGATAATCGTAAAGCTTCTGTTTCCTAACAATTGAGACAGCTTCCTAACAAATGCTTATGCTTACCTCTGAAAACAAAACCACTTCCATTTTCCCTGCCTCTGCCTGGCAAGAGGACCACCAGGTACCACTGCATTTCGAGAACACTTAAGAGATCAAGCATTGTACATGCGTGAGTTGTAGGGTCATGGAGTCGGGGGCTGGCAGGGGACCCAGGAGGATGTATGCTCATGAGTGCAAGGCTCTCCATACTCTTCGTCACTCTTTCCTGATAGAGCAGTTTCAGGCATGTAAGAGAGGTTCAAGTGTTTGTTCTATGGATCCCAGTGTATTAGCTTCTCAAAAAAAAAGTATTTATTGCAGATTTTTCAGATGTTTGTTTTGCCTAAAAGGAAACAAAGGAGGGGAAGGACTAAGTGCTGGGTCATTGGAATTATTACACTTAATACATTTGGGAGCATATTTTCTTCTATCAGCTTCTCAGAGTATTTCTTTGCTCAGCTACTTCTTGAGTCGATCTGGACTCCAGGGGAGAGTTCACCATTTCTATACCATCTAGTAATACCATTTATCCTGCCACGTCTATACTGGGAGGCCTGTCACGCGCGCTCCACCTCCTTCAGTCACAAGTGGAAACCTGGCTGGGCAGTGGCCATGTGAGCATCCCTGGGCACTACTTTGTCCCCCCATCTCCTTTAATTCCCTTTAAGGAGGAAGTCAGGATAGGAAGGTGTCCATTTATTGAGCACTAATGATGTGCCAGACTCTGTGCTAAACCCTTGCATCTACTACCTCAGTGAAGCTTCACGAGACCTCCACCTCACCACTTGGTGGGTGAACAAAGCCCTGCCACCGGGAGGGCAAAATGACCTGCCACAGGTCACAGAGCTGGTGGGGGGTGAGCCCTTGGCCTCCCTTCCAGGACTATGGGCTCTCAAGTCAGCTCTTTGCATTGTGTGCTGCACAGCACATCCACCTCTGTCTTTAGCCGAGGTCGGCTGTGCACCCTCCCATGTGAGACGGATGTGGGTCCTTCTGACTTCCTGCAAGCCAGATACCCACCCACTGAGAGGTGCCCTTTTCTAGAAAGGCAGTCTCCAATTGTGCTACTGAAGGAGACTGGGGAATGAGGTCCCTGTGGCTTTTAGGGGACACAAAATTCCATAAGGAGCCTAAACCTGCATTCTCAGCTACCATTAAGGATGGCAAAGGAGGGTCCTCTGTGTGGGGTGACTTGGAGAAAATGGCCAAGAAAAGGCTGCCTTTGAGTACAGGACATGAGGCACTAAGGGAAGGCCCTTTCTCCTGCTAAGTGTGTGGAGAGAAATGTCAACCGGGAGCTCAGAAGCAGAGTGGGAGTGTCCAATGCTTCCGTTCTTCATGAACGGCAACTTCCACATCTGTGGGGCAGCCTTCACTGCTGCTCACCAGACAGCAGTATTTTGATGGGACTTTGGTTTATTTAGAAGAGATAAGTGGAAAATCAGCCCTGCTTATCACAGAAGGTAACCGCAATTAATACACAGAATGCAGAGCACAGGAGTAAAGTCCAGCCAGTGACGGCTGTCGTCAAAAAGCTCTTGCCCTGAGACCAGCTCTTGCTTTGTTTTAAAGGAGGCTTAAAATTAACTGGCACCTTTTCATGGCTGTGGAGTTTCAATCTGGGAAACTCTGGAAATGAAGGTGGTGATGGTTACACAACAATGTGAGGGCACTTAATGCCACTTAAAAATGACGTAAAGGGTAATTTTTATTTTATATATATATTTTTATCTTTTAAAAATGAAGCAGCTCTCTCTGTGTAGTTATGAAACAATCTCCAAGATACACGAAGTGAAAAAAGTAAAGTACTGAACAGTGTGACCTAAATGCTACCATTTGTAGGGTTTTTGTTTTTGTTTTCATTTTTTACTTCTATGCTTTTATATGCAGTGGGAGGATGTCGATACTTGATTCTGTGGAGGGAAAGGGCTTCTGTAATTGAGAATAGAGAGAGAGGGTCACTGCCGTTTGACGTGTGTTCAGTGTACTGTATGACTCATTCTAATTTGACATTTTTTTAAAACCCTTAAAAAAACTAGCGCCAAACTGAAACCATCTCCTTAAAGCAGTCGTTCTCAACCTTTCCTACACCTAGACTCTAGCTGCTCAAGTGAGGTTCTCTGACCAGCAGTTTATAGCTTGTTAGAAATACAGGGTCTCAAGCCCACCCAGGAAATCCAAATCTGCATTTACCAAGTTCCCCAAGGGGCTCACAGGACACTGAAATGTGAGAAGTACTGCATAGGACTAACTAAATCTGAATCTGTGGGGTGGAATTTGAACCTGGGCGTTTAAGTCTCCCCAAGTGATTCCATGGGGCAGCTAGTGCTGCTCATCACTGATTTAACATAAATGGGAAAACCGAAGGGGTTGGCATAGAACCCACTCTTCTTAGTGGGTGGTTTTTATTCCAGGTGGGCTCCATGTGCCCCTGAGCACGGGCCAGGATGACTGTCTCTGAACAGGCACACACAGTTTTGAGATTCAGCTGAGCTTAGTGGAAATACGTTTCCCTTTATAAAAATAGACCACAATTCTACAACAAGACACGTAATGATTAAGGGCCTTTCTCTCCAGGATTGGAATATAATGTTAAATCTTTTAAAATCAGACTTTTGGAGTTAGAAAAATATGAATCTGAATTTACCTCTCTGAGCCCTATGTCAAATGGGGTTAATACCTGCCCCCATAGAGCTGCCATATTTAAAATAAGATGGCGTGGATAATGCTTGATCACTGTTAGGTGATCATTACATTTCCGTTTGCTTGCTCTCCCCTCCCCCTCTTGTCCTGGGCTCCTCTCACTGTCATTGGTCCCATCAGGTTTTCTTATTCTGCCTTGAGCATCTCATGCACAGATGACATTTCTCACACTGCAGTGGAAGCTGAGGAACTCCAATTACCCCATCTCTTGACAAACAGTAAAAACTCTGCAGTCTCTTAGAAAATCATCTGACACTTTGCTAAAATGCAACTGAGACCTCATTACATGGATGAACAGCTTTCCATCAGCTCATTCCTAGCCCTGATATTAATATAATTGTTGCTGAGACGTTGTGGTTGGCCTCAGAGGCAATCAGGAAGGCGTCGCAGTTGGTAACCCTAGATGGCGGCCGATGCAAAGAATGGAAGCTACTAGGATTTCTGCCTGACCGAGTGATGCTGGTGAGGGGATTCCAAGATTCCTTTCTATTTCCCAACAGATTGGAGTTAGGAAAAGGAAGGTAACCGAGTCAGAGAAGAGTTGTTCTCTCCTCCACAGCACCCAGAATCATATTTTCAGGGTGCAAATCTGAACAAGTTTAAAACCTCTGCTTAAAACTCTTTGCAAAAAATTCCCACTGTCGCACAGTGGTATCAGCAGTATCTCTGCACACAGGTTCTATGCCTGGCCTAGCATGGTGGGTTCAAGGACCCAGTGCTGTTGCAGTGACAGCACTGGTCACAACTGCAGCTGGAATCTGATCCTGGACCAGGAAGTCCATATGCAGCAGGGTGGCCAGAAAAGGGAAAAAAAAGAGAGAGCTTCTTTGTACTTTGCCAGCTAAGACCAGCACCCTTAACAGAGGCTCAGAGTCTGGCTTCTAGATGCTCCTCCAGTCATCTCCCCAACTCCTCTTTGTCTCAGTATTGTCTTTTTTACTTGATCAAGTCCTAGCTTTGTGTAGGTTCTGTTTCCCAGGCCACAGACTAAGTCTGATCTTGTGCAGTAACATAGCCCTAGGGTCTAGTTAGCAGCAGATGCTCAATATATATTCATGGAAAAAATAAAAGTATGTGAGGATGCCATACAAGGGCTTCCTGCCTAATCTTCCACCCTCTGCTTTGCAAGTGACTCTCAGTAACACTGAAATGCTGAAAGTTGCCAATATACATACCAGGTTGTGTTCTCCCTTCAGCTGTTGCTTAAATGTATCTCTTCCTAAGATGATCATTGTATTCCTCCCTCACTTTGTCTAGGAAATCTTACTCTTAGGAGTTTTTTCCTCCTATTAACTTCCTGTGACTGACCAGCCTTCTAGGCTATTGCAGCTTTCCTTTATGTGCCCATTATGCTATACATATAACCTCTCTTTTCCTTAATTCTGATCCACATTTATGTCTGCCTCTCCAATACTGTGAAAAAGAAGAAATGAAAAAAATGTGAAGAGTATATGGTATAGCAGGTGATGAAGTAAAGAGGTTGTGTGTATGTGACTACATCACTGATATTTCATGGTGGATAAAGAAGTATGTCTTGTAGCCTCGGTGCTTTTACACTTGCTGTTGCCTCCATCTAGCTATTCTTCCTACCTCTTCTCCTAGTCATCTTACCTGCCCTGAAGACCTCAGTTCAATTATATCGCTGCCCTGGGGAAGTTTCCCTGGCCCCCCCTCCTCAGACTCAGTCAAACCCTCTGCTATATATTTTGGCTCCTTAAGCTTCCTTTATGGAGCTTATTATGAATTGTAATTTTAAACTCTAAATATAAGTTTGCCTCTCCTTTTATACCAGAAGCCTCATGAGGACTGGTCTTCTCTCCATTTGCCCCCAGTACCTAGCATCATGTATCCTGCAGATGCTCTACGGAGTGAATAGTGGATCAGCAGCAGCCCTTATTAGAGTCCTGAGTGTGACAAGACAGAGTAGTCAGATGAAGATGCCTGGCTTCCCTTCCTCACTGTGGTCCTGGAGGGTTTTCCTCCATCAGCCCAGTCATTCAGCACAGCAGGGCTTTTCTGGCAAGCACTGTGGATGCTGGTTCCCGCCCTGCCCCACAGGGCTGCCCTCCCTGCTTAAATCAGGCCACAAGTCTCCTGTGAGCTGGTTCCTTAAAACACTCAGCCAGGTCCAGCTGCTACCTTCTGAAGCAGCAAAAGGGTGTGATGGCAAACTCGGAAGGGAAAGTAGCTGAAGGACAGCTAAGTTGGCTTGTAAGTAGGTCGTGTCTGAAAGAATGAGCTGCATGAGTTTCTGGGGGCTGGTAGTGGGCAGCTGAGGAGATGTGTTCTCTTCTCTATTTGCTGCCTTGATCAAAGCAGGCAAATGGTGTCATTTTCCTTGAGCATGAGGATCTTAATAGGTGACCATTTTCCTGTCACTGACATTGACAGTCTTGATATTACCAAAGCACACCAAAGTTTTTCTTCCATTTGTCCTGCACTAGAAAGCCTTCTGTTAACTGTCCACAGCCAGGTAGAGGGTTAGAAGAATTCAAACATCCAGGCAGCCCAAGGAGAGATGTGGAAGGTATGAATGGAGTGTGTTTGTGGTGACTGGTACCAGCCCTTTGGCTATGAGTGGGGCAGTGGCTTGATTACAGCAAGGAGATTATGCAGGAAGAGAACAGTGCCCTGGGATCGGGAGCTGGGGTTCACACCCAGCTACCTGCTACCCGTGCCTCATTTTACCCCTTCTAAAACAGAAGAGTAGGACACGACTTGGTCTTTACACTATGGCTCTGGAGCTGTAGGCTTCAGAAAAGAAGATCTGGAGCCACCAAGGAGGGCCAAGGAGAAAGACTTTGAGACACACTTCTCACACACCTACTCCTACATCTCGCACACAAGCACATGCTATCACACCCACTCGCACATACACTTAGAACCACAGCCTGTGCTCCCACTCTCCCTTCGCCGGAGCCCTCATCTGCTGCATGCACCAGTGTACTGGAAAGGACACGTGGCCCTGGAGGTGATGTGAAAATAGGATCTAGTTGGGTATGAAAAGGTCTAGAAGCCACTGAACCAGATGACCTATGGACTGTGCCCGCCCTTTGAACCTTCGACTTTCACGTTGGGATGCAAAGTTCAAGGAGTCTGTTAGAAAGTAATAGAGGTGTCATGGTTTAAGAATATGGGCTCTGGAGCCAAACTGCCTGTTTTTGTTTGTTTTTCCAATTTTTAAGGCTGTATGTGTGGCATATTGAAGTTCCCAGGCTAGGGGTGGAATCAGAGCTGCATCTGCTGGCCTACACCACAGCCACAGCAATGCAAGATCCAAGCTGCATCTCTGACCTGCACCACAGCTCACGGCCACACCAGATCCCACTGATGAGGCCAGAGATTGAACCCACATCCTCATGGATACTAGTTGGGTTTGTTCCTGCTGAGCCACAATGGGAACTCTCTCAACTGCCTGAGTTTGAATCTGTCTTGTGCCAGTTACTACATGTCCTTCAGAAAGTTAGGGAACTTCTCTCTGCTTTTATAATAAGCCTCATCTCTCAAAGGGGTATAAAGGAGAATGCACTTCAGAGATGGTATGAGGATTAAATGAGTTAAATGTATAAAATGAATAGAATACCCTGAACGTTAAAAAGTACTCTGGAGGAGTTCCCATCATAGCTCAGTGGAAATGAATCTGACTAGCATCACTGAGGACGCAGGTTCAATCCCTGGCCTGGCTAAGTGTATTAAGGATCCACTGTTACCATGAGCTGTGGTATAGGTCGAAGACACAGCTTGAATCTGGCATTGCTGTGGCTGTGGTGTAGGCCAGTGGCTATAGCTCCAATTCAGCTTCTAGCCTGAGAACCTCCATATACTGCAAGTGCAGCCCTAAAAAAAAAAAAGTATTCAGAAATATCAGCCATTACAATTGTATTGCTTAGCATTATTAAACGAAACAAATGGTTCTTAATATTTTAAGTGATGATGGATTCCTCTGTAAAGTTATTAAAGCTGTGGATCCTTTCCATGGAAAACTAGATGCCAAGACATCTCATACATTTAATTCAAAAAGCAATGAGCTTGTTGTCTATAGTCGGAACACTGAGACCCCATGTAGCAGCAGAGCAAGACTGGAGTGCAGGGTCCCAGGCCCCAGCCAGCATTTCCAGGGCACCACTCTTCCTTCCCAGCACAGATGGTCACATGGAGTCAGATTCCAGTCCTGCCTTTCACCTGCTAGTTGTAGGACTTTGGCAAGGTTCTGAACCTCTCTTAGCCTCCGTTTGCTTGGCTGTAAAATAGGGAAGCACTATATCTCACAGGATGCTACAAAGTGTTCACCTCAGTAAGAGCACAGAGTAGGTGAGCCAACTCCATCCTACCCATTTATAGGGTAAGATAAGGCTCTTTCCCAGGTCTCAACCCCAAAAGGAATCTTTGTCATTATCCTTTAAAAAAGAAGCATTGGGCAACTTCTATCCCATGTTGGAAATTTATTTGCCTGAACAGCTGTATAATTAGTACCTGAGCATATAGTCATGGCATATAGCCTTGCATTTTTTAATTTAGTCCAAACTCCCCAGTTTGATTTGTAAAGTGTCTTGAGAGTAAGGGGGTCTTGTTTAACCTCTTTGACTTTGGGTCAAGTACAGTTCCAAACATAGAAGGAAACTTAGTTTAACAAATACACATTTTTCTTGGCTGCCCCCAGAGCATGTGGAAGTTCTCAGGCCAGGGACTGAACCCATGCCACAGCAGCGACCAGAGCCGCTGTAGTGACAACACTGGATCCTTAACCCACTGAGCTACAAGAAAACTCCAACAAAGACACATTTTTATCTAATAAAGCAAAACACAAAAGCCTACTTAATTCCCTTTCATAAATACATACACAAATATTTCTTGCGTATAGACACACGTATATTTAATTGGCACAGAGCTTGCATTTTTTTTTTTTTGGAGGCATGTATCATTGATAGAACTGAGCTTGTCAGACAATGAACCATCAGGTAATTAACAGGTTCTTGTAAATGATCACTAATGAAATTTTATGATAAGTGGAACAGAGTAATCTAGTTTTATATTAGAACCCAATATGTCTCTTGAATTGCTGCAAATCTCTCAAACAAGGTGTACATTTATTTAAGCGCTTTCCAGAGGGACCTAGTTTCAGAGACTGCAATTTTGCTATGAGATTGAACTGGGTATTTCCACGGCGAATAATTCCATTTACATTATGCCCAGGCCCAGTAACACTGCATGCCCTGAATAACTCATTACTATCAGCGTGAGGCTTCCAACCTCATAAAAGGTGCAACAGCATAAAGGATACATAAAGGAGACAGAACATTCAAGTTCTTTACATTTTTTTCAGGTTTTTTTTTTTTTTTTTTTTTTTTTTTTTTTTTTTTGCCAGCACTCTCATCTTAGAAGCTTTCAGGTAGGGGAAATGAAAGAAAGGAATTGCATAACCAAATTAGGGTGGGAGATTTGGACCAAGAGGATCTAGGTGAAGCAGATAACGGATAGACTGGGATAATGAGCTCAGAGAGGCCAACTTGTGAATGCAAATGCTAGGTGTATATGTATGCAGCGTTCATTTTCTTGGAACTAGTTTTATGAGGCTACAGACTCAGCCTGGTGCCAGCACAGCCTTCGTGATCCAACAAAATTCTGGGAGGGGAAGGAAATAACAAGAAACCAAAGGGAATCCCCCCAGTATCTCATCTCTCTGTAAATCTTGGATTTCAGGAGAAGGGCAACGGAGAGTCACATTAAGTTTTAGAAGGTGGTTAAAAGTTTTGCCAAAGGGTGCAAAAAGCAGGGAACTGGGGCTAGAAACACATATCTCATATTTCCCACTCTGATGCTAGTTTGATAGAAAGATGTGGAAGAAATGTCTTACCTGTTTGCCTCCCTGGAGACATATTAGAAAGGGTTCTTGTTGCTCTGTGTGTGTGTTCTTTATTAACTTGAGAGGTAATTGACACATAACATTAGTTTCTGGTGTACAATATGATTTGATGTTTGTGTATATTACAGAATTATCACCACCAGAATAAGCCTAGTTAACATCTATCACCATACATAGTTACAAAATTTTTTCTCATAGCAACTTTTAATATGCAATAGTGTTATTAACTATAGTCACCATGCTATACATTACACCCCCGTGACTGACTTATAACTGGAAATGTGTACATTTTTGGCCACCTTCACCTGTTTCACTCATCCACCTCCCACTCCCTCCTCTGGCAACTAGCAATCTGTTCTCTATATTTATGAGCTAATTTTTTTGGGTTAGATTCCATATGTAAGTGAAATCATATGGCATTTGTCTTTCTCTAGTCTAGTTTAATTCAATTATCATAATGTCCTCAGCATCCATCCATCCCTTTTATGGCCAAATAATACACACACACAAACACACACACATATTTATATATCACATTTTCTTTTTCCATTCATTCATAAATAAACAGGTTGCTTCCATGTCTTGGCTTTGTTGCTTTGTTTAAAAGAGCTAACTATTGTAATCAAGTTGAATTCTGTCACAATCTGCAAAAGCACTGTCGGATGAAAAATGTCATGAGGTTGCCCTGGAATTGAATCATCAGCTGTCTGTCCTCTCACTCCCAGTGAGCTACTGGCTTCAACTGTTATTATCCCTTACCCTTAAAAAAAGTACTGCCCTTTTTAAGACCCATTTCTCAAAGAAGCAGGGGACTGGACCTTCTGAACTAAGCAATCCTCTTTTTTTTTTTGAGCATACCTGTGGCATGCAGAAGTTCGCTGGCCCAGGGATCAAACACACACACCAGTGACCAAAGTCACAGAGTGACAATGCCAAATCCTTTAACCACTAGGCCACCAAAGAACTCAACAGACCCTACTCTTGAAAGTCACAGCACAGGAAAGTGTGTCATGCCAGGTTAGATTGCCCCAACCAAGCCATCCCACCTAGTATCCTCAAGGTCTCAAGAGACAGGGAAAGCATGGATATTAGCATCACCTCGGATCTTAGAAAATAATGACATAGGATTGTCCTCATTGCATACAAGTCCCATATTTCTTTGGATAACTTCATTATTGCACCTCAATCCTTATATTTGTTCTTTATCCAGATCCACCTTATGAGAAGTCGCATTCAGTTAGTCCCCTCAACCCTGTAGAATTACTCAGTTTTTTGTCACCAGGGTGCAAGCTCCTTGACAATGGTTACTTTTTCCTTAACTTCCTCTTAGGCCTTTACACCTAGTGTGGTGTTTATTAAAATATCTGTCAACGAAATAGACAACTAATTGCCATGCTCAGCAGAATGCTGACTATTTGCCAGATACTGAGCTGAGATGTCTACATGCACTATCTTTGGCAAGCAGGTCCTGGTTGGCTCATAGATGAAGTGGGAATAATATAATCATATTTTTTGTGTCTAAAGAAATAAGGATGGGCCAACTGGTCCCATGAGGTGAATTTCATTCCTAAGAGTATATAATCCTCTAAAAACATCCCTGTCTTACCTCCTGAAGAGAAATGCTTTTGAGGACTTCACTGCTGAATCACATGTACAGGGTTATCCACGCCTCAGATGCTTGGGGTGAAATTTCAGTGTATGTGAACACATGTACTCCTCTGCTTCCTAAAATCCTGTGTAGACTGGAAATGAGGAATTCCCAATGTGGTACAGCAGAAACGAATCCGACTAGGAAACATGAGGTTGCATGTTCCATCCCTTGTCTCACTCAGTAGGTTAAGGATCCTGAGTTGCTCTGAGCTGTGGTGTAGGTGGCAGACACAGCTCGGATCTGATGTTGCTATGGCTGTGGTATAGGCCCACAGCTTTAGCTCTGATTGGACCCCTATCCCAGGAACTTCTGAATGCTGTGGGCACGGCCCTAAAAAGGCAAAAAAAAAAAAAAAAAAAAAAAAAGATTAGAAATGACCTCAGAAGGCATCTAGTCCAGCTTCCTATTTCCAATGGACTCTATACTTCACATGTGGTGAAGGGAAGCCTCAATCTTCTCTTGTAATGCATTTCAGTTCATCCTTTTTTCTGACCTCCTAGGTCAATTGAAGCTCAGGTTCCTCCGTTTTTGTTTTCAACCACTGTCTAAATCCTGGGGGGTGCAGAGGTGAGGATGAGAGAGAATGTTTATAGAATTGTAAGAGTTTTCAAAATGCAGTGGAAGAGTTAGTTTGGAGTTATTTTCTCCTTTGTCCTCTGAGCCTTGAAGATGTATCATGTCTAAATCCTGGGGGGTGCAGAGGTGAGGATGAGAGAGAATGTTTATAGAATTGTAAGAGTTTTCAAAATGCAGTGGAAGAGTTAGTTTGGAGTTATTTTCTCCTTTGTCCTCTGAGCCTTGAAGATGTATCATGACCAGATAATACAGGTCCTGGGTGTTAAATATGAAAGGCAAAAGACACCAGCAAAAGTTGAAAAGTCAGCTTCAGAGTTCTCGTCGTGACTCAGTGGACATGAATCTGACTAACATCCAGGATGCAGGTTCCATCTCTGGCCTCGCTCAGTGGGTTAAGGATCTGGTGTTGTTGTGAGCTGTGGTGTAGGTCACAGATGCAGCTTGGCTTGTATCCCACATTGCTGTGGCTGTGGCATATGCCGGAGGCTATAGCTCCGGTTTGACGCCTCACCTGGGAACTGCCATATGCTGCAGGTGCAGCCCTAAAAAGACAAAAAAAAAAAAAAAAAAATCATATGACCATTTTTTAAAATGGTCATATGATTATTTCCTTAATTCCGAGTTACACAGTTTTTTGTCATCACTACTTCTTAGGCAGATTCAGTTTGATAAATTATAAACACATTCCATCTTGTAGTTTATCCACTCCCCTTTAACAATCTCCCAAATTATTAAATTGATTGTTCTGTCACAAACACACAAAAATCATTTTGGTACTGAAATAATTCTTAATTCACAGGAGAGTGAAGTCTGAGTGATGCTAAACTTGATAGCATAGTTTTGAAACCTATAGAGACATATATAAACATTATTACTTAATTGGATACTTGATATTTACTGAACAAATACTATGTACTAGAATTTGTTCTTAGTCTAGGGGTTAGAGCGCTGAAAAAAAATAATCTGACCAAGTTCTTGCTCTCATGATGCTTTTCTTCTCTTAGGAAGAGAATGAGAATATACACAAGGGAGATTATAGAAATTGGTGACTACTATAAATAAAACAAGGTAATAGAGTAGTACTTGGTGGAGTACTCTTTTAGGTAAGAGAGTCCTGGAAAGCTGGTCTGAGCTGAAATGTCAATGTCAAAAAGATACCAATCTCATTTGAAGGGAAGAGAATGGGAAAGCATTTCAGTCAGAAGAATGAACACAAAGGCCCTGGTACAAGCCTGTCCAGGGTCAGAGGGGAGTATGGCTGGAGCACAGTGGATGAGGAGGAAGTGGGGACAGAAAGGGAGAAATGAGCAAAGGCTTTATCCTACCAGGATCTCAGGCTATGAGAGTGAGTTGGGGTTTTAATTTACTGTTTTTGACAAATTTAGAAACTAAAGTCCAAAAGTGAACCGACTTGTTCAAGGTCACTGGAACATTGGATGGCTATGGAAATGAGATCGCCACGTTTCCTGACAGCCGTTGTGCTTCACCAAGCTGCTCGATAAAAGCAGGGCTTGTTGGTCAGCGGAGGCCTTCAAGATGGGGTCTGACACTCTTCTGCCCTCTTGTGACTTTTCCCAGGTTCTTTTTAATTTATTATCTCCTCCTAAATAGGGATGAATATATTCTCATCCTTTAGTTGATTTTTAAACAAAAGCAAAAATAGAAGTGATTCCAAACCTCTAAA
Organism: Sus scrofa; assembly: GCF_054392235.1. NCBI lineage: Eukaryota > Metazoa > Chordata > Mammalia > Artiodactyla > Suidae > Sus > Sus scrofa. The sequence continues at coordinate 74,726,140 of NC_139398.1, forward strand.
GTTAACCTTAGTTATTCAAATATTGAGATAATCAGGGTGGAGACAAGAACTGGTGGGTGGCTCTGCAAACGAGCTCATCTGGGCATCATTTGCTATGGCTCTTCCATTGGGAGCAGTATACGGCCACATGGCTGGAGCCAGGACACTTGACTGTCTCAGAGGTGTCTGCTATTGCCATTCACAGCCCTCCCCCAGGTTACTCTGTTCACCACTGGAAGTATGCTGTCCTAGGACTGGGACAAGTGTCATCAGAGACCATCCTTTGTTTGGCACATCCAGAGGGGGAACCAATGCAGTGTCATAAGACCAAGTCTCAGGTGTCATATTTCAATTCAATTGTTTGTCCAATGTCCTGTTATTTTTCTTCATTTATTAGATCAAGTTAATAGTACTTAGGGAGTTGTTATCATAAAGAATCTGGACAAGGTATATAAAAGCATTTTGCATACAAGAGTAGACCAAAATGCCTATGAAATTATCTGACACTAGCTTGTCCCTTCTCGCCCAGCATCTCCCAGAATCATGGGCTCTTTGTATCCCAGATCAATCTGCCTCTTTTTGCTCTACACATTATAATGTTGGTCCAAACACTATTCAGGGAACATCTCCTGGCTGCCTTAACTGTACCATGTACACCCAACCCATCAGTTCACATTTAGGAAGTGTCTGCCAAGTGTCTATGGCTGTACCAAACATGATGAAGTCTTTAGGAGGAACAATGAGACATGATTTCTGTCCTAAGGAGCTGAACACTTACAAAGACAATTTCCAGTCAGAATGTTCTTTAGGATTTTCTATTTTCCAAATGCCAAAATGTATGTTGTTGGGAGGAAGAGAGAGGAGGGAGAGGGATGCAAACTAGAACAACCAGAAGGCTTTGTGGAAAAGGATGGAACAAGCAGGAGGCTTGAGCTGAGCAGAATGAGGGTAAATGAAGAAGGGAGGTGGTGGCCCTCTGGGTCAGGGGGCTAACTGTGTGGACACAGGTGGGGTGTGGGTATCTTAAGGGGCAAGAACCATGAGATGACAAGCCCTGCCCCTACCTGGACCAGGTGCTTTGGAGAAAATAGCCTTTTTAGAGAGCTGGAGGCAGAAAAGGTTTGGGGGGACACTTGGCTACCAACTCTGCTTTGTCCTCATGATAAGAATGTGGTCTTGCTACTACTGAGTTGAAGGGTCTAGAAAGACTTAAGTTTTAAATAAGTCTCTTTATTCTTCTCCATAATGTGGATATAAGCCGCAAACATGAAAGGGCATGTGTTGGGGTGTCCCCTGCCACTTCATGTCCTGCTTGGGAATCCAGAACTCAGAAAAAATAGGCTACACTTGAAGCATCTTACCCTATTCACCTCCGCCATTAGTGTTTTGAATTCTTGGCCAAATACATTGGCTCCTTATAATGCCTAGGAAGCTTTCCCTATAGTCTGGACCATAACTCTGGTAAGGTCCCAAGAGCCTCCTCTGCTCCCCCATCAGAGCCCTTGTCATACTCTGGGTCTGTCTGGGTCTCATCCCTATGAGACCTTAGGCCCTTTGACATGAGCAGGTACAGTATTTGTTCTATGCCCACTATTCACTTCCCAGAGTCTTGCACAGTATCAGGCACCTAGTATATAGTTAAATATTTTTACTATATTGCATTATGACCAGCTTTTCTTGAGCAGAGAGTGATGGGTGGGAAATACGGGAGTTGGGGTCAGAACTTACAGGGCAGTAAGTGTGACAGAGGTTGGATTTGATGAGAGAGCAGGAGTGTTAGCCGGAAGAATAAAAGAATAATAAGCCTCACAGTGAACTGCCTGCTCCCCTCACAGCAGAGTAATGGGGATAAATGGAATAAAATTAGCAGAATCATTAGCGTGATGATAACCAGAACCTCCTCATGCTGGGAGCTGGGAGGTAACCAGAGTTGTTCTCTGCTCCCAGCCTCCATGCCTCTCAGATCACTGCTGCTTTCCTGCTGCGGAAAGTGATGTTCTGCCCAGCTGGCCCCAGGGTCCTCTGCGAGATGAGATCTCTGTGGGAGGCAGAGAGCAACAGTGTCAGCTGCGTCAGCTGATCCCAGCCCTTTGGAAGCAGATGTGCAGCCTCACTTAGGGTGCACCAAGATTTGGAGTCTGAATATGGGCTTTGCAATCAGATCTTCCCTGGTTTGAGCTAATTCAGGCACCAATGGCAAGTGAACACACAAAAGGCAGAGGTAGTTACTTCCTTACAAGTTAACTGTCATTACAGCACTAGAGGGAACCCCACTGGCATGCATCTAAGGCAAAAAAAAAAAAAAAAAAAAGGTGTATTCCCAGAGATCACAACTGCTTGATCATTTTTCAAGTAGGTATATTTTCTGTGCTCTCTTTTAGTTCTATATTGTTAAAAGATACAATGAAGAGAAGTGAACCAGAAGTTATTTTGATTCACTGTCAATGCATTGGGTGGGATAATTAACTCTAAGTGCACAACAGACACATCTTGAACTCTGAGTGGCTTAATGGGTAATAGTTCTCTTCTTGCTTCTGTCACAGCACAGGTATGGGTTGGGAGACCATCATCTAACCTGTAGTCAATCTGTACTTCAAGGGCCCAAGAGTGGGGAATGAGAGATAGATTCAACAGCTCTTGCCTGCCTTCACCTGGTACCAGCACATGTCCCCACCACTCAAGTTCATGGGTCAGTACTGTTTACCAGGGCCCAAACTAAATGCCAGGAGTCTGGGAAATGTAGAGCTGCACGTGCATGCTTGATGAGTACTAGCTATCTCTGCCACAGCTACTTTCTTGGTATATGACATTGGAGAAATCACTTACCCTCTTTGACCCTCTGTTTCCCCAACTCTGAAATGAACCTAACGTTTCCTACTGTCTGGGGGTTTGTAAGAATTACATGTGATAATGCAGGTCAAGACTTGAGCACATCACCTTGCAGGTAGAAACTATTCAGTATCAATGATGTTGTGTCGATTAGTAGGTATCAAGAAGGGCTCTTTGGCTGCAGGCAGCAGGTTTTAATTAACTTCAGAAAATAGGGAATTTTTTGGAAGGACCTGGAGTAACTTTCAGAATCTAAGACTGGGGAACACAATTGTCAAAGACAGACAACAGGGACTTCACAGTAGGAATACAGGAAACTTGGTGCCACTCTCTTGGCAAAACAAGAGCCAGGCATTTTGATGCCCCTTGCCCCCAGGCTCCATACAGGAAGAAGTATTTCTTTAAAAGGATATTGGGGATGCCACTACAGAAAAGAAGGAGGAGAGCCTGAGTAACCACAAATAATCACTTCCTATTTCAATTAGGAATAAATCATACAAATAAAGATCCAATTACAGTGGCTTCAATAAGAAATTTAGAAGGAAGCAGTTCACGGCTGATGCATTGCCTCAAAGATGTCCTCAAGGTCCCAGCCTTTCTACTCTTTCTCCTTAGCACATTGTCTTCTCAACGGTATGCTTTATAGCTATGGTATGGCCACTCCATATCCAGCAGGAGGTAGGAGAGTGGTCCTAGCAGACCTCCTTCTGTCTCATTGGACAAAACTGTGACATGTGGCTAAACCTAGGTGCAGAGGAACCTGAGAAATTCTTTGTTAAGTACCCTTTGGTAGTTCTAAGTGAAGGAGAAGTTGGACATGGAAGTACAGACGTGCCCATCTGCTCTGTCTGTCAAATATTCACAGTTTAACATTAATGGGAATGAACCAACATCCTGCTGCAGAGGTAGTGGGGCCTGAACCTGAAGAACTTACTCCATGAACTCTGCTCTCCAAGGTGCTTATGAAAGATAGAAAGGTATGAAAATCATTCTTGGGGTCTGCAGACCCCCTTCCTGGCCCAGGAGAACCTGAATAGCCCTGGGTATGGAGAGTGAACCAGTTGATGTTTTCCTAGATGGATCTCTGTGGTTAAAACCTCCTTCTAGAGTATGCCAATTATATCTCAATACTTAAAGGAAAAAAAAAAAATCTCCTATTGTGAAATGTCTCATAGGTCCCAGGACAATCCATTTCTATGATCACACATTAATAAGAAAGAAGGAAGAAAGGTTTTCAAACTTTAACATGCTTTGCCTAGTGCCTGACGCATTCTAAGTTCTCAATAAACAGAGGCTATTTTCTAGGTTTCCTCAGAACATAGGTTCTAGGTTTCCTCTCTGAGCTTTCGATGTTCAAAATCTAAAAATCTAAATCTGAAAATGAGGTCATGATAAAATTCCAGATAAACAGCTACCTCCTGTCTTCCAGTGTCACAGCAGTAAAAGGAGGAGGTGGAGGCCCTGAGGGAAGGGAGAGTTACAGGTCCTCAGGTAAATAAAATTGTCCCATTGCTTTCTTAACCCTCTTCCCACTCCACCTCTCACCCCAGAAGCATTTTTAATTCCAATGAAATGAGGTGGACTTGAGACAGAAGCCTAGGCTTTTTAACATTTTAACAAAGCAGTTCAGTTTATCATGCATTTAATAGCCAGATTTTATTGAATGTCAGCAGTGTGTCTGTGCTATAGCAGAGTTTCTTATACACTGTCATAATAGCATCATCTGACCTTTAGGAAGTGTTCCTTGAGCCCCAGGCTCTCTGCCAATGCTTCACATAAATGAACCTCTTGACTCATCATAAAATCTCAACAGGTAAAAGGTACCTGGTTGGACATATAAGGACATTGAAGACCAAGGAATTAAGAAATATGTTAAATATCCCAGCTTCAAGTGGTAGGGGTATGGGTCAGGTCTGCTCTCTTAACCACTAGGCTGTGCTGCTGTTGAATTTTCTCAGCAGTCCTGTGGGATGCAGATGGCCTCAAATTAGACCTGAGGGACCCAGGGCTCAGGGAGGTTGGTGACTTGCCTGAAGCCAAATGCAGAGCTATTAAATGGCAGAACTGGTACTGAATTTAGGCCCATCTGAATTTAAATACAAAGCTAGGCTGTTGCTCAAGGCATTTTACTATTGTCTGAAAATAACTTGTATGTTAACTCTCTACCTATAACTCCACCATCAAGACTGACTTCCACTGGGAGTTCCCTGGTGGTCTAGTGGTTAGGATTATACTCCAGGTGCTTGGACCACTGTAGCCTGAGTATAATCCCTGGTCTAGGACCTGAGATCCCATAGTAAGCTGCTGCATGCCATGGCCAAAAAACAAAACAAAACAAAAGACTGACTTCCACATATAGTACAGTGAGTTAGTCAAGAAGAAGGATTAACACTCTGACATTAGGCAGGTTTTTTAAGCTCTCTAAGCCTCAGCTTAACTTATATGTAAAATGGGACTAATATTATCTAATTTACAAGAGTTTAAAACATTTGATATAATACCCAGGGTTATTGTTCCATAGCAGTTAGTTGTTTTTCTTCCATGTTGATGGAATTTCATTCATTTTCTAATTCATTGTATAGCCTTGAGAAGTTGTCTCCTCTGTCCAGGCCTCAGTTTACCCACTTGTGAAATGGGGAGGGTTGTCTCAATATCCTCCATGTCTCCTTCTGTCCATCATTGCACACTTTTCACAGCTGAGCCAGGTGCTACATGAAGCCACACCATCTCCCACAACACCTAAGGGGAGCATGGCTTCCCTGTGGGAATAAGCACACAGATATTATTGGCAACAAGAGTGCCAACAGTCCCTGTAGGTGTTTAGGATTATAATAGCTCAACTGCAGAGTACTTGCTCTGTGCTAACTGCTCTTCAGAACATTATAGGTACATTATCATATGTAATTCATGAATCTGTTCATCCCTTCCCTTCTCTATTGCTGATGTTCGCAAAACAGATATTTGCCTAAACATATATGTATTGCAAGCTGGGCAGAGAGGCTTGACCAGGTATCACATTAGCTACTATATATATAGCAGATACTGTGAGTGCACATACATGTGCATACTTGCACACAACCATATGAGCAGACACAAATGTTGAGATAGAAGCTAGCATGATTCCCTTGTCAGGACCGTCTGCATATCCTGCCTCTGCTGAGATGCTAAAGACCCAGAACAGGAAGAGCTGATATGTATTAGGTAGTTCCAGGCTTTGTTACACACTTCACGTGGGCTCCCTCATCTACTCATCATAGTAACTCTGTTGTAAAGGTACTGTGGATAGCTTTACTGAAAGAGAAACACATGAGGCTCAAAGAGATGAAGTAGTTCGCTCAGCTAGGAAGTGGGAACCCCACCCTACGGTTGAGCTCCAGAGCCTTGATACTATGAACCACCACTCATAGGACTTCCTACCATTTCAGAACTTAAGCCCCTTAAAAAAAGCAGGAAACTATTTCCAACTTCCTGAATATGTTAAAAACAAACAAACAAAAAAAGGTCCTGGAGAAGTTCCCCGGTGGTGCAACGTGCTAAGGATCAGATATTGCCGCTGCTGTGGCTCAGGTCACTTCTGTGGTATAGCTTTGATCCCTAGGCCAAGAATGTCTACAGCCACAGGTGTGGCCAAAAAAAAAAAAAAAAAAAAATCCTGGTCCTGGGAAGAAGAGTGCAGGGCTGGTGTCCTCAGCAGGAAGATGATGCCCTCAATCCTAAAAGTTTTGGTGAGAGAAACTAAGTGAGATGGTTCCATGGATATTCTGACCTCCCATATGTCACCATGTGGATACTAAACATTGGTCAACTAGTCAAGGATGATCTGGTCCAGAGAGCCTGGCCCAGTCCTCCCTAATGCAGAATGAGAATAGAGCTACAGCTTATAGCCACTCAGCATATCTTCATATCTTCCCCTGATAGCTTCACCTGGCTGGTGGGTGGGCAGGTAACGCCATGTTCTGCTCCTATCCTGTTGTGGGCTGTGTGACACCTACAGTGAGCAGCCAGGCTGCAACTTTGTCAAGCATGTGACAGAGACGCCTTAAATGATGACTAGGCTTGTTCTGCAGTCAGCTAAATGGGATGACAAGTAGCATATTAAAATTCTATCAAAGCGTCTGTAATATTCCATTTGCAGTAGACCATCAAGAGATTGGGTGTTGAGAGTTTTGTGTAATGTGAAAGAGCAGATTCATGTTATTACAAGTTTTCTATTTACTGAGGAGAGTTTCTGTGGCTCTAGTCCCTGCAGGGCTCAGGGAAGCCCACTTGAAATACAGGCAACACCATATGCTGGGGCCTGTGCCAACCTGGCTGCTAAGTGGGGCTGGAAGCCCCTCTGCCTTGTGTGCCAGGTAGGTGAACTAAGGACCACATGTGAGCACCCACAAGCCCCAAGGCCTGCCACTGCCTCAGCATGACTGTGTGAAGAACAGGGACAGGCTTCTCTGAGACCCTGCATAGCCACTTAGAAACTTCAGGTCACCCGACTACATTCTGAATTGGGGTCTGACCTCCACAACCTACAACCCTAGCCCTGAGCAAGTTGCCTTTTCTGAGACTCCAGCTTCCTGTCAATAAAATAGAAGTTTTAGAATCAATGGTCTGAGACGTCTTCGCCTTTAGAATGTTGCACAGCAAATAAAAAATCTCTCAGCGATTCCTTGCTGTTGTCAATAGTTACTTGTACTATTAACCTTGGAGGGAAGGTAGTTGATCTGCTAGGTTCTTGGCTCTGAGAGGGCAGATAAGCCTGGTCCAAAATCCTCTCTCCATTGTCCAACAGAGCCTGACAGAGTGGGTGTTGGTCAGGTGGATGATAGGTGGATGGGTCCAGTTTCTTGTTTGGACTAAACATTGCCTGCTGTGGAATCCTAGCATGTACTCACATGACCAATCAGACAAAAGCAGACGCATCCTGCTGTGTGGAGCGTGCACAGGAAATGTGGCCATGCTAATTGTCATCACATATTCCTGAAGCTTCCACAGTGGATCCCTTTAGCCATCTGACTTTATGTCCTTCTTGTGTCACTTATTAGTAAGTGTGTCTTGGCAGTGACAGTGTCCTTTCCCATCTCTCAGAATGTTCCAAAACACTGACCAGTCAGTTAACTCATTGCCTCATGTGTTTGAAGGCCCTCTAACAGGTCCTCTAGGGAAAAAAATAAATGAGGAAAAACTTGGCGCTGCCATCACGAACTCTATGGCAATTTGGGAAGAGAAAAGGTGCCCTCATTTTTCTCTCTGTCACCTTCAGTTCTTGCCCTGCTGTTCTTTGTTTCTCTGTCACGAGCTGTATTCCTTTCCCCGAGAGATGATTTCAAACTAGGTTCTGCTCTGCCATTCTTCATCTCCTCAAGTGACTGGTGTTGCTCTGTTTTCAGTGAACTTTGGCCCATTAGTGCTCACCCACACACTTGCCACAATCCTTCATACTGCTCAGTGTTAGATAGCAAGTGTGTCATGAAGGACCCTGAAGTGGGGAAGAGTGGCTTGGTTTCTCTAAGGCTAAGCATTAAATTGATCCAAGGCCAACCTAGGACAGAGGATGCCAAGGATCAGTCATTCAGTACCCTTCATCCCTCCTGCTCCCAAAAATATTTTTTTTGAAATCTTAATAGCCATATAAGGTGCTACTGAGACAGTGAAACTTTTTTTTTTTCTTCTAGAATTTGACCTCGCACTTAAAGGAGGCAAAGGATGTCTATAAAATTAACATTTGATTTTAGGCTTCCTCTGTGTATACAGTAATGTGCTCATTTTTCAATTAGTTCTCTCATTAAACACTTTGGGACATGATTTCATACCTTTACTCCTTCAAGGGTTAGTGGAAGCAGGTGGATTTGGGAGCCTGTTCAATAAATGTGGGCTTTGATCTCAGTTCTGTTACCAGCCATGTAATCTTGGGCAAGTGAACTTGAATGAACATTTTCTTCATCCGTAGAATATGGGGCCTCTATTTAAAGGGCTATCTCATGTGTCACCTGGCAAGGTGGAGTGAGGTGGAGTCTGGAAAACAGAGTGCTTAGCAGATCATAGGAGCTCAATAACCTGTCTGAGTCTTATTCAACAATTTATGGGTCTCCTTCTGGGCACAAGTGTCTTTTAGAAGATGCAAATCAGGCTGACTAGCTGACTCATTGATTCCCAAAGCAAATGTTTGATACATATCTATCACGTGCTTTCTATCCAATCCCCATATTTGCAAGTCTTAGCTCAAATATCATCTCTACAGAGAGGCCTTCCCTTCCACCATATCCAAAATCAGCCCCTAGTTACTCTTCATCATGTCACCTTGTGTATTCCCTTTACTCTATAACAGTGTTTTGTTGGTTTGAGTGTTTATTGGCTGCTCCTTCCCCATAAGCTGGGAGATGCTCAGACAGCCTTTCTATTACAAAATTCCTAGCACTCAGCCCAATGCCTGGAACCAAGTATATACACTCTAAGTATTTTTACCTGGACAAATGAATAAACCCTAGCTGTTTGGGATACAATGACAAATAGAATGGACATGGGTCTTAACTTTTATCTGATTCACAACTAAGTGAGGAAACCAAAGTTCCTTTCGGTTACATTATTAAAAATCCCTCTCTTTCTGTTAAGACTATAAATTTTCTATCTCAGGGCAAAACTTGATGGGTTTTCTAAGGTAGATATAAATGGAAGTGCCAAGCCCAGAAAAGGAAGGGAAGAGAGAGTTGGGGTGAGGGCAATGTGGGAAATCCTGGGTAGAAGGTGGCATATGAAAGTCCTTACTGTTACAGAGTTTCTGAGACCAAGCCCCTCTCTGCTTAGCTATGGTCACTCTTGCGAAGAAAGCTCCCATTCTGAGTTTTGTTTAGGCATGTTTTGAATCGCACCTCTGATTTTCTTACAATCTTGGAACAACCACAGTATATTGCCCTCCTGGGAGGGAAGAGATGTTAGTCAACACCAAGATTATAAAGAAAAAACAAAAAATAGATCCATCCCTCTAAAAGGGTTGATACCTTTTAGAGACCATTCTTGTACTTTGGTCTATGATATGAGTAATTCATGTTTATCATGAATATTTCAGAAAATGCAGATGAACTAAAAGTATATCTAGGAGTTCCTGCTATGGTGGTAGGTTAAGACTCCAACTGCAGTGGTCCCAGTCACTGCAGAGTTGCAGGTTCAGTCCCTGGCTCAGCACAGTGGGTTAAAGAATCTGGCATGGCAGGTTGCAGGTGTGGCTCAGATTCAGTCCCTGGACTGAGAACTTCCATATGCTGTGAATGAAACCATAAATTTTTTAATAAAGTAAAATAAGAAAGCATATTTAACTAATCATCTCATAATACAGAGAGCCATTGATACCTTTTGGTATTTATGCCTATAATTTACTGTATACATATGCACTTATCATAGAGGACCTGATTATTAAATGTTTCTTCTGCTTTACTATATGTGGTGATTATTTCCATGCCATTTAATATACTCTCTCACATGATCTCTTAGAAACATAAAATATTTCATCTAATGGAGGCATCACACACATTAATACCTTTGTAAGGGGGGAAAAGAGGGAATTTGGAGAGATGAGGAAAGGGGATATGTCTGGAGGTTAAGGGCCAAGACACTGGAGGTGTCCCAGGTTCACATCCTGGCCCCGCATTTTCAGGTCATACGACATCTGTGAGCCCCTGAACCTGTCACGATACCATTTTCTTCCTCTGTAAAATAGGAATGGTGATGGCAACTGTTCCCTGTGGTGGCTGTAGGGATTGAATAAAGTAACTTCAGAAGAAAACTTGGCCGCATGGTATTCAACAAATGCTAATTTATTTTTATATTTTAAAAAGGGACTAGTGAGTTCCTATTGTGGCTCAGTGGTTAACAAACCCAACCAAGGATCTGTGAGGACGTGGGTTGAATCCTTGGCCTCGCTCAGTGGGTTAAGATTCCAGCATTACCGTGAGATGTGGTATAGGTTGCAGAGGCAGCTCAGGTCCTGTGTTGCTGCCTGTGGTATAGGCCAGCAGCTACAGCTCCAATTCGACCCCTAGCCTGGGAACCTTCATATGCTGTGGATGCAGCCCTAAAGAGACAAAAGACAAAAACAGAAAAAAAGACTAGAACAAGAAAAAGGAAACGCAAGCAGAGGAAGAGGGAAAAAAGACTAAGGATGTGGGGGGAAGCTATGATACCTTGTCCATAAATGTTCGGGATATGGGCAGCCCAGGGAGAGGAGAGGTCAGCGGCTGTGTGAGCAATGGTGGATTTCCTATAGAAGCTGCTGGTCCAGTGTCTGAGCTCCTAGCTACTTCAGGCAGAATCAAAACCAGAACAACCTGCTTCTAGTCTGGGCTGAAAAGCTTCCCTCTGATAGTGTCTGGAGCAGAGGGATTCTTGGTTTTGCCTTTCCCAGAGAGAGGCGCCCCCTTAGGGTAGAGTTGATTCCAGATTCTCACAACAGGTATTAGCTCTGCCTTCAGAAGCTTTGATTCTGAGGTCATCAGCCAAAGAAAATGCATGTCTGCTATTTCGTGATGGTGATAACTATTGTCTTCCCTCTGACGGTGTTAATGCTTTGAATCGCTCTATTGAGGTATAATTGCCATGCAGTAATCTGCACTCATTTACAACATAAGATGCTAGTGACATGCTTATACACCATGAGACTATTACCACAGACACCCTAATGGACATACCTATAGCCCCAGTGTTCCTGTGCTTCTTCCTAGTCCCTCCCACCACCCATGCCCCCCCAAAAAAAAAACTTTATACCTGATTTTGTTATTTTTTCCAGCTCCTTATTTCCAAGAAGTAGACCGTCTGATGTTGTCATTTCCTTGTGGTTCTGTTTTCTCGGGAGTGGGCACTCATGGTATTGTTCTCAATATCCCTCTAAAAACTGTGATCCTCCCACCCCCACATCAAAGCTGCTTCTGTAAAGGCAGCTGCCTCTCTCTGTATAGGTTACTGCCAGTAGGGACACTTTTAATATCAACTTTTATTATTATTTTTGGTCTTCTTATGCTATTGGAAATAAGGCTCACTGACGATGATTTTGGCCCCAAGAAGGAAGAGAAATCGTGGTTTCTTTCACTCACTCAACCAAGGGGAGGCTCCTCTGTCTGGATGCTTTGTGTGTGCTGAGGAGACAAAACAGTCCAAGTTCCTTGCTTTACAAAGCTCATAGCTCAGAAAGAAAGACTGACCACCTCCAGGTAGACAAACATTTATGAAGGAAAACAAAGTATATCCTGGATTTGTTTTCCCTTTCAATGCAAAGCATAAGGAATGGCCTATCTTAATGAAAGCAGTTAATGAAGTTGATAGGAGTTTCTTTCTTGCCCAAAATCTTGGGGAAGCCTGGGAGTCAAGGTTGGAAGCTGGGTCATCGGCAGGAAAGAAATTTGGGAACAGCAGGTCCCCAAGGCTGGAGCTTGAGAGAAATGGAGAGAGGCATACACAAGAATACAGCTAGAGGAGTGTACAGGGGCCAGATCACAGTCCATGAAGACCTTGGAAGGAAGGTGGGTTTTATTCTCAATGCAATAAGAAGCCATTGGAAGTTCTCAATCAGAGAAGGGGCACTTTTGATTGTTTAAAGATCATAGCTTCTCACTAAAGTGTGCATAAATGAAGAAAATAGCTTTCTGATTAAAATGGATCATTGGGAAATCATTATAAAAATAATTATAGTATTGAAGTTTTCTCCATGCTGTGGCATCTTTGCTTGGAGAAAAATAACAAATGAGTATTTTTATATTGAAGTGTGCTATCTGCTAGGCAGAACTCCAGGCTTTTTAACCTATATTTCTTATTTGCCTCTACAAAACATGTATCATTCCTATTTTACAGATGAAAAAAATCAAGTCAGAGGTTAAGGGATTTTCCCAAGTTTACAAAACTCTGAGGCTAGCTCACCAAAGTAAATGAACAGGGCCAAGAGAAATAGCTCTTTCTGTCGAATCTCATCTGCAACTTTTTGCTGCAAGGGCACATTTAAACCTATTTCCTAGGCTCTGTGGAGGCTAATGGCTTTTAGAAAAGAAAAATAGGTTGTGTACTGAAAGGAAGAGGTAATGGAGAAAAATCGCTGGGGAGGAAGGACACAGGCTGGCGGGATTCCGGCCCAAGGGATGACGTGGCCATGTTGGTCACCCAGAGCCTACATGAGGCGATTCTGTCCCCCAACCTCCAGTAAAGTCACAGAAACCAGACGGGTTTGGCAATAGGAAGTATTTGGCAAAGAGGAGAGACATCAGGAACTGCACAAACATGGGTATCTACTCTTCATACACAAAAGACCTCAAAATGTAACCATAATGTTCCCATAGGACCTAGCATGTCCACCTCTTAGCATGCTCCCTAAAAAAGGGGGGGAAATGAGTATTAGAAAAGACGGAGGGAAGAAAACTTGGAAACTTGGGATCATCTCAGCACGAGTCACAATCCTTAAAAGATAAAAATGACCCAAATACCCATCAGTGATGAATGGATGGGTAGAAATGGCTTATCACACAATGGACTGCCATAGAACAAAAATGAATTGCTATACAACCTACCACACAGATGAACTGCAAAACATTATGTAAAAGAAGCCAGACATAAAAGGTCACATTGTATGATTCTTCTTACATTAAATATACAGAATGGGAAACTCCATAGTTGTAGAAAACAGATTTGTGGTTACCACGGGCTGGCAGGTGGGGTAGGAAGGGGAGTGACTGTTTATTGGTCTCTGCCTTTGTGGGGTTTACAAGTAGACATTCATCAACCACAAGAATGAGATCATGAACATGGTGAATGCTCTGAAGGAGAAATTCTCCATGGTGCCAAAGGGTGCCAGGAAAGTTGTCCCTGATGAAGTAAGTGGCAGTTGAGAAATCTTCTGAAGGCATTTACAGGGGAAGGGAGGCAGTTTGAGATAGGGAACAGCATGTGCAAAGGCCCGTGGCAGATGTCATGGTGGCGGTCAGAATCTGACATCCAATATAAGATGAGTCTGGAGAGGCAGCCTGGGTGAGATCAGGCAGAGCCCTATTGGCCACACTCAGGATTTTGGTTCTAGTCCTCAGAAGAGCAAAAATCACACACCATGTCTCTCCATTACCTGCCCCGCATTTCCTGTCCTCATAGCTCTTCTCACCTCTGACATGTCTTTGCTGTCTGCCTCCCCACTTCTACATAAGTTCCATAAAGGTAAGTTTGTCTATTCACTGGGAGGTCCCCAGGGCACAGCTATATATTCAAAGGTTTGTTGAATTGACTCATAGATTTCTATTTTGAAAATAGTACTCAAACTGCTCTGTGGAGAATGGATAGGTTTGGAGTGGGAGGAGGGGCAGGGCAGCCAGCTGCTCGATTCTGTAGAAGAGAGAAGTGCTGGGCTTGGGGTTCCTCTCCTGAGAACTCCTGTGTGTGTGATGCTGCCTGTGGGTGAAGAGCAGCTGGTTTTTCTGCAGAAAGCAGGTCTTAGCTTAAAGAATAAGATCCTTTTATTGCTGACTACTCAGGCTCTTTGATGCTGATGGCTCTAGCAAGAGGGCAAATGGTCAAAGGTAAAGGGTAGGGGAGTGTCCAGTCCACTCAATGAGGAATGTTGGAAGGCTGCAGCTTGCTGGCAGGTCAAGTGGGTTAGGTGTTCAGGGGCCAGGATTCTGCCTGAGCCCTCTGTTACTTCGCCATGAGACCTGAAAGTCGATCCATCTCTCTGGTTCTCCATCATATTAAGGAAGTAAATGATGAACTCGCTCTAGATGATTTATCCCTACCCTGTTTTTTCCCACAGAAGATTTTGTCTAATACTGTGATAATAGTAACTCATGTTTATTTGAGCCATTGCAACAAAAGTTTGCTGTGTTAGGAGTATTATAATGAACCATACAGTGAATTCAGCAAAGCACTTAATAGGATTCATATTTCGTTGTTCCCAGGAACACCAACATCTCAAACGTAGTGTGTATACAAAACCTGATATTTATTCACTCTAACAATAATGTCTAGTTCTCATAAATTTTCAGACCCTGACACCCATGCCGGGGCTTTATGAATTAGGAGCTACTGGAATAAAAAAAAAAACATAAAAGAACATAGTCTTAGGAACAAAGGAAAACAAAGCTGCTTGTAGAGGGAAAATGCAATGGCTCTCCAGGCTGCACTGGCACTGGGCTGTGTACCTCCACCTCTTCCCCTCTGCTTCCTGATCCCACACAGGTGATTAGACCTAATACCCTGGCTTCCTGGGGGGGAACCCCCCCCCCCGACTGAAGAAGCAGATTGCCTTATTCCCTGGCCAGATGAAAGACTCTCTCTGTAGCATGCAGATCCTGGGCTGGTTTCTCGAATGGCTCACGAAATGAGGAGAGTTCAAAAAAGCTGCCTGGATGTTGAGAGAATTCTTTTGGCTTCTTAATGAAGTTTACCAGAGTCAAAACTTTTGGATCTTTGAAGCAAAAATATCCACGTCTGGAAATTGGTCTTGCCCTCTCTCTTGGCCTCTGCTGTGTTTGTTTTTCTAAAGGATTCCTTTGTCAGAGGCAGTGATGGTCTCTTCCCCAAACTCATTAATTTCTCAGCATTAATATATTTCCCTTATCCTCTAATTATGCACCACTTCTCACATGTTTATGGTAGTGAGTGCCTGTGAGCAAAGAGCACCCTTCAGCTACACAGAGGCCATCAGTCCCCCTCACGATCCATGCCCCAGCTATATGAATGAGCAGGGCAGGAGCCACTTACCAAGGGTGACTCGCAAGAGACTCCTGTGCCCATATGCTTTTAGTGAATACATTAAACACATATTTGAGCAATTTCTGCATTCCGGGTGCTATTCTAGATACCTAGGATTTTTTCAGGAAAAAAAAATAAAGGAAAAAGATCTGTCTCCCAACATAGTAAATTATATCATAGGTTAGCAGTTAATAAATGCCCAGGAGGAAAAAGCAAAGAGTGGAATAACCGAGGGTGGGGGTATTCGGGGGTGGCAGCAGGGGTGGGCAATGTTTATAAATAGGATGTTGAGAAGTTGACTCTTAATAGGAACTTGTAGCACAAAGAGTTAGCCATGCAGTTATCCAGGAGAGGAGCAATCCAGACTTTTGAGGACAGTGTGTGAAAGACCCTAAAGGGGAGGGGGGGCAGGGGAGCATGACTGGAGTGTCCATCCAAAGAACAGTAAGGAAATGGGCGTGGCTTCAGTTGGGAGAGCAAGGGCATCACAATGAGTCCAAGTTCAGACAAGGAATAGAGGCAGATGTGAGGCTTTGGGACCTCTATAAGGAACTGGGCTCTATTCAGGATGAAAGAAGGCCAGTGCTAAGCTCTGAACAGGGGAGCGAGGAGATCTCACTTGTGTTTTGTTCATTATGTGCTTCTAGCACCAGTTGAAAATTCATGCCTGAATCAATTACATTAGAGCTTGCAAATGCTTTTGCTCATTCTGTCACTCGTTCTGTGCTGATCAACTCACATTCCTTTGCAAAGTAGAGCATCCTCTCAAATTCTAGGTATTTGATTGTGCAGGAATACATTTCCTGCTGAAAAGTAAAAATAAATGCTGAGGTCAGTCCTTTTAATGGCATATGTTCAAGGGAAGTCTTTTTTTTTTTTTAATAACCCCTCAAATAGAGACAAACATGCCTTGTGCATTAGAAGAACTCTCCTTCTGTTTCCCTCTTAACATTATCCTTTCTTGTTACTGGGCATGAAATTCCAGCAGGGAGCTAGTCCTTGACTTAGATGTCATCTTCTGGTGTCTCCTTCTAGATGGTATACCCCTGCTACCTGGAAGAATGATCTCAGAGGAGGGGTCGTTAATAACTCTTTTCCTAGATTTGCTGAGCAGATGAGCCAATTACTGTGTCCAGATCATAAAAAGCAGCTAAAATTATGCCATGTCCCAGCTCCATGACTTTGATTATTTAGTTAAATCCAAAAGACTTCACTCAGTTTTTAAGACTCTGAAATCTGTGTCCAGATGATCTTAGACTCTTTGGTTCTTTTTCTGTTGAGTGCTCTCTCACTCACTTGCTCTCTTTCTTTCCCCCACCGCTTCTCTCTCTCTCTTTCATACACACCTACATTCTGAACATTATTAGAGCCCCTCTCAATTACTCAGTGCCCCAAAACACACTCTATGCTACCTTATTCCAGATTTTGTCTGGTACATACTTTTCCCTTGGGGTATTCTTCTCCAGAGTTCCCTATACCTGTTGGATTTCATTCTTCAAAGCCTTTATCATGATCTCCACCCTAAACACCCCCCAAATCTGATTCCTCTCTCTCTCTGTGCACCTATATCCCTTTTCTGTATTCCCCACCTCACTTTGTTTCTTATGGTCTCCGTTGTACAAATGTTACTTGTATTCCTGGCTATATCAGCCTTAGGTCTATAAATGTCTTTAGACATGAGCATGTTCTACTAATATTTTTTAATTTCTCTCAATGATGAAACAGTATTTGATTCATGGTAAGAAGGCAAACATTCATGGAAAACAAATTCTATATAAGCTTGAGCAATTTTCAAATGTCTACTTTCATTCATACACTTAGCCAATACATAATGAGCACCTATAGTATCTCAAATAATGAGTACCGTGGATATGATGAAAGTGAATCAAGAAAGTAGACCCTGCCTTTGGGCGGAGTCCAGTTTAGAAAGAGAGAGGACACAGATGTAAATCCTATATTACAAAGTAAAAAGTGCTAAAAGCTAGAGTCAAGAACAATGGATTAGATTCACTTGTTTTTCTCTTTGCTCTGCCACACATACTTTCTCCAACAGCCTATGAATCATCCCAACTTCCACCAGGACTGTTCTCTTGTCCCCAGAAGAGCATCCAGTGTCATGCTGATGCCCTTCCTGAGCAGAGAACAAAGACATGACGTGTGTTTTCTCTTATTAATTCAAGTTGGATTCCCACTCAAATAGGGTTTTAAAACTTGCCTTTCCACCAACAACAGGACTTTTATGTTCCTGACTCCTATAAATTGAGAACCAATACACTTAATCCAAGGTTTATCCAAGGTAACCATAAGCTCCAACTTCCTCTGACTTGCCTGAAAAATCATTTCTGAGTCCATGGCTCACGTAGGGTCATCAGCCCTGCAAACACATGTGGTAGCAGACAGACACTCCTTAAGGAGAATTTTCTCTAATTCTCTGCCAGTTCGGCCTCCATATTTCCATCAGGGCCATGGAGGGTGCTCCCTGCCTTGTTAGAATCACAGTGTGCTCTTCCACTGACCCTCCTTATTAAAACAGAGGAGCTGAAAACAATTAGAGCCTTGCAAGTCTTCCTCTCAGTTCATGTGTTTTCTATTTACTTACTCACTTAGGTATTCATTTATTCAACAAATACTGATTAATCACCTCCCTTTTTGTATACTCTGCTTATTCCCAAAAGGATCAGAGGTGGCTTAAGGGATCAAACATAACGCAAAGAAGGGAAGCCAAGGATGAAATCAGAAAGGAAGGAGGAGGCCTTGCCACCAGCTCCAAAGGTGGTTGGAATTCAGCCCTGGCTGTTTTCCAGCCAAAAAAAAAGAGAGAGAGAGAGAGAGAGAGAGAGATTTGCTGGATTTCTGTGTTTTTACTTTCTGCCCTACCAAAACATGCAAATTTGAGTGCAGAGGACAACTTTTTCCTGCAACTAAATATACTTATTGAGCATCAGGTGCAGTGCTTTGATCTTGTATGCAAGTGCCTTCAGAATAAATGAAAGAATTAATTCATCATTTCCCAAATTTTAATCATTTGTATGCTGCCTTTCAAATGTTCACCTGACTGCATGACTGTTACTTATTTTGTAGGGTTTTTTTTAAATTAACTTTGAAACTTATTTTAAAAAATTGTCCCTTCCATAAGTGAAATATTTATATCAATCACCATCACTAGATAGTAATGATAAACATACTTAATTAAAAATAACATCACATTCTGAGTACACAGTGGCACCTACCTAAACTCGGAGCTCTGGCATCTTTGTATTACAAGCCAGATTGGGATCTAGTCATCATTAAAATCATGCTAAACCAAATTGAGCCAATTCTTTTTATTATTCACTACAACATAAAACTAAAAAAGAAAAATCTCGTTTTGAACATCAGTGTTCTCTTACTTCTTTCAAGTAGCATCCTGCATTATCTTGCCTCATCCCAAACCCATTTAAATAACAGTACCCCACCTTAGGAAACATTGGTCAGTTTACTGGAGCTGAAATTTATGAGAGAGAGAGGCACTTTCCTACCTGGAAGATAAGACAGCTCTTTGCCCATATGCACATTGGGTTGATGTCAACATGTTTAACATAAAGCTGCTTACAACTCTACCCCTTGTTATCAACAAAGAATTACTGCAATATAGTTGGCCCCAAAGCAGAGTGTGTGTGCCCCTGTGAGGAGTTAATAGTCCTGATAAGATTTTGGAAGACTTGCTTGGGTGCAGCAGCGGTACCTTACATTTATTTAACAACATAAGGTGGTTCTTAAACAGAATGCTGGATAGAAAAAATGAACTATTACTAAATTTGAGAGTCTTAAAAAAAGTTTAGAATGTTTCTATTCACTAATGAGAGGTCCTGGTATCCAGGTGTTTAGATTGAGATCCTAATTTTTTTCTTCTCATACTTGGATGTAGTCATTTTCCTTCTTTCCTATCTGTGACACTTATCAATAAGCAGAGTTACCTACTTGGTAGGTAAGAATTGCAAGAGGTGCTGATGACATTCATCATGTACATCAGCCATGACACCTGATTTTAATGGGCATCCAGTTTGGATTTTTTTTGACCAGTTGGATGTGCTGCTCAACCATTTCAGAACCACCGCTTTCTCTTCTCTCTTGCTACAGGTTTAACCATGGTTCCCCAGAATTCATATGTGAAGTCCTAACTCCAGCACCCCAGAACATGACCTCCTTTGGAAATAGTCATACAGATGGCTAGTTATGATGAGGTCACACCAAAGTAGGTGGGCTCCTATTCCAATAGGACTGCTGTCCTTATACAAAGGAGAAATGCCTGTGTAGAGATGTGTACAGAACAATGCCATGTGAACATGGCAGGTAGCAAGAGCAGGGATCGAGATGATGAGGCTAGAGGCCAAGGCACATCAAAGATCACCAACAGGGATTTCCCATCAAGGATCAGTGGTAACGAACCCAGCTAGTATCCATGAGGATGTGGGTTTAATCCCTGGCCTCACTCAGTAGGTTAAGGATCCTGCATTGCCATGAGCTGTGGTGTAGTTCAGAGATGCTGCTCGAATCCGGTGTTGCTATGGCTGTGGTGTAGACTAGCAGTTGTGGCTCAGATTTGACCCCGGCCTGGCAATTTCCATATGCCAGATAAGCGGCAGCCCTAAAACGCACCCCGCCCCCCCCAAAAAAAGATTGCCAGCCAAACAACGAAGCTAGGAAAGGGGAATGGACAAGATTCTTTTCTCACAGCCCTCAGAAAGAACAAACCCTGCCAACACCTTGATCTGGAACCATACATTTCTGTTGTTGAAGCCACCCACTTGTGGTCCTTTGTTATAGCAGCTTTGGAAACTAACACAGCTCTCCTCACCAATCCCACTGGAGGAGAAAAGGCTTTGAAACTTACACCACTTAACTTTCTAAATACTGCTGTTCCTTGCTGGAATAACAAAGCTTATCACAATCATTCAAAATACCACATGCACAAGTATGTACCACATGCACCAATGTAGATTTCTGAGTCTCCTGACTCAAAAGGGTCTTCTGGCAATTTGAAGAAAAATGAGAACTTCTTATTAAAAATTTGCCATTGGGAGTTCCTGTTGTGGCTCAGCAGAAACGAATCTGACTAGTATCCGTGAAGATAAAGATCCAATCCCTGGCCTTAGTCAGTGGGTTAAGGATCTGATGTTGCTATGAGCTGTGCTGTAGGGCGCAGACATAGCTTGATCTGGCTTTGCTGTGGCTGTGGTGTAGGCCAGCAGCTACAGCTCTGATCTAACCCCTTTTAGGATTCGGCCCTAAAAAGACAAAAAAAAAAAAAAAAAAAAGAAAGAAAAGAAAAAGTTTCCATGAATGTATGTATAGTTATTTACCTGGTGGGTTAATGCAAAACATATCTAATTTCAGGAACAAGTGAAAAGTTTATCTGTCTTTTAATATTCTGAGATTTTCTGAGAGAGCTTCAATGGTAAAGTAACACTAATCACTTAACATTTATTGTTTTGATTATTGGACCGTATAAACACTACTGGTCTATTAGAAGAAAGTAGCCACATCTACTCTAAATTTTAATATGTTTAATATTAATGGCATGAAGACTTTTGTTAAATTTTTTAAATTATTTATGCATGTAGTTTACATTTTTCTGTTATGTGTATTTGTTTTGATGATTTGAAAAGTATATACTATGTTTTTAGTAGCATTTTAAGTAACATGAGTAGAAACTATTAATTCTCCATTTCTTTAAAGGGAATCTATCCATTTTCTGTCATAAGCAATGATAAAATTACTGTATTTTCTCTTTCTCCCTTTATTCTTCCACTCAATTTCAGTTTCCAGTATTACCTTTGCTAGGTTGTTTCTTTTTGCTCTATTATCCTTCTAGAGCTCAATTCAAGATTCTCAACTGTAAAATGGGAAAAAAATCACTGTATTTATATCCCATGTCTTCACTTATCCCTCTTCTCCTCCCAAATTTTATTAAGGTTAATAAAATGCACATTCTGCTCTGAAACAATTATCCCTGCGTGACTTTTCATCTCAGTCCTCTAGTTACATAGATTCAGTCCTCATCGTAAGTCTTTTTGCTGTCATTTTTACAATCTTATGAATGGGCTCAAGTTTTTCCTCCATTAGTTTCTTCAATAAAGACAATTGGGAACAATATCCTCTACATTCTTGCATGTTCAAAATAGTTTGATGGGGTATAATGTTCTCAAGCCATGTTTTCTGTCCCTGAGGATTTGATAGGCAAGGCTGCCTGGTGTTTGTCATTTGTTAAAGCTATTTCCCCGCCTTATACAGGACTTGAATTGTTTTTTTCTTTGACTGCCCAGTGGATTTTCCTTTATCTTTGCCATCCAGTTACTTTACAAGGATATATGTCGTAATGTTGCCCAGTCTGTTACTTCTTTCTTGGAATACAGAGTGCTCTTTCAAACATCATATATAATGCTTTCTCTATGTCTGAATATCTTTCTTAGCTTATAATTCTTAACATTTGCTTTAGTTGTCTATTGCATTTCTTCATCAAGGGGCTCTAATGATGCACATCTTGGACAACGTCATCTGTCTTGGATATCAGGAACTCCTCTTGTTAAACCTTTTTAACTTACTGTTCCCATTGTAGTATTCTGTGGCTTACTGCATTTATAGCAGTTTTTGTTACGCCTTATGTTGCTTCCCAGTTCAGGTTCGTTTTTTGTGGGCGTCTTCTCTTGTATCTTCCATTTCTTTCACAGAACCAGCCAGCTCTGTTATTTGTTTCCTTCTGTGGTCTTAGACATCCCTCTGGGCCCTGGAGTTCTGCCATGATCTCTGATTTTAGTGATGATTGTTTTCATGAGATGGTTTGGTTGTGCTTTCACAGTGAAAATTTGGTCACAATTTTTATCTTCTCCATGGTGATTTTTTTATCTAATGTTGATTATTTTCACTTGTTTTTCTTCTTCCATCCATTACCCCTTTTGCTCTTTGTGATTGCCCATCTTTGTTTCTTTTATCTTTCTTTTTTTTTTTTTTTTGCTTTTTAGGGCCACACCTGCAGCATACGGAAGTTCCCAGGCTAGGGATCAAATTGGAGCTGCAGCTGCCAGCTTATGCCACAGCCATAGCAAAGCCAGATCTGAACTGCATCTGCAAACTACACCACAGCTCACAGCAAAGCCCCATCTTTAACCCACTGAGCCAGGCCAGAGATGGAACCCCACACACTGATAGATACTAGTCTCTGAGCCACAACAAGAACTCCGTGGTTACCCATCTTTAAATAAGATCCCCTGTTCCTATGCCAGTAATTTGAAGGAGGTTTTTATGAAGGAGATGCTAGGAAGAATTTTAAATGGCAGGTTTTGTGAGTGGGTTTGTTCAGACTTTTCTTTTTTCCAGCTGAAAAAACAAAACAAAACAAAACAAAAAAACATAGGCAATTATAGGAGTATTTTCTGTCCCACAAGCAGTGTTTCATTGAAATTAAGTATTTGTATGATTTTTATGATTAGACCTACTCTCTTAGTTTTTCTTAAACAAACAGGGAGTGAGGGTGAGATAATAAATGATGATAGCCTAGGAGATGAATTAGGTTGTCCAATTCTCATACTGATGAGGAAAATGAGAGCTATTAGATACGGTATTTGAGTTTACAGTTGGGTTGGGTAGAGTACAGTAATAACAACAACAGCCATTGATTATTTATTATGATAGATGTGCATACACACACATGAAATACATAGAGCAAGTTTATAATTATGTAAAATTTTTTGCCTATTTTTCAAAGTAAGAAACTAAAGCTAAGAGATTAAGTAGCTTTTCAAGGTCAAACAACCAGGAAAAAGTAGAAGTGAAATGAGAACTAGGTCCGTGTGAATCAATTTCGGTGCATATTCATAATCCCACTGATTCCCCAGTGGTTGATAGATATTTAACCCTTACAGGAGTCACTTGCCTTCCCTGCTGAGCTAATGCAATTGAATAATTATAGATTGGGTATATATTAAAATGCCCCTGCTTCATCCACTACTAAAGGCCCCAAATTTTGATTCTCTTACCCTGCCTAGGTACAATGGTATCAGTTTTGAAATTCTCCTCAGCAAGTATTTCTGGAAATTTAAAGCCATGCCTGACGTTCAATCCCAATGAATGCTAGTCTTTACAAATTTGTAGTTCTTAGAAAAAGTCATTTCACTTCCTAAGGTTTAGGATAGTATCTTGTAGGAGATTTATCAAGGAGAAAAACTTTTCTTTATAAATATACCATAATCCAACCTCTGACTTCCAAATCAGAAAGATACAGTTACGTCATTTTTTAAGACATCAGTAAGACAAAATTTCACAAAACGTATTTTCATATTGGAATATGAATCCATTGTCATATGTTTACATGCCTTAGAATGAAGTTGTTGGAAAAGACACAGGGTTTTGGCAGGGTTTTTTGATTTACTTGTTTTTGTTTTTGTCTTAAGAAAATCATAAACTTGGTGTTCCACGCTGTGACACAGTGTGTTAAGAATCCGACTGCAGTGGTTCAGATCGCAGAGGAGGCACAAGTTGATCCCTGGCCCAGTGCAGTTGGTTGAAGGTTCCAACATTGCTCCAAGTATAGCTCAGAAGCGGTCCCTGGCCTGGGAACTTCCATATGCTGTGGGTGTGACCATGTAATTAAAAAGACAAAAAGAGAGGGAATTACCATTTCTCTCAGTGGTAACAAACTTGACTGGCTAGTAACCACGAGAATGCATGTTCAATCCCTGACCTCGCTCAGTGAGTTAAATATCCAGCACTGCCATGAGCTGTGGCAGAGTTCTCAGACACGGCTCGAATCAGGCATGGCTGTGGTGTGGTCCAGCAGCTGCGGCTCCAATTCAACACCTAGCTTGGGAACTTCCAGATGCCGAACATGCAGCCCTAAAAAGAGAAGAAAAAAAAGAAAAAGAAAATAATAAACTGGATAGCAGTGGTTTCAGCAAGTCAACTGTTGAGTGCAGTAGGGAAATTAAATAAAGCTTCATTGTGAACCCTGTGATGATGTTTACTTACCAATTTAAATATGAGAAAAAGAGGAATCCTGCCGTGGCTCAGTGGTTAACAAATCTGACTAGGACCCATGAGCTTGCAGGTTCGATCCCTGGCCTTGCTCAGTGGGTTAAAGATCCGGCATTGCCGTTAGCTGTGGTGTAGGTTGCAGACACTTCTTGGATCCCGTGTTGCTGTGTCTGTGGCGTAGGCCGGCATCTACAGCTCCGATTAGACCTCTAGCCTGGGAACCTCCATATGCCACGGGTGTGGCCCTAGAAAAGACAAAAAAAGACAATAAATAAATAAATATGAGAAAAAGAGAAAATGAGATCAAATGAAATGTAGTTCTCTCTGAGAAAATAACCAGTTCGTCAACATGTTCAAGTTGATTGGGAAGCCAGAAAAAATTGAAGCAAAAAAGTCAGTCAGGCAATGACTTTTTGTGTAAAATTAGCTGCGACCCCAGATGTGCTGACAGTCTGGTAGCTTCTCTTGATGAGGAAACGTCATTGTTGTTTTTGTACAGGAGATTCCGAGTACAGCCAGACAGGGCTGTGCAACCAGGCTTAACGCTCCTCTAGCCTGTGATGGCTTTCACAGCTTGTAGGGCTACTGCCCTTCCTCTCTGTTAAATGGCATATATGCTATGAAATAAGATGAAGCCATAAAATGTACTTGAGAACCTTTAATATGAGGAGTAATAATACCATATACCTCGAGTTCTAAGATGCTATTATGCCCTGCATTGTAAATTAAATAATAGCATTTGGGGATTAAGAATATCTCATTAAAGTACACATCAAGGGTACAAGGCCCCACAATTTCAGATACATCAGACTGTAGAAAAGTGAGATTGTTGGAGTTCTCTGGTGGCCTAGCAGTTAAGGACTTGGTGTTGTTATCTTTGTGGGTCAGATTACTCCTGTGGCCCGGGTTTGATCCCTGGCCCAGAAACTCCACATGCTATGGGTATGGCAAAAAAAAAAAAAAAAAAAAAAAAAAAAAAAGTGAGACTGCATGGTAATATGACCATAGGTCTTATGAAACTAATTTGAGTGGATCCTTTCCACAGAACGTCCCAGAGAAATCAAAAGCTACCAAGAATAGTGGAACATTAATGACTACTGAGATTGATGGACAATCGAATTCGGGCCTTTTATCTTATACTCTTTGCCTCAATTCAAAGTTAATTACAGTGTAGGATTTGGGGCAGGGCCATTTGTGGACATGCAGTTGGGGAATATCTACTGATGTGATTACAGGGATGGGATTTGTACCCTGCACAGACACCAAAAGTCAAGGAAGACCCTGGGAATCAGAAACGAATCAATAGGAGCATATTACAAAGTAGAGACAACACATGGAAAAGGCAGTGTGGTGACAGAAATGGGGGCCACTGACTATGGAGGAGTCGTAGAGTGGAGAAAAATTCTGGAGTTGTTTGACAAGGTTTTGAAAGTCTTTCCCAAGGCTATTTGGGTAAAAATTTTCCCTAGAAAACATTTGGTGCCTGGGCTTTTCTTTCTCTTGAGCCACAATCCGAGGTACCCTCACATCTGATGCCTCCACCTTGATATTCAGAAAAGGCATCATGGGAACAGCTTACTGGATGAATTCAATCCTCTAATTTACACAACATATCACACTGTAGCAGCCAGAGCCTTCTGCTCTTGGACCAAAGTCCCAGGAGACACTTTATATACCACTATTTATAATCATGGGTTGGATATTCCAACCTTTGGCCAAACCATGATGCTAAAGAGGACACCAAAGTTATCAAAAAGTCCATCATTCATTTTCCTTTTTCTTTCATATCTTTGATAATAGGAGAATATTAGAAAGTAAGAGAAATAAGGCATAGCTTTATTTGGACTCCTGTGAGTGTTTGAATAATAATTTGGTGTTTATGAGCCTTAGACACATCCATACAAAAGGAGATCTTGTGGAGTCTTAGGACATTTTTAGAGGGGTTCTCATCCCAGTCCATATACCTATGGTAACTGTATGTTAATTCTTCTGCCAACTTATATAAACAATCACGTTTGATGTAAAAGGGTTATAGCAAAGAACTAAGTTCCTTTCCCTGGTCAATCCATTGACAAGTGTTTATTGATTCCTTATACTAAGCTTAGGATGATGGTACAAAGACAGTATAAGAAACAAGGTGTAATTCCTGCAGAAGAGTCAGGAAAAATACTATACAACCATTTACCTTCTAAGTGGTGTGTGTAAATGAAACAAGGTTTATTCCTTGATCATGTATCATTAGTCACTCTGTTCCACCTCATCCTCAGTCTATAGTTCTGGCTGACAAAAGCTCTGCCATTTACAATGTTGGTGGTCATGCCAACAAGGACAGAAAACCATACACACCAGGAGTTCTTATTGTGGCTCAGCAGGTTAAGGACCTGATGTTTTCTCTGTGAGAATGGGAGTTTGAAACCTGGCCTTGCTCACTGGGTTAAGGATGTGGCATTGTGCTGTAAGCTGCAGTGTGGGTCACGGATGCGGCTCAGATGCAATCCAGCTGTGGTGGGGGTTTAGGCCTCAGCTGGAGTTCCTATTTTACCCCTGGCCCAGGAACTTGCATATGCTACAGGTGCAGCTATAAAAAGAAAAAAAAAAAAAGAACCACACACATCAGCTCAAATGCTTCTACCCAGAAGCATTATGCCTCACTTAGGCTCTCAAGTCATTAGCCACAACAGGTCACATAGCCATGAATTTATTTATTTATTTTTTTTGGCCACACCGGCAGTATGTGGAAGTTCCTGGGGCCCGGGATCAAACCCCCATGATACAGTGACCCAAGCCACAGCAGTGACAACGCCAGATCCTTTACCCACTGAGCCACCAGAGAATTCCACCATGTATTTCTTTAAGGCATGTGAAAGGGCCATCTTCCTAAATGTCCCAAAGTAGAGAAGGACTGACAACTGGTGACGAGGAGCAATGACCACCCCAGGATGTGAGCACAGAAGCAGGGAGAACAAGGAGTGGGCAAGAGAAGAAGTAGCCTGGACTCAAGCAGTAGAAATGGAAGAAATGAATAGGTTTGAGAGACATTTAAGAGTCATACAGAATTCTGTATCTTTTAACCCTCTGTCCTAATACGCTAAAAAAACCAAACAAAAGACAATCAAAATGATTAAGCAAAATGAGGGGATGTTGGTCAAAGGGTACAAACATATAGTTGTAAGATGAACAAGTTATGAGGATCTAAATTAGAGCACAGTGACTATAGTTAATAATCTAATATCGTTTACTTGGAAGTCACTAAGCATAGATCTTAAGTGTTTTTACCACACACAAAAAATCTGTAGCAACATAAGCTGATGGATGTGATAATTAGCTTGATTGTGATAATCATTTCACAAGGCATATATACATCAAATCATCATTTTATGTATCAAATATACACAGGTTTCATTTGCCAGCTATACTTCAAAGCTGTGGAAAATATTTGTTTGTGATAATAAAGAATCCAAAAGGTGCTTAACCAATAAAAACAAGGAAGTTTGGGAGAGTGTCTTGAGCAAAATGTAAAAGCTGTCTACCAATAAAAATCAGCACTCCACAAATGTATGTGTGTGTTCTCATTTTGTGGGTGCAAATGCAGTAAGTGCTATTTCTTTTCTAATTTTATTGCCTCCGTGTAAATTATTTTATAACTGCCATAACAGTGGTTAATCTGTGAAGTTCAAAGAGTGCCATGCTCTATATGCATTACTTATGAATTAAGTGATGGTGTTGGCCCACATTATAGGTGAGTTCACTAAGTCTTAATGATGTAAAGTAACTTGCCAAAGAAGCCGGCTAGCAAGAAATCAGAATTTGAACCTAGAACTGTTTAACTTAAAAGCCCTATCTCCTCACCAGGATCATATACTATCTCTTTGGTCTTTATTGAAATTAGATAGGTGACAATTTCTTAAGAATTTGTGCTGCGTTTAAGTCTTAGATTATTCTCCAAAGTGACATTATAGAAACTTCATTTCACCAGATGACACCATTCTATCTTTGTCATGAGCTTGTCAAAGACATAATAACCAAAGGCCATGCAAATGAAAATTGAAAAGAAAATTAGAATAATCAAACCCCACCACAGTGTTTGGAGAGTGGGGAATATGTGCTTTGAAATCACAAAGCAAAGGGTAGGCCATTTTGGGAATTGGGCCTTCAAAAACTCAAACATTGGAAGTCAAAAATAGGAAACAGCTTATACTCTGTTGTGCTGTTTCACTGCAAGTTCATGACATGAATGACACTGACAGTCTGGGGTGACAGAAGGTGATGACAGCGGCCTGGGCACAAATCAAACTAACAATTATCTATGCACAAGGTGGGGACGAGCATTCATTAAAGGTGGTATGCGAAGAATTTAAAGTGTTCTGTGGTAAGAGTGTAAATGAGAGCAGTTATCGTGATGTAAGTCATAATCAATCTTTCATCTCCTGAAATGTGATTTCTCTTTACCTTCGTCATTACAGATACTGACACAAGTTATTTAAAAGAAGAAAAGCAATTCCATTTCCATCGTCAGTACTCCTGTGTTTGGTAAGTTTCTGTTTTTAAGTATCTCCTTCCATGAGGTTTTATTTTAGAAATATTGTTATAATATTTATTTGTTATTTGTGCCTTTTTAGAATCTCTGATTTCCTTCTAATTAGATAACCCCCTTCTCTTGTGAATAACACATTCAGTGCGGTTAAAAGATCTTGGCTCAAAGAATATACATGGGCTGTTGGGGATGGATGCCCAATCCAGAGTGAACCAATCAGGGGTTTCCTGGGACTTTGGCAAAAATAAGATGTGTCAGGAGAGACTTTCTATGAGGCTTCTAGGCTGAGTCAGTATGTGTGCCTGGAGTCTCCAAATGCCATCTGGCCCACCACATGGAGAAAGCCAGCCTAAAACATACAAGGAAAAAGCTGATGAAACTGTTGGCACCCTTGGATCTCTAGACATTCTGGTTCTATAAGCCAATACATTTCCCTTTTTGCTGAAGTAGGTGAGTAGGAAACAGTTGGGTTGAAATACAGTGACCATGGTGATCTCATTGAGACAGTGTGACGTGGCAAAGATACACTGGATGAGAAGTAATAAGATAGCCCTGGTGATGACCTTTGGCTCATGACCCTCCTTAACCTTCCTAAGTCTCAATCTCCTTTATCCGTGATGTGCTAATATTAGATCACATAAAACCTGAGGCCCTATTTCATTTTCAGTTGTTACCCCAAGCTCCATGCTTTAACTCTGTGAACTCTTCTCTCTCACCCAGAAGTCGTAGGAAGTGGTGATACATACACACTGTTTATAAGTACATCTAGCTAATGCCAGGCGTTTATTTCTAGATGAAGATCACATTTTTCTCTTCCAAGGACTTATTCCACTTCTGTCCCAAGCAGCTCCCAGTGTTGTTGGACAAACACGGGGCCTGTGCAACAATGCATATCTAGCTCTGAGAAAACTTATCCCTTCCATCTGGAGAGTCAACCTGAGTATTAGCATTTTATGGAGAGAAAATCATGTGCAAAGGCCTCTGTGTGAGGT
Organism: Sus scrofa; assembly: GCF_054392235.1. Lineage (NCBI taxonomy): Eukaryota > Metazoa > Chordata > Mammalia > Artiodactyla > Suidae > Sus > Sus scrofa. The sequence continues at coordinate 74,756,185 of NC_139398.1, forward strand.
CTCTAACTTAATGTCTTTATTTTTCCTTTATACTCCAATAATACCTATTCCAGTCAATGATTTCTACACAAAGGCATAGCAAATTTCTAATTCTTTCAAAAAGGGGATTCATATCTTTTGCACTCAAACACAGGCATGTGTATGCCAATCAACTGAGACTAGAAATTCCACTCTGAAAGATCAGCTCTATCATAATCCTCCTGAATGTTCTGTACTATTTGTCATTTACCTCCTGAAACAAGTCGAAAATATAATATGGAGATTGGTATGTCTTAGGATTTCAGTGTGTGCAAATTATTAAAATTGTAAAATTTTAGAAAAATCTGAGATTCATCCTACTGACATTCTAATATGTGGCAGGCTGCTGAGGAAGAATCCCAGTTCTCTGAGTGTTCAAAAATCAATATTTTTAAAAATTTTATATTATTTTTAATTGTATTGAAGTATAATTGATTTAAAATACTGTATTAATTTCTCCTATTCAGCAAAGTAATTCAGTTGTACATATACTTGTTTCTATTCTTTTCCATTATGGTTTATCACAGGATATTAAGTATAGTTCCCTGGGACTTTGTCATTTATTCTATATATAATAGTTAATATCTGCTCATCCCAAACTCCAGAACAATCCCTCCTCCACCAGCCCTTCCCCTTGACAACCACAGGTCTGTTCTTTATGTCTGTAAGTCTGTTTTGTAGATAGGTTCATTTTGTCATATTTTAGATTCCACGTATAAGTGATATCATATGGTATTTGTCTTTCTGATTTACTTCACTCAGTATGACAATCTCTAGGTCTATCCATGTTGCTGCAAATGGCATTATTTCATTCTTTTCTATGGCTGATTAGTATTCTACTCTATATATGTACCATATGCATTCATTTGTCAGTGGACACTTAGGTTGTTTCTGTGGCTCGACTATTGTTAATAGTGCTGCAGTGAACATTGGGGTGGGTGCATGTGTCATACCGAATTATAGTTTTGTTCAGGTATATGTCCAGGAGTAGGATTGCTGGTTTTTATGGTAGTTCTATTTTTAGTTTTCTGAGGAACCAATTTATACTCTCACCAACAGGGTAGGAGAAAGTTCCCTTTTCTCCATACTCTCTCCAGCATTTATTTGTAGACTTTTTAGTGATGGCCATTCTGATCTATGTGAGGTGATAGCTTATTGGGGTTTTGATTTGCATCAAAAATGAAGATTAAACCTCACACTAAAACCAAGAACTTACTTGAAAATTAGAAGATGCCATTATTACTTATTGGATATGGACAAAATAAGACCAGTGCTATAGATGGGCAAGTGAGTTCTCCTACTCAGCTCCTATTACACCTACTTGTCATCAGTTGACTTTACTGCCAGTGTATTTAGATATTAACATGCGGATTTCACTGAGTGTGAATAGCTACCATTTGTAAGCTCTGCAGATGATTTCATATCCAGCTATATATAACTCTTATAAGATCCTAGACATACACAGAGATATTTATGTGACTTGCAAGCAATTTTTTATTATTATTAGCCTAGACTTGTGCCTCCTTAGCAATTCATTTTCTGGGAACTTCTAGTTAATTTGCCATGCAAGCAGAGAGAATTTGAAAGCCTTATTAATAGCCATGTCAGAAAGTCTGACTATCCCTAAAAGTTGCAACTTCAAACTTCCAAAATTCTCTCCTAAATCTGATTGGTGATGTACTAAGATTAAATATGCTTGCACAATTTCACACAATTTGTCTTTTCCCATTAATACTTAATAAGAGAACTTCTGTTCCTACTTAGAGCAATGAACCACAAAGTCAAATCTATTGTGTACGTGATGAGGCAGTGGAAGGAGCATTGGGCTAGGATGTTGCTTACCTCCATCACTTCTTTGTTCTTGGACTAGCAGGTTGACCTCCTAACTGTTCTGGCTCTTGCATTGCCCCTTAATGATTCATTCTAAATAATATTCAATATGCTTTTAAAAGAGACAGGTGCCCCATATCACTATCCCAATTAAAAATCTCCATTGGCTGCATAGGATTAATAATCATATCAATAATATTAACAATTGTAGGAGCCAGCACTTACTGGATTTACTCTGTGCTGGGCACTATGTGATGTACTTTACATAATCTTTTTTTTTTTTAATCTTCACAATAACTCTTTGAAAGTTTATGGTTGTGGAAATTGAGGCCCAAAGAGATTGGGCTAGTATGTGATGGAAATAAGACTCAAACTCACAACTCTCTGACTGAAGTCCATACTCTCAGCCATGATACTATTCTGCCCCTTTTTCCTAGTGAAACACAGACTCCTTGGCCAGAATTTCACAAAATGGAAAATTTTGTTTCCATAAACCTCTTGTTACCCTTTAATATACTCCCTTTTTTCCACCTTAGTTTTCTTTTTTTTTTTTTTAAGTCATCTTTCATCTTTCAGTTCTTTGGTTTCCCATTTCTCTCAAGTTTTCCACTTTTGCTCTTTCTTCTCATCTTTATGTATTGTATCTATTCTTGGCATCCTCAGTCATGGGTCCTTAGCCCTGACTTCCATAAACTCAATAATGCAGCCATCAAATATGGGGTGAGGGATCCGTTCCATAATAGAAGTAGCTGAAAAAGGTGGAAGCGACCCTATTCTGGTACCTAGTGCATGCAAAAAGTATTAGTAAAGAATCAAAGTCCTATGACTTCATTATTAAATCTCATATCTTCAGGGGTGAATAATATTATTCTATCATGTAAATTATAAGCTGCCTGAGCATAAAACAAAGCCCTCTGTTTCATTTGTATCACTGTCCCTTAGGAAGCCCACTTAAAGTTTTATATTATACCTAAGGAATTTCTTTGCAACATGTGTGTATTAAGTAATGCAAATGTATATATTTCTATGTGTACTTTCAAATAATATCGAAGGTTATTGTGCCGAAGGACAGGAGCACTGGCATAGGAGCCAGAAGTTTAAGACTCAAAACTAGGAGTTCCTGTCGTGGCTCAGTGGTTAATGAATCTGACCAGGAACCATGAGGTTGTGGGTTCAACTCTGGCCATTGCTCAATGGGTTAAGGATCTAGCATTGCTGTGAGCTATGGTGTAGGTTGCAGATGTGGCTCAGATCCCGCGTGGCTGTGGCTGTGGCGTAGGCCAGCGGCTACAGCTCCGATTAGACCCCTAGCCTGGGAACCTCTGGGAGCGGCCCAAGAAATGGCAAAAGAAAAAAAAAAAAAAAAAAAAAGACAAAAGAATCAAAACTAAGAACTGCTGATGGATGTGTGCCTTTTGATAAATATTCTGAGGATAGAAGTGATGATTTCTGCCTCTTTGGCTTCATAGGTTATTATGTTAAGCCAATTAGATATCAATTAATTGTTTTACAGAGTATATATCAATGATTCTTAAAAAGGGGTCTGAGGACCCCTGGAGGTCCCTATATCAGAGTTCAACCAGAGAAACAGAACCAGTAGGTGATGTATATTATGAGATTTGTTGCAAGGAATTGGCTCACATGATTACTGGGCTGGCTAGGCAGATGTGACTTCCATAGGGTGGGCTGTTGCATAGGCCAGGGTGGAAAGCACAAGCATGAGCTGAAACTGCTGTCTCAGATGGAATTTTTTCTTCTTCTTCTGGGAAGACACAGCTCTGCTTCCAAGGCCTTTCAGCTAATCAAATCAGGCCCTATTTAAGATGGATTGATTATGGACTTTATAATCACACCTAGAAAAGACCTTCAGGATGGCACCTAGACTAGCGTCTGATAGAATAACCGGGGACTATTGCATAGCCAAGTTAACACATTAAACTTAGCACTACAGTTCTCAAAGCTCTTTCAGGGGTTCCATGAATCTTCCCTTTCCAACTATACATGAAGCTGAATTTTTCTTCATGTATTTCGATCAGAACTACATGGTGCCACAGAACTAATGGATAAAGAGATGTGAGAATTCAGCTCTCTTCTACTAATCCAAATATGAATGAGATTTAACAGCATCGTCACTCATTTTTTGTTTTGGAAAATGCAACAATTTTTTGTTAAAATGTTACACATTAACATGTAAAAGTACATTTTGTTAAAAAATTGAATATTTTTTTCTTATTTTAAGTTTCTAATACAGTAAGTATAGATGGATATAGCATACATGACAAAAACCCCTAAATAATTTTGAAGAGTATAAAGGACCACTGATTGCAAAGGTTTTGAGACCCACTTTCCTATACAAGTCAATATATTATGCAACTTTACTTCTATCAATAAGACAAACACTTGAATAGTTACCATTATATTGGGCATAAATTATTGAAAATATCTTCTATTGAACAACATGAAGTAGGCAGTATAAAAACTTGTCCTTTATGGATATCAAAACTAATTCTTTTTCATGCATTGATTTAAACAAATCACTAGTATTCAAAGAATCAAAGCACATTTTATGACTTTCCAGTGACTTGATCGATGATATAAATGCCTTTTTGAATTTTGACTATTTCTCACTTTCCCCATCAGTATGCACTATTTTATTCTAAAACTTATATAGATCCCAGCAAGTTATCCCCACCAACTTTCCTTAAGTAATGGTCAAAATATTTATGGGGGGGGGATGTTTTTATTCGTGTTTTATATACTAAAAAGTTTTTGTTTGCTGTTTTTGATTTTTAGGGCTGCACCCAAGGCATATGAAGTTTCCCAGGCTAGAAATCAAATTGGAACTGCCAGCTACCAGCTTACGACACAGCCACAGCAACCAAGGATCCAAGCCATGTGTCTGCAACCTACATCACATCTCATGGCAATGCCAGATTCCCAACTCAGTGGTTGAAGCCAGGGATCAAACCCCTGTCTTTGTGGATACTAGTCGGGTTCTTAACCCACTGAGCCACAACAGGAACTCCCTAAGAACTATTAAGCTAACAAAGTAGGTAGGAAGGAAATTGCAGTGACTTTCTATCCCAATGAGTAAACAATGCGATTTTTCACTATTGAATTACCTTTCGGTTACCCAGGAAAATTGAAGGAACAAAAGGCCATGGAAAAGCAAAAATCGTGATTAAAAAAAATAGCCAAGAGATGGTGCACAAATAATTGAATGAAAATTAAGCTAAGCAAAACTGTATCTATTTCAAAACACACTATCGTTGCATGGGGTCATCCCAAAAGAAAGTAAAGGGAGTTTAAGTATAATCTTTTAAGATAGAAGTTGTAAACTAAGATTGCCACAGAGACCAAGCAGGTAATAAAACCTCCTGAAGCAGTGCAGATGAGAAAGGGGAATACAGGCCTGTGCCCTGTTCACAGCGCCATTATTCAGCAACAGCCAACTTGCTGGTGGGAAAGCATAACTATGGATGTCAGTTCTTTGGCTGGCTGAGTTACACACATACACAGACACATACACACAACACAACTACATTATTATGAGAAATATCCCAATGTTTAATGCTTCCAGTGAATCTAAAATTTAAGTCTTTGCAGGTGAAACAAAATACTTGTGCATGTAATCATCACTTGTGCGTGTAATCATTCCTGTGGCATCTGGCTTAGGAATTCTGAATATCACATAAATTACTTGATGACAAAGGGCCAAGAAGTTAGCATCCACTGAGGTTTTCTATAGTTGCTGGTGTTTTTCAGCTGAACCTGTCTCTGCCCCCTCAGTACTACTTAGCATCTTTGTAAAGGCTCCTCCACATTATTTTGTCTTGGCTTTCTAAAATTACTTCAAAAATCAAATTTACTGATGGAGACCCAGACTGAAATTCTATGCTCCTTCAAATTGTGCTTCTGTAGAAGTTTGTTTAAGAACTGTCTAGAAAAGAGCAAAGCTTAGGTTGGGGAAAGGTAGACAGGCTGCACTGATCTTATCTTATTGACTCAGTGAGTCAGCCCTGCAGTTATCTTGATCCATCACCTCAAGAGTTCAGGAAGCATCTCAGGCAGGATTTCTCAACCTCAACACTATTGACATTTGGGGCCAGATAATTCTTTGTCATGAGAATTACATTGTGCAGAATAAGGCGTTTATCAGCATCCCTGGGTTCTACCCTCTAGATGCCAGGGACACCCCCATCATAATGTGGCATTCAAAGATGTCTCCAAATATTGGCAACAGACCCCTAGGGGGCAAAGAACCACTGATTTAGTGGTGTTCATGCATGGCCCTTGGGGGTCTCTTACCTCTTCTCAAGCTGCTCATGCAGTATTCTTTCTAAGGGAAGTGCAGGTAAATGCAGTGTGTTCCATCATGTTCCATCTCCAGAGGTGTTTGATGCCCTGGGCAGCGGCCTGCTGCCCATCCCCTTGTCTAAGTCCCGAAGGAGCTAGTTTTACGACTGATCTATTATCAACTCTTCCTCAGGCTTTTGTTACTGCTCAGTACTTCTTCCAACCCTTGTTCATGAATCCTATACAAGTGTGCATCTGTTTAACCAGCTAAAAGGCCTCCCATTGCTTTCCATTGCATGTACTTAAAATGTTATTTGGCTTGTTCAGGGAAGATTAATCTAGACCCTTGCCTATCTCCTGACTAGACTTAAATAAGCACTGACTGATCCAAGTGACCATAAGACTATTTTTCCCCACAACTTCTTTTATTTTAATTCATTTGAAGAATTGTATGACTTTTTTAAAAAGGAAAATTCCATGTCAATTGTTGAGGCTGTTGAGGAATTAAATGAGTCACATTCTGTAGAGTTATTAACCCAGTGCTTGGCACAAAGTAACCACTAGTTGCAATAATTACCACCAGTAAAATTTCCATGGCCTGTAGTAAATAGCTGACCTTAAGCTTTGGAAGTTTGTCCTGGTTGTATGGTATGAGTGGGTGGAAGATGTGGAGGCCAAAGCCTCTGTCAACAATTGCTTGTTAATTGGCACTTTTGGGGGCAGCAAGCATATAAAGGCTAAATGTGACAAACAGTGTAACAGTCATGGATGAAGATCATGATGTAGCCAGTGAGAAGTGCAAATACACCAAAAATGATTAATTCACTTAAGTGTAGAAAAGTTGACGGCGGGATAGGGAAAATACATAAAGCTCTTGGATATATGATATTTTAACAGGATTTAGGAGGGTCTTCTAGCAACCAGACAAAAGAAACTAACTTCTCTAAAAAATACTAAACATAGCCTTCGACATCTATGACTTGTTATTAGGGTTCTAGTTAGCCAGACAGTGGTATTTAATGCCAATTTCTTGATGCAAATAACTTGCCACACACCCATTAGTATTTATAATTTCTAAGCAGCCTTGGAAAATAGGTTTATGCTTTGAAGACTATCCACTGGTCATCATGATAGTCCAAGAAATATTCTAGACCCTCTGGTTCCGAAATTGTATGTGCCTGTCTCTTTCTTGGGCAAGTGTTGAGGGGAGGAGCACTGGTTTGAGGAGTGAGGAGACGTGGTTTGTGGTCCTGTCTCTGCCACCAACTTCCTGTGTGGCCTTGAGCAGATTTATTAACTTCTCTAAGATGCAGCCTCCCCCACCACACACAGCACAAGGAAGCAGTGCTAAACACCCTTCGGTCCTGATGCTGACACTCTGTGATGAACCAGATCTGTGACTCCAGGTCACACTTTGTGCCAAGAAATCATGGGACTCTGAGAAAAGGGGGGAAAGCAACCAAGACTTGCAGAGCACTCTTCTCTTGAACAGATGGAGAGCCGTGAAATGCTAGGTGCTTTAAAAAAAAATTCTGGACTGTCTAGATTGTTAGACAAATTTTGCATTCTTAAAAATTTCTAGTTTGAAAGTTTCCCTATAGTATGGTGTGTTAAAGATCCTATGTTGCTGCAGCTGTGGCACAGATTGCAACTGTGGTGCATGTTGGATTCCCTCACCTGGTGGGAATTTTCAGGTGCTGGGTGCAGCCAAAAAAACAAAAAAAATCCTAGCTTAAGGAGTTCCCTGGTGGTTCAGCAGGTTAAGGCATGATCACTGCTATGGCACAGGTTCAATCCCTGACCCTAGAACTTGCTCATGCTCTGGTTGTAGCCAAAAATTAAAAAAAAAAAATCCCTTAGCTTATACCTTAGACCTATTCAAATTTTAGATGCTGTGGATTTTTCACCCCTTCTAAAATGTTTTGTTTGTCCATGTTTCATCTTAGTAATCTGATAAAGATCCAACAGTATGCATAAATTCACAGTTAGCACTGCAATCACAAAGATTATGTGGAAAAATTTTCATGAAGTTAGATAGTATGTTCATATCTTTTCACCTCCTTTTATTCCCAAGCTTGTTAATATTTCTCCTTTGCTATCCTTAAAATAGGCTTGTTGGCCTTTTTTACTCTTTTTTTATGGGCTCACCAATAAATATCCATCAATTTTGTGACTGGTTCATAACATTTACCCCAATTAGCTGAGTAACAGTCAACTCAGTATATATGTGTGTGTATACACACACACACACGAAAATTTCCTTTTAAGGGTATGAATCAAAGCTCTCAATAAGCTGATAAATCTGATTTTCTGTATGTTTGCAGCATTCACATAATCCATAAGTGTGATATATTGGCCCCATTTTCTTTATTTTGTGTAATCAAATAGTAATCAATAAGAACTACAACTACTGCAAAATGGGACTTCTGAAGCTTTGAGGGCAAATTCATCACCAGCATGCCTATAAAAGTCACTGCAGAGAATCTTTTCTTTTTAAGTGCCCTTGAAACACAGCAACTGAATTATATTCCAGGCCCCCAAGGAGAGGTACAGGGTTATAATTGTCGCACATTTAATTACATGCATTGCAAAAGGTAAATGGACAAAGTCATTTTTGTATCACGTACAGAGAATAGAATGAGTCACTTATGAATTTTGATATCGCTGGCTCACTGATTTCACAGAGAGTAGAAATTTCTGCAAGAACCATGTCTAACAGTGACGGTGCTGTGTATTGGTGCTGCAGAGCCGAGAATACTGCCTTCACTGTTCTGGGACCGGGCCCCACACGCACAGTCAGGCTATTCTCTTTCTCTCAGGGCTCTGGTGAGACAGCTCATTTGTTCCTTTTCCTTTACGAGTCACAGTCCTTTCTTTCCAGGCCATCTTCTTCTCTGAGTTTTCAAGGGAGTGTTAGCTTAAAGCCTTGCATTGACACCGTCAGATAAAATCAGAAAATGAAGAAGGCCACAGGAAAGATAAAGGATATTTTAGCCAAGCAGTGCAAGAGAAATAGCGCCACTTTCAAGCCCTGTTTTCCATAGTGTCTAATGGAGACCACTCAGGAGAGACGTCAGCTTTGCTGGGGTAAGTAAAAACCTCTTGGCCCTTCCCAATCAGATGGCCTCCTATGGTCACTGATTCTAAGTTTTGAATCAGGCTCAGCATACATCTACTTTTCTTTATACGGCATTTGAGATTTCATGTGGCTCTCTGAGTGTGAGATCCACATTTCTTTTCTAACAGAATGTTGTATTTTTCTACAGTTGATGTCATTAGGATAAGCTGGTGGCAAATGTTACTCCTCCTGCAGTAGAGTTTGCAGTTTGAATGGTCCTGAATATATTTTATGATAAATAATCTATCCTGCATTTATCCATTGCAGCCTGAGGAAGCAGATGGAGTTAGTGTCTTGTTTCTCAAAGCAGAGAGAAGCTACAGCTTTGAGAAAAAGAAGAAAACCATTACATGGCTTCCTAGTTTCATTCTGATAAACCCTGAAGCTGGCACATTGCAGTGGTTTTAGGCTATAGGTGGGAATTTCTGGTTTCCCTTTGAGTTCAAAGGAGAAAATTGATGCTTGAAGAAAAACAGGTTTACTCCCTGAATATTAATGACCACACCCCCAGGCAGAAAAAAAGCTTAGCTCGTACAAGTAGTTCCATGATGAATACCCTTAGTAAAATCTTACTGTGGCGTGTCGTTAGAGCTGGAGTAACACATCTCCAACCCCAAAGGTGAAAAGAAAACTTTTTAAAATCACTCTGTGCAGCTAGTCGTTTGTCCCGAGGGAGTTCATATACCTAGTAGAAATGATTTGTCCTGTGACTTGGCTATGCAGTTCAGGTTGAGGTAGCCAGAGGAGCATTCAAAATTCTAGGGAGGAACTTGACCACCAACAGCCAATCTGGCACCCTGTTCCTTTCTTCTATGATCGTCCTTTCTTTGTTTCCAGATCTTGCAAACATATTATCAAGAGTGCTAGGAGTGTTACTCCATTAACAGATGCACTGTTACATTAAGCCATTAATCAGGCAAATCACAGATGTTGTTTTCTTTTTAGATGTTACTATAATTACTCCTAATAACACCTACTGAATTTGTCACTTCATTGCCATTGATGACTTTTTAAAAATTTATCATATTATTCATTTCTTAACCTCTATTTATATGGATTCAAATTGTATTTCTACCTTGGAGGGTTCAGATTCTCTCCTCCAGTTATTACCATGTATTTTTCAAAGACTGTAGCAGGGTAACTTCACATATGGGTGGATTAATAGGCTCTGGAAAGACTGAAGGTTGAAAACCACTGCTGAGTGTATTTTACAATCGAATCATATTCCCTTTATGCTAAATGATGGGCATTATCATCTTGAGGCACATGGTGCTAATAAATCCAGCTGAAGGAACCTGCCGTTCTCAAAGGCAGAACTATGAAGGGAACTTAGGCCAGCTGCCTGGTTTACACATGGTGAACCTGAGACTCAGAAAAATACAATTTGAGTTACTGAGATAAAACAGCAACCAGAATGGAAGGCTAATGGCTCGCAGTCCAGTGTTGGTTACTCTAACACACTCATTTTCCAAATGGTCATTGACTTACCTGAAGGGAATGAACTCCTTCTTGACTCATGAGTAAGCTAAGTCAAGTTGGATTTCTAAGACTGGTTCTACCCAGTTAGTGACTCTTCTAAAATCAAAAATTAGACATTCTTACACCCTTTATCTCCATTGTTGATTAAATATCGCTGATTTCTCCCTTTCTAATAACATTGCTTTAAATTTTTCTTTCAGAAGTTTCAAACATCCAGAACACTTTCTCCTTCTCATCTTTTAGTTTTCTCTAAAGTACAATTTTATTAAGAGATTGAGTAAATTGGCAGTAACAATAGCAGTGAGGGGACTTAGTAGGAAAAAAAATAGACATTGAAATTGAATTGCGAATTGAATCTGTTTTACTTTTTAGTAATTGTGTGACTTCAATTACTTACTTGTCAAACCCTCATATTGAGAGTGAGTGTGTGTGTGTGTGTGTGTGTGTGTGTGTGTAATCACCTGGTACAGTGCAATGACTGGCTCACAAAAGGCATTTTACAATTACTATTAACTGGAACCAGAAAAAGGGAATATTCACTGCTATAGCATTTATTAATGTTACATAATATCTTAATGTGTAGAAGAAAGAAGGAGTGTGTCATTAATTTGGGGATTAATGATCGCTGGCCGCTGTTAATGCAGAGAGACTTGCAGATAGTAAACTGCCTAGAAGTGACCTGAATCATCCCGCCAGGTTACTACTGGCTGCTCTTATGTGGTGCAGTATCTATTAGAACTCACTAGAGTGAAGAAACAGCACAGGAACACCAGGATACATTGTTTCTTTGCCACAGCTGCCAGTTTCAATGAAAATACCATATCCCTACAATCACTATCAAAACTGGACTGTGAAAATTCTCATACATGTGCCACTGTATATTCTCCACCCCCTCCTCCCCAAGTACCACCCACAGCATTGGTTCTCAAAGTGTTGTTCCTGCATGGATTGTGTCATCTTTACTCAGGCATTTGTTAAAAAGATAAAGTCAGGCTCTACCCCAGACTTGCTGAGGAAGAAATTTGGGAAGACTCAAATCTATGTTTTTAACAAGCCTCCAGGTAACTTGATGTTGAATGGAATTAGAACACCACGACCTGGAGAACCTGCCTGCGTGCTTTAGGTATATCAGTGTTTCTCAAAGTGAGGAGCAGGTAGCAAGATGGTGCTCAGAATGATCTAAGATAGGGCAAAAATAACTTTAGGTAACCCTCTGATGTGGCAATCAAACAGCTGAATCCCTTGGTGGAAGTTGTCCCTGTCATGATTCTCTTTCAATCCATGAATCTCAGTTAGATGTTACTGGGTCTTTAACACCTCTCTAACCATTGCTGATCTCCTTTTTCAACTAACAGTAGGATGCAAATCTAAGGTAGGGAGCCACAGAGTCTAATGAAAATTGAGTGATATTTTGGTTGGCTTGTGTTTACTTTTACGAGCAACGTCTACCTATGGCACATTATATTTGTTTCACCTTTAGGAGGTGATAAAAAGTTTCCTTTATTAATGTTTACATTAGCCAATTTATAGAAAAGGTTAGGAAAACAGTAATACAGCTGGTGTGAGGATATAGCAAAAAGCAGATGTGGGGATGTGTGCATACAGAAACACTGGATAGTGGAAGGAACCCAATTACACCAGGGCTTTAATTCCATTTATGACAAAGATTACTATGCTACTCTCTCTTTTTTTTTTCTCATCTATCAAATAAGAATGATGAGACTGACATCATAGAAATGATAGGAGAATTTACGTATAGAAAATAGTTGTTGCAGTTCTTGCTTCATACTTATCCCCTCAAGCTTTATTTAGAAGCCAGTTTGCTATGTAGCCGTTTCTTTCTGGGTTTCAGAGTCCTCATTTATAAGGCAACAAAATGAGGCTTGACCATCTCAAAGGCCCCTTCCAGCTCTTCACTAATTGTATATATGTGACATTATGTGTGTCTGTATATGCTTCTACATGAATAATAAGTGCCATATCCCTTACCTTTATATAAGCATGATGTAGGCATAAGTAGCTGTACTACCTAGATATAAACCTTGAGAGCTTGAGAATAATGTTGAAAGTGGATGAGCCATGTTGAAAAAATAAAAAAATCAAGTCATAAAGAATGTGCAGGCTGATACACATTTCAGAGTTCAGGGGTAATTTCATTGTATTTTATTATCATCTGTCAAACTTAAAGCTAGAAAATAGATTGTCATGGAGGTTTCTGAGGACAATGGTTTCCAGGAGTCAGTGTAAATATATTCAGAGAAACTTGCTCCCACTTAATAAGCCACGTTTTTCCTTCTGAATTGCTGATGCATTCGCTTATAGCATTTGAAAGGCAGCGTGTCCTTTGCTGTCAGGTGAACTTGATAGAATAATAGAAAATTCTGAAAAATTCAATCAGATCTTGTTCCTTCTCAAGGGAATTTCTTGAATACTTATTCCATGTAAGGGGAACGAGATACGACAGTGTTTCTTTGGTTTTATACAAAATGCTGACCAAGTTGAACAGCTCAGGTTCCAGTTAGTAGGTGTTTTCAGCTTCCAGTGGATGGGACTGCTGGGGTTTGCAGGGCCTTTGGAAGGTGAAAGAATACTTAAGGGTTACTACAAGATTTGCACTGTTCGAAGTCAGCAATGATAAGCCTTACCTTATTTATTGCTTGTAACATTCTTGTCATTCAGAAGACCTAATATCAAGAAAAAAAATGGTGAAATTAGTTTCTCTTAATCAGAATACACAGAAAAAAAGCTTGTGCTCTTTTTTACGTAACTGGTGACTAAAGAGTCCTAGAAGCTTGATTCGCTCAAATAGTGGCAATGGTGATAAAACACCCCAGTGAGGCCATTCAGCTTGATTCAGTTGTCATTTAATTGAACTGCTATGTAAGACACAGAGGATGAGCTTGAACTCAAAGGTTCAAGTTACTCTCTTCTCTTGAAGCTCTGGTCTCCTCATCTATCAACTTCTATAAATGTTCCCACTTCATAAAATTGTTCTGAGAATGAATCCAGGAGATGATGTCAAAAATAATCAGAACAGCTAATATTCACTAAGTACTTACTTCCTGCCAGGTGTTCTTCCATGGGCTGGGTTGGTTTCAACCTCAATGAATACCTGAGATGGGTACAATTATTAACTTCAGTTTAGGAACATGGGAACAGGCCCCAGAGAGAACTCAACTAACTTGCCAGACATTATGTCGTCTGACTCCAGATGCTTCTTCTTTAAGGCTTGAGAACACTTGGCATTGTTCTCCGCTTTTCATATAATTTGAAATTATAGACCCTGAACCATTTTTACCTATAGAAATGGTGATTTCATGTGGTCCTACCTACTAAGCATGGAATATGGATTAACAGTAGCTACTGTTGCTACTGCCAATAATAGGAGTAATAATGATAGTGATTTTATCTTTGAATCTTTCCATTAATACAAGAATGTGGGTGGTATTGTGGTATAAAGACCACTAGCTTGGTGATCAGTAACGGAGTAAATGCTAGGTCTCAGTTTCCCGATATGCAAAATAATGGGGTTGGTCTTTTCCAGCTCTAATAGTCAGTGTCAGAGCTTTAAAACCTACTTAGGGAAAAGGACCAGTTTTTTGTCCAATCCATCTTCAACCAATAACTAGTTTTCCTATGAACCAGTAGTATGTAGTTCATGTCATACACAGGCAACTTTCCTCATCACATACTCAGATAACTTAGGAGAGTTAAACTGATATACTCATTTCTAGACACATATTCTCAATTTCTGCTTTTAACTTGCCAGTTCATGCACTGGCATTGGTCCACGGGCTATACTTTGAGTGGCCTTAGGATGATATGCTATATATAAATAAATTCTTAAAAGAGAATGTGTCTGTGTGGTGTGTGGGGAAGTATGTTCCCTTCTCCTTAAGAAGTATTCTTGGGAGATAAATTTATATCATAAAATAGGGAATTTTAAAAAGGAAAGCCACAAATGTGTGGTACAAACAGCATCACTCGGGGCATTTGGATAAGATGGAGAAACGAAAGCACATAACGGACCAGAATCTATGAGTATCTTTATTTTAAACAGTCGGTCTTTATTGCAAAATAATTAACCACCTTCCAGGTTCGTGTTTAAAGTACTAGGGAATTAGAGATAAGTGAGACATGGCCCCTCTCCTTTAGGAGATTGATGACTAGCCAGAGATGCCACAATAAGCACTTAATTGTGCAATAGTAGATAAAGCTCTAAAGGAAAAGCAAAGGAAGAAGAACTTAATTTGGTTTGGATGTCAGAAGGGTCTTCATTATGTTTTGTTTTTAGAATGGTCTATTAAAAAAACCCACCTTTTTATTCACATATATTTGAGACATACATATGCAACAAAGTGGACTAATCTTAATGAATTATAACAAAGTGAACATCACCATGTACGCACTTGATGAAGAGGCCACCACTGGATCAAGAAAAAGAATAATTTCATGAGGTTTCCTGGGATACTAATGTGCCCCTTCCCAATCATGGCCCTCTCCCTCTTGCCTTCCTCACAAATGTAAACCACGATCCTAATTTCTAACATCAAGAATTAAATGTGCTGATCCTTGAAGTCTTTTATGAATGAAAGCAATTGATATATATGCCTTTGGATCTGGATTTTTTTTTTTTTTTTTTTTTTTGTTCAATGTGATGGCTACAGTCACGGTTCCCAAACTGTGTACCAAAGCACTCCAGGGCACTTCAGGGTGTTTTTAAATTTTAGAGAAACATCATCATACTCAGTGTCTCTGGGACGGTAAACAAAGTAATAGTTCATGACATTTACCGTTTCAATATTAGGTTGTACTACATTTCTTTTCATGGTGTCATGTCTTTGCAAACATTTTAAAGGCAAAATTCAAGCTGTAAGTAAAAGCAAGTATGTGCAAAAATCAATGTGGCACAAAAAATGAGGGTGGAAGTATCCAATCTGATTCCAAGATTTGAGAAGTTATGCAATGTCCAGCAGGCATACACATCCCACTAGGAAGTAACCGTGGTTAGCTGAGGATGAAATAAAAATACTGGTATTTTTTCTTTCAACTTCTATGTATTGTTTTTTAACATGCCCACTATGTTGTTAGGACATAAATTTGTATTAATGTATTGGGACCTAACTACGTAATAATCAGAACTTTAGGTTTTTCTTTTGGTATAGTGGCACTTTAAAAAAAAAAAATTCTGAGACAGTAAGTGACTTAAAGAAGTTTGAGGAGTTCCCTTCATTGCTCAGTGGTCAATGAGGATGCAGATTCCATCCCTGGCCTCACTCAGTAGGTAGGTAAAGGATCAGGCATTGACGTGAGCTCTGGTGGAGGTTGCAGATGTGGCTCAGATCCCAAGTTGCTGTGGCTGTGGCATAGGCCAGCAGCTATAGCTCCAGTTTGACCCCTAGCCAGGGAACTTCCAGGTGCAGCCCTAAAAAGCAAAAAAAAGAAAAAGAAAAAAAGTGTGGAAAAGTCTGGTCTATGGAATTCATTCATGTTGCTGTATATAATCATTATTTGTTAATATTCCATTCTTGTTTGGTTTTCTATTATGTAAGCACATCACAATTTGTTTATGTATTCTACAATTGATGGAAATGTGTACTATTTCCATTTGGAGCTGTTATCAATAATGCTCCTACAAACAGTTTTGAACAATATCTTTTCGTATACATATGCATGTTTCTGGCAGATACATAATTAGGAGTGGAATTGCTGAGTCATAGGGTATGGTTATTTCAACTTTAATAGATACTATGAATTTTCTAAAGTAGCCATTCCAATTTACATTTATACCAGGGTTGTATGAGAGTATCCTACTAATATTTAATATTTTTAGTAATTTTAATACAAGCCAATTCGAGTAGGCACTGGGAGATTCAGATTTTGTTTTGCCTAAAGCTTAATTAATTTTTTGGAGGTGGTTGTACCTAAGAAAAAATTATCAATTATAAATATAAATTTAAGAATCAATAATAGTTGAATAAAAGAAAATTAATCACAGTAAGTTTCAAAATTTAGAATCTGAAAAAAATCATAAAATTGAGAAAAATCATATGAATTCACTGCCCATCACACCCCCTACAGTTTACCATTTCTGCACATTTTAGCTGCATATTCTTGGATTATCCCTTCATGAGGTAACAATCTTACATCATTACCTTCTTAAGAAAAAAATAGAAAGACAATTCAGTATTTCTCATACTTCAATAAGAGCCTCTTTTTAAAATAAATACAGATAGTTTAGAAAAGCGTGTTTAAATTCAAAAATTTGTCAAGCTTGGGAAAACCTGTATAGATTTTTTTTTTTTTCAAAAATAACCTGCAGATTTTTGGAGCATTCCAAGTTGTGCACATTGTCTTACATATTCTTTGAACTAGTGAAACTTCCTAGCTTCTTTGTCATCAATGTCCTGGTTCTAGTGATTTACTATGTATTGAATTAGATCTTTGTTTTGTGTTGCCATCAAAATCAGAACAGTAGAAATAGTTTATACCTGGAAGCCACTCCTACCCAAGAATAGCTAGCAATTAATTAACCATACTTGGGGGTGACCACAAGTCACATGAAAATATACCACTAAATCCAGACTAGAGGTATCCTGAACTTATCTTTCACTACCCAAATCCCCACAGACACCCACAGCTGCTTTTATTAAAGTGATCATGTAACTTTTCTTCAGCCCCCACCCCCACCAATAATATGTTGAAATGATACAGTTACTTCTGGAACTTAAAACCACCCTTGCTTTCATATGCAAACTTGCCATGATATACTATACTTTTTATAAATCTCTAGGTCTTGTTTGGAAATAGTTGGTTTAGGGTGGTTATTTCTGTATTCCTAAAAGATTGGCCAGTAATATTCACATTTCCAGCTTTGAAGTACAATTAACTAATAAAACTGAGATATTAAAGTTGATGTTGTAACGACTGGAGGTACATTGTGAAAGGATTTCTCCCATCTAGTTAATTAACATTTCCATCATTTTACTTAATTTAGATGGTAACATTTAAGTTCACTCTCTTAGCAAATTTTAAGTATACAATTCGGTGTTATTAACTATAGTCACCATTTCTACATGAGGTCTTCAGGCCTTGTTCATCTAATAGCGGGAAGTTTGTACTATTTTACCAACTCTCCCCATTTCCCTCAACCCCCAGGCTCTAGCAACCACTTGTGTACTGTTTCTGAGTTTGAGAGACTTTTTTCAAGATTTCACATATAAATGATAACATACAGTATTTGAATTTTCCTATCTGATTTATTTCATTTAGCATAATGGCCTCAAGCTCCATCTATGTTGTCGCAAATTGCAGGACGTTCTACTTTCTCAAGCTGACTAGTAATATTCCATTATATATGTATGCAACATGTCTTTATCCATTTATCTTTAATAGACACAAGGTGTTATCTATACCTTGACTATTGTGAATAATGCTGCAATGAGCTTGGGTATGCAAATATCTCTATGACTGTTTTCATTTCCTTTGGATATATACCCAGAAGTGGAATTGCTGGGTCGCATAGTAATTCTGTTTTCGGATTTGTGAGGAACTGCCATGCTATTTTCCATAGTGGCTCTACTAATGTACATTCCCACCAACAGTGCACAAGTTTCCCTTTTCTCCACATCCTCCTCAAAACTTATTTCTTGTCTTCCTGATTAGAGCTGTTTTAACAAGTATTACATAATATCCCATTGTGTTTTCTTATTTTTTTTTTTTTAGTTTTTATCTTTTGTCTTTTTTTCCTTTTAGGGCCACACCCTCAGCACATGGAGGTTCCCAGGCTAGGGGTCCAATCGGAGCTGTAGCTGCTGGCCTATACCAGGGCCACAGAAACACAGGATCTGAGCCACATCTACAGCCTACCTGCAGCTCATGGCAATGCCTGATCCTTAACGCACTGAGGGAGGTCAAGGATCGAACCCACATCCTCTTGGATGCTAGTCGGGTTTGTTAACCACTGAGCTATGAGGGGAACTCCCCCACTAAGGTTTCAATTTGCATTTCCTTGATGCTTAGATTAGTGATTTTGAGCACCTTTTCACATACCTGTTGGCCGTTTTATGTCTTCTTTGACAAATATCTATTCAGTTCCTATGCACATTTTAAAATAAAATTGGTAGTTTTTTTGCTATTAAGTGTATATGAGCTTTTTGTCATTTTGAATATTAACTTCCTTAGCAGATAATGTGCAGATATTTCCTCCCACTTTGTTGGATGGCTTTTGTTTTATTGATGGTTACTTTTGCTGCTCAGAAGGTTTTTAGTTGAGTGTAGTCACACTTGTTTTTGCTTTTGTTACCTCTGCTTTTGGTGTCTAGTCCAAAAATCATTTCCACGGCCCATAACAAAAGCTTTTTTTCTATGCTTTCTTCCAGGGGTTTTATGGTTTGAGACTTTACCTTCAGGTCTTTAATCCATTTTGGGTTTATTGTGTGTAGAGTAAGATAGGAGTCTAGTTTCATTCTTATGCATTTGGCTGTCCAGTTTTCCCAGCACTGTTTTTTGGAAGAAATTATCTTTTCTGCATTGTATAGTCTTAACTCCTTTGTCAAAAATTAATTGGTCATATACACATGGATATATTTCTGGGCTCTCTGTTATTGATCTATGTGTCTGTTTTTATGTCAAAACCTACTACTTGATACAGTATGAAATTAGGAAGTATGATGCCCCAGCCTTGTCTTCTTTTTCAGAATTGCTTTGGCTATTCACATCTTCATAATTCCATACAAATTTTATTTTTTTTCTATTTTCTTAGTTTTTTTTATTTCCCCAATATACATTTTTTTTAACTGTACAGCAAGGTCACCCAGTTACATATACATGTATGCATTCTTTTTTCTCACATTATCATGCTCCATCATAAGTGACTAGACAAAATTCCCAGTGCTACACAGCAGGATATCATGGGTAATCCATTCCAAAGGCAAGAGTCTGCATCTATTAACCCCAAGCTCCCAATACATCCCACTCCCTCCCTCTCCCCCTTGGCAACCACAAGTCTGTTCTCCAAGTCCATGATTTTCTGTTCTGTGGAAAGGTTCATTTGTTCCATATATTAGATTCCAGATATAAGTGATATATGGTATTTGTCTTTCTCTTTCTGACTTACTTTACTCAGTATGAGAATCTCTAGTTCCATCCATGTTGCTGCAAATGGCATTATTTTGTTCTTTTTATGGCTGAGTAGTATTCTATTGTGTATATATACCACATACAAATTTTAGAATTGTTTTTTAGGGCTGTACCCACAGCATATGAAAGTTCCCAAGCTAGGTGTCAAATCAGAGCTGTAGCTGGTGGCATACATCACAGCCACAGTAACACTAGATCCTTAACCCTCTGACTGAGGCCAGGGATTGAACCCATGTCCTCGTGGATATTAGTCAGGTTCATTACTGCTGAGCCATTATGGAAACACCTAGAATATTTTTAAATGTCTGTGAAAAATGCCATTGCAGTTTTGATATGATTTTCTTTGAGCAGTAGGGACATTTGAACAATATTCTTCCATTCCATGAATATGAAATATATTTTAATTGAACTACAGTTGAAAAGGAATACTGAAAGGGCTTCTCTGAATAAAAAAAGAAGCAAGGAGAAATAGGATGGAGGAAACTACAACTGGAAAGCAATCACTTAAATAAGTCAGCATACAGATCTAAGAGTGTGTGTGGCGGGAGGGGAAGTACTATAATAGCGATGATAAACATAAGCAACAGCAAAAGGACAGAGATGAAGATGTTTAAAAAGGACTTAAAAGTCATAGACTGTGGGGAAGGAAAGAAAGAAAATATAGACTTTTTTTTAATAATGTCTTTGAGCCTATATAACAGTCTAAAGCAAGCAGATACAGGAAGGGGTTAACATACTTAAAAAATAGGGCAACCACAAGTCAAAATCAAAGATTACATTCACAAAAACTAAAAAGAAAAGTACACAAGAATAAATTAAATAGAAATAATCCAACCAAAAATAGGAAGGAAAGAGGAACGTAGAATCAACTGGAAAACAAGGTTTAAAATGGCAATAAATACATGTTTATCATTAATTACCTTAAATGTCAGTGGACTGAATGATCCAATCAAAAGACACAGAGTGGCAGATTAGATAAAAAAGCAAAAACCTACAATCTCTGTCTACCAGAGACCCACCTTAGGGCAAAGGACACATATAGATTGAAAGTGAAGGGTGGGAAAAGATATTTCATGCCAATAGACAACTCATATCAGACAAAATAGACTTTAAAATGAAGGCCATATAGAAAGACAAAAAAGGACACTATTTAATGGTTAAAGGATCCATTCAAAAAGAGGATATTACATTTGTCAATATATATGTCCCTAATATAGGAGCACCCAGATACATACAACAAATACTAACAGACACAAAAGGAGAAATTAGTGGGAATACAATTGGTGGTAGGAGACTTTTATCACTCACTCATATCAATGGACAGATCCTCTACACAGAAAATCAATAAGGCAACAGAGATCCTAAATGACACAATAGAAAAGTTAGGCTTAATTGAGATTTTTCAGGACATTACATCCAAAAAAAATCAGAGTATACATTCTTCTTAAGTACACATGGAACATTCTCAAGGATCAGTCACAAGTGGGGCACAAAGCTAATATAAACAAATTTAAGAGTACAGAAATTATTTTAAGTATCTTCTCTAACCACAATGGCATGAAACTAAAAATCAACCACAGGAAAAGAAATGAGAAAAAACTAACTACAGGGAGACTAAACAACATGCTACTAAAAAACCAATGGGTCAATTAGGAAATGATATAGGAAATTAAAAAATACCTCGAGACAAATGATACTGCAGATACAACCATTCAAAATCTATGGGAGGCTGTAAAAACAGTGCTTAGAGGGAAATTCATAGTAATACAGGCCTTCCTCAAAAAATAAGAAAAATCTCAAACCAACAACTCAACCCACCACCTAAAAGAATTAGAAAAAGAAGAACAAACAAAACCTAAAGTCAGCAGAAGGAAGGAAATCATAAAGATTATAGAGGAAATAAATAAAATAGAGATTCAAAAAACAATATAAAAAAATCAATGAAACCAAGAGCTGGTTCTTTGAAAAGGTAAACAAAATTGGCAAACATCTGGCAAGGCTTAAAAGGAAGAGGGGAGGAAAAATTCAAATCAACAAAATAAGGAATGAAAAAAAAATCACAAGGGATACTGCAGATACACAAAAAAGAGAGAATTCCATGAACAATTATATGCCAACAAATTTGACAAACTAGAAGAAATGGACAACTATCTAGAGACTTACAACCTGCCAAAACTGAATCAAAAGAAATAGATCAACTGAACAGACTGATCACTAGAAATGAAATTGAATGTATCATAAAAAACACTCCTTACAAATAAAAGTCCAAAGCCAGATGGCTTCACAGGTGAATTCTACTGAATATACAAAGAGGAATTTATATCCATCCTCCTTAAACTTTTTAACAGGTTGAAGAAGGAACACTCCCAAAGACATTCTATGATGCCACCATCACCCTAATACCAAAACCAGACAAAGATACTACCAAAAAAGATAACTGTAGGCCAATATCTTTGGTGACTATAGATGCCAAATTCTTAACAAAATTTTAGCCAATTAAATCCCACAACACAGATAAAAGATCATAAACCACAATCAAGTGGGATTCATCCCAGGTTCACAAGGATGATTGAACATATGCAAATCAAGCAACATCATACACAACATTAACAAACAAAAAGT
This sequence comes from Sus scrofa, assembly GCF_054392235.1. Lineage (NCBI taxonomy): Eukaryota > Metazoa > Chordata > Mammalia > Artiodactyla > Suidae > Sus > Sus scrofa. The sequence goes on from NC_139398.1 coordinate 74,778,689, forward strand.
GAAAATCTACATGATCATCTCAATAGAAGCAGAAAAGCATTTGACAAAGTCCAACATCCATTCATGATAAAAACTCTTACCAAAGTGGGTATAGAAGGAACATAACTTAACATAATAAAAGCCATTTATGACAAACCCACAGCCAATATAAAAATCAACAGAGAAAATCTGAAAGCCTTCCTACTAAAATCTGGAACAAGACAAGGATGTCCACTCTCACCACTTTTATTCAACATGGTATTGGAAGTCCTAGCCGCAACAATCAGACAAAAGAAATAAAACATATGCAAATTGGAAGAGAAGAGGGAAAATTGTCACTGTATGCAGATGACATGGTACATTATATAGAAAACCCTAAGGACTCAACCAAAAAACTACTTGAACTGATCAACAAATTAAGCAAAGTAGCTGGATATAAGATTAACATTCAGAAATCAGTCACATTTCTGTATACCAACAATGAAATATCAGAAAAGGAATACAAAAATACAGTAACTTTTAAAATTGCACCTCACAAAATCAAATACCTGGGAATACACCTGACCAAGGAGGTGAAAGACTTATATGCTGAGAAATATAAAACATTCATATGGATTCAAAGAAATGGAAAGATCTTCCATGATCATGAGTTATAAAAATTAATATTGTAAAAATGGCCATATTACCCAAAGCAATCTGCAGATTCAATGCAATCCATATCAAATTACCCATTACATTTTTCACAGAACTGGAAAAAACTATGCAAAAATTTATATGGACCTGCAAAAGACCCAGAATTGCCAAAGCAAACCTGAGAAACAAAAACCAAGCAGGAGGCATAACTCTCCCAGACTTCAGGCAATTGTAATTACAAAGCCACAGTCATCAAGACAGTGTGGTACTGGTACCAAAACAGACAGACAGATCAATGGAACAGAATAGAGAACCCATAAATAAACCCAGACACCTAAGGTCAATTAATCTTTGACAAAGGAGGCAAGAATATAAAATGGGGAAAAGACAGTCTTTTCAGCAGGTATTGCTGGGAAACCTGGACAGCTGCATGCAAAACAATGAAACTAGAACACACCCTCACACCCTGCACAAAAATAAACTCAAAATGGCTGAAGGATTTAAATATAAGACAAGACACCGTCAAACTCCTGGAAGATAACATAGGCAAAACATTCCCTGACATCAACCTCATGAATATTTTCTCAGGTCATTCTCCCAAGGCAACAGAAATAAGAGCAAAAATAAACCAATGGGACCTAATCAAACTGACAAACTTTTGCACAGCAAAAGAAACCAAAAATTTTGAAAACAAAAAGACAACTTACAGAATGGGAGAAAATAGTTTCAAATGATGCAAAGGACAAGGGCTTAAACTCTAGAATATACAAGCAATTCATACAACTCAACAGCAAAAAGTCAGCAACCCAATTGAAAAATGGGCAAAGGACCTGAATAGGTATTTCTTCAAAGACATATGGATGGCCAAAAAGCACATGAAATAATGCTAAACATCCCTGATTATTAGAGAAATGCATATTGAAACTACCATGAGATACCACCTCACACCAGTCAGAATGGCCATCATTAGTAAGTCTGCCATCAACAAATGCTGGAGGGGGTGTGGAGAAAAAGGAACCCTCCTGTACTGTTGGTGGAAATGTAAGCTGGTACAACCACTATGGAAATCAGTATGGAGGTACTTTGGAAAACTATACATAAAACTACCATATGACCCAGCAATCCCACTCTTGGGCATATATCCAGATAAAACTTTCCTTGAAAAAGACATGTGCATCCGCATGTTCATTGCAGCACTGTTCACAATAGCCAAGATAGGGAATCAACCCAAATGTCTATCAACAGATGATTGGATTAGGAAGAGATAGTATATATACACAATGGAATACTACTCAGCCATTAAAAAGAACAAACTAATGCCATTTGCAGCAACATGGATGGAACTAGAGACTCTCATCCTGAGTGAAGTAAGTCAGAAAGAAAAAGACAAATACCATATGATATCACTTATATCTGGAATCTAATATAGGGCATAAATGAACCTTTCCACAGAAAAGAAACTCATGGACATGGAGAACAGACTTGTGGTTGCCAGGGGGGAAGGAGTGGGATGGACTGGGAATTTGGGGTTAGTAGATGCAAACTATTGCCTTTGGAATGGATTAGCAATGAGATCCTGCTGTGTATCACTAGGAACTATGTCTGATCACTTATGATGGAGCATGGTAATGTGAGTAAAAGGAATGTATATGTGTATGTGTGACTGGGTCACGTTGCTGTACAGTAGAAAATGAACAGAACACTGCAAACAGGCTACAGTGGGGAAAAAAATAAAAATCATTAAATAAAAAGGAAACTATAGTCGATGTTCAATATTATATAAGTTTCAGGCTATAACAGTTTATATTCCAATTATAGTCATAAACTATTGGCTGTATGTCCTGTATTGTACAATTTATACTTGTAGCTTAATTTCTTTTTATACATAGAAATTTGAACCTATTAATACTATACATCCTTCTCTTGACCATATTTAGTGTTATGTTTGGATTCCTGTTATTTTGTGTGTGTGCATATTTTACAGATTTTTGCTTTATGGTTACCATAATTATATAGGTATATACATATATGTGTATATGCATATGATTCTTTGAATTTGCTGATTTCTTAATTTCAAATGCATTTTTAACAGTCCTGCATTTGTACTCTCCTCCTTTCCCCCCAACTTACTGTATTGACATCAAATTTAACATTAATTGTTTGGTATATCTCTAAACTGCTTATTGTGAATATAAATGATTTTACTGTTTCTGTCCTTTGACTTTCCTGCTAGCTTTGTGCATGATTTCCTTTCTTTTTAACTGTATGTTTGCCTTCCCTCATGAGCTTTTTCTTTTTGTAATTTTCATTTTTCTAGTCATGGACTTTACTTATTTATAATATATAATAATTAGCCATTATTTATTTAAATAGACTTTCTGTCCCTTTTCCTCTTCTCTTTCTGAGGCTCCTATAAAATTTATATTGATCTATTTGATGGTGCCCCATAAGCCCCTTAAACTATGATTTCCCTTGTTATGCACAAGCACTTAAGTTTAATTAGGTCCCATTTATATACTTATTCTTATTTTCATTACTCTAGGAGATGAATCCAAAAAGATATTGTTGTGATTTATGTCATAGATTATTTTGTATACGTTTTCCTCTCTGAGTTTTATAGTATTCCCATCTTATGTTTAGATATTTAATCTATTTTGGGTTTATTTTTTGTGTTGTACTGTAGAGTGTTCTAATTTTATTCTGTTACATGTAACTGTCCAGTTTTGCAAGCACCACTTATTAAGTATTTTTTTCTCCATTGTATATTCTTGCCTCTTTTGTCATAGATTAATTGACAGTAGTTGTGTGGGTTTATTTCTGGGCTTTCTTTCCTGATCCATTGATCTATAACTCTGTCTGTATTCCAGTGCCGTACTGTTTTGATGACTATAGCTTTGTAGTATAGTCTAAAGTCAGCTCCATTTTTCTTTCTAAAGATTGCTTTGGCTATTTGGGGTCTTTTATATGCTATACAAATTTTAAACATTTTTGTTCTAGTTCTGTGAAAAATTCCAATGGTAGTTTGATAGGGATTGTACTGAATCTGTAGATTGTCTTGGGTAGTATAGTCCTTTTGAGAATGTTGATTCTTCCAATCCAAGAGCTCGATAGTTCTTTCCATCTGTTCCTCTCCTCTTAAATTTTCTTTATCAGTGTCTTAAACTTTTTCAAGTGTGGTACTTTTGCTTCTATAAGTAGGTTTATTCTTAGGTATTTTATTCTCTCTGATGCAATGGTGAATGGGATTGTTTCCTTAATTTCTCTTTCTGATATTTCATTGTTAGTGTATAGCAATACAAGGCATTTCTCTAATTTTGTTTCCTGGGACTTCACCAAATTCATTGATGAGCTCCAATAGTGTTCTGGTAGTGACTGTAAGATTTTCTCTTATAGAATTATGTCATCAGCAAACACTGACAGTTTAACATCTTTTCCAATTTGGATTGCTCCCTTAAGCTATCTTTATTCTTTCTCATTCTTCTTTCCTTTTGATCCTCTAATTGGGTGAATTCCACTGCCCTGTCTTTGAGTTTACTGAGACTTTCTTCCAGTTGAAATATTTAGCTATTGAAGCTGTCTATTAAAATTCTTGGTTCAGTTGTTGTATCTTCAGCTCTGTGATTTCTGTTTAGTACTTGCTTATATATTCTAACTCTGCTGATATTCTCATTTTGTTCATGCATTGTTGCTTTATCTCAGTGAGCATCTTTATGACTGTTACCTTTAACTCCTTATCTCTTCATTTCATTGAGGTCTGTTTCTGGAGTTTTATCTTGTTCTTTTATTTGGAGCATATTTATTTCTACATTTTCCTTGACTCTGTGGTGCATTCTGCACATTAGATAGGCACCTCTTCTAGTCTTGATGGAGTATGCTTGTTTAGGAAATGAAGCTGTCAATCAACTCAGCCCAAGCTTTTGGTTGTTTCTCAAACCTTTGTAAATGTCCAAGCCTCAGTCTTTGTTCTTAGTGTTTCTGAAACTTGGCTTCTGTGCACTGGTGCTGAATCGAAATGCAGAGAGTTTTGGGTAAAGGAGAAAAAAATAGCTTTTATTGCTTTGCCAGGTAAAGGAGGCCACAGCAGGCTAATGCCCTCATGACTGTGCCCTCCTTTGGGGAAGTATTGCAGGGAGTTTTATAGTCTAAAAGGAGAAAAGCAGGGTTTCACATAAGAATCAAGGTTGGGTCAAACACGCCTTCCTCTTTCTTTCAGGGAATCTTAGTCATCATCAAAGCTGGTTTTGGCATGATCCTGATAGTGGTCTTCTGGGTTATGGCATCTTGACTTTCCCTAGAATAACAATCCTTGAGAAAAGGCATAATCAGAGATTAGAACAAACTAGGAATTTTCCTGAAAAACATGGTATGCTTATAATCTTTACCTCATAGGCATATCTCATTCAGGGTTCCTGGTCTTTAACTTGTAGTGATTGTATTTAGGGTACAATCAAATGAAGGAGAAACACAGTAAGGACTCCAAGCTATTCAATTTTAAAATCTTCATTTCTAAAATAAGCATAAGGAATATAACTTTTCTCTTAGGTGTGTAAGATGTCTACATCATTATGTGTATCCCTTGAGGGGGAGTCAGGATCCTGCCCCAAGACTGTCCTATTGCTGACTGTTCCTCCCTTGTCTCTGTATTCCCTCCCTTTCCTAATCAGCAGGTGTCTGAACCTGCCCCTTGGAACTTAGGAAAGACCATGGAGGCTGAATGAGGCCCATTTACTAAAAATAAGAAATGGGGACACAGAAAGGCTTTTGTGCCCAGGAACCCCACAGGGCCATGCTCACTTTCATTAATGGCTCCCAGTAGTTGAGGGTTTACCTGGGCCTGTGCATGTCTAAAAGGGGAGGATTACAGTGTTGACTTTAAAAAAAAAAAAAAACACAACTTTAAAGCTGAGAGTTAAGTTTTATATGGGCCAAAATCAGGACTTAAGCTCAGGAGATAGCATCCCAGGTAGCCCTGAAAACCTGCTCAGGCAAGGGGGGAACTAGGATATATAGGAGTTTTTGCAACAAAGGACAGGTAGCAGGAACAAAAGAGGTCTGGGCTCACTGAAATCATTTTTCTGATATGCACCTTAGCTGTTAGTGCCAGTATCCTGAGTTTTCACAGCCCTCAGGGCTCAATGACTCACTCTTGGAGGTGGCTGCTTTTGCAGATGGTTGTGACGCCTTTTTTTTTTTTTTTTGGTCAACTTAACTGTAGCAGGTATTAGCTCTGAAATACCTCCCCAAATAAAAAAGGGGGAATATCAGGATATATGTGATAAAGGTGAAGGGGGAGGTGCATGCAGCCTCGCACACATTTCACAGAAATTTGATGCTGGTCTCTTGAAAGTTACTGATGGTGACAGACATCAGTCGTCATGAAGGATTTTAGTGTTTTTTCTGGGTACAAGGAGATGCAAGAATTGGGCTCATAAAATCTCCTTAAAATATCTAATTATCTGAAGACATGTTGTTCCAGTTTTTTCAGAGCACAGGGTACCTCACTCCCGATCCCCACCCTGAGTTCCACTCGGGGTGTTGCACGTCAGCAGCTCCAGTGGGTCACTATTTAATCCATATAGAGGCTGATAGAAAGTGCCAAATTCCAATTCACAACAGTGTTGACTGGAAAAAAAAAAAAAAAGCACGATCTAAAATGTGAAAAATACGTCTTATTCCAGGTATTACTGAGGTCTTTATCCTGGGAGACAGCCTCTCAGTAGCTCTGAGAAACTGTTCGAAGAGGTAAAGGAGGACCCAGAATGATGTAAATGTTTTTGCTGGAAAAAAATAGTCAAGCATAGGAAGATTTCTGCTAATCACAAACAACAGGCATTTCCAGACAATGGTTTTAGTGCTTTTCTATGTATGAAAAGATGTAAGAATCTTGGGTCATTTAAAATTTTTCCTTAGATACACATCTTAACTACTTAGGGCCAGTATCCTGTTTTTCTCTATACAGAATTCTCCTCAGGGCAAGGAATTTAACACCACTGAATAAAATTTAGGATTATCAGCCAATAACAGGAGATGCACAGCCCAGGAAAGACTCGACCCAATTCATCTGGACTCTCTAAGAAGTCTGAAGGGCTCAAGGAGGCCTCTTCTGTTACCAAAGCTCTGATTCCTTGTAAAGTTCTGGAGAAGAAGAGGTCTTCTCTGGGTCCCTTTGTTCATCACCAAAAATGTTAACTGAAAAAAATATACACAACCCCAAATTTGAGAATTATATTTTATTTGAGATATTGCTGAGGAATAAAGCCCTGGAGACAGCCTGTCAGATAGCTCTGAGGAACTGCTCTGAAGAGATCAAGGAGGATCCAACATATATAACTCCAGTGTATATAGGAGTTTTTACTAAAAAAAAAAAATGAAAAACTATGTAGTCAAACATCAAAAAATACTGTTAATCAGCTGAAAAAAAAAAAAAAAGACATCTGGAGTTCCCACCATGGTGCAGTGGTTAACAAATCCGACTAGAAACCATGAGGTTGCAGGTTCAATCCCTGGCCTTGCTCAGTGGGTTAAGGATCCGGCGTTGCCGTGAGCTGTGGTGTAGGTTGCAGATATGGCTCGGATCTGGCGTTGCTGTGGCTCTGTTGTAGGCCGTCAGCTACAGCTCCCCTAGCCTGGGAACCTTCATATGCTGCTAGAGCGGCCCTAGAAAAGGAAAAAAGACATCTCGAGTTAATGATTTTAGTGTTTTGTTTTGTTTTTTGGTTTTTTTTTTTTTCCTATGTATGGGAAGATGGAAGAGCCTGAGCTCTTAAGTTATTCTTTTGATGTTCATCTTAACTATCTAAGGCCAGTATCCTGTTTTTCTCCCTCCTAAAGTCTCCTCAGGATACACCACTGGGGCAGCTGTAGTAGCTATTGGGAGCAACATGTGTGTTTACTGAAGTGGCAGGTGACATTCTTTGTCCACAATAGGCAACAGCTAGATGCAGGATGTTGGAAGTCAGATCCTCAGGCAGCAGCTGAGAGAGTTTATAGTTAGAGCCCTGTGAGCGAGAAACCAGGAGATGGTTTTTTCTGTCTGCTTTTTTGTTTGTATGTGCCGGATCTAAGTATCTAAGTGCAAAGTTATGCAGGCTGCTCCTGAACCTGTTAATCACTGCTTGTTTGTACAGTCCTGTGGGACTTTTAAGGGCCAGCACCTTTGGCTATCAGAGCCACATGATCCAGGGCCTTACAACTGGATAGCACCACAAAAGCTGGGGTGCCTGTACCTCCAGAGAGATATTGCCAACTTGGAACAGGATAAAGAGAGGTCAGCAAAGGTGTCCACAGGCTTCCCTGCTGCCTAACATGGGTCACTGTCAGACCCTAGATTGTGCTGAATTAAAAGTGAGGCCCTCAGGTGCAGCTTTTAAAGTATGCAAATAGGCCTCTTTCAGGGAAAGAAATAAATGTTTCCTTTTGCTCCCTTTATATCGAGCCCTGGAAGGATGGCCAGTTAACTGTTATTTCTTCCTTTACTACAGTCTTAAACACATGAATACAAGTGTCTAAGCTTCCAGGGAGATAGGCAGTTTGCAGTGGGCTCAAGTGAGGAGCTAAAGCTGGTGTTGATCTTGGGGAGACAGCAGTGAATGATGGCTTGAAGTAAGATTTTAATTCTCTGCTCAAGAATTGAACCTAGGGACCCTGGATAAAAATCAAAAATCCTAGCCGCTAGACCAGCTAGTGACTAGAAGCAGCCTTGCCCTGATTCTTGCCCCCTCATTGAAAGCAAGGATGTTTCAAGGAGGCAAAGACTGTAAAAACAGGTACAAAGTTTATTGTTAAAAACACAGTACAGCATGTGGGAGAGCACACAGGAATTAGTCTATTTTATCAAAGGCAGAAGCAAAGCAGTAATACACACCCAAAGGAGGAATGCAGGTGCAGGCATCCCCCTCAAAGAGGAATGCACCAGAGAAGTGATTTAAACCACTGATATGGGGCAGTTCTTCCAGGTCTGTGTTTTCCTTTGGCCAATTAGCTAGTTATATTTTACACCTGACCAGACCCCAGGGCCCTCCTCAATGTGTATATGCATTTTTTGGCCAAGGTGGATTCCAAAGCAAGTCATGGCTGGAAGATGATCTAGACCTATTATGGTTTGGCATCCCCTTCCTTTCTGACCCAAAGGGGTCTCTCTGTGTATACATAACTAGGGTCTCCCTGATCCGGAGGATGAGAAGTGACCTCCTGGTCTTTTGTCCACGCAGGGCTCAGCCTCTCTTTTGATCCCATCATTACCATCATTTAACATGTCCACAGAAGACAAGTACCAATTATTTGCCTTGTGCCTATTGTTATTTCTCTCCTGAAGTATATAAACAGGTGGCTGGTAATAAATGTCTATTCCGGAGCCCCAAGAAATATAAACAAGAGGCTATTTGTAAATGCCTATGCTGAAGCCCATCTATCTCATTCCTCAGTGTTAGCTGGCTTCCCTGGCCCAAGGAGGAAAGATTGTAGCCAGCCCCTAGATGCATGTTAAATTAAACTAACCCTCAGCAGAGCTTTAAAGTTTGCAAATAGGTCTCTATCAGTGAAAAATGGGAACTGTGAGAGATGGAAACTCTTGCCTGTGCCCTCTGAGTTGAGCCCTCGACTATAGACATCAGCCCCTTAGAAACTCCTTCTCTGCTCTTGTCTCCTGGCCCCATGGGCTTTGAGAGCTAGGTATTTTGGGGTTCCTCCCTCAGGTAGGAGACTTTAAAGTTGGGGCACTAGATGTGGAGTCCAAACCCTTCACTGCTTGGGGAGAAGCTGAGAGTTGTGAGTTCTCCCCAACTTGTGCAGGGCTAAGCCTAGGGTCAAGTTTATGGTAAGAGTGTGTCTCAGCCTTTACTACACATTTTGATGGGGGTCGGTTGAGTATTTCCTCTGTATGGGAGTCACTCAGCTAATTTCTGTCAGGAGGAACTGCTCCATTGTAGAGTTGTAGATTTGGAAGTTCCCACATGGCACAGTGGGTTAAGGATCCTGTGTTGCCATGGCTGTGATGCAGGCCTCAACTGTGGCGTGGGTTCGATCCCTAGCCCAGGAACTTCCTCGTGCTATGAACACAGTCAAGACAAACAAACCACAAATAAATGTGTAGATTTGGTGAGTTCAGGAGGCTTCATCTTGCCATCCTGGACCAGAACTCCAATACTATTTTTCTGTTTGTTTCCCTCATTTTATAAAAGGTGGTCATCTCGTGTTGGTATCAAGACTCTGCCAACCTCATAAAATAAATTGGGGTGTGTTTGCTCTTTTTCTATTTTTTGGAACAGTTTTTATGAAATCAGTGTTATTTATTTCTTAGCTTTTAGAAGAAACCACTAGGAGAGCCACGTGTTCCCTGAATTTCCTTGTAGAAATGTCTGAGTGATGGGATGATTTGCTTTAAGAGCCACAGGACTATTCAGATTTCCTTTTTATTCATATGTCCATTGATATGCTTATTTTTCTAGGAATGTGTCCATATCATGTAAATTTTTTATTTTACTGATGTAAAGGTGATCCTAATCTTTTCCAATGATATTTTTGTCAGTTAAAATTTTAATAATATTTCTTTAATTTCCTTTATGTTACTGGGTTTGTGTGTGTGTGTGTGTCTTCCCTTTTTTCTTTCTTGATGAGGCTTTCCAGGGATATACATTAGCTTTGTTAGTTTTTCCTAAATGCCACCTCTTGGATTTTTAAAATTCTAAATATTGTAAACTTTAAAAAAAAATTATTAATTTTCTTCAGTTTACATTTTTAGGTTTCATTTGATTTTATTTCCTTGAGAAACCTACTTGTATATTCGATTCAGTGTTCTTCTTTTCTAGACTGTGCATTCAAGGTCACAATTTCCATGTAAGCATAGCATTAACTCTATTCTACAATTTTTTTTAATAGCCACACACACAGCCTATGGAAGTTCCTGGGCCAGGAATTGAATCCGACCCACTGCACCAGGCCAGAGATTGAATCTGTGCCTCTGCAGCTACCTGAGCTGCTGAAGTCAGATTCTTAACCCACTGTGCCACAGCAGGAACTCCTATGCTACAAATTTTAATATGCTATATTCTTTATTATTCAGTTAAATATTTTAAACTTCCATTATGATTTCTTCCAGGTCTGTGGGTTATTTAAGAGTGTATTTCTTAGTTTTTAAATTTAGAGAAATCTTTTCTAGTTATCTGTCTGTTATTTCTGGTTTATATTCATTGTAGTCTAAGAACATACTCTGTGTGATTTAAATACTTTGAACCTTCTTGAGACTTCCTTTCTGGCCGGCATAGGGCCTATTTTGGTAAAATGTTCTATATGCACTTGAAATCCTGTGCAAGATTGAATACATGATCAAAAGCTCATAAATTAATCACATTAGTTCCTTCTCCCCTTCCTGTTTAGCTTGGTTATATTTTTTACTTGAAATATAATTGGATTCATTTGTTTTCAATTTGCTTTCACTTACAAGTTTTCTTCCTTCCCATCCTCATCAATTTAATATATTAATATGTAGAATATTAACATACTTCTAAAAATCAAAGCTATGCAAAAAGGTATACTCAGGAAAGTGTCATGTCCTCTTGCATTCTTTCCATTTATCTCCATCTAGGTAACCAACATTATTGTTTTGTAACTTACTCTTCTTGTGTTTTTCTAGAAGATAAGTAAATGTACATGTGTTATTTCCTCCTCTTTCTTTCTTTTTTTTTTTTGTCTTTTCTAGGGCCACTCCCACGGCATATGAAGTTTCCCAGGCTAGGGGTCGAAGCAGTCACTGCTGGCCTACGCCAGAGCCACAGCAACACGGGATCCGAGCCGCGTCTGCAACCTACACCACAGCTCACGGCAACGCCGGATCCTTAACCCACTGAGCAAGGTCAGGGATCGAACCTGCAACCTCATGGTTCCTAGTCAGATTCGTTAACCACTGTGCCACGACGGGAACTCCCCTCCTCTTTCTTTTACACAAGGTAACACGTAAGCTCTTTTGCAATTTGCCTTTTTCATCTAACAGTATTTCCCAGAGATCACTCCACATCAGTGTATAGAGATCTTCCTCATTTGTTATTAACAGATGGATAGTACTCTACCAAATATATGAGCCATATATTAATCAATTTCCTATACCTAGACATTTAAGTGGTTTCCTAAAAATAATATTGTAATGCTTAGCTTTGTACATATGTATTTTTGTACTGTTGTGGGGTATATCTTCAGGATAAATTCCTAGAATTGGGATTGCTAGATTGAAGGATAGATGCATATGTAATTTTCTTAGCTTTTGCCAAATTCCCCTCAATCTACATTTTGCATTCCTACTAGCAATGTGTGAGTGTCTTTTTCCACAGCCATGAAAACAAAATGTCTTGTTAAGCTTTTGAGCTTTTGCCAATCTGATGAATAACATAGTATTTCAGTGAGTTTTAACCTGCATTTGTCTTAATATGAGTGAAGTTAAATATATTTTCATATGTTCAAGCCTCATATTTTTATCTTCTTGTAAATTACCTCTTCGTGTCTGCTATTCATTTTTCCATAGAATTATTAGTATTTTTTCTTCAAGTATTATAGGTTTTTTGTGTATTAGAGATACTAGCCCTTTTTCTGTGATTTACACTGCAAACACTTTCTCTTCATCTGTCATTTGTATTTTTACTTTGCTTATGGTGTTTTGTTTTATTGCCATATATAGTAAATTTATCAATCCTTTATCACATCTGGATTTTTTTTGTCATAGTTTAAAACATTTTTCCTCAGTCCAGTGTTATGGAGGAACTCAGTGATATTTTCCTCACATAGCAGTAAAGTTTTACTTCTACATTTATTTTTCTGATCAATTTAGAGTTTCTTCTTGTATATGACATGATGAGATGATTTTTTTTTCATCTAAAAAATGTTGTCCCAACACTATTTTTTCAAGATCATCTTTTCCCCAATAAGCCTAGATACCACCTTTTTAAGATAGTATACTAGACTTCTATTCCATTGGTCATTCCTATCTCATCATGTGCCAGTACTACACTGTTTTAGAGAGACTTAGTAGTGTTAGCACCCAGAGGACTAGACCCCTGGCCCCTACTCATAGCTGTTCTTATTCACTTTTTTCCCACTTATCCTCATGTATTTATTTTTTCTTTTATAGCTTTATTTGAAGTATGACAGACAAATAAAATTAAAGATGTTGAAAGTATACAGTGTGATGATTTGATAGGCATGTCTGTTTAGTTTACCTGTGAACTTCAGTCTCAATATATCTAGTTTGATAATGTCAATATTTTATTTAATTACTTTAAATTTACAAATTAACATCGTGAAAATGAGATCTTGATTATGTTGAGATATCCTAAGCAAGAAAAAGGATTATTTTCCCATTTGTTCAAATCTATTTTTATGTCTTTCGAGAGTATTTATAGTTTTCTACATATAAATTTTTGTCATTTCTTGTTGATTCCGAAATATTTTACCTTTTTTGTTTCTATTATAAATAAGACTTTCTTACTCTTTCTGTCTTCAGTCATTATTTGTGTATATGAATGCTCCTGAGTTTTGTTGTATTTTTCATTGAGAAGTATGGTTTTCAGCATTCTAAAATGCCTTTGGCCTCATTTTGTGCTTTGGGCTTGAATTCCACTTTGTCTAGTATGAGGATTTCTATTCCTGCTTTCGTATTGTTTTCATTTGCCTGGGGTAAATCTGTGCATTTCTTTATTTTTAGCCTTGAATGACTGCATTTTAGCTATGTCTCTTCTAACAACATTGAGTGTAGATTTTCATTAATGAATATATTTGAGAATCATTTTATTTTAATAGATGAATTAGATCTTTTATGTTCTTCAATAAGACTTACATATGAAGCCAAGTCTGTCATTTTATATAGCAATTTCTGTGAGCATCGTATTTATTTTGTTTCTTAATTTAGTGTGCATTCTTTGCTTTTATTTTTTTTCCCTTGGCTATTTATGAAGTTCTGTGTTTCTTTTGTAGTGTTTAGGTTGGTATCGATAGTACTCTTGATTCCTTTTTTGTCTTATTTAATTCTTTATTATCTCAAAATTTTCAGTGGGTGCCCCATCTCAGAATAAAATCCAATCTCCTTGCTATGGCTCATAAGGCCTTCTGTAACTCAGTTTTTGACTATTTCCCTGAAATGTCTGAAGTTTTTTTCCTGTGACTCTCAATTCACTCATTGAATTCGAGCAACATGGTTTTCTCGGTCTTCTTCAAACACGTTCCCATCTCAAGGCCTTTGCAGTTGTGTTATCTCTATCTGAATGTCCTTCCCCCCTAATTTTATACTATTACCCTCTCACTTTTTTCAAGTCTAGGATCAAACTTTATCTTATCATCAAAAAATCTCTGACCCCCCTATTTAGAAGATCACTGCAGTATCAATCTCTAGCCCCTTATCCCACACAGGTTTTCTGCAAAGCATGTACCACTACTCACCATTGTTGATCAAAGTCACAGATAGATACTGAAGGCCAAAGAAAATATTTCAATGACCCCCTCATCTAAAGTACATTTTTTCCCATGGCATCTTGGCATTATTAAAATGCTATCCAGCTAAAATTCTAAAACCTGAAAACTTAGATGAAGTATATTGAGGGTCTCACATAGACACCAGTAATGGAAAGGTGTTGGGCATTCAAAACCCAAATGGCTTTCTGCCCGACAACTGGCTAACAGCCCTCCTTGTTGATGTTTTTCCTCTAGGCAGTTTCCACATCACAATTTGGAAGTTTCATCCACATCTTGTTTTGATGGCCTCTATGAGCCTGTTTTCTTATATCCCCTGGACCATCCTAACAGGAATCTAGGATAAGGGTTCATTCTGAACCCTAAAACTATACAATGTGAGACCCTCCAGAATGGAAGCCTAGCACCAGCTGCCCCATGCAATTTTCCAACCTCATGCTACATAAAGCAGAGAAGAGAGGCACAGTGAATTGATGAGGCATAGCATAGTCACCCAGGGCTGCAAAGTGTGTCCAGATGAGAAGGCAATTGCAGTGGGCTTCTTGGTACCAGTATAATCTTGAAATTTGGGCACAGTTCTGTGAGTGAAAGACAGCCCAATCCTAAATGGTGTCTGCAGTCTGTGGCTGCATTATAGAATCCTGGTGTGGAAGAATTTTGTTCTGATAACTTTGCTCAAACTTCTGTGAGGTAACGACTATGTTTATAAACAGTAATGGTTATTGTATACTGGTGAGCTAATTGTAAGTACAGGAATATCTCCAGGGAAAGGATGGAACGGAGAATGGATCATGAGGAAATAATTTTTTAAAGGGTTCTACAGGGTGAAGGGATAAACCAGATGGTACTCTATTTGAAAAATAGGGGAGAACAAATGACACTATTTACATTTCCGCTCTGAAGGCAAAGCCTGTATTTTCTAGAGGATGGCTTCTTTGCTAAGGACTATTAACTTCAGAGGAGAGAACTACTACCAAATGCTATTTTAATGGCCAACATAAAAAATGTGTTACTTTGCTGTGATTTCATGGAAAAAAGAAAACATATCTTGGTAAAGAAACTTTGATCATATTTTAGAAGTTTGATTAGATCTTTATCGTGAAATAGTAATATTTTAAGAAGAGAAACACTACCATGGATTTCCCTTTTAGAAACTATTAAGTTGAACACAAGTTTCACAAAGTCTTGCTATGTTCAAGACACTGCACTAGGTATCACAGGGATATAAATAGAAAAAAATATATATATATCTGTTGACTTCAAAACATTTGTAATTTTGCAAAGAATATTCCAACAGCTAAATTTTCTGTATTGTATAAGAGAAACAGTATATAAGTGACCAACCTCACCCACATTTATAATAGCTGATTTTTTTATCCCTGCTTTAAAAGAACTTTTCTAGTTGAAAAAAGAAAACATTACAAAATGATTTCTTAGAACAGCCAAACAACTTAGCCGTGTTAGACAAATGTAATCAGCAGTGGTGTGAAAACATGATGGGCTGACTGACGAGGTGGAAAGACTTTTGATTGCCTGGGTGTGTGATAAGACAGTGAATCCCTCTGCCTCGAAGCCAAACAGTGATTTTTCTAAAAGGTTGTCATACTTTAAGACTCTTACGGAAAAGAAGATTGAGATATTAAAGAAGACATTTTCAGTTTGAGCAAGAGAATACTTGTAACTCCAGGAGGAGAATCTTTTGACAGATCTTCACAGTTCAAGGGAAAGCAACAAAAAAGAATGATGGGGGGGGGGGAGATGATGGCCAGAGACGGAATACAGGAAAGGGCCCTTGGAGGAGGTGGCATTTAATTTCAGCTTGAAGAATATGCATGGGTTAAGTCCCTAGAAAATAGTGGTTGAGTCAGAGGAACCAGAGGGAACAAACACCAGAATCCCTGAATTTGATGGAAATATTAATTATAGTTGATTTACAATGTTGTGTTAGTTTCAGGTGTACAGCAAAATGATTCAGTTACATATTTTCTTCAGATTTTTTTCCCTTATAGGTTATTAAAAAACATTGAGTATAATTCCCTGTGCTATACACAGTCCTTGTTGGTTATCTACTTTATGTATAATAGTATGTATGTTAATCCCAAACTCCTAATTTTATCACTCTCTCCCTTTTCCCCTTTGGTTACCATAAGTGTGTTTTCCATGTCTGTGGGTCTATTTCTGTTTTTAATATAAGTTCATTTGTACTATTTATTTTTTAGATTCCACATGTGATATCATATAGTATTTGTCTTTCTCTGTCTGACTTACTACCCTTAGCATGATAATCTCTAGGTCCACACATGTTGCTGCAAATGAATTCCCTAGAAATTTTGTAGGGGGAAATAACTTGTCTGTTGGGTTGGAAAGAGCCAAGGAAGCAAAGAGAGTTTGTACCTAGTTCACAGTGGGTATTCATTTGAATGGTATTTAATATGCAATGAAGAAAATGTGGGATATAAAGAATAATGCAATGAGATTAGGATTTAGAAAGATAACTCTGATGGAGCAATGTGAAGGACAGGTAGAGCGCATATGACAGTCTAGACCAGGAAAGAGGAGCAAAGGGATTCTATCTCAGTGTGTTCTCTGCAAGTAACTAGCATAATTTGGGGCACAGTATAGGATTTCCACAGATGTTTCATTCACTCAGCGCTTGATTATAGCATGTCGACCACATGTAAGCATCTCTGGAGGCTAGAGAGATAGAGAGCCATTCAACTATTTCCCAGAAACTTAAAATCTTTACATTAGTCATGAATTTATAAGGTTTTGAGAATTATCCAAGATTCAGTTGCCCAAATGTTTTGAAAAAGTTTGCATTCCATTCTCAAGAATATCAGTGTTCAGGACCAAACTTCAAGAATTAGTTATACAAAAGGTTATGAACCGCATAAAACAAAAACTTGGCTCCCTGTTATATTGCTCTTACTGTTATATTTCCATATTGCCATTTTTTTTCCCCTCACTAAGATTGAAATAATGTCTCGGAAAGCAGAAATAGAAAATATCAGGTCTGGCTACAGGGGGCAATCTGGGAATCCTATGAAAGACCTGTGTGTATGTGTGGGGGGGTATTAAGGGAGAGTCAGTGTATTTCCAAGGCATGAACAAAAATCCCTACCTAGAAGCCAAATACTCTAAGCCAATGTCCAACTTGCTTTTTAGACATTCCCCAAACATGTATAGTGTAAGGCAGTAGCTGCTCAACGGATAAGACTTTAGCATTAGGAAGAGGAAAAGACTTTTTGAAAAATTCAGTGGTGAATGTTTATCTTCATAATGCTGAGTATGCACCAAGCTTGCCTTCATCCTAACCCATGAGGAGAGAAATAACTGGCTTCAAGCCTGTGGGTCAAGATCCAAATGTAGCACAGAAGCTTATTCCTGAGGCAGGTAGGAGGTCCCCAAGAACAGCATGTCCTACCAAACCATGGGCAGCAGGGAGAGATGACCATATGCTCCTCTTGCCACTTGTACTTGTCATTTTCCACCCCCCTTGCCCCTGGAGATGACTGACAAGCAAAAGTTCACCATTCCTTCCAACCAAAACACTACCACTAACAGAACATCTCAGCTTGTTTTTCAGCAAGCACAGTCTGTTTTGGAGCCAATGTTTGGAATTTAGAAGTGACAACTCCACCCAATAATTTTACTCCCCCTCTCTCAATCTCAAATCATTTTTTGCTGCATCTTAATCCAGGGTGTAAGAAACAGGACTCTCACAGCATGATGAAAAGAAAGTCTTGCTGAGGAATTTTCTTTCCCTCAGCTCTACCTCTCTTTTGGATATTCTCCCACTGAGCATGTGTTCAGAGGGACTTCTCACCTCATCAAGAATCTGCATCTCAGCTGTCACTTATTTTTTAAGGAAAACCTTGATTTTTTAGTGTCTAGAGAATACACTAAATTTTATAAGGCAGTGATAGTGAGAGGCAGCCTCCAATTCTGGTCAAGGATGTGCTGAGATAGGTACAGACTGAGCTTGTTCTTGCTGATATCTTCACTGAGAAGAACTGAGGATGCTTAGGTCTTACAGATCCTTGGTCCTCAGGGAAAGATTTATCATAATAATTCATCCATGCTTGGACTATAAAATGTGTATAAAAAATTCTAAAATATATACCACAAGGAAAATGACCAAAGAGGAGTGTCTTTGCTTTTTTGGGGGGAGGGGAGGCATACCCATGGCATATGGAAATTCCCAAGCTAGGGGCAGAATCAGAGCTGCAGCTGCTGACCTACACCACAGCCACAGCAACACAGGATCCAAACCACATCTGTGACCTACACCACAGCATGATAACACCGGATCCTTAACACACAGAGCAAGCCCAGGGATTGAACCTATGTCCTCATGGATATTAGTCAGTTTCATTATTGCTGAGCTATTACAGGAATTTTGTTTGATGAGAATCTATGTGTGAGGGTCCAAACATATGTGGTAAACTGAGAAGAAGTCCCATCTCTTGAGCTCCCCAATTAAGATTCCACTGCATTGAATTTTAAGCATAGTTTTCCCTATTGTCACATTTCTCTGCTTTGCTCA
Organism: Sus scrofa; assembly: GCF_054392235.1. Lineage (NCBI taxonomy): Eukaryota > Metazoa > Chordata > Mammalia > Artiodactyla > Suidae > Sus > Sus scrofa. The sequence goes on from NC_139398.1 coordinate 74,797,296, forward strand.
GTTTCATTCATGTTTATCTCCCCCAATAGTTTCTTAAAAAGAGTGTTGCCTTGAAAAGGCAACATCCTTTTGTACACATTCATCAAATACATCTTTTGGAAGTTAACATGTATTGGTTTCTGCCATATCCAGGATGATTTAAATTGTCCATCCTAGACAGCATGCCCCTTACTCCATGACAGCCTTAGGTCCATGACAGCATGAGAATCTGCTCTTGCTCCTTGAAAAGATGAAAGTGAAAATGTCTCTCCCTGGGAAAAAACAGTGCTTTTCCCTCTCCCCACGGGACAGCTGTTTATCCTAGAATCATCCTGCTGGGATTGAAAAGTCTACCTCCCACACATAGGCTTTTAGAAACACTGTGGTGTGGTCACGATTTTAATGTCTAGATGTTCATCTGGAGACCTTGATTATATGACTGCCTCCAAGTATGGTAGAATCATTATTGCCAATAAACTTCGAGCTGTGCAGAGATACACATCAAAATTTTTCCATAGAGCTGAGGTTTTCCTCTAAAAATTTGAGTTATACTTTAGACATTTCCTATGGAAAGATTCATAATTTTGTTTTTAAAGCCACTTTTAAAAATTTTGTTTTTTAAGATTTTTATTTTTTTCCGCTATAGTTGATTTACAGTGTTCTGTCATTTTCTACTGTATAGCAGAATGACCCAGTCATACATGTATGTATATTTCCCTTTTCTCACATTATTTTCCATCATGTTCCATCACAAGTAGCATAGTTCCCTGTGCTGTACAGAAGGATCTCATTGTTTATCCATTCTAAATGCAATAGTTTGCATCTGTTAATCCCAAACTCCCAGTCCATCCCACTCCCTCCTCCTCCCCATTGGCAAACACAGGTCCTGTTCTCCAGGTCTGTGAGTTTCATTGATGTGGAAAGATTCATTTGTGCCATACGTTAGATTCTAGATATAAGTGATATCATATGGTATATTTCTTCCTCTTTCTGAGTTACTTCACTTAGTATGAGAGTGTATAGTTCCATCCATGTTGCTGCAAATGGCATTATTTTTGTTCTTTTTATGGCTGAGTAGTATTCCATTGTGTATATATATCACATCTTCTTAACGCATTCATCTGTTGATGGACATTTAGGTTGTTTCCATGTTTTGGCTATTGTGAATAGTGATACAATGAACATATGGGTGCATGCATCTTTTTCAAGCAAAGTTTTGTCCAGATATATGCTCAAGAGTGGGTTTGCTTGGTCATATGATAGTTCTATATTTAGTTTTCTGAGGAACCTCCATACTGTTTTCCATAGTGGTTGTACCAATTTACATTCCCACCAACAGTGTAGGAAGATTCCCTTTTCTCCACACCCTCTCCAGCATTTGCTATTTGTTGACTTGTTAAAGATGGCCATTCTGACTGGTGTGAAGTGGTACCTCATTGAAGTTTTGATTGCATTTCTCTAATAATCAGTGGTGTTGAGCGTTTTTTCATGTGCTTGTTGCCCATCTGTATATCTTTGGAGAAATGTCTATCCAGGTCTTCTGTCCATTTTTCAACTGGGTTGTTGGCTTTTTTGCTGCTGAATTGTGTAAGTTGTTTGCATAATTTAGAGATTAAGCCCTTGTCAGTTGCATTGTTTGAAACCACTTTCTCCCATTCCACAGGTTGTGTTTTTGTTTTCTTTTGTAAGGTTTCCTTTGCTGTGCAACATTTCTAAAAATTTTAAAACACTTCTTCTCATTGCCAAAATATAAATGACACAAGATCATACAATACAAAAACAGAAATCTTTTTTATGGCTTTCACTTTTTGATTAAAATTCTCTATTTTTTTGTGAATGGTCTACTTTCCTCCACTGGTTTCTATAACATATTATTGCAGTTATTTTAAAGTCTTTGTCTTCTAATTCCAACATCTGAATTGCTTCTGTTGACTACTTTTTTCTCTTCACGGTAAATCACCTTTTCCTGCTTCTTTGCCCATTTCACAATTTTTGGTTGTATACCAGACATTGTGTATAAAGAGAAGTGTAGAAAGAAAAAGAAACAAATATTAACTCCTGAAAAGAGCATGATCCTTTCTCTTCAGACAGCCAATGTGGAAAGTTTAGTCAATCTGATCACCTAATCTGTAAGTAAACTGAATCTGGGATTTGTTGCAGGTTTAGTTAACTTCAATTCACTGCTGACTTCAACATTTTTGAGGGCAGGATCAGAGCTTTGCCTTCATGGGGGCTTTAAGAACTCATTACTACCGAGAATCTTGAGATTTCTCTCTACCATCAAGCTGACAGCTCTTCAAATTTTGGGAGATCTCCTTTTTTATGACACAGCCATCAGTCCTTTAGGTTTTTATGCCTTGTGAAATCTCCCCACCACATCTCCCTGCCCCTAGGCTGCCACCTGGTAGCAGATGCCACAAGCCATTTGGAAGACTGATACCTTTAAAATACATATATACATATGGATGCCTTATACTTAATGAAGGTCCATGCTCCATAAAGAAAAATCTTAGGATCAGATCTCCTGGCTCACCACAGATTTTGGCATCCTAACCCAGTGCACTTGGTAATGGTGCTGTGGAAAAGAGCTGGCAGGTGAGCACATTCTTGCTTTGGTTTGGATTTGCTCAGGATTCCCATTTCTCCTGCCAGTTCATACCTGACCATGAAAAGATTGTTACATTTGGGGCTTGTTTCTCCTTACCCCCATCTATGGCAGGTTTGCTTATCTTTGTGGCACACTTTCAGGATTGAAAAGGGTTATAGCATTGTTCTCTTCAAGGAATTCTCGTCCTTTTCTGTTTATTTCTTTGTATCCTCAGCTCTTCAATGACGTTTTTAGAAGTGTGATTTTGTGGCCTGTCTAGTTTTACATTTTTGTTGGGGGGTGGGGTGGGAAGGGAGCAGTAGTCTCTTAAAGCGTTCTCTATTCTAAGTAGAAGCAAAAGTCATACATTAAAAATTGAAAGTCATCTCTCTTGTTCTCCAGATACATTCATATGTGTGTGCCTGTGTGTGTGCATACACACATACTTTTATTCATTCATTCATTCATTTCTCTGTGTGCATATATATTTGACTTTTAAAGTAAATATTCAGCTTTAGCTTGTCATGCATTCTCTCTACAGCTTTCTCTTTTTTCCAATAATTTGTTTGGTGTATATTTCCCTGCCAGTACAGGTAGAATTACCAAATTTTTTTGAACACTTATATTTCATCATATTAGCTGAACCATCATTTATCCAAGCAATTCCTTATTGATGGGCATTTAGTAATTAAGCATTTCAATATTATAAATAATGTATTCATGGACAATCTTTAAAAAGATATGCAAAGTTTTATGAGTATTTCTATGGTTGATTTTCTAAAACTAAAATAGCTAGTTTTATATATTTACTTCTTCTAAAAGGTGACATTAAATACAATCTGGGTTTTTCAAATGGCTCTGTGACATCATTATGACTATATCACTGTACTGCTGTTATTCCCTGATCTCTTGTTGACAAGTGTTGGATTACTTAACCATTAGTCCACACTTGCATCAAGGCCTGAGACCAGAATAAAATAGTTTCTGTGGAGCACCCATAACATGAATATCCAATAAAGAAGGTTCTATGGTCAAGTTAGATCAGGGAGCCCAGTGTAGTTTGCCCACACACCCTTTACTGATTGAGAATATATTTCAACATACTAAAGACTTTGAAAAGCCATGAACAAGAGTGATGATTTGTTTAACTTTACTTAACCCAGTGTTTTCCACATCTATTGATCAGATAACTCTCATTGCCTATTATATGTTGATATCGACATCCTATAGAAAGAACACAAGGTAGGAAATGCAGCTCTAAATAATTTTGTTTCTTTAAAAATACATTCAAATGTTTCCATTTCTTCTCTCTCCCCTCATGATTAGACTTTCAACACTTTTCACGAGTTAGACTTTTCTCATAATTTCTGAATTTCCTACTGCAGAAAGACTATTCCCCCTTAGAGATAAGGAAACTTCATACTTGCTAGAGTTTTTAATAAACTAGAACTAGGCAAACTTTAAAATAAAAGGCTCTGGTGAACTCTCTCTCCTATAAGTCAGTAAGGAGCACTTTAATAACTTGAACTGTATTGAATGTATTTGGCCTTCCCATAATTCTTCTTTCCATATATCCCCTTATATTTTCCCACAAGTGAAGAATGATGTGCTTGGCTATGCCCTGAAGTCCTGGTTTAGAGAATGCTCTTGCTTACTGAAGGATTAAGCAGGGTGAATGCATCCAACTGAAGTGATAAGTAGGAAAACACAAAGAATGGTATCAGAAGAAAACTGTGCTGTGCAGCAAGAGAAAACATATGCTAGGTAGTCACTGTTAACTGTGAACTTAGTTCCAGCCATGATGCCAGGAAGTTTACCTGAATCACCTTATTTATTTTACGCAACAATGGACTATGAAAATACTGCTGTTATCTTCATTAAACAGATAAAGAACCTTGGTCACTGAAACTAAAAATAAACAAACAAACAACAACAACAAAAAAAACCCAGTTCACTTAAAGTCACAAAGAAGGAGTTCATGTTGTGGCTTAGTGGGTTAAGAACTCAACAAGTATCCATGAGGATGCAATTTCAAACCCTGGCCTCACTCAGTGGGTTAAAGGATCTGATCCCCAAGTTGCAGCATAGGTCACGGCTGCAGCTCTGATCTGGTGTTGCTGTGGCTGTGGCGTAGGCCGGCAGCTATGGCTCCTATTTGACCAGTAGCCTGGGAACCTCCATATACCATGAGTGTGACCCTAAAAAGACAAAAATAAATAAATAAATAAAGTCCCAAAGAAAAAGAAAGTGGCAAAGCTGATATTTAAACTAAGTTTGCCTAATTTCAAGGTCTGTCTTCAATCACTACACTATTCTGTCTGCTGAGTGCATGTATGTGTGTGTGAAACACAGAGAAAAAGGTACAAAGGAACAGAGAGACAGAGATACAGAATGAAACTAGTCAAGTTGCTATTCTGATAGGTCATAATAACTAGAATGAAACTCAGAGACTGAAGCCCAGGAAAATGGGGGTAAAAGTTCCACTTATCAGCCATCCCTCTGGATCCCATTCCATATGCTGTCCTCATTTTTCTTCTGGTATCCACTGACATTATTTGTAGACTATGTGGTAGAAATCTGCATTGCAGATAAAGGTATTACAGAGCATCTATGAGCTAAGGAAAACAAACATGTCAGAGAGTTTCACATATAGAAATTTGGCTCAATTTCTAATGAACTTGGATTACATGAAGTCAACACTGTTTTCTCGGTGGATAACCAATCAATGCAAGTACAAAAGAAGGCTTAGCTTAATCTGTAGTTGGAATCACACTTGAGAAAGCAAAGAACAGGTTTCCAAAGCTCAAAAAAGCTTAGGCCTATTTGATCTAGTGTCATGATTACAGTGTGTCACATACAAAAACGTATTTATTCAGCAAACATGATCAAATACTTGACGTCCAAGCACCATGTCAGTTGTCACAGTGCCTATGCATACACGGTGAATGGAAAAAATTGAGGAATGAATTGCTGGAGTGCATCTGGAAAGATTATAGAAAATGAAAGATGAAAAGAAATATAAAAATACATGCTGCGAATTTTTGACATACAAATAAACAGGAGCAAATATATGGCATTAGTGAAATCAATTTTGTGTTAGAAATCTCATTCATTCAACAAATATGTACTAAGCAACACTTACATGCTAGATATGTGCTAGATTTTGATAACAGAGGGGATGGACAGGACAGTTTTTGACCCTAAACATCTTACAGCTTAGTGGGGAAGAGAAACGGACAAAAAATGATAACCACACAATTTATTGAGAGGCATAATAGTGGCATAAACAAAAAAAAGTGAGGAAAACTCCTAAAGAATTAAACTTTATGAAAATGCACAAAGCTAGTTGCCACGTTATATTTAGTCTCTTGAAATGTTAGAAAAAATGGGGAGCTCACAGGCAAATGCCCTATCTGACCTACCTTACATCTAATAAACAAGGTGCAGAGGGAGAAGGTGGCTTGCCCAAAGGTAGCAGTCCTTGACCTCCAGGCCAGTTCCCTCTCCTGTGCCTTGAGAACACTTTGTTAGAAATATTCAAAGACACGTGGTGACCTTTTCTGGCACACTTCTCACCTGGGAAGCTGCTGTATCTGCTGGTTTTCTTAGTATGCCAAAGCCTCTTTGGCGTAGAACATTGGAGGAGCCTCATGGAGTAGTAGGTTGGAGTGAACATTTGTGAGCCTGCCTAAGTACTTGCCAAAAAGCAAAGGAAAATGCAAACAGTGGGAAATAAACAGTTTTGTTACAAAATGAATCAGGGGGTACTTTCTAGCAAACTGTTTTACCTTAGAACCACCTGAAAAGTGGGAACTGCTGGTATTGACTGAAAACTAGCTTCTTGGCATAACTGGCATGAAAATGAACAGCTGCTACATTTCTGCAATGTCACAGCCCAGAGGTGAGTTCAAGTACCTCTTGTTTGTGTTGGATATATCTCTAGGCCACTAAGAGCTACTATCTTTTCCCGAAATTAATTTAACCCTCTTTATTATTCGCAAAATAATGAAAACTGGAAAACCAATATCCAGCTGCTATTCAGCCTGAATCCTCTCTCAGTTTTATTCTTTAAACTGCAGGATATAGATGTAAGAAAGTTTTATAGATGCTAGATAGGAATCATATTAAACAGGTTCATGGACTTTAACCGCCAAATTCTACTTCTTAGTTAATCTAGAGAAGTTACGCAAAAGAAGAAAACATTCATTGTATTAAACATTTTTAAGAGAACTAGTTATAATAAAATTATACAAACACCTTAAATATCGATTGGTGGTAAATTACATTAATTTTAAGAACATTTTCAAGCCCTTAAAACACTAATAGCTATAAAGTTTCATGAAAAATTATTTAACATAATGTTTGTTTTCAGATATTACAGCTGATAAGATAGAAATCTTAGGAGGCATTTTAACTATGTACTCTGAAAATCACCTAGAAGTGAAAATACAATTAACACTTCTATACCACAGCCACAGCAATGCAGGATCTGAGCTGTGTCTTTGACCTACACCACAGCTCATAGAAACACACCCAGAGCCAGATCCCTAACCTCCTGAGCGAGGCCAGGGATTGAACCTGCATCCTCATGGATATTAGTCAAATTCCTTTCCACTGAGCTACAATGGGAACTCCTACAATAAATATTCTTTTAAGAGCTAGGTAGCACTCAAGAAAGTAAAAGAAATCTTAAGGTGTTAAAAACAAAAGAGGAGCAGAAAAGGAGACATCATAGGTATTATTCTGGGTCCTGAAGTGAGTTTAGGAGATGGTAGATAGGAGTGATAGTCTCTATAACATAAGAACTTCGTTTCTAGTGTGCAGGAGCCAAAATTATGGGTCTAAATTGTTTGGAGGAATTTGGAATTAAGTTATATATATAAAACCAGAAATTTCAAAGGGCTGTAACTCCAGTGAAGGACTAGAATTGAAGAGAAAAACTGTCCATCAACAAAGGGAAACTAGAAGCTTATATACAAAGCTCTGAGCTCAGGAAAAAGGTATAAAGAAACCTCCCCTGAGAATTCATAATGAGTCTGTCTTCATGTTCATTTGGAGTTTGATTTTGATACATTCTGCTTGGTCCAGGGAATAGGAAGCTGTAAAATGCAAATGGTCTTGGGATTTTCTGCTTCTGATCCTGATGGAGTAACTGAACTAGACTTGCCTTTCCCCATGAATGATTAGCAGACTGGGCAAGATACATGAAACAATTCTTTTCAAACAAAGAATGTAAGGCAGGTAGAAAAGGGGGGAAAGTGAGGTAAGATTCCGATGGCCCTAACCTCTACTTATAGGCACTCTGCACCACTGTGCAGGGAAGGAAACCTAAGCAGAGCACAACAGACTCACTGACTGGAGAAGACTGAACTAACAGTGCAGGAAGGGCGAAGATGAAAGAATTTGTGGGGCATTGTACCAGGGAAGAGGAAACTCCACAGAGAAAGAGTACCAGAAAACTGCCTGGGGTTCCTTCGACTCTTTTGCTGAAAATTAAAGTGCTCACAGGCAGGATGAAACTATAGGAAACCAGAGTTCCCGTCGTGGTGCAGTGGTTAACGAATCTGACTAGGAACCATGAGGTTGCGGGTTAGATCCCTGGCCTTGCTCGGTGGTTAATGATCCGGCGTTGCCGTGAGCTGTGGTGTAGGTTGCAGACTCGGCTCAGACCCCGTGTTGCTGTGGCTCTGGCATAGGCCGGTGGCTACAGCTTCAATTCGACCCCTAGCCTGGGAACCTCCATATGCCGCGGGAGTGGCCCAAGAAATGGCAAAAAGACAAAAAAAAAAAAAAAAAAAAAAGAAACTACAGGAAACCAAAGAAAAACTTGGAAATTGTGAGCTAGTCAATTTACAGAATTCATACAGGGCTGGGAGATAATTGAATCCTGAGAAGTTAGAGTGGAGGGTAAACATGGACACTGTGGACATTCAGCAGCAACCGCATAAGACCACACCTTACACTCTTGAGTGGGCGGGATGCACTGGCACTAGACGAAGAGTAACTTGAGACTAAAGAATTTTTAAAATATAATTCGAAACAGCAATGTAACCTACAAAAAAAAACTACCTGACTTCCAGAAGACAAAGTCCAACACTTTTTAAAGGGAGACAAAAAATCCAGTACTCAACAATGTATAATATTCACAATGTCCAGCATTCAATCAACTGCACCTAGACTTACAGTGAAGCAGGAAAATATGACCCAGGTTCCAAGAGAAAAATCAGTCAATGTAAACAGATCCAGAAGTGACAGAGATTACGAAATTAGAAGACATGGTAAAATAGCTGCTATAAATATTCTCAGTCATGTAAAAGAAATTCAAATAGTGAGGAAAGAGATCAGATATAAAGAAGAAGTATATATGTGGCAGATATAAAAAAGAACCAAATAGAACTTCTGGAATTAAAAAAAAATCAATGGTTTTTAAAACTAATTGCTGTGTTGAACTGGAATGGAGAAGTGGTGAACTGAATATAGTTATGAAGACATAACCCAAAAAACTGTATAGTTGTATAATGAGTGAATGAGGTAGAAACAATGGGGTAGAAAAAAAAAAAAAAACAGACATGGAGGAGACATGGAGAAAGAAAAAATGAGAGTAAGACCAATCAAAACTCTGATTTTGATATATCACTTTAACTAGAATGAGATTCAAAGATTGAAATCTGTGCCATACCTAGACACAGAGTAAAACTGTAGAATAATAGACAAAAATCTCAGCAAAACATAAATATGTATATTATTTGCAAAGAAATAATGACCTGGGCGGGACATACTTCGCATTACAAAAATAGAAAACAAAAGAAAATGGTGGTGCAGAAAAATAGCTTTTAACCTCAAAATATATATCTAGTTAGGATATTTAAGAATGAGAACCAAATAAAGACATTTTCAGACAAACATATTTTCAGACTAGTAAGTCTCCACTTAGGCAATTAGTGGAGAAATTAATTCAGTTGGGAAAAAAATGGAATAAAAGAAAAATGCTGAGCAAAAGTTTAAACACTTGGAGAAACTTAAATGAATACTTACCATATGAGAGAACAATAATACTATTCAATTTAGAATTAATAAAGACAAAGTTAGAATTAAACTCTGGGGGAGTTCCTGTCATGGCACAGTGGTTAACGAATCCGACTAGGAACCATGAGGTTGCAGGTTTGGTCCCTGCCCTTGCTCAGCGGGTTGACGATCCGGCATTGCCGTGAGCTGTGGTGTAGGTTGCAGACACTGTTCGGATCCAGCGTTGCTGTGGCTCTAGCGTTGGCCAGCGGCTACAGCTCCGATTCGACCCCTGGCCTGGGAACCTCCGTATGCCGCAGGAGCGGCCCAAGAAATAGCAAAAAAAGGAATTAAACTCTAGATAAGAACTAGTAACACAGATGGGGTGAAGACAAGACACAAAGATGAGGAGAGTTAAAGAATTATAAGTTCCACAGAGAAGGCAAAGATATAATTGATTTCCATTTTTTGTATACATAGTAAATGTTTAAGGATAATCAATAAACAGATAAAAATGCATTGGATTGCATCCAAGCCAGTAGAGGACAGGAAAGAGAGACATAAAAGGAGAAAATGTTTATAAAATAGTGAATAAGATGGCAAAATGAAAGTGTGTCAAATCACAAAAACATAAGAAATTAAACATGCCTATAAAGATAGAGATTAGCATCTTGGATTAAAATTATGCAAACTAGTCGGAAGCTCTTTTAAAAATTAAGGACACAAAAATGGTTGAAAGTGGAAGGATATGAAGAGATTCTAACCAAAGGAAAGTTTGTACAGCAAGATCAGCATTACGTGAAATAGACATTGAAGCAAAATTATCATTAGAAGTAAACTATTGCATTTGGAGTAGATAAGCAATGAGATCCTGCTGTATATCACAGGGAACTATATCTAGTCACCTATGATGGAACATGATGGAGGATAATATGAGAAAAAGAATGTACATATTTGTGTAACTGGGTCATTTTGCTGTGCAGTAGAAATTGACAAAACACTGTAAATCAACTATAATGGAAAAAATAAAAATCATTAAAATAAAAAAAAGAAACAGGCTCACAACATTGATAAAGTAACACTTCACCATGAAATCTCACATTTTCCTACACCTAAGGGCATAGCCTCATAATAGGTATAAACAAATTTACAGAATTATAAAACCACAATCTTAATGAGAGATCATTACTTTCTGATTAATTCCTAGCTGAAGCACATGAAAATTTAATAAGAACATATAAAGATTTGAAGAATACATTTAGTAAGCTTTATGAAATGAATGTACAGAGAACCCAGCACCCCACTTAGATAATAGATATTCTCTTTAAGGACACAAAATTATTTAGAAAATTTTCCATGCACTAACATAAAACAGATCTCAATAAATGCTAAAGGATTGGTATCATACTAAACAACTCAATTAGAAAAAGTTACTAAGTAATTACAAAAAGGTAACTTTAAAAATTTTATATTTAAAGCAAACAAATAGGTCAAAGAAAAAAATATATAAAAATTTAAATGTTTGGAACCAAAAAATAATGAAAATGCTACATATTGAATTGCAAACCTTATAAAGAAAAAAATTGAATGCCTTAAATTTTCATATTATGCAAAAGGAGCTATAATTAATAAGCTAACAGAAAAGCTAATATAGTAGGAGGGACATAAGAAAAATTTTAAAACAACTGACACGCCAGAAAAGAAATGGAACCAGTCAATAGTTGGGTCTCTGAAAAAACTTTGCCATATAAATTCTTTGCAAAATTGATAAAGAAAAGGAATAGAAGATAGTGTAGAGGTTAAAAAGAGATACAGAATATTATTTACAACTTTAGATCAGTAATTGTGAAGGTTTTAGATTACATGATCAATTTCTTCAAAAATGTAATTTTAGGAAGTTCCCACTGTGGCTCAGTGGGTTAAGGACCCAACGTTGTCTCTGTGAGGATGTAGGTTCTACCCCTGACCTGGTTCAGAGGGTTAAGGATCTGAATTGCCAAAAGCTCCAGCATAGGCTGCAGCTGCAACTCCGTTTTGACCTCTGGCCTGGAAACTTTCGTATGCTGCAAGTGCAGCCGTAAAAAAAAATACAATACAATACAATACAATACAATAAATATATATATATATATACTTTTAATTACATTTAACTAAAAAGAAAAATAGAGAAGCTGAATAATCAATAAAACTTAATACATAATAAAAAATCGTAACCACTGGTGAAAATGGAATTAATAGTTTAAAATCTATCTCCCTTTTCCCCATTCCCAACGCCTTCTATACATACCAAGTTTTTCAAGCTGTTCAAGGATCAAATACTATCACTGTTAAACTGTACTAAAACAGGAAAGAACACTTCCAATTCATATTGAAACATAATGTAACCTTAAAGTCAAAGTCAGACAAGCACAGGAAGAAAGAAAAGTTATCAGCCATCTGAACATAGATGGAAAATCTGAAATGAAATAATATATTGAAACTGTCCATGGGTCTCAAAAAGACATTTCAAAGGTAATTTGAAACCTTTGAATTTCATATAACCAACCAAGCATTATTATCTATAGTCAATTAAGAAAGCGACAGTAAAAGACAAGCTAACAGAAATGGAGGAAAATGTGTGCTATGTGCCAGGCACTGTGGTGAGTACTCAGTTTATGGCCAGGAAGGAAATAGATATAATCTCTGCCCCCAGGATGCTCACAGCCCAGAGCATCAATAAATAGGTGAAGAAAGAAACAATAAATAGGTTAAAAAGTAAATCCAGTTGAATACATTTTATTATGGATAGAATTGTATCCCCAAAATTTGTGTGAAGTCTTAACCCCACCAAATGTGATCTTATTTGGAAATAGGGTCATTGCAGATTGAATTAGCAAATATGAGGTCATTAGGGTAGGCCCTAATCCAGTGTAACTGGTGTCCTAATGAAAAGGGGAAATTTGGATACAAAGACAAGCACACAGGTGTAATGTTATAAAAAGATGAAGTCAGAAATAAGGATGAAGCTTCTGCAAGCCAAAGAACTCCAAATATTGTTAGCAAACCACCAGAAAACCAGGATAGAGAGCTGGAATAGATCTTTACCCCCCAGCCCTCAGAAGGAGCCAACCCTGCCAACACTTTGATCTTGGACTTCCAGCCTCCAGAACTGGGAAACTATGAATTGCTGCTGCTTAAACCACTCAGGTTGTGGTATTTTGTTACAGCAGCTGTGGCAAACTAATGCATATTTCTTTAAGGATAATAAATGTGGGGAGTTCCCACTGTGGCACAATGGGGTTTGTATCTTGGGAGTGCTGGGATGTGAGTTCAATCCCCAGCCAGGCACAATGGGTTAAGTATCTGGTATTGTTGCAGCTGCAGCTTAGGTCCCAATTGCAGCTCAGATCTAATCCCTGGCCTAGAAACTCCATATGCTGTGGGGTGTCCAAAAATGGGGGGGGAGATAATAAATGAGTTGATATATTAGAGAACAATTGAGGATCTGCCTAGAGAAATGGTCAAGGAAAATTTTACTGGGGAAAGTCTTAGTTAAGCTGATAGTGGGAAGTTAAGAAGGAAGCAGGCATGCCAAGAGCTTGGGGCAGAACGTCCCAGTGAGAAAGAACAATTTGGCCAACCTAGCTAAGATAGGGAATGTGTATTTACAGCTTATTAAAAGGGAACATTATGGGGAGGGGGTAGTGGAAGGAATGAATGATGGAATATAGGTTCTTGGGTATTTTGAAGGATAAGCAATGCCCCAAACAAAACTCATATTCAAGTTTGCCCTCATCTGTCTGGGGATCTTTTAGGCCATACTCACCTTACAGTATCCCCTGACAACATTCAACCAGAGACAACGTGTCATCCTCAAGGTATTAGCCCCATAGGGGGTATGTGAAGTCACTGTTTCCAGGGACTTGAGTATATTAAGATCACAGATTCATTAGAATGTCTCCAAGCCCTATTCTGCCCTTCAAAGTATCTTTACACCATCTCTGATTCTTCACTATTTGAGTATTCCCTGCCCACTCAATGCCTCAAAGCACAGCCCAATCTCTTTCTTAGCACTAACTTTAAAGTTTATTTTTGCTTGACAATACAAACACATGGTACAAATGTTAATAAAAATTGGTTTACAAGGAAAATGGTCTCCCTCCTTCCCTGCTCCCTTCCAGACAGTGTCCCTTACAGAACCAGTCACTATTGCCAGCAGTGCCTATGCCTTTATAAACATACATGAATATTTTATTTCCGCAGCTCAATCAGAACAGTTATACACACCCTCTTGCCATTGCTTTTTTCTCTTGGAGCTTTCATATCAGTATCTAGAGAACTATTTGCTCTAATAGCTGTTATCTATAGTTTTCTTCTGTGGTTCTACTTTGTTGCTAGATTCTCTCTCTGGATTTAATTTGGCATCTCTAACTTTTCCTCATTTGTCTGTTCTCTGGAGCCCTTGAACATGGAGCTAATCCCCCTTGCATTTTCCTAACCTCCTGCCTGAAGGAAGGAAAGTTTCCCTGTACTACCTGGAGGCTAGCATACTTCTCTGCTGCTCTACACAGCTACAAAAGTCATGGTGAATTCTGGAAGGCAGTGTACATATTGATTAAGGAGCCAAGCTGTGTTCAAATCTGGACTCTGTCACTAACAGCTAAGTGGCCTTGGACCAGTTATACAAACTCTGTGTCTCCTCAGTTTCTTCAGCTGGAAGATGGGAACAATAAAAGCACCCATTCAAATAGGGTTGTTGAATAGTAAATGATGTTTGTCAAAAGTCTAGCACATGGTAAGAATTTGATCTATGCCAATTATTGTTGTCATCTCCCATCTTTCTCACTTCCTCAGAGGAAGATCAGCCTCCAAAGACAATGCTCAAAGAGAAAAACGCAATGAAGGGATACCTCTGCTCTCACCTTGCATCTCCCTCTCTTGAACTTTCCCTCCTCTTTTCTAAAGGATAGTTGCGTGTGAGTATACACACCCTCTTATGGAGGAAAGATGGTTGCCCTTCAAGATTCTTCCTAGTATCTTCCTAGTAGGTTGCCCTTCAAGATTCTTCCTAGTAGCTGTCCTTAGTGCCATCAAAGGCAGTTGACCTTGGTCTGTGTCAGGACGTGTCATTTGGCTTACAGCTATCTTGCCACAGAATCCCCATCTCAAACCTAGGAGTCTGCTCACAGACACAGCTGCAAACTCCAAGGACCCAGAGAGATCCTCTGGGCACTCAGGCCTTAGCCGGGACTATACAATCACTCTTATGTGCTTTATGCTTCACTATTCCAGGGCCTTTGCAGACAGCATGACAAGCTTCTTGCTCTGGAAGATGTGGGTTAGTCCCAGCTGGCCTGTCTAGGTGGGTGTGACCCAATTAGTATAGTCACCCAGGAATGCCTCTGTGTGTTTACCAATCCTCAAATCAGCAACATTGCAGGCAGTTTCGGTTTGACTTTGAAAATGAGCAGACAGGTTAAAACCTCACTGAGGATCTAAATGGTTCCTTCAAGATACACTCAGCAAGACAGTTCAATTTAACAAGATGCTGGTAAATACCAGTGATTATTTAATATGGGTATGTGGATGTACTACCCTGTAGGAGACGCATTTCCTGTTAATTACTGCTAAGTGATTTTAATCAGTAGCATTTAAATTTCCCCATTTCTTATTGAATTGGGATACTTACATGCAGAATCCTAAATATAGTATATAACCAGTGACATATGGTCTTTAAAGCCTTTCTTTCTTCACAAAAGTAGAGTAAGAACTAACACGTAGCCACATGTGACATGCCAAGCTCTATTCTAAGCACTTTACACAATCAAAATTAACCCTCAAAATAACACCATGAGCTTCTCCTGTATTTTTCTCTCTCTGTTTTATGTATAAATAAAGTGAGTTACAGAATGGATGCATGACCAAAGATCAAACACCTTTAGGTGGAGGGCAAAGGAGCCAAGATTTGAACCCAAGCAGACAGACTCCAGATCTGATAGCTAACTGCTGATCATACTGTCTTCTCCCACATGACTGCAGACTTGTAAATGCCTTTTTGCTCTAACCTAATACTGAGAGGACATGGGTCTTTGGATCCAGATGAACCTGAGTCAGCATCCTGACTCCACACTTACTAGCTGTGTGAAGGTGGACTTCCAAGCCCCTTTCCTTATCTGGAAAATGTCAGCACCAGTGTATGCTCACATGATAGGATAGCACCTACAGAATACATGGCAAGGTAATGCTGCGGGGGGAGTTCAGTTGTGGCACAGTGGGTTATAAACCCGTTTAGTATACATGAGGATGCAGGTTTGATCCCTGGCCTCACTCAATGGGTTAAGGATCCAGCGTTGCTATGAGCAGTGGTATAGGTTGCAGATGGGGCTTGGAGCCTGTGTTGCTGTGGCTGTGGTCTAAGCTGGCAGCTGCAGCTCTGATTCAACCCCTGGTCTGGGAACTTCCCTACAGTGCAGGTGAGTCCCTTAAAAAAAAAAAAAAAAAAAAAAGGGATAATGCTGTGGGGCCAAGCACAGAGCAGGAATTCAAGTTTGCTCATTAGACTTGTTCTAGAACATTCTCTGTGTACACCCCAGTGGTAGACACAGGGCCAAGAGGATGAGCAAAGGCTGTTCAATGTAGTTCATGTTCTTATCACACACATAAATGAGCATGTAATGCAGGCTCGACAGTGCTGAGCAGGGAGGTACATGCTGCTCTGAGACTTTATAAAGGGGACTTTGATCAGAACAAAAAGAAAATGTTTCCCTGAGGAGATGATGAACACCTGTAACTTCATCTTTGTAGAAGTAGCTGTTTGGCCAAACAGATCTAGTAGTCTCCATGCATGGGCGCAGGACATCTGATGGGGTGTGTTTGTGTGTGTGTGTGTTTGTTTTTGCTGTGAATCTGAGCATTTAAACTCAGGAGGCCATCAGAGAATGGTAGGCTGGATCAGGGACTGTGTCAGAAATTTGCTGGCTCCCCATGAATCCGGCAGGGGCAGAGCTGGAGGATCCTCCATGAGACCTTCTCTGGCACAGCCTCCAACACACAAAAGCTGCTCAGTACATATTAGTTAAAAGCATAAAGAACAAATGAACAGCACAGAGAGGAAGTTCTAAGATTTATAGAGTACCTCACATTCTTCAGAGCCTGTTCTCTATATCGCTAAAGTGGAGTTCACCGTGAACTCCTAGATTTAAATTATGCCACTGCCTACAGGCCTGATCTGGGACAAGTAATCTCTTTCTGTGCCCCAGTTTACTGCCCTTAAAAATGAGTTTTGGTGATAATTAAATAGTGTGTAAAACACCAAGTGCCGTTTCTGGCATATGGTAAACTTCACAGCAATGTTAATGGACCTGGAGGTCCAGGGCAGGTAATGTATGTTTTTTTAAGTAAATGTAGCACAACTAAAACTGATAGGTCATGGAGTTCCTATGGGGGCTCAGTGGGTTAAGAGCCCAGCATAGTGTCGTGAGGATATGGATTCAATCCCCGGCCTTAGTCAGTGGGTTAAGGACCTGTCATTGCTCTAAGATGTGGTGTAGGTCGCAGAAGCAGCTCAGATCTGACATTGCTCTGGCTGTGGCATAGGCCAGCAGGTGAAGCTCTGATTCAACCCCTAGCCAGGGAACTTCATATTCCACAGTTGCAGCTATAAAAAGCAAAAAGAAAATTGACTTGTCATGGCATTCTCCCTTTACATAAAAGGGAAAACTGAAGGTCAGAGATCAAAACTGAAGTTCAGAGGTCTAAGATTAACAACTAGCCAAACCCACCCAGCCAAGTGAACCAACAGAAGCCCTTAGAGCAGGACTGTGCCACTGGGCAAGCATCAAAGAAAAACACGGCTCAAGGAGCATGCGCAGGAGTGTAAATCAGCTGGAAATAACTACTTGGCAGAAGGCACACAGTGTTGAGCCCCAATTATTTCTCCTGCTTCTTTTTTCTGGAATGGTTGGAGGATGCAGAAATGTGAACTGGAGCGAGACAGATTCCTCTCCCAGGAGCTCAGCAGGAGAAAGATGAGAAGTCAGAAAAAGGTGACCCCTCTCCACCTGGGACTCTGGATCCTGCCACAGGAGTGGCTACAAGTCTGAACCCATGCGGCCTCCTAGAAAGTGCACGCTGCATTTGGGAGGCTGCAGCTGGGGGAGCAGAGATGCTGTGGGTGGCTGTGAGTAGCCAACTCAGTGGGCAGCAGGAAGGAAGGGAAAAGACTCCAGAGCCTGCAGCAGTAGGCTCTAGGCTCAGTGTGGACGCAGTGTGCCATTAGCCCTGTGTTTTGGTCTTTTTTTTTCTACTGTACAGCATGGGGACCAAATTACACATACATGTATATCTACTTTTTCCTCCCATTAATGTATTGTGTTGTAAGTATCTAGACATAGTTCTCAATGCTACACAGCAGGATCTCATTGTAAATCCATTCCAAGAGCAATAGTTTGCATCCATTAACCCCAAACTCCCAATCCCTCCCACTCCCTCCCTTTCCCCCGACCCGGGCAGCCACAAGTCCATCCTCCAAGTTCATGATTTTCTTTTCTGTGGAAACGTTCATTTGTGCTATATATTAGATTCTAGTTATAAGTGATATCGTATGGTATTTGTCTTTGTCTTTCTGACTTATTTCACTCAGTATGAGAGTATCTAGTTCCATCCATGTTGCTACAAATGGCATTATTTCATCCTTTTTATGGTTGAGTAGTATTCCATTGTGTATATATACCACATCTTCCTAATCCAATCATCTGTCGATGGACATTTGGGTTATTTCCATGTCTTGGCTATTGTGAATAGTGCTGCAATGAACATAGGGGTGCAGGTGTCTTTTTTAAGGAAAGTTTTGTCTGGATATATGCCCAAGAGTGGGATTGCTGGGTCATATGGTAGTTCTATGTATAGATTTCTAAGGTACCTCCATACTGTTTTCCATAGTGGTTGTACCAGCTTACATTCCCACCAACAGTTCAGGAGGGTTCCCTTTTCTCCACAGCCCCTCCAGCACTTGTTATTTGTGGACTTACTAATGATGGCCATTCTTACTGGTGTGAGGTGGTATCTCATGGTAGTTTCAATTTGCATTTCTCTAATAATCAGGGATGTAGAGCATTGTTTCATGTGCTTATTGGCCATCTGTATATATTCCTTGGAGAATGGTCTATTCATGTCTTTTGCCCATTTTTCCATTGGGTGGTTGGCTTTTTTGCTGTTTAGTTGTATGAATTGCTTGTATATTCTAGAGATGAAGCCCTTGTCCGTTGCATCGTTTGAAACTATTTTCTCCCATTCTGTAAGTTGTCTTTTTGTTTTCTTTTTGGTTTCCTTTGCTGTGCAAAAGCTTGTCAGTTTGATTAGGTCCCATTGGTGTATTTGCCTTGGGAGAATGAAAAT
The DNA here is from genome assembly GCF_054392235.1 of Sus scrofa. Classification (NCBI taxonomy): domain Eukaryota; kingdom Metazoa; phylum Chordata; class Mammalia; order Artiodactyla; family Suidae; genus Sus; species Sus scrofa. The sequence goes on from NC_139398.1 coordinate 74,816,242, forward strand.
ATTCATGAGGTTGATGTCAGAGAATGTTTTGCCTATGTTCTCTTCCAGGAGTTTGATGGTGTCTTATCTTATATTTAAATCTTTCAGCCATTTTGAGTTTATTTTTGTGCATGGTGTGAGGGTGTGTTCTAGTTTCATTGATCTGCATGCAGCTGTCCGGGTTTCCCAGCAATTCTTACTGAATAGACATTTTTTTTCCCATTTTATGTTCTTGCCTCCCTTGTCAAAGATTAATTGACCATAGGTGTCAGGGTTTATTTGGTCTTAGCTGGGCCAGTGTTTTTCAACCTCAGCACTGGTGATTTTGTGAGCTAAATAATTCTTTCTTATGGGTGGTAGTTGGGGAAGGGGGGGTTGTTCATTGTAGTCATTGTAGGTGTTTAGCCTTATCCCTGGCCTCTTTCCATTTAGATATCAGAAAAATCTTCAGCTGTGACAAACAAAAATGTCTCTAGACATGGGTACATGTCTTCTAGGACAAAATTGCCCCAGTTGAGAGCTATGACTTTGATATCTGACTTGGAAGCAGGCTATGACTATGAGTTAGGCCTGTTTCCAACTTCATTTAAGGGCAGAGCCAAGAAAAAGTCCTGCCTGATTAGGCTAGATATTTTCATTCTGTCTTGTGAAATTGAGGCAAGTCAGGAAGTTTGGGCTCCCCTAAGGCTTGAATAAGCTGTTGGCTTTCTAAGGCCCACCTATATCTTTAGGAAATAATTTCTCGCCTAATGTGAGGTGGTGTCGACCATGTCCAGAGAGGTGAGCTGACAGAAAAAAAAAGTTGATACAGAATTCCCTTCATGCCTCTGCCTCCACAGCAGGGCTAGAGACAGCAGCATGTCAGTAATAAGCATTCATCTTGACTATCATGCTTAGCCCTATCCGGGGATTTTTTTTATGGGTATACTGTCTTATTGGTACTTAAATTTCACCAAATGATGCTGGCCATGCCTTATGTTCAGATACTCGAAATAAAGACATATGGATAGAGGGCTTTAAGGATGCAAAGCCAATTAAACCCAGCATAATATACTAACAGAAAATCTAAGAGGGGAGGAAAACTACACATACCTACGTATACAAGTATAGGGGCAAGCCCTGCAACTGGAAGAAAATCTCGGGACTGAAGAGAGGTCCTTGGTTGCTGACAGAATCTTCCCTTGACTTCAGACTCCAGACAAACCAAGGCGTCTGTCATGTCAGTTTACGAAAACCACTGACTTCAGGACACATGGTAGCAGGATAGATTGGCAAGATCCAGTTCAGATTGTGAAGGCCAGTCTGAAGCAAGCAAGGTTTGCTGGAGGCTGTGGCAAGTCCGGGATCTGTAGAGTAGAATAAGTCTAGAGACAGAATGGTTAGTGCATTCTTCTGAAATCACTGGTTTCCAAATAAGTTCATAAGATACTTTTCCCAAAAAGGGTCCAGGGAATGTTTTTGAGAAGATCTCCTATGCTACACATTGTGCTGGATGAGGTGGGAGGTGCTGAGATGAAGAAGGCATTGTTGCCAACTCCAAAGCTTCCAGTCTATTTGAAAGGACCACGTGGGCTACATATTTTCTAAATCCATGACCTCAAATTAGAATCCAGATTTAGATTCTGTCTGATTCACTGCTGAATTTGGGGTATATATTCTCAGGGGCCCAGGTGGGTGGTTGGGCTCTTTCTAGACATTGATTTGCATAGAATTTCTTTCCTTCTTGCCTTGATCCCTGGTTTGGAAAAGCATGGATTCAAGAGAACAGAATAGACATTTCTTCTTTGAATACATATTTATCAAACACAGTTATGTTCAAGACTATGCTACTCTGAGTGCGAAATAGTGAGCAAAGCATATTCAATGCATTTCCCCATAGTTTACCAACTAACAGGGATGACAGACATTAGGCAGAAATGGCACAAAATGATGAGTCATTGCCATTAATAATAAGAGCCACAAAGGACAAGATCAGGAACCCCTGTCTCTCAGCCTGGCTGCCATCTGAGACTGATGGGAAAGGTGCTGCAAGCAGAGGATAAAGGGGCCGTTAACATGAAGCACTTTATGAGATGTGCATGTGAGCAGAGTGGTTGCAGAACCAAGAGAGAGTGAAATGGCTGGTTGCAAAAGGGATAGTATCTGCATTTCTGTAGCAGAAGCAGCACCATCTTAGTTGCTGGTGGGGTTTGTGGCCAGGAAGCTCCCTGGGCAGGGAATCTGGTCTCAAAGAGGATCCTGGGGATTGGGGTGCTGGTTAAATACATCCCAGTAGATTTCTAGGCCACAAAAATCAAGGAGGAGGGGCAAGAATTACACAAGTTCCTGTGAAACTCCTCTAACAACTCTTGGAAGTCACTCTAGAACATTCTGAAGGTTGACCAACATTTTACACATGAAAGTGGAACCAAGAGTCTGCAAAGTCTTCATTACAGATGTATTTAATAAGAAGCTGAAAGAAAGCCCTAGGTGGTGAGGGCCCTCTATGGCTCCAGGTGACAGGGAAGTTTCACGGCTTCCTGGAGGAAGTGGGCCTTTACTTGAACTTTAAAAGATGAATGTTTTATACTTGTCTCCTAAGCTGATGTCATCATTTCCAAATATCATCCAGGAAGTACTTGCTACTCATACTGAGCAAATACTGAGAAGCAAAGGGGAATGACTGGTCTCTGCTGAATCCAATGGTGGAAAAACAGACAACAATGGTATTAGGAGCCAAATCAAGTATAAGTGGAGACTGTGAAGCAAGATCCAAGAGTCTTCTCTGGCAGGAATATACTGCCTATAATTCATCAGTCTGCAGATAGTTAACCAGCTAGTGCAAACCACTGTAGTGAGAACTCCAGATCAGCTAACATTACTGGCTCAAATCTCTGTCCTAAATCGGCTATAATGAAAAAATAATAATCAGCATTAAAAAATAAGTAAAATTAAAATTAAAAAAACCCAGCTCTATCACATTTTAGCTGGGTGAAAAAGAGTAAGTTCCTTAACCTCTCTACTTTTCAATTTTATCAGATATAAAATAGGGATAGTAATATCTATGTCTAGGAGTTCCCTAGTGGCACAGCAAATTAAGGATCTGGCAGTGTCACTGCTGTGGCATGGGTTCAATCACTGGCCCATGCTGCAGGCATGGCCAAATAATAATAATAATAGCTATGTGTAGGAGCATGCTTCACATACAGAAAATGCTATACAATTGTTACTATTACCTTTATAATTTTTATCATCATTGTAATAGGTCAGCTATATTACAGGATTTGATTTAGTCCTTATAAAATACATGCTTTTATTATTTCCATTCATTTCCAAGATGAGGAAACTGAGGCCTAGAAAGACTAAGCCACTTAGTCACTCAGCTACTAAGTTGCAGAACCAGGACTTAAAGCCAGGGGGTTAGATCCCAAGTCCATACTCCCAACCACTCCCCTTCAAGGCTAGGATTATAAGAAATGTATATGAAGTACCAACCAAGATTTTTGACACTCAGTAAAAGTGGCAGCTGTTGACATTTTTATCACTGTCAATGGTGCACAATTTCCTTCTTAAATAAGATAATGAATATATAACATTTGGTTCAATAACTGGCATGAAATTTGTGCTCCAACTCAAAAGGCCTTATTCCAACTGGCAAGGAGTAAGATTCAAATTCCTAATCAGGAAACTTTGCCTCTTGAATAGGGGAGAATTATGGGCAAATCCATCTGTTGTAGAAAAAAATAAAATTATTTTCCCCCAGATGCTAAAAATTTGGAAACTCCAAATCCTATCAGGTTGCATGAAGCTGTGAACTGCGGAACTTTCTGGTTTCTGCCCCAGTTTCCTCAAATGTCAGACAGCTAGCACTCATGAATTGCTTAATTCAAACTGTAATTGGGCCCCTGAATCCAGTCACCCATTGATTTTTAGGCACATACCGAAATTTGTGTTCAGAATTAGAAGAACCCCTCATGCCTTAAATAAGCACTTTTTTTCCAGCAATGTCAGCAAAGCAAACATCAGCTTTAATTTACAGTGACTTTGGAATGTGTGATGTTTTCCATTCGAACTGAAGGGGATCTAGAGGAAGGAGGCTAAAGTACAACACTTGTCATCCCCATGTGTCTGGAAGGGGGGAAGGAGCTATATTCAGAGTACAGAGTGGAAGTCTCCTGTTTGTTTCAAGAGAGAAGGGAAATGTTTAGAAACCTCAAGTGGTTAGTGGTGGAGTCAGTTAAACCAGATGAATAATCTCCCGGAGCGTCATGTTGTGCTCAGTCAGTGTGCAGTTACGTCGTTGGTGCCGTGGGTGTCTCAGCCTTAAGGAAAGACATAGGAAAGTGTTCTGAGCATGTGGAGCTTTTTCATTCATTTGATGTACCTTCATACAACACATATCTGGAAAAAAAAATCAGTTCCTTGTTACTGCCTAACATCCTTTGATGAGTTTCCATTTCACCAATAGCAAAACACAGTCTTTCCATTGCCCCCTTGAGTATTTTCCTAGAGCTACCCTAACCCATCACCATATCTGCTGGCCTTAAACTCAGGAGTTTATTCTCTCATAATTCTGGAGGCTACTAGCCCCAATTCAAGCCATCAGGGTCTTGGCGAGGATCTTTCCTTGCTTCTTCTTCCTGGGCTTCCAGGGATGGCCTGTGATTTCGGGGCATCCCTTAGCTTGTAGCTGCATGACTCCCCCGCCCCTGTCTTCACATAGCCCTCTTCCCTGTGTGTCTCTCCTTTCTCTTCTTCCAGGACAGCAGTCATTGGAATAGGGCTCACCTACTCCAGTGCTACCTCATCTTAACTAATGACATCTGCCAAGATCCTGCTTCCAAATATGGCCATATTCTGAGGTTCTGGACTGACATGAGTTTTATGGAGCCACTTCAACTCCAGTTCACACCCCTTCCCACTCACCAGCTTCACCAACTGAGCTTTAGCCATAATGGCCTCCGTTCAATTCTCTGAATATGTCACATCCTCTCCTACCCTGGATCCTTTGAACTTTGAGTCCCTTAGTCAAGAATGCTTCCCTGGCTGCCAACTTTTCACCTGGCTGCCTCCTGCTCACCCTCATGTCTTGGTTTAAATAACACCATCTCAAAGTAACCTACTCTTGTCCACCCTGTCTAAGCTCCTTGATGACATTAGCTCTTCTCAGCTGCCATGCTTGTTTCTTATATTTAGCATCGTGCTAATGCTTTGTGTGTGCATGCATTTTCTTAGCTTTCTCACTAAAAGTAAGCTCATCCACAGCTAGTTTGTCCTCTCCTAGCTTGTTCTCTCAGCACCAATAAAGTCTATGTCACAGATCCTGTACTAAATGGATAGTTTTTGGTTTTTTTAATTAAAGAAACAACTTGTATATCCATTCTATGTAAGGCCAGGTGCTGGGCACTTGGGGTCCATGGCGTATGTGAGATCTGTTTTGTGCCTTCAAAGAACTTAGGCTGAGGGTCAAATCAAAGGTAGATCCAAAGAATTATAAGATGGGATGTGTGAAGTTAAAGTACAGAGGGGCTGATAAAGTGCCCTAGAAACCATTCAGAGCCAACAACTGAGCAGAGCTGGCAGTCTCATGGGAAGAGAGGGACACAGGTGAGGAGAGACATAGAAAGTTGCTATCGGAACAGAAGGGAGCTGGTATTGACTCAAAAAGTGAGAGTCATTCAGGATGCACGTAAGCAGAGTAACCCCCAGGGCCTTGGGTACATCTGTGGAGCTATGTGGATTAGGTGTCTGAACCCAGCTGCTGTGGCAGGCAAGGCAGTCAAGGGGAAGATGCAGCAGATGAGGCCTTGCCATGGGTACCGGTGTCCTGAAGCCAGATGGGTTTAATGAGCTCTAACACGCATTGGATCCTCAGGGGGAGCTATTGCTGCCCACCCTTGGATCCCCTGGCAGCTGGGGCAGGTTCTACATGGCAGTCTTCTTTAGATTCCTGCCTGCCTCTCTCTCTCCTCAAGTTCCCAACCTAAGAAGATTGTTTAAGCTCCAGGTTAAACCAAATCCTGATGCTCCTGGAGTAAATGGCACTCAGCTTTACTACAGGAGACTGCTGGCTTAGAAAGAGCTGCCTCTCCTCTTCTGCCTTTCTCCTACTCCTTCTGGACACCCTTCTGGTCCCCCAGCTGCAGGGGCTGGTGCCTGGGTGAGGAGTTCACTCCCATGAGTCTCACTTCTCATTAGAGTCTACAATAGGCAGCATGACAGAGGACAAGACAATCCCTTAAGGTGAAGTAAAGACAACATGTAGGTTCCCCTGTGATCTGCAGGTTAGAATCAAATGTCTTTCTGGATCAGATCAGTCTGAAGGGCACGTGTAAATGTGAAGCCAGACAGCACTGTATAGGGACCGTATGTTATAGTGGCCTTGAACCAGGACTACATATACTAGGGCATTCACTTGGGAGGTCCTGTTTTGGAGGCTAAAAGATAAAACGCATAAAAAGTGCTTAGCACCAGGGTTACACGTGGTAAATGACCAGTTGCTGTTAACTACTGTTACCACTGTTACTGCTGTTACTATTAATATTTTCACGTCGCTTGTGGCACGTAGGGCAAGCCCAGGCCTCCTTAAACCCTTGCTGAGGTATTGTCTGAGGGGACTAGAAGAAGGAGTGAGGATGAGGAAGAGAGTAGATTCCACGTGACTCAACGTGGCTGGAGGAAAGAGGTCACAGAGAAAAGAGCAAGAGAAAAGAGGGAGAAATAGCAACCGCCGTGGGAAGTGGAATGTGAACATTAAATGTTGGGAAACTATACAGTGTGATGTGGGTGTGATGATTGCCCTTATCTCTTTTTACTGGGCCACCCATTAGTTGTTAAGTGTCTAGCATGGGCCTGATGGGGTCACCAGAGGCAGTGAGATTAGACCTGGGGTCTGGGCTGGGGAGGCCCAGTGGCCCACAGCCACACCTGCCCTTCAGATTCACTTTGGCTAAAAGTCCAAAGTCCCATAGGGTTGAAGGTCCCTGGTGGCTCAGTAGGTTAAGGATCTGGCATGGTCACTGCTATAGTTTCAATCATGTGGGGAGAAAAAAAGGGGGGGGCCACACATCCTATAGGTGCTTGAGGGAAAAATCCATTATTCACCTCTTGCCGCTTCTGGTGGCTCTGGCCTCCCTCGTCTTGTGGCCACATCATGTCATCCTCTGTCACTGTGGTCACATTGCCTTCTTTGTCTCAAATCTCCCACCGTCTTTCTCTGATCAGGACATTTGTCATTGGATTTAGGGTTTATATTCATAACCCAGGGTGATCTCATCTCAAAATCCTTAAGTTACTCACATCTGCAAAGACTGTTTTCCCAAACAAACAGCCCAGATTCTAGGAACCAAGATGTGGATCCAGCTTTGGGGCATCACCCTTCAGCTCCCTACAGGTATCCTGGAGCTGAGAGAGGTTAGGTGATGTGCTGAAGGTCTTGGAACCAGCAAACAAAGGAGCCCAGTGCAGAAATCCCAGGAATAGAGATGGGAAACGACTTACCCAAGGTGCTATGGTAGACACCAGGGTCAAGGCTTCTTTCTACACCCATCTTCAATGGTTTTACCCAAAGACATGAGTAACTGAGTATTTCCTATAACATTTAGAAGTCCTTTTTGTCTGAATAGCTGGGAAACTTGAAAGAAAATTTTTTTGCTATTGAGATATCCAATCTGAGACTCAAGTCAAATCTTTTTTTAAAATGAGGATAGAGAAAAGTGGTTTGTAATAAGATGGAGTGGAATGGCCAGTGCACCAATGTTGAAATGCAAAGAGGGATGATTTCTGTATACCATGGGCCTCTATCACCTCAATCAGTGAGAAACATTCCTCTGTTCATGCATTCATTTAACACATATTGAGGACCTACCTTGTTGAGGCAGTGAGCTTAGGGCTGGGGAGACAATAATAACAAAATGAATGTGCTCTTTGCATTTATGAAACATAATACAGTAGAGGAGAGACAGACAACAATAACACAAAAGAGTGCTACTTTGAAATTTGTAAATTGCAAGGAATGAAAGGAACCAAGGGCTGTGAGAGAGTCTATTGCTGATGATGGTACTTCAGGTAGAGGAATTATAGAAGCTCTCTGAAATGTGGATGAGATTTGGAGAAGCCCACTATGCAAAGAGGCTAGAGATGGCATTCCTCTGCAAACAGAGTGCCCTTGGGGCCAGCAAGCTTGGCATGTTCTTGGAAAACATTTGTCACCAGAACTTAGAGCTGGATAGGGAAGGTGAGCAGTATGAGACTGCAGAGGTGGGCATGTGCCACTTTTCACTTTGTAATCCAGGGGAAATATGCAAATAAAATCCAGAGTACAGTGAATTCAAATGATTTAAGTTGTGTGTATGTGTGTGTGTATGCACGCACATGGAGGAGAGATCTAATTTGCGTTTTTCAAGATCTCTCTACGGAGGACAGATTACAGGAAGGCAAGAGTGAAGCAAAACCTTTATGGAGTCTGTAGCACTCTTCTAAGCAAATGGTGAAGATGTGAACTTGAGCAGTGACTGTGCCTAAAGAAGTGAAAGGATGGATCTAAGATATTACTTGGAGGAGAACCCTACAAGACTTGGTTGATGTACCAGATATGGGGCATCAAGGAGAAAAAAATAAATCAGGAGCCAATGGGTGGATCATGGTGACATTTAGAGAGATGATGGAGAATAAATTAAGGAAGAAACAACATGAGGGAGGGCAAGTCGAACCAGATCATGAAGATGTCAAACCAAACATTGACTACATGAATGTAGAGCTCAGGGGCATGGTCTAAGCTGGAAATAGAATTTAAGAATCAACAACTTTAAGGGCGTTCCTGTCATGGCTCAGCAGAAATGAATCTGACTAGTGACCATGAGGATGCCATGGGTGCAGCCCTCAAAAGTCAAAAGAGAAGTTCCCACTGTGGCTCAGTGGTTAATGAATCCAACTAGGAACCTTGAGGTTACAGGTTCGATCTCTGGCCTCGCTCAGTGGGTTAAGGATCCAGCATTGCCGTGAGCTGTGGTGTAGGTTGCAGACACAGCTCGGATCCTGCGTTGCTGTGGCTCTGGTATAGGCTGGTAGCTACAGCTCCAAATCGACCCCTAGCCTGGGAACCTCCATATGCTGCAAGTGTGGCCCTAGAAAAGACAAAAAAAAAAAAAAAAAAAGGAATCAACAACTTTAAGATGGTATTTTAAGTCATGGCAACAGACAAGGTCACCCAGGGAAGGAAGAACCAAGTACTCTTGCAGGAAATGGATTAACATCTCACTTTGCCCTGATTTGAGCCTGAGTTGTGGTCAATTTTGTACTCTCCCTTTCCTAGTTTATAAAGTTCCCTCCACTGCTCTGAGCCCTCTGGATCTTCAAAATGCAAATGAGTAAAACACAGCAATACCTACAAATGACTTTACATAGAGAAATAAGAAAATGTGGACAGTGTGGAAAAGCGCTTGGGCACGACTTGCCGTGCAATCCTGTAGAAGAGTGGAGTTTAACATGCCCCTTGGGGTTCTGATGGCTGTTAGCATCACTTCCTCTCCTCCAGAACATTGCATGGGTCCTCACAGATGGGATTTGTACTTGATGAGGTGTAATTACATGAAAAACACTGATTTCTCTCCTGGGAGCAAGTTCATGTTTACTGTTTAACTACCTATTGCTTGCTTCCTAAAGAAAGCCTAACAACAGAACTGTGCCCTACTTCCAACCCAGTTATATTAGTAAAGATACAGATGCCAGAAGGTGTGAGATAGTCAAAATGTGGCTATGCAAAATTCAGCTCACCTGAAATCTCTCTTAACAACATTTGGTGAGATTAGATAGATTGAGAACTCCTTGAGTGAGTTTTTGCCTTTTCATGCTTGTATTCTGGGTCTTTAACATGATGTCTGCCACATAGCACTAAATGGCTGGGAAATTAGGGGCCCCTCTCTGACCTCTCCTTCTACCATGCTGTCCATCATTCTTTACAGATGCCCCCCAATACACAGCCTTCTTTAAATTTCTTAAATATGCCAAGCTCATTCTGAGCTCAGGTCCTTTGCACTTCTGTTCCCTCTGTCTGGAGCACTCTTTGCCCTGTGTTCATGGGACTGGATCCGTTTAGGATTCATATCTCAGCTCACACATCATCTTCTTTTAGAGGCCTTCTCTGACCACTCAATCTAGAGGAGGTACTGTTCATTTCTATCCCTACTTTACTATCCATGACCCGTACTGATTCCTTGAATTACTTGTTCATTTATCTTTTACTTTGTTACCACTTCCTCTGCTCAAACAGAATTTCCTTGAGGAGAAGGCCCTTATCGGTCTCATCCCCTGTATCTCCAGGATTAAGACAGTCCTGGCACCTACAAGACCCTCACTCAATAAAAATTGGTTTAATAAATATAAGTAGCAATAGAGCTTTTGACTATATGTCAGCCGCTCTGCTTAAAGCTTTACACTTACCTTATATCCTCCTCAAGAACTACTATGAGGGAATAGTTATTATTTTCTCAACATTACACAAGTGGTTGATGCTTAAGCCAGAAATCAGAGCTAGAGCTACCTGATACTTAAGCCCTTTTTATTTTTTAGCCCTTTGTTTTGCAGTGCTTTTTGAGAAAATGGATGAACACTATGATAAAACAAGACGGAAAGAATTTTTCAATCTTAAACTTCTTTCCATGTAGCCAAAGACATAGTCAATATAGTACCATTCAATTATTCATTCATTCATTTAAGAAATATGTCCTAAGCATGTTTTCCACTTAACACACTGTACTAGATGAATTCCCAGACAAAGGGGCTCACAAGTAACGATTAACTCTCTTTTTTCATTTATTAGTTCAACAAATAGGTAACGACTAGCACCTACTAGTCATTGGTTTAATATATGTTCCAATGAGTCTGTCTTCTTCCAAATTGTTGTGATTGCCAGTCCCTCAGTGCCTGCCTCTCCACCTCCCCATTACCTATCTTTCTTGGTTCTTCTCTATTGTAAGAGCTTCCTCTGTATGGCAAAAAATACTGCCATAATTGGCTCCAAGATTGTTTCATCCCAGCCCAGTAATGATAAATCAAAGAAGAGCCTCTATCTCTTTCTCTTTCCAAAAACTGTAAACCCCAGAAAAGACTTTGATTGCCTTGGGCTTGGATCATGTTACTTCTCTTGACTGTGGTCAGAGGAGCACTGTATTCAGAAAAGCCAGGTTTGGATCCTCTGCCTCTCTCTGTGGTCAAGAACCCCAGCAGAGGAGCAGATGTCCAGAGGAAAGAAATGATGCAGCATAGATGAGACAATAGATGTTCCCCATCTTGACTCACCCACTGCCCATCAGATCCTTAGGAACAGGAATATTATCTGTTCTATTCACCACTATGTTCCCCATGCTGAAGACTATTCTTAGGACATATTAACTCCTCAGAAAATGCCTACTGTATTTATAGGATGACTTAAGAGAATATTTTATCATCTAAAAAAAATAAAACAACATGATAATGTTGAGGACTGTTGATCTAGGGGGTAGAAACACTAGTATTTAGACCATACCAGGTTTCCCTGATGATTAAATGCTATTACATTGTGAAAGGGCTTTAAAAAGTATTAAACAACATACAAATACGAGGCATTTAATTGTTAATAGTCAGCCAGGAAATGAATGCTCAGCAGAATTGTCTAAATAGGCTCTTAAAGGGGTATGGCAAAAAGTGGGACTTTGCAAAGAAAGTTTCAAATGGCAAGATATACTTAGGCAGCAAAAGACAATTTTCTAAAATGATGGGTTTGAGGAGAGTGAATCAGCAATGAATGTCAGTGTAAAACATTATTTAGGAAGTCTGGGCATACTTCTGATTAAAGATATTTTCCAGAGTGACTCCAGCAGAATTAATAGATCGCTAGGCTCCAATCTATTCACTTAGCTCTCCTAGCTAACCACAATGGGAGCCAGGCACATGCCTCCCATCAAAGCATGATATATGAATGTTCAGTACTTTAGGTCTCATTATTTTAGGCTATGTGTCACTGTCCTAGAAAAAGACAAGTGGAAACGAAGCCAGGAGTTCCCATAGTAGCTCATCGGAAATGAATCTGGCTAGCATCCATGAGGACACAGGTTCAATTCCTGGCCTTGCTTAGTGGGTTAAAGATCCAGCATAGATGTGAGCTGTGGTATAGGTCGCAGACATAGCTTGGATCCTGCATTGATGTGGCTGTGGTGTAGGCCGGCAGCTGCAGCTCCAATTCAACCCATAGCCTGGGAACCTCCATGTGCCATGGGTGCAGCCCTAAAAAGAAAAAAAAGAAAGGAAGCCAGACTTCTTTTCATAGGGAGAGAAACCACTTCCATTGATCATGTGAATAAGCTGAGGCACAGATAAACTACTTCTGTGGAGACCAAGTATAGCAGCTTAGAAAATCAAGTTGGTGTACCCCTCACAGTAAGAGAGCAGGAAGTTCCCACTGTGACACAGTGGGTTTATGATCCAGCTTGTCTCTGTGGAGGCACTGGTTGGATCCCTGGCCCACTGCAGTGGGTTAAGGATCTAGTGTTGCTGCATCTGTGGCATAGGTCAGAGTTGCAGCTCAGATTCGATCCCTGGCCTAGGAACTTCCATATGTCACGGGTGTGGCCAAAAAAGAGAAAAAGAAAAAAGTGAAAAAGCAGTCTAGGACATGGAGTCTAGGAGTAGGCATCTCCATGGCCCATTGGCTCTGCCATCCTTGATATTTGGCTTCCATCTCTGGTTCTAAGAAAACTGTTGTCCTGCTTTCCAGTTAGCAAGAAGGCGTAGGAGGATGAGTCCTGGCAAATAAATTTATCTTAATGGAGATGACACAGAGTTTGCAAATACTACTCCCATTCATATTCCATTGGCCCTGACTTAGTCATCCAGTCACACATAACCCTGAGAGAGACTCGCACTGAAGTATCTAGTTGGATGGCAATGTACACAGATAACACTAAGGGCAAGGGAAGGTGGCTATTTCTAATAGGAAAAGCAGACTATGGATCCTGGGGGACAAACTAGGAGTCTCTGCTGTGTCATGCATGTATTGAGTTCATGTCATGTGTGAGACTTTCAGTTGTGACTAAGACAATGACCTGCACCCTGGAAGGCAAGAAATGTTCACATACAGCAGTAACTTTTCCATTACATGGAGTATGACAAAGAGCAAATATAAATCCAATATTAAGTTTAAGGAAGTGGGAGAATTATTTTCCCCTGAGGGGAACTTAAGAAAAATTCTTGGAGGAGGTAAGATTTGAAATGGATAGGACTTAAGATTGGATAGGTAGAGCTCCCACCATGGCGCAGTGGGTTAGGAATCCAACTGCAGCGGCTCGGATCACTGTGGAGATGGAGATTTGATCCCCAGCCCAGCACAGTGGGTGAAAGGATCTGGCATTGCCACAGCTGTGGCTCAGATTCAATCCCTGGCCCAGAAACTTCCATATGCCATGGTTGTGGCCATAAAACAAAACAAAACAAACAAGCAAAAAGATTGGATAGGACTAGTAAAAATTGGACATTAAAGTTAGGATAAAGAATTGGAAAGAGAGAGAGAGAAGGGTCTTTAGTGTGGAGGCAAGAACTTGCACCCAGCCAAACTCATTTTCGTAGCTGGGCCTTTCAAGAACCATCAAGCAATCACCAAAAATGAAAAACAAAGCAAACAAAAAAACACGAAGGCAGATGTTGTTGGTTTTCTCTCCAAATCCATTCTCTCCTATTTCCTCAATGATTAGAGTTCTAATTTTTGGTTGAGTGTACCGTCCTCCTTACCCTTGGGTTATGTGATCGAGTGACCAAGTTTTGGCCAGTGATATATATATATATGTGGAAGCATCGCATGCAACTACAGAAAGTGTTCTTAAAGAAACTGCTTTCCTCCACACTTCCTCCCACCCACTGCCTGGAATGTGGATGTGATGGCTAGAGCCTTGGTTGTTTTGTGGGATCAGAAGAATGAGAGCCATCTCTCAAGTGGCAGAACAGAAAGTTGGGATCAGCCTGCTTTCCTGATGACTCTATAGAAACACCGTAGTGGGAGGCCCTGGATTGCCTACCCCCAGACTTCTTTAGAGCAGAACATTAAGACTTTATGTGTTTAAATCCTGTGAAATTAGATTGTTATGATCGTTATACAACTACAGATGTGATAAATTCATTTGAGTAATAAAAAAAAAAAAAGACTTTATGCGTTTAAGCCATTTTTACTTGGGGTTTTATGCCACATTCAGACATACCCAGTCCTAACTAGCAGAGGGAGCTTTCAAACCCCACCTGGTGCTATATTAAATTTAGCAGTGTATGATGGTTAAACCAAAAGGTTAGGTCTTTCCTATCACTACCATAATGTAGCACCACAAACTTAGAGGCTTCAAAACAGAACTTTATTCATACTGCAGTTTAATAAGTCAGAGTCCAACATAGGTCTCACTTGGCTAACATTAAAGTTTGACATAACTTTTTCCTTCCTGGAGACTCTCAGGGGAAATCCATCTCCTTTCTCATTCAGCATGTTGGCTGAATTTAGTTCTTGCAGTTGAGGGGTGGGTGTGTTTCCTTGCTAGTATTCAGTTAAGGACTAGTCCCAGCTTTTAGAAGCCACCCACATTCCTTGGCTCATGGCTCTACCATCCATCTTCAAACCAGCAACAGTGGATCAAGTCCCTCTCACACTTCAGATCTCATCCACCTCTTCTTCCATCATCACATAGCTCTGATCCACCCTCTGCCTTCCTGTCCTCAGAAGATTCAGGATAATGTCTCTATCTTAAGACTTGCAACCTTAATTCCATCTGCAAATTCCTTTTGCTGCATAATGCAACATATTCACAGGTTCCAAGGATGAGAGCTGGACATCTTTAAAAGGGTATTATTCTACTTGCCACAGTCAGAGAATACAATGTTTCCTCGGTACCCTCATTCTCCTGTCAGTTTGAGATCTTGTTTCAGCTGCCCTCTTCATTTACAAACATAATGGCCCAACTGGCAATTTGTCCTTGGTGCTTGGGGTCCCTTATATACTTGACACAGTCAGGAATCCTGGCCTCCTCTAATTCTCAGGAATAGCGCAGTGTCTTTGCCTGATCTCCAAACAAATTTGGGGTTATGCCTCAACTTCATAAAAACATAAAGTAGGTGTTTGAGGGGCCAGGTTACAGGCCAGAATGGTGAGTTTTCTCAGGTAGGCATGGGATGGGAACAGAGTGAGACTAGTGTTTGTCTCCAACATTTCTCAAAGCCAGAACCTAAAAGAGCCTGAGAGACTCTGAAAAGGTACTTAAGTCTGTTGAGTGGGTTGCAAAGAACAAGTTTTTTAAAATTCAGGATAGATTTGAGGATATGGTTGGAAAATGGATGTAAGAAACCTAAGGCAGTAATTTCATAGAAAAGAGGGAACAAATGCCCCTCAAAGGAAATGTGGAGATGGGGAAAGATCACCTGATTGGCAACGTTCTCCTTTAAGAGCCATTATGGCTTGATCTTTGTCCTTCTCCCTTGTGTACTTTGGGGAATGGAGACCCTTCAGTGCAAGGTCATTGGAATGCAAGCTCCAAGAGGACAAGGACCTTGTCTCTCTTGCTTCCTTTCATCCTAGCTCTCAGAGTACTCTTATGCACAGAGTACTAACAAAAAGGTATTTCCATGAATCTGTGAATTAATGCATTATTGATAGATTAATTGGTGGGAATCCAAGTCTTCCTTTAGTCATTTCCCCCACTGGGCAGTGCTGTCTTGTACTTGTAAGCTTATGCTTGGAAGTCATACATGGATCCGCATCTCACATCTGCATACCCCACCAGTGTGTTCCCTGGGAACTTACCTGAGTCTGTTTCCTGTCTTTAGAATGTAACTAGTAATTACTACTTAATTTGTGAGGTTTCATTGAGCTTATAGATAACAAGTGTTTAGCCCAGTTCCCAGTAGTCAATGAATGTTCATGCCCTCTGGTTGTGCCAAAGTGGCCTCCCTTTGATTGTCAAACTTAATTCCCAGCCTACATGCCTTCGCTTGTATCAGTTATCTTATCCTTCCAGCATGCTATGCACATTTGTGGGTATATGTACACACAGGCACACAAATATCACAGGGTACAAAACTGCTGGAGATGCTGTCTTCTCCATGAAGCCAACTATCATAGTTCTTTTAGTCAAGAAGTCATCTCTTCACTTCTTCACTTTGGAATTCTTGGATGCTGATTAAGTCACTTTTGCATTTATCATATACCATTACTTAGCACAATGATATATAATATAGAAACCTAAAACACTTCAGAAGGATGGATGGATGGATGGATGGATGGATGGATGGATGGATGGATACAGTGGGTGGATGTGGTGGGTGGATGGGTGGATGGTCAAATGGAAAGAAGGAAAATAAGTCGTAGTCTCTGGGAGCTCCATAGAAATTTATGTATCTTCATACCACCCTGATCAGCCCAGTGTCTTACCTCCAGTTAGGATTCATTAAATGTTGTTGGAGGGGGGTAAAAGGGAAGAAAAATCGGAGAAAGTGAAAATGAAGACCAGTGTCCACCTGGGTTCAGTCTGCTTTCAGGGCCTCCTGTTGAAAGACATTATTGAGAAGAGAAGCAGGGAGTTGACAGCCCCTCTCTGGACTCTCTCCCAGGGCCTTTTTAGAACAGGAAAGTTAATTATGGAACCAGATTAACAGTTTCTTTTTTGATACAGTCAAAGTAAAACCAGCAGGATGCAATTTAGCTCTTCCCCACTTTCCAAATAGCAGCAAATTTTCATACAAAACAAAGAGGCACTTGAATTGCAAATTACTTAGAGAATCTGCTAGCAACCCCAGCGGAAGAATATTTCTGCTGCTTTCAAAACCCGGCTGTTGCCTTTTCAGGATTAACCATGTAGTGGGACCTTCACAAAGACTTGGGCGTCTTGCTGTTTAAACTCTGAGCCAAGTGGGAGGAGGTGATCCACTGAGGTTTGCAGGAATGCTGCAGCATGGTCTTTCTGCTCAGAACGTTTTTCTTTTCTCCAGATCATCTCCAACTCTTAGATCATATCTTCAGTCGTAGAAGTGGGGCTGATATGTCCCTAGAGGGCATCCCATTCCAGGGTGGCAAGAGCAAATGCCTGTGAGCGTAGGCAGGGATGGAAATGAATAAATCAGGTGGTGAGGGTGCAAATATGCTCACTAGGAAGTGGGTGAGGACTGGGGTGAACTTGTAATCCCCAACTAACCATCCTGGTCACGCAGGAA
The DNA here is from genome assembly GCF_054392235.1 of Sus scrofa. Lineage (NCBI taxonomy): Eukaryota > Metazoa > Chordata > Mammalia > Artiodactyla > Suidae > Sus > Sus scrofa. Next base: position 74,833,414 of record NC_139398.1, read on the forward strand.
TGTTGGCCCATTGTTGATCATTGCTAGGTAGTTCTAAGAAGTCTGCCATATGGATAATCTGGATTCAAATATCCTTCTTTTTAGCCAGTGGCATACAATTAATGAAAAAGAAAATGCCATCTATTGGCTGTGGGTATGGCTTGTGGGCCACCAGTTTAAAACTTTTGATCCAGCTCAACTTCCTTTATTGATAGATGGGGAAACTGAGGTAGGGAGACAGATATGTTTTATAAAAGGTCACAGGGTGACAGAGTCTTCTGACTTCTCATCAAGTCCCTCATGGATTACACCACACAGCCCCTCTTAAGTCCTTGTCTGCTGAAGGACTCATGTAAGAGTATTTATTAAAATTATTTTCTGAATTTAAATAAATTATTCCTGGATTTTTGCAGATTTGTAAGATCCAAATCCAAGGATAAGGAAACAAAATGCAATCACACAGTGGTGCCACTGTGATTTTATTTTTGGAGAGACCAGAGTCTAGAGTGGGAATATGGCTAGAAACCAGCAGCTTCCAGACACAGCCACTGGAGGGCAAGGTGGCTTCTGGGTTGGGTTAGCCCCAGTAGGTGCAGGAAAGTTAAGACAGGGGTTGAATATGCATGTGTGGCCAGGCAGGAGGCAGAAAAGAGTTTACAAAAAAAAAAAAAAAAAAAAAAAAGCCAGATGGGTAATAAGGTGAAGAAAGAAAATTTGTCTAATGGACCCAGACACCATTTGGATTTTGTCCGTGTCACTTAGTGGGAATGCACACAGCATTGATAGTCCTTTTGATTATTTTTTTTCAAATGGAGCATAAAATCTAAATTTTTATGTAAAATTGTTCAATCTTTAAATTAGCTGAATTTTTTTTTTTTTTTTTTGTCTTTTTGTCTTTTTGCCATTTCTTGGGCCGCTCCCGTGGCATGTAGAGGTTCCTAGGCTAGGGGTCTAATTGGAGCTGTAGCTGCCGGCCTACGCCTAGAGCCACAGCAATGCCAGATCCGAGCCGTGTCTGCGACCTACACCACAGCTCATGGCAATGCCAGATCCTCAACCCACTGAGCAAGGCCAGGGATCGAACCCGCAACCTCATGGTTTCTAGTTGGATTCATTAACCATTGAGTAGCTGAATTTTTTTAAAGGAGTTAAAACACACAAAGGAGTAGAATTTGGGCTGTGGGCTGCCTTCTGTGGCCTCTGCTTTGTGAGTTACTGTGGACAGGCGGGGTGCTGGGCAGACCAGTTAGCCAAGTAGAGGTTTTGTTTGTGATGAATCCAGTCAGACTAGCAAACATGAAGGCATGGAGATGATAACAAGCTGAGATCATCCTTACACTTAGGACAGCAGTCCCCTGAGGAGAGAGGGCTTCCACCAGAGCCAGCCTGCAGCCTGGACAGATCCTGGGGGTAGATGCCCTTCTGTGCAAATCTAAGGCACCTGCCCTGGATTTTTGTTTGCATATGCATAGCAATCTTTACTTTGCTAAAGCAATAGAGATAATCTCCCTTGGTAACTCAGTGCAAGACTCATTTGTTGGCTCTAAAATGGAACTCTTTGGAGAGTTGCCATTGCTGCTCAGCAGAAACGAACCAGACTAGTATCCATGAGGATGCAGGTTTGATCCCTGGCCTCGCTTAGTGGTTTAAGGATCTGGTATTGTTGTGACTGTGGTGTAGGCTGGCAGCTATAGCTCTAATCTGACCCCTAGAATGGAAACTTCCATATGCCACAGGTGTGGCCCTAAAAACCAAAAAATAAAATAAAATGGAACAGTTTGAAGTCAGTAAAAGATAGCAGTGGGTGTGTGGATTTCTTCCAGGCTGCTGTGCTGAATCACTGAACAGGCAGCAGACTGGAATGAAAGGAGCCCTTGAATAGAGTTTTTGGACCTCCACTCTAACCTTTCTCTGAGCCTCCATTTCATACTTTGCAAGGTGAGAATTCTGATACCTGCCCTACCTCTCTGTTTTAGTGAGGATTTTTTACTGTCAGAGACAGAAAACCCAACTGGGTTCATGCAACTGGGAAGTTGAATCATTTTGATCATAGCTAGATGCCAGTGCCCAAGTAACATGGGGGCTTGGTACCTCTTGCTCAAAACCACAGTCATGATTTCCCACATTGGCTGCCAGCAGCTAGAGGTATGCATCCTTACCACCCCAAGTGCAGTAGAAAGAGAACTTCTCTCCCCTTACATTTTCAACGTGAGTTTCAGGGCTGACATGCATTGGCCTGAATGGGGTCCTTTCCCCATCCCTAAACCTGTCCATGTGACAAAGGAGATAAAACGCCCTTAGTGGCTGGGCCAGTTCACATTTCATTAGCAATGAGGCATTTAGTCTATGGGAACATGATGTGCATCTCAGAGGGCAGCAGATAAAGGAGTAGACCTGATTCTCTGCTAGGAACAAACCATTCATATTGAAACAACTTCCTGGGAAAATGTCCAGCCTGATCCATGGAGTTTAAAGCTGGAGCCATCCAGATGGAGAGAAAAGGACGAAATATTGATGACTGCCTGATGCCAAAATGAGATTATATACTTTGTATTTATTTTCTCTCCTGCATCTTGTTGGTAGGAGGATCAGGACTGGTGACACTTGTTTCAGTGGAAGCAAGAGTGTGAATATTGAGCCGTTGTCCCTATTTATTGGTCATAGGAGAGTGTGGACTCCTTTCTTGTAATAAAACTCTTTCATGATGAGGTTTAACTAACCATTCCTTCCTTCAACACGTTTAAACACCTATCCACTGGCCTCATTAGTAAATTAGATGGCAGGTATATGGCTTAACTTACATATATATCCCAGAGCAACAAAAGAACTGTCAAGGAATAGATCACTTAAAGATGTATTCTTGGGGGAGTTCCCGTCGTGGCGCAGTGGTTAACAAATCCGACTAGGAACCATGGGGTTGCGGGTTCGGTCCCTGACCTTGCTCAGTGGGTTAAGGATCCGGCGTTGCCGTGAGCTGTGGTGTAGGTTGCAGACGCGGCTCGGATCCCGCGTTGCTGTGGCTCTGGCGTAGGCCGGTGGCTGCAGCTCCGATTCAACCCCTAGCCTGGGAACCTCCATGTGCCGCGGGAGCAGCCCAAGAAATAGCAAAAAAAAAAAGATGTATTCTTGGCTGCAAGTAACAGAAAATGAAGAAGGAAGATGACTTAAATAGTAAGAAAAAGCTTATTAACTCTCATAACAAGTTGTGGATGTATTTTGGGGGCAAAAGAATGAATTAATTATATAGAAAATATTCATTATGGAAAGGAATTTATTTTATATTGAAATATTTAGTTGATTTAAATATATTAATTTCTATTTTTGCCTTTTTTTTTTTCTTTTTGGGGCCGTACCCATGGCATATGGAGGTTCCCAGGCTAGGGGTCAAATCAAAGTTGCTGTTGCCAGCCTGTGCTACAGCCACAGCAACACTGGATCTGAGCCTCACTGCGACCTACACCACAGCTCACTGCAACACTAGATGGTTAACCCACTAAGCAAGGCCAGAGACCGAACCGACATCCTCATGGATATTATTTGGGTTTGTTATCTCTGAGCTACAACAGGAACTCCTACAATGTTGTATTAATTTCTGTTGTATAGCAAAGTAGGACAGTTATACATAAGTATACATTTTTAATATTATTTTCCATTATGGCTTATAATATGATATTGAACATAGTTCCCTGTGCTATACAGCAGGACCTTGTTCTTTATCCATTCTGTAAATAACGGCTTACATCTGCTAACCCCAACCTCCCACTCTGTTCCTCTCCCAACCACCTCTGCCTTGGTAATCATAAGTCTGTTTTCTATACCTGTGAGTCTGTTTCATTTATGTGATATTTTAGATTCCACATATAAGTGATATCATATAGTGCTTGTCTTTCTCTTTCTGACTGACTTCGGAAGTATGATATCTTACTTCACTTAGTATGATAATCTTTCGTTGCATCCGTGTTGCTGAAGATGGCATTATTTTGTTATTTTTATGTCTGAGTAGCATTCCGTTGCATATGTGGTACCACACCTTCTTCATCCATTCATTTGTTGATGGCATTTAGGATTTTCTGTCTTGCGACTATTGTGAATAGTGCTGTTAGGGGATGTAAATATCATATTGAATTATAGTTTTTTTCTGGATATATGCCTGGAGTTGGATTTCTGGACCATACAGTAATTCTATTTTCAACTTTCTGAGGAAGCGCCGTACTGTTTTCCATAGTGGCTGTAACCAACTTACATTCCCACCAGCTGCATAGAAAGGTTCTTGAAATGTATTTAGAAGGAAGTTTCTAAAGAGTGAATTGTTTAGAGAATCTGTTCTCAATCTTCTCACCCATTCCCCACTATCAGTTATCATTATAATATCCATCTCACATAATGGAAATAGCCATACAACTCTAGGTGTTACTCCAGTATCTCAGGGCAAAAGACAATTCTGCCTCAAAATACTGCGTAAGGAGCAAGTTGTAGTAAATGATGTTAGGAGTCAACATATATTTAATAACCAGCACTTGATTTATTTTTACTTCTCTTTCTAAAAAAAAAAAAAATGAGGCTCATAGAGATTATGAAGGGATTAAGAAGGGATGGACTTAGAAATGTGACTTGATACCAAACTCTACCCATTGCAAAATGATGGGTTTTTACCAGTTTGATTTGCTTCGAAAAATACCAGAAAGGAGATTTTTTTCCTCTTTCCATAAGCAGTATTTATTTGCCTTTTCTCTTTCCAAAAACATTTCCTGTCCTATCATTCAAAGCTTTATCTAAGTTTCTTGAATCTTTGTCATCCTTCCCAGAGCAGTGAGAGTGTTTTTTCTGCCCCCTAAATCGCTTAATGCCTGTCTGAGTTCCCTGCGCAGCAAAAGAGCTAGCTGAACAGAAATACCCTACACCCCTCACCAACTGGCAACTCCGCTGGCCAAGGACCTAGGGTACCAGAATTTTATTAACACAAATCTCCAGGAACCTATCAATTGCTCAGATGAAACTTATTGGCCAACTGTGATCTGGTCATTATTTCTTAACTCTTGAAGCTGCCTCCTGTACAATATTTCTTTAATGGAAAGCTAAGTCTAGAAATCCTTCAGCTATCTCCAAGGAGGAAGAGAGGTTCCCATTCGGCTATTAAAGTGAAATTTGGAGACCGAAAGAATTAGTTTCACCTGATCAGTTCTAAGAAAAGCAGAGTCCCAGGCTCCACCCCGCCTGGTGAGCAATAATAAACATCAAGGCCCTCAGATGCTTTGGTAAGCACACAATAGACCAAAAGGATGATTCATTGGGGTTATTCTCCCTGATATCTTCCTGTTTCCAAAATATCACTGTGCTTTAACCCACAAAATGAGACACTTGAAATAGAGAATTACTGAAAGCACATTATTTCAATAGCTTATATCATTTTGTTAGGCCAAAAAAAAAACCCTTTCATAATAATTTGAAGGACACTTCTCTATTTAAAGAATTTACTGGAGTTCCCACTATGGTGTAAATGGATTGGCAGTGTCTCTGCAGCACCACGATGCAGATTGGATCCCCAGCCCATCATGAGTGGGTTAAAGGAGCGAGGTATTGTCTCAGCAGCATGTAGTGGGCAACTGTGATTTCAGTCTGATCCCTGCCCCGCAAACTTCATATGCTGTTTGGCAAGCAACAATTATTTTCTCTTTAGAGAATTTCATCATTTTTCAAAGAAATTTGCCCTCCATTTTCTCCTTTGTTCAAAATCACAGCTGTACAGTAAGGCCAAATCATGCCAAAAATGAGAAATAGGATAAAATGATATTTGGTGCTCCCATGCCCTCCTGAGCTTATCTCCTCTGTTATCTTAAGGTTTCCACTTCTGTCAGGTTCTCTCCAACCCTTCCCTCAAGCAAAACCAATTCTTAGGACAATATATGATGCCATATATAATGTCACAGATCAATTCTGGTAATTTATAGTCATGCTTATCATGATGAAAGAAAGACTTAGTTTTGGATGAGTGAAGAGACAAGAAGTATAATCAGATAAGAGCTGGCCAAAAGTTTCATCTGAGCAATTGAGAGCTTCCTGGAGATCTGTGTTAAGAAGGATTCTGAGGCTGTAACTGGGTTCATCAGGAAAAAAATACTTTGTGATCAATCAGTGATGTCTGCTATAGAAGATAAAACCATACATCAGTCACAATATGTTTCACACCAACATTACTAAATTTTTACATGACATGCATTGACAAGCTACTTGCATGCTGTCTTAGTTATCTATTGCTAAGTAACAAATTACCCCAAAATGTAATGGTGTAAAAGGATATAATACCTCACAGTTTCTGTGCATCAGGAATCTTTGCGCAGCTTTCCTGAGTTCTCTGTCTCAGGGTTTCCCACAAGGACTCAAAAATGTATCAGTCTAGGTTGCAGTCTTATTCAAAGGCTCAAATGGGGAAAGATCCACTGCCAAGCTGGTGTGGTAGCATTGGATTTTTTGAGGGCTATTGCACTAGGATCTCATTTCCTTACCAGCCATTGTCCAAAGACTGCCTGCAGTTCCTTGCCAGATTGCCCACTCCACAGGGCAAGGCTGCAAAAAAGAGTGAAAGAGGATGTTAACAAGAGGGAAGTCATAGTCTTCCATCACCTAGTTTTAGAGATGTTGTCCCATTACTTTGCCTATTCATTAAATTTAAGTCACTATATCTGCTTAAGGGGGGGAGTTACACAGGGCATGGATACTGGGAGGTGGGAATCATTCAGAACCATCTTACAAGCAGCCTGCCATTCACGCTTTATTCCATTTATTTTTCACCATGACCTCTTAAGATATGTACTTTTATTATCCCATTTTTACGAGTGAAGAAGCAGGCATAGAGAGACAGTCATTTATTCAAGATGACATAGATAATAAGGGACAGAGCTGGGATTTTGACTGAGGTCCATCTGGTTTTAAAACTGATGTTATCATCACTATTCCTTTTGCTATCTTTAGAATCACTCTATAGAATGGTCTTCAAAATGTTTTGACCATGAACCCTTGTTAGCTGACACTTTCAGAATGTGAAATACATCTATACTCTATCCATATGTGTTTATAAAGTGCTTCTTAATCTGTAGTTAAATATGAGTTATGGTTCAAAAAGTGATTATAAATAAAAATTTTTTGATGCACAATTCACTAGATTGTCTTGCCCTCCCCTAGGGCCTCTCCCATGTTGGACACTACCTAGTAGACATGAAGTGGGCTGATTAAGGATCCAGTTAAAAAGCTTCTGCACCCAACCACCTAAAAACTGGGAGAAATTGGTTGTCAGCCTCATCCTCCCACCATGATGTGTGTTAGAAGGAATATTGAATGAGGAGGAGTTAGGACAACTTTTTCTCACTTGGTGTCATCAAGTCATTTAAGGAAGAATATTGTGGGACTAGAACAGCTTTCTTCCAGTCTCAGCGCTGTGAGGCTTCACTTTCAGAAAAAAAAAGCAATACCTTTAAATCTGCTTCCTAATCAGACTTGAAGGATAAAGTTCAGATGCAGTTTCTAAGTGAGGTTCTATGCTTTATAAAGACTTAATGTTGCCTAAGAATTATATATGTATTTATTTTTAAGTACATAATTCATGCACACAGAAAAATTATGTTTAGTGCGTTTTGGATCTTTAGTGACAATTAAGCTTTCTGTGGGGTCCTTCTTTTCACCTCTCTGCTTGCTTACCCTTTAATAACCACCTTGTGTGTGTGTGTTCATCCAGTGAGAGTCCGTATCCATTAAGTATACATGTGACTGCCCCTTAGTTTTTTGTAACCCAAATGGTGTACACAATGATCTCCCTATAAGTGTTTTTTTTCCGCTTATTGTCTCTTGGAGATGGTGTTACATTTGTACCTACAGCTTCTTTCTTATTTTTCTTAATGGGTATGTAAAATTCTACAGTATGAATGAATCAAAATTTGTGTAACCAGTCTTCTATGAATGGATACTTAGGTTGATTCCAATCTTTTGTTTCTATACACAAAGCTGCAACAGATACATCATTTATAAAATTATTTGGAAATCATTTGCCTTTAAATGTTGATGTTTAATGGCTTTTTTCTGATCACTTAAGAACCATGTAGTCATTGTTTGAGCCAGGCTGGGGGAGCAACACTGAATAACTGGGACAGATAGCCACTTTCTAGGCTCTTCTGTTTAATTCTCTGAATTACAGTGCTCCCCTTCCTCCAGTATTCGGTACTTTAGCTGAAAAAGCCCACGTTGCAGCTATGAGAAAAGTTTGGTGGCTTTCCTGGAAGGCTAGAGAAACTAAGCCTCCACCTTCCATCTCTGGATTTCCCAGTGCAGTCCTGGGAAAGGAGCTTAAGAACTCTGCTCAGGACTAGCTAACAGGATTTACCAGGGCAGTATGAGTGACCTTGACCAGTGGCAAGAAGGTGTGGTAGGAGAGCACCAGCTTTTAGGTGAGTGTACTTGGACTGCGTGGGTAGTTGTCCAAGTCAAGACACAGCTGGGTCACAACCTCCTTTGGGGAGCTTCCTGGGTGTAATCTGAAATTGTCACCCTCCCCCTTCTACACAGAGGACTGTGAGCTATCAAAGGAAGAGGCAGACCACTCCAGATTGGTAGGCAGCTGTTGAAATAAGCAAAGGAACTTGCTTATGAGGCTTGTCTTGGGTGGCCTCAGAACAAATTGATTTCCTCCCCCACCTGCCAAATCTTAAAAGTTGATAGAGAGGCATGAACTGAATTCAATCATATACACAGTCCAAAGGTCTCAACACCACGTTATTATCTCAAGGCTGTGTCCTTGGACAGCTTCTATCGGGAGAAAAGGAAAAAGAACACCCATTCCAAGAAAAGGGTGTGGGGTGATGAACCTCCAACTACCCACATTCACCTTACTGGTTAAACTGGTAATTACATCTTTGTGATAAATCCCTAGTGGATACTGCCACACACACACACACACACACACACACACACACACACACACACACAAATGGGGATGGGCTGCTGGCCAAACACAAACCATAGATGCCCAGTCTAGGGGTTGTTCAAGGAGAGCCTTCATCAGCGAGCATTTGTCAACATCCTTGCTTGTATGACCTTCTATGCCTCTCTGGTCTGCTTTTCGCTGCAAGGCTAGATGACCTCTGAGGTCATCCATCTCGGGCTTTCCCCAGCTTTGTGATTTGCCATCACGTAAGAAGGGAGGGGGAAGTCAGGCTCAGGCATCTGCCTTTATTTTGTTTGATTCCCATCTTGTCAGATGGCTCAGCACTCACAGCTGTGGCAATCTACCCCTCCCTCTTGCCTTCCTGGCCAGCTGCATGCAGGAATTATTCACAGTGGCCCAACTGAAGTGCCTTCTGAAGACACATGTTTGCACTGATTTTCAAATCAGTATTCTGGCCAGGGTGACAGATACACACACTGAAATCTCAGCCTCTGAGTTGTGACTGGGTAAGATTTTTCACATGTGGATGAATTGTTAGAAGCATACAGATGATTAGGCTAAATGTTCTCATTCCCTTCCACCAAGTGTCATGGAGGGAAAATCCTTAATAACAGCAGCAGCAACATTTGGGTTCCTATTTTATCCTGGGGTCTATATGAGACACAGAGTATTGTGATGGACTGTATGGGACCTGAAGTCAGCCTAACTAGTTTGGACCCTATCTCTGTCCCTCAGTAGCTGTGTCACCCCTCTGAACATCAGTTACACCATCTGTAATGACAAACAAATAAAAATACCATTAACCACCCTTACATTGTATGGGATGTTATAAAGACCAAACCAGGCAGCCTATAGAAAGTACTAAGCCCAGTTTCTGGCACATAGTAAGCACGCAGTACTAATTGGCTGTTTTTTTGTGGTTATCCTGGCAAGATTGCTTCTCTCCATTTCATAAATGTACAAACTCAGAAGCATAAACGGTAGATAAAACTTGCCCAAGACCAAAAGTAGCAGAATTTGATTTAAACTTAGGTCAATCTGCCTCCCCAGCTGTTCAAATATTGATGGGGTGCTATCTGTGTTCCAAGCACTGAGAATAGAACAACAAGAGAGCAAGGCATGGTTCTGGTCCTCATGGAGCTGATGGTCTAATCGAACGCCATGGAGTCCTTCACCCACCTCCCACTCACTGCCTTTGTGAATCTGCTGGAGGATTGTCTTGATGGTCACCTCAATAGCTAATATTGATTAGGTGCTCACATAATCTCCTCAGTAGCCCTGGGGGGGTAGCTATTTTATCAACATCATCTTACAGATTAGCAACGTAGGCTTGCAGAAGGCAGAACCACTTGTCAAAGTCATGTGGCTTGAAAATGGTGGAGCTAGGATTTGAACCCAGGTAGCATCCTAGAAAATTCATCATATTATTTCCAAGGAGGCAAGGTGACTGGGATCAAAGCTCTGGGATCAGAGCTAGAACCGAAAGCAATGTCACTGAGATGCAGCCCACATCTAATCACATCATTTTTGTGCCCTGAGTTCTTTTATTTACCCTCTGAGGATAAGAACTCTAGAATTTTTTACATTTAGCCATGAGACTCGGGTGCAATCTAATTAAAATCAAGCACCAGGACTTAAACTAGCTCTGCTCTCCTAATCTCTATTTAGTTGCATTTTCAAGAGTCCTGCATCAAGAGAAAAGATCCATTAGTTCAGCCAGTGGCAGAAAACTTCAGCCTGTGGAAATGCAGCTTGACTTGGCAGGATGCAGACAGGTGTGACCTATGGAGATGTGGGCGGGGCATCCCTAATCTGGCTGAGAAGCACCTCCCGGGCCTACTGATTCCCATAGAGGTACTACAGATCACAAGAGGGCTGAGTTCAAAGGAGTCTAACAAACTTCACTTCTGCCTCCCTGATTTAGAAGATTCATCTGTATCTCCACAGGAGCCTGGTGGGTCTGGGGAGGCGGTGAGGCCAGCAATCACCAGCATCATTCCCCCCATCTGCTCGTTTTTTTCATGGCTCACGGGTACCAGCCAGGAAGGGAGGGCCTGCACCACCCTAAGGCACTGTAAGATTGTTGATGAGAAGTACAAACAAGGCAGAGAAGAGAGGCTCCCTGCAAAAAACAAAAAGCCTTGCCCTTCACAAACAGACAAAGCCAAACTCGGCTGGAGCCTGAGTTTAGGGCTGAGTTACTGATAAAAGCAAACACCCAGCCAAAACAGATTAGATTTGTATTCTGGTTCCCAGCCTGGAATTAAGAAATCTAAAGCAATAGGTCCTTCGTGGATAAACTTTCTCCCGCCCCCGCATCTCCAAAAGTGGACAGTTACCATAGGGAAACACAAAGCACGGCCCAGGAGTGCCAAGGAGGCTGAGCAGAGTTGATACAGCCAGATACTGGCCAAGGATCCCATCCCTTCCTGAGCCTTGCTGATCAAGAGTCCATTGGAGCTTTGAAGCTCTGAGGAAGGGGACCTAGTATTTTCACTCATGTTTATGCACATACAAATTCTCAATAACCAGACAGGTCTGCCTAAAGTCATGCAGTGATTTGATGGAAGAAACAGAACCAGAGCTCTGGTCTCTCAGCTCCTGGTGCCACTTAGACCTCAGCTGCGCCTCTGGGGGTTATGTGGGGATGTAGGCAGAGTGCTTTGCACAGCCAGTGCAACCTGGGAAGCCCTCAGTCCTGGCTTGCTGGCATTAAGTGGCCAAGACTTCTAGTTGCTCTTCCCATGGGGCCAAATTGAAGATGACTGTTGTTTAGTTTGTGTGTCCACCTCCTGAGGTTATGCTGGCAAAGCTTCTAATGAACCACAGTGGAAGAAAACATCCTTCTCAACTAAAGCCCTCCAGAAATTCTGTTGTATCTTCCTACCTGCAGAAGAAAACACTGAATTGAGAATCTGTATATGAATAAGTAAGAGAAAAAGTTATATCTGTGATGATCCACAAGGCTGACATGAGTCTTCACAACGGCAAATAGTCCAAAAGACTTCAGACCCACCATATTGGCTTTTTGTAAGGTAGCTTTCATCACTGCTAGTGGAAACACCATGTTTTGACCTAGACAGATTCTGCAATTGCCTATCAAAGGAGCTGGGAGTTCAGGCTGCATGGGAAGGGAATGCCTAACTGCTGATCACATTATTTCTTGCTCAAAAGGAAGTGGATGTTTATGGCACTCTGAAACCCTCTCACCCAGAATTTGCTGCTACACCAATGTGCAGTAAGCTGTAGCAGGTTGGACAAGGGTCGGATAAAATGGAATTGGTGGCCAAGATCTGTCACTTTCTCGCTGTGAGACCCTGGAAAACTATTAACTGGTCCAAGTCTGAAATTCCTCAGCTATAAGATGAAGCTACTAATGTAATCTAACAATGACACCTAAAGTGTTTAGCTAAATAAATGGGCCATCTCAGAAGAACCATTGAAGTACCATTCTAATGGAGGTAGAAATGACTTCAGAAATTACCTCACCCAGATGTTCTCAGATCTCTCTGAGCATCAGCATCAAGTGAGGTGCTTTCTAAAAGTGTAAATATACATATGGCTGGCCCCAGATGTTTTTATGCCAGGCAGCCTGCTTTTACACTCTTTTGGGCTGCACCCCCTAGGCCTACAAGCTCTGTACTTGCCCAGATTTGAGACCCAGAAAAGAGCCTGGAGTCAGCAACAGAGATGTCAGTGACTCAATGGATGGGGGGATCTTACACATCTGAAGCAAAGTCCTGAAGTGACACCCCACCATGCACAGTGGATGAGGAGGGGAGGTTACCAGTTGTGGGGGGATTGACATTAGGTGGGCTCATCAGTTACCAGGGAAACTAGTAGAGGGTCACACCCCTCACTGCCCCTTGGATAAGCTATCAAGGTGGCTAAAGTTAGATCAGTCATTAGCTGGGGCAGGGGCAAGTACCTAGGAAGTTCAATCATGCGAATAATAAATAAAGCAGGCACTGTTTGAGCAGGGGATGTGCAGAGAAAAAGAAATCTGGGGTCGCCTGACCATATGTGCTCTAACATTGAAGACCTCCCTGCTCCTTTGATATGCAATCTGCCTAGGGTGAAAGTACAGTGTTCCCATGAGCAAAGACTATTTCTCAAATGTGTGGATAGGGACCAGGCTTCTGTATTTTTCAAAGCTCCTCAGGTGATTCTTAAGCAATCAGATGAGCCTGAGTCCTTGGCATGATCTTGGGGAGCCATTGACCTAAGCCCTAAGAGAGGCTAAGAAACCTGAATGTCATAGAACTGTGGAACTAATTAGCTAATGATAATAATAACAATAACATGCTCAGTTTTTCTGATTTCCAGTATAGTCAAATTCTTATCAAATCAATGCACAAAATTAAGAACAAGACACATTTTGTGGTTATGTGTGGTCCATGAGATCCTGGTCTCTGATGTGTTAGCAACTGTTGAGAGCCATCAAGTCATTTCTCCCTGAGGACTCTCTCTGGATTGCAGTCAGAACCATAAACCCAGGGATGTTAGGGGATCTGAGTGTTAAGCTATCACTGACTTGCCCCAGGGAGCGTCACAGGGTCACAGCCCAGGCATCAGAGCTCCATCCCAAGGACACCACTTCCAGGTGGCTTTCTGGATGATAGGCATTGTGGCAAATAAGAAACAAGCCAATTGGAATACCAAATCTGGCATGCAAACCTATGTGGGTTACATGTATTGCCCACAGGGCCTGAGGATAATATTAAGAAGACCTACTTTTCCCTGAGAACTGACCAGGTACCAAGAAATATGCCGAGTATTGCGATAAATTAATTGAGCAGTCTTAGGAGGATAATACCCTTGATTGTCCTTTATTATTATTTATTCTTGCTTTTTATTAATCATCATTGTAAAGATGAGTATATGTAAGCCTGGGGGAGGGAGTGAGGCTTATAGGTCTGAGATGAGCATAAAGGCACATGGAAAAGAAAGATGGGCAATTCCTACCTTTACCAACGCAAACAAAATTTTCTTTTGACGTCATAACTGTTAATAACTACTTCTCCTTTAAAGAGTAGCATATGTCTTGCCCTTGATATTTCTCTAAGCCCCAATCTCCTCAATTATAAAATATGGATGCATAATGTACCTACTTTCTGAGATTGTAAAGATTAAGTGATTTAGGGCATAAAAAGCACTTAGCACACTGAACACGTCATAATTGTTCAATGAATATTAGATATTGTAATTTTTATTAGACTGTGGTTTTGGTGTTTATAAGCAGAAACATTTACTTAAATCTAAGGGTGGAAAAATACAGTGGATGATTTAGTTGAGTGCATCTATATATCAATAATAGTATGGCTACCATTTAGGGCTTTAGATACAGTACTAGGTTTGTTTTTGTTTTTGTTTTTAATTGATGAGTAACATATTTCCAGAAACATAGCTTAAAGCAACATCCAATTATTAGGTCGCAGTTTCTCTAGGTCAAAAGTCCAGGCAAGGCATGGCTGGGTTCTCGCCTCAGGGTCCTCCAAGGCTGAAATCAAGGCATCAATTTAACTATGTTCCTTTCTGGAGTCTCTGGGAAAGAATATACTTCCAAGCTTATTCCTACTCATGGCCAAATTCACTCTCTTGCAGTTGTAGCTCTATGGTTCCCATCTCCTTGTTAATTGTCAGAACTCCTTCCTAGAGGTCACCTACATGCTTGGCCATGTGCCACCTTCGATCCATCTGTCTTCAGAGCCAGCAATGGAAAATCCCCCTCTCGTCAAATCCCTTTCACATTTTGAATCTCTCTCGCCAGGAAAACTCTGTCCCTTTGAGGGGATTCCCTTACTAGCCAGACATCCAACATATGCTCTCTTAAGGTCAGCTGCTTTGAGACCTGAATTATAATTGCCATGCCATTTCCCTCACAGTCCCTAGAATAATATTTGATTGAATGGAAGAAGGCCTGTGTAGACTTGAAGCTAGGAATATTGGGGACCTTCTGATAATTCTTCTTTCCGCAGATAGATTTTCTCATCAACTCTGATATAAATGAAAATAAGATGGGACTATAAAATGAGAATGACTTCCTTTTAACGTGAAGCTTATAAAATAATTCTTTAAAGATTATACTCATTGTTTTATAATCACACCCTTCTGTGGCACCTTCTAAGACCCTTGGCCAGCACTTGGCAGAAATGAAGGTTGAAGATGCTAATGGTAATGTATTATTAGACCCTCTAGGAATAATCCCAGATATTCCTCAATACTGGCTTACATTTAACCTTTTTATGACTATTTGATCACCTGTAAAAGAAAGAGATGAACATTTACCTTGAGGGGCTGATATGAGAGATAAGGATCTGTATTACATAAATGATAATTCTGGTGAACAGCTGTCATTCCTTGCAAGTTTACCAGTTGCTGGCACTGAGCATGCGTGCTTCCAAGGCATCGTGGTATCATTGAAGGCGCATGGCTCCAGAACAAAGATCAGACTTAGGATTCAATGCCAGCCCTATCTGCTTGGGTGAATTTTTTAATTCAGAGCCTCAGTAACTTTAGAGAGAAGAGACAAAAAGGATAGCTCACAGATAATAACAATAAAAAATAGATAGTAGTCCACAACATAAGTGTGGACCTAGCCTAGGCCTCCATCCAATATATGGTGAGTGTGTAAATACGGACCCTACAGTGATAACTCTGCTTCTAAAACTGCATTCATTCAAGTACTGCCTTCATAATTTTTACCCTAAATGCATGCTATCTATTTGTAATACCTGTGTACCATATATTCTTTTAATTCACCTTTTCTTCTTACCCATGAGATCATGGTTCTGAAGTGTTTTTCCCACTTTTTTCCTAAGCTCATGATAAAATAAATGCATAACTCTTAAAACTGTACTGAGCAAAACTGCCATGTATTATCGGTAGATATAAAAGCACTGCATGCTGAGCAGTGCTGCAGTATGGATGCGAGAGGCCCCTTCTGTACAAAGGGCAGTGCATGCTTAGGTCCCTGAGGATGGCAGTGGAGAGCTACCCAGATTTTAAATAACTTCATTTTGTTTTTTGAGAGAATGCCTTGAAATTGAATTCCTCTGATGTCTGAAATATGCCTAGGGAATAGAAAAATGTCTATTTAGCTAAAACAAAATAAAAATATGCCAGGGCCAGAACTCATATTCAGATCTTCCTAATGGTAAAGCCCATATTTTTTCATATCACAAAGAAAAATGAGGGCAGCAGGAAGGAGGGAGGAGAGAAGGGGTGTGGGAGAGAGTAAGAGGAAAGATTAAAATGCAGAGGGAGAGTGATTAGCAAACTGGGAGCTAGGGAAGGAATAGAGAGACAGGGAATTTGAGGAAAGTAGAGAGACAGCATTTAGAAAATTCTTAAGTGATTTCAAATCTTTATTACAACCCCACATTTGGGCTCTTATGGGTTTTAAAATGCAGTTGCCTCTTATCACTTCTCTTTGTATGTTGTTTAGGTGGTTAACAGCTCTTCAGCTTTCTTTTCTCCCAGGACTAGCACTCCTCTCAGAATCCACACATATGATGCCCACTAGGACAAAATTGTGAACTGTATAATTACGTTCATCATCGGGGCATGGTGACTCCAGGATCTGAAAATCAAGCTGAGCTCTCTAATTCTAAGTCTCTCTCTTTGGTCTGAAAGGTAGCTGGGCTAATTATATTCTGGTAACCAACTGCAAGCAGTGTCAAACAAGAGAATGAGATGGTTTCAGGGCTTCTTTTTGACTTTCCACTCCTTGCTAAGTGACTCTCCGGAGATAAATCTCTCCCAGCCATTTGTGTCAACAACTGAAATTGCATTTTCTGCCTTTGCCGTTTCCTGTCCCAAGAAGCACTGGCAGTGCTGACTGCTCAGTACCTGGGAAAGAGCACTTTTGTTCTATACTTTAATTAGGCCCTGACATCTGGTAGGGACTGAGTGCTTATTTGCACACCTGCAGGCTATTGGCTATAAAGGGGCCCAGCCTATCTGGAGATTACTAGTGCAGATGGAGACTGGTGTCATTTAATGTAATAGAGCAATTGTGTGGGCCTTGTAGAATGTGCCACAATCATGAAATGTGGGCCCCAGTCTCAAATCCAGGTATCCTGAGCTGTTCCTTATGTAATTCACATTTCACCTCTTCTGTCAATCTTCACGACAAATACACTCAGTTGGAAGAGGAGTTTGGCAACAGTCTTGGAAACCTTTTGAGAGATAGGAAGGAGAGGTGGGGTTCCATGGAAGAGACTGAATTTATAAAGATGATGAAATTGGCCCTGGATATAAATGATCATTGTGCCTCCTCTGTTAAACCAACATGCTGTGTACTGCTCCAAAAATTTCTAATGAGACTCTCTCCATCAAGGGGCTGCAGGAGGCAAATGGGACAGGAGGTGGTCACTTGTGTTTCCATGACTTTGGGAATGATCCCTAACTTTGACACCAGGGAGTGTCAACCCAGGAGTGATGCTTCCATTTCATGACACCTCACTTGTAACATCTATTTTATTTTCTACAGTGTCCCCAGTACCTGTCACAATGTCCAATATAGCCTCTGTGTTCAATAATCAGTTGTGGAGAGAAAGAATGAATATTAAGCCAACTGAGCCCATCCTGCCAGACCACTGAGACCCACTAACATACTGAATGCATCTTCTAGATGTTCTCAAAGCTTTGGGCCCACCCTGGGTAACTTGCTGGAAAACTCCACCTGTCAGTATGTTCACTGGCTATAAAAATGGGAATAGTCTTGGTTGGCTTACAAGTTTTCCTAATTATCTCTTAAGTGCCTTTGGAATCCCAGCTAGTTGACATTGTAGCAGAGAAGGCAGGGTACGTATAGTAACAATAATACAAAACAGATTAATGCCTACTGTAGTGGTACTGATTCAATGTTGGAAGAGTTCAGGGGTGAGAATATTCCTGTGCCCCAGGAAAATGAGAAGGACTTTGCTTTAGGACTTGTGTATGGGTATTCAGAGGAATTGTGGCAAGTCTTCCAGACAAAGGGGCAAGGATGTATCAGTCATGCAGTTAACAACTTGGATTATGGACAAGCTAGTCTATGTTCCTAGCTTCACTATTCTCCCGCCAAATGAATAGAGGTAACAGCACAATCTGTCTAAACTTTAGTCTCCTCTTTAAAAAAAAAAAAAAAAAAAAAAAAAAAAAAAAAAAAAAAAAAAAAAAGGGAGTTCCTGTCGTGGCGCAGTGGTTAACGAATCCGACTAGAAACCATGAGGTTGTGGGTTCGGTCCCTGCCCTTGCTCAGTGGGTTAATGATCCGGCGTTGCCGTGAGCTGTGGTGTAGGTTGCAGACGCGGCTCTGATCCCGCGTTGCTGTGGCTCTGGTGTAGGCCGGGGGCTACAGCTCCAACTGGATCCCTAGCCTGGGAACCTCCATATGCCGCGGGAGCGGCCCAAAGAAATAGCAAAAAGACAAAAAAAAATAAAAAATAAAAATAAATAAATAAATAAATAAAATAAATAGGAATAATTGTGACTATGCCACATGCCTGCCAGAAAAAAAAAAATAGGATTAAAGGAGACAGGACTTAGAAAAATTCCACCTGTGTAGCAAATGCTTAATAAATCGAAAGGATGATGGGAGGAAGGGAAAGAAAAAGATGATGTTAATAACAACAACAAACCTGAAGGTTGGCCCAACTAGAACAAAAGAAGGAGACTCAGGTACTTGGGGAGGGTATTTGGGTGATGAACATCAGACAGGATTGGGATCCAGTTCAAGGATACCTGTCAAACTGGGACGGGACAGAGTGCTGAGAAACCAATATTCAGGACAGGAAAGAAAAGTATACCTGCAAGGAAGTCAAACTTCTGAAGGTCAGGTTCACTAAATGCAAAAGCACAAGTGTTTATAGGAAGATATCTCCAAATCACCATGGATACCATGTTCATGTTTGTTCATAGTGGGAAAACAGTATCTCACTTATGTGAGTACCATATTCAAAAAGGTCAGGATATTTCCACAGACATCAGATTAGCAACATTTGGGATTAAATTCCTTTGTTAAGGTTTCAAGGTTTATGTGAATAATCATGATTTGGATGTTTTGGGGACCAGAACCAGTTACAGTGACCTGTAATTTTGAAGGTTTTCTGAGCATGAGGTCCCCTCTCTCCCATATTATAAGCAAAGTTTCCATTTTTGTTTCTACTGAAGTAATAGCTCTAATCCTTTTGTGGCTATAGATACTTAATTCCAAATTAAGAATTTTGGAGCCAGGGAGTCATGGGTTCAAATCTTAGAATTACTATCCACTGGCACTCTGAGCTCAGAGAAGTTGATTAATCTCTCAGAAGCACAATTTCTTTTATAAAATAAAAAAGGAGGGAAGGGAATAAAAATAGAGGTAGGGGGATAAAAACACCTCTGTTATTTCTTTTTAGGGATTAAACTATAAGTCAGCACTCAGCAGTGCCTGACACAGGGGTCTTCAGTCAGCGAAAATTGGTTTTCTCACATCGCTCAAAGCAGTGCTTCCTCTGTTTACCCCTGTGCCTCAGGGGACATTATTCCATGATGAGAATATTGACCCAGATGAACCTGGGGGCCTTGAATTTGTCAGGTTAGGTTGGAACCACCACCCCCCCCCACCGCAACTGCAGAGGGCAGGTGTCAATTACAGCTGTCTTTTACCTTTTTCTGAGTGAATATGATTGTGTGTATGAAATAGAATTGTTATCCTTAATGCAGTCTTCAGCAAAATGAGAAAAATTAAGATCATGTAATATTTTTCCATAAATTTAAGTTTATTTAACTAAGCAATTATTGTTTATTCTAAGCATGTCTTGTCCCATGATCTTAACAGAATAAAAGTGTGATAAGAGTGAAAGAAGGTTGAATTGTGGTTTTGGTTCAAGTTTTGACTTGACTGAGAAAGTAAAATTTGGCCATCATAGGTCAGCTCCCCAAATATCTGTAGAAATAATATTGTGTCATATAAGCCAAAAAGGATGGAAACCCTAACATGGGAAATGGAAAATTCTTATTCTTCTGACTGGAATATTAGGAATGGTTATAGTACTTTTTATCCTCCAGGGACAGTACCTCTTTGAGTTTATACAAGCAGCAAGGATTCCTTAGGAAAAAAGGAATCTAGCATCCTCAGTTATTGATTATTTCAAGCTGCAAGAACACAATTTAAAATCCAGTCACACCTCCTTTCCCTGAAATACCAACACTGCTGTTCTAAGTGTTTGCAAAGTGCCTGTTAGCAGTAAGTAAGTGAAGGGGTTGACTCATGTTCTGAGGGTAGCATGTGCTCAGGCTGTATGACTTCCTTAGAATAAGAATGAAAGTTGATCTCTCTCTTGATGTTTAGAATTTGGGAATCATATCCTAAAGTCTTCTGATAGCTAAAGATGCAGTACTGAGAACGTTTGTGAAAGTCTGGCAGACTGGGTCTGAGTCCCTCTGAGCATAACTCGGATGTTGTCTCTGCAGTCGTGGCTGTGGTAGCAATGTCAGTGGATGCCCAGGAACAAGCAAATTCTGGGACAGAGCCAGAGCAAGCGGGGATGTGGCGGGGAGCAGTTACTGTATTCACACAGGAAACAAAGTTAAGGAAATATATATCACATACAGATTTCTACTCCAGAGCAAGACGCTTCAGAAGGGAAAACAGCCTGCCTTTGGAAATCATGGAAGGTGAAGAAGAAAATGTTTACGATGCATGCAGGAGGTGAATAGGGATGCTAGGAGACTGAGCCGGAAAAGATCCGGCAAATGGATATTTCTTTGGATGCAGACGTATTGACTGCTCTTACACAGCCTGTTGCCATAGGTGTCTATAAAACTCTGATGTTTGGAAAATAATTTAGAAAGAACTGAGATGTTCACCCACACCTTACAGAGTTCAGGAAAATCAAGGAGAAGCCACGATCTTAATTTTTAAAAGTTGGCTGGGTTTTGTTTTTGTTTTTTGTTTGTTTTTGATACATTCAGTAAAGATAATTACCGACCTACATAGGTGACAAAACTGTTCCCTTATTGTCAGGTTTAGAGTCTTGGGATAAGCTAGCATGCTCACCTTTGTTTCCTTTATCACACAGTTTAAAGACTAAAGGGTTATTCAAAATCAAACTATCATCCCAGAAGAAACTTTGAAAAAAATTATAATATAGAGTGATCCACCACACAGATACCAGGGTGGGCTTGACTTATCATGAAGGGTGCAAAATTTTTAATGATGTTTGTGCCTAGAATTCTATGCAAAGTCAGATAAGACAAACTCAGACAAAATAATTAGAGCTTACAAGGGCCCTGAAAGGCAAACCCAACATTCTTTTCCAGATTCTTGAATCAAAAATTTTTTTATTATTAAAAGGACTCTAAAAGATTATAAGTTAAATTATTATGGCTTGGGTTGCTGATTTGATGGTTATTTTGAAGTCTGGGACTCTAAGCAACCGAAATCCAGCTTGATGAATCATCCTAACACTTGCTAGGTCTCTGAAGAACATCATGTACAATGGCTGACAGTAAAAGAGATGCAAAGTACTACATAATTAATAGCGCTGGGAATGTTGCAAAGATCTGATAAAAAGGGTAGGCTGAATCACAGGGTTTACTTAGGATGAAATTATTTTTCTTACCTGTCCTGTCTCTATCTGTCTGTATCTCTCTTTCCTTCCCATCTAAATGTTGACCTAGTATTCCAAAACATGCCAGTAGGAGAAGAGAGGTGATCAGGCTGCAAGTGGGGTCCAGGTCCATTCACCCATCTGGGAACATTGACACAGAAAAAGGAAAGAGGCTGGCAGCCTCTCCCCTAGTGGCCAGGCCTGCCTACATTTTCTTACCGCACATAGCCGGGAAAACAGAGGTGCAGGACAGAGGCTAAAGCTTGTCAAGTTACAGTGACCTTGACCACTTGTGATCTCCACATCAGTGCTTTGATTCATCAGGTCTGTGACTTCTCTCCCCTTGCACAGGTACTGGGAAGAGAGGGGACAGGGGCCAAAGCTTTCCATTAAAGAGAAGTATTAGTTGGGCACAGGTGTTTCTGCCTCTACAACAATAACAACAACCATATACTCTGTGTATAAAGTATATACTATGTGCTAGGTGCTGTTCCAAGGACTTTATGGACGTCATCTCATTTAATCATTGCACAACTCTGCAGGTGGACATAATTTTACCCATGTTGCAGAGGAGAAGACTGATGTTTAGAAAGATCAGATTTCACCTTCTTTGGCTATCTGCTTATCTAATACCCTCTGTGATATGTAGCCACTTACTGTTGACATATTTTAGAACATGCACTTTCACCACCACCTCCACCACAGGCAGCCTGAATCTACCATTGGGAACTCTGGCCATGACTAGGTTCTCCTGCTGTAGAAAGTATTGTGTCCCTACAGACTACCTTACTGAATTCTGTTCCTTCCTACTGTAGCAGTGGTTTGTCAGCTGTGCTGGTTTTGCCCTCCTAGACATTTAACAATATCTGGAGACATTTTTGGTTGCCACGCATGGAGCAGGCACTCTCTATAAAGTGCCAGGATTGCTGCTAAGCTTTCCGTAGCTTACAGGATAGTCCCTCACAGCAAAGAATTATCCCACATAAAATGTCTGTAGTACTCAACTGAGAAAGCCTCTTCTATTGCCACACAAAGCAAACTGAACTACTTTCTGCACTGGCCATTAGATGTGTGGAGAGAGCACATATGTTGGGTCTCGCCCCCAATCCTTACATACACCCCCATACTTACCACACTGATTCCCCAGTCTTGTGTTACCTACCTGTTTTTAATAACCCCCTCTTCCAGAAATGGTGGTTTAAAAGACTAAATGAACTACCCAGGATCAAATGCTAGTGAGTGACAAGTTACCCAGTTCCTATTTCACCTGTCTTCCAATATCTAATCTTTCAGTTCATCCTTTGGGAATAAGGATGAATAATACAATGTCTCTCTTCCATTAAAATTTATACTCCAGTGAATATCAACCCAATATTTTCCCTACCCATGGATAAATTTTCCCCTCTCTTGTCATCTGATTTGGTCAAGTCTACCATTAAAGCCTGTAACAATCAAGGCCCTCATGAAAGAATAACTACTTTTATGTCAAATATGAATCTGTAAACATAGATCAATACAGCAGAACAGAGGGTCTAGAAATGGACTTACATAGAGTCAACTGATTTTTGACAAAGGTACCAAGGTGATTCAATGGGAAAAGGGTAATCTTTTCAACAAATAATGCTAGAGAAATTGATTAGTCATAGGTCAAAAAAAAAAATCTTTCAACCTTACTTCACACCCCCAAACACTTATAATTGATTTTAAATGTAAATGTGATATCTAACATGAGAAAACTTCTAGAAAAAAAATGTAAGAGAAACTCTTGGTGACCTTGGGCTTGGCAAAGTTTTCTTAAATATGACACAAAAATATAAACTGTAAAAGAAGAAAATTGATAATTCAGATTTCATACAATCCAAAACTTTGCACTTCAAAAGATACTGTTACAAGAATAAAAAAGCAGTCTACAGACTGGGAGAAGATATTTGCATGACATATAGCCCACACAGGGCTTATCTAAAATATGTACAGAACTCCTTAACTTGAGGATGAGACAAACAATCCATTTTCAGAAAGAGAAAAGATTTTAACTGATATATTACCCAAAATAAGTTTGCAGATGATAAGAAATAACACATGAAAAGATGGACAACATATTTAGTCATGAAAAAATTGCAAGTTAATGGAGTTCCCACTGTGGCACAGCAGAAACGAATCTGACTAGAAACTATGAGGTTGCAGGTTCGATCCCTGGCCTCACTCACTGGTTTAAGGATCCAGCGTTGACATGAACTGTGGTAAAGGACACAGATGTGGCTCGCATCTGGCATTGCTGTGACTGTGGTGTAGGCCGGCAGCTGTAGCTCAAATTTGACCCCTTGCCTAGAAACCTCCATGTGCCGTGGATGTGGCCCTAAAAAGAAAAAAATTACAAGTTAAAACTGTGATGAGATACCACTATAACCCACTACAATAGATGAATCATACCAAATATTGTCAAGAAGGTGGAGCAATTGGAACTCTCAGACACACCTGGTGGGAATGCAAAATGGAAAAATCCCTTTGTAAAACAGCCTAGCAGTTTCTCAAAAAAAAAAATTAAACATACATCCACTATTCAACCAAGATCTTCCCTCCTAAATATTTGCCCAAGAGAAAAGAGAAACATGTATCCATACATATAAACAAATGTTTAGAGCAGGTTTATTTATAATCATCCCAAACTGGAAACAACCCAAACAAACGTCCATCAACAAGTAAAGCAACAAATTGTGGTATGTCCGTACCACACATGTTAAAAAAAACTCAGATTACTGATACAAGATAGATGATTATAAAAATAATGATGCTGACTAAAAAGAGCCAGACACCCCACCACAACCACCAAAATAATCAAAAATGAAAAAAGCATATATTCTGTATGATTCCATTTCTGTAAAATTCTAGAAAGTGCAAATAATCTATAAGACAGAGAACAAATCAGTAGTTTCCTGGCAGATGGGCATGGTAAGGGACAGGGACTTAGAAAGGGACAAAATGAAACTTTGGGGATGGTGGATACATTTATCATCTTGACTGCAGTAATGCTTTCATGAATGTGTACTCATTCAAAATCACTGAATTGTACACTTAAATATACACAGTTTATTGTAGATCACATCCTAATAAAACTGTAGAACAATTAAAATGAGTCTCATTCCTATATCCTTTAACTCTCCCTTTTCCCATTCGAGGGGTTGCCGCCCATTGAGCAGCATCTGCTTCTGTCTCTGTGCTGTGGCCACAAGGTTGCCTGCTTCCTCTAGCGACAGCCCTCTGGTCCCCTGGCCTTCATTGTCTAGGAAGGTTCTGCCGGTACAGTCAGCTGGTTAGCCACAAAAAACTGAAAGTCAGTAATTGCTGAGAAATTGCACATCAGTGACATCAGTGGCCTCATCTTGGGTAATCTTTGTCATTAAGTGTGGATTGAGGTACACCAATCATTGTAGAATCAAGGCATAGCTTGGGGGTCACACAAGACTCAATCTGCTAAAACACAGTGTCTGAACACATTTTTCACTTTCACAGAAACTTGCGCTACCTCCTCCTGGAGTTTCATTTCACATCTTTATTTGTACCCCCGATTATATGTCTGTGAAAGCTTATTTGTTTTGACTTTTCTCTTTCCTGACCAGGAAACAATAAAATCCCGAGCCACATAAAAACCACAACTTAGAAAAACATTTAATTCCCAGATACCTTCTTCTAGGTCTGGGTTAAAAATGCTTTCAGGAGTTAGGAATGTACATGGATGGTGTTTGGGAAGATGATGAGCATGCTTTTTGACAGATTTTGATCATCATACTGTCCATTTTTCTCTCTCTCTGTATACATTAAACAGAAAACGGCTGTAATATATATTATACATGAGAGCCTGTAGAAGTTACCACCAACTTTGGATTCAAATCGGAACTCACAGCTCATTTGTATCATTTCCTAGTTGTGTGACTTAGGGCAACACAGCTTTTTTGAACTTCAGTTTTCCTTATCTTTTGTGAACCTCAGTTTTCTCTTCCATAAAGTGAGATGATTGCTATAAGGGTTTAATGAGATGTATTCTTTAAAGGACTTTATAAATTAAGCCATACTACAGTTGTTCAGATCACAGTATCTGAAGCCAGGAAATCTGCTTTGCATTCCTGACCTTGCCACTTACTTATATTACCTTGCGCCTCAGTTTCCCCACCTATAAAACTGAGGATCATAAGATTATAAGGCTGGTATGTGAGTTAAATGAGTTATTACCCATACACACATATACACATACACACACATGTATATATTTTACAACAGTACTGGCACAAGATGAGAGCTCAATAAATATAATATAATAATAATAACAATAATCAGCATTATTCAGTTATTATGATTTGTGCCACCTAATAGGTGTTGGATAAATGCTAGGCATCATTTATTTAAAACCCTCTGTCTCATATGGTTTTCAAAATGACGTCTGTCTCTTATAGCCATCCCTGAAGTGTTTCCAAGAAAACGCAAACATTTTTCAGGTCACAGTAAGAATGACACGTTTTCTCTATGTGTGTGTGTTTCTCAGCAAAGCAAACAGAATAATAAGTAATGTGAGATTTTAATTATCATGTATGTCAGTGATGCTGCTTTGTAAATCAGAGTTAATTAATTCTGAGTACTTGCTACTTCGTCACTCCTCCTACCAGCTCAGGAGCAAGCGTGCTATTTTCTGGGTAAACAAGGGTGCTTCTAGAAAGGGTTTTCAGAACAAGCAGGGTGCCAGCTACAGGAGTAATTTCAAGACTGGGAGTTTATTTTTTGTCTTTTTGTCCCTTTTAGGGCCACACTGGCGGCACATGGAGGTTCCCCGGCCAGGGGTCCAATCAGAGCTGTTGCCACCTGGCCTATGCCAGAGCCACGCCAGATCCAAGCCCTGTCTGTGACCTACACCACAGCTCATGGCAACACCGGATCCTCAACCTACTGATCGAGGCCAAGGATCGAACCCGCAACCTCATGGTTCCTAGTCAGATTTGTTTCTGCTGAGCCACGATGGGAAATCCCAAGACTTGGAATTTAGACTTTAGATTTGAGTTCCACCAAATGTATGTTGCCAGGCAAAGGGCGAGATGTTTCCTCACTGTAATGTTAGATGAGGTACAGCTTCCTCCAGCAGCTCTCTTGGGACTTAGCCTTCAGAAAATGGTCCAAATTTTTTGAATCAATGGTTTTGTCTAAAGCACTCCTTCCTGTAATTAGCTTAATAATTCATTTGGCTGTTATATACAAGTACTGGATTTTTTATATTTGGATAGTAATTTTTTATTATCCAAATGCATGGTCTTCAAACGTATTTTTTTTTTGAATCTTCTATGGAAACATAATCCATAAAACAGAAAGTGAGAGGAACTGAAAAGTGTAGTTGAGAAATGAAACCAGTGGCCACCCAACCCCCACTCCTGTCCCTTACAGCTGCCCCTTCAGTACTGCAAGAAATCCCCTGTGTTCTTCAGATCACACTTTGAAAACTTCTGTCCTAAAATACATTTCGTCTCTTAGCTTCCCCCAAAAAAATCTTCTGCATCATTACATTGTATATTTCACGAAAAGCCCACCATTCTTTTGATTTCCTTGGTTGTGCTTTTATATATTTCAATCATGTTGCCTTTAAGCTACCCCCTTTTGAAGTGATAAACCTTATATTTTTCAAGAAATCAAAAAAAAAAGCCCTTCTTTCTCCCACCATCATTCTTCTCATCATGGTAATGATCAAGAAAAAGGAGATAGAGTGAAGTGTTCCAATTCTTTCATCTGGAGAGATGCAAGCAAAACTTTGGAATGATTGAAGTCCATGAAATCATCATAGAGCTGGAAAGGAGAAAAATGGTGTGTTCAGCAAATTTCCCAGGAATGGATCTTTGGGAGGTGGTGGGGAGAGATATTCCTTATAGCTGGATAATAAAGACCCATGCAGAGTAGGAGAATTTATTGCTGAGGCAACTACAGCTCAAAAATAGAAATCACTTGAAGACACTGAGCAAATAAAGATGATAAAACTATAGATGTTTATTACTTGTCTTGCAATGGCAAATCTATGACGTGTGCCCTTCTTCCAACCTCTCATGCCCAAGGTAGAGATCACTAACAATCATGCCACAGCCACAACCTCAGAATCTTTTACAAACAGCATCCCATTCCATCGGCAGCCACTACCATTGAATTAATTGGCAGTGGCATGTGAGTTGAAGTCTTCCTGCCAATATTGATCCTGGCCCAACCACCAGATTTCATATATTAAAACAGAAGCCCAGAGGGTAGACAATTTGCCCAATATCACACAGCTAATCAATGGTGGCTATCCATGTTCTTTCATCAACACAACTCCAGGTCGCTTATATCCAACGTTTGTTTGAGGATTTCCATGCTCTTACTCCCTATGGCCATGTATAGGGAGCAAAGAGTAATTGTTTCATTCTTAAAGTTGTTTCACAGTGTTTGTCTCCCTGTAGCCTTTCAAAATTGGTGTCACTAATACCAGATACTGGAAATAATGTGTTGTGAAACTTAAGAGCACAGGCTTTGCCTAGTGAGCTTGAACCAGGCTGATATTTCTGCTCTGCTGTTCACTTGATGCATGATCTCCAGATGCAGACTAACCTCTGTGCACCTCAGTTTCCTCCTGTATGGAATAAATACCCTCCTCACCAGAATGCTCTCAGATTAAATCAAGTTGTGTGTGTGAAATCGCCTAGCACAGGGCCTAGGATTTGGTAGGTAAATATTTACCCTTAAGAGTTTTCTTTTCTTCCCTTTCTCACCTTTTCATAGTTGGTTCTGTACCCTGACCTTGCACAGGGAGTTTAACCTTTCTGAGCTTCTTTCTCCATTTTTAAAGCAAGGATGACATTAGTACTGGCCAAACTGGCTTGTTGTGAGGAATCAATGGAACTGAAGCAACAGTAGCAAATGCAAATCACAGTATTAGTATGGACTCTGTACACAGAATCTTGCAGAAGACTCACTGGGTTTCTCGCACTTAAATGTCTAGCCCTAGAGACTTCTTCCATGAATAGTCATGTTATGGACAATGGAGGTTGAAAGGAGGTACAAAGCAGGTAGCTACTGTCAGAAGACCCAGCCCTCTCTTGAGAGGGGTTCTTGTAGGTATAGTAGTCATGGATTTCAAATATGAGCAAATGAAGTTTCATTGAGCCTTTCATGAGCTTGCTATGTGGCCTTTGTTAGGTCCTTTAGCTTCTGGGGACATCAGGGTAATGCACCACGCCCACCTCATAGCACTGGCAACCCAAATGAGAAACAACCAGGGAAATCCAAAGGCTGTGTGGAAGGAATCATATTTTTCCTTTTTCCTGAAATAAAACAAAACAAACAAAAAATGAGTAAGACCTGCCCCCAAAGTTTGAATTGGCTCTAGTTCATCTTTATTCTCTTGCATGCACAAATAACTTTTTATGAGAAGTTCTTTTTTTTTTTTTAATTTGAGATTGGAAATGTGGCTGCCCTACTTCCAGGCAGAACTGCCTACAAGCAGCCATCTTTAACTCCTACACTTGTGGCCAATTAGAGGATGCACACTGATCTTGGGCCTCCAAGAATCTTCTTCAGATCTTTACAGCAAAGACTTCATGTTCAGAGAACCCCTGAGTTATTAGAGGGAATGACCTAGTTCAGCCAGGACAAAAATGTGAAACACATCTTCCCTTGTACCAGTTTCCCCCCAATAGACACACAGGCATGTGTGCACACATACACATACAGGCCTTTCTCTAGACCCCTTGTATCAAACAAGCAGCAATCCTCCTGCCAAGGCTTTGTGAGGCTCCAGAGTGATAACCAAGAAGATGTCACCAGTGACAGTTGTGAGTTCTGGTGGACCATTTTGATTAGGAGCAAAAATTTTCGGAATGGAATGAAAGCACCAGGTAATGGAGAATGAGTCCTCTAGGCTATTAGGTATCTAGCAGTCAGGAAGATAAATTCCCACCTTTTGCTAGTTTTGAAAAAGAGATATGTTTTTCCCTTACAAAGAAAGCAAGAAGACTAGACCATTATCAGTTACCATGGCAACTCAAATCCACACCGTGCTCATTTCATCCTGTCACTATGGAAGACTTGAGAAAAAAATAAAATAAAACAACGCTAAGCTTCTCTCTGTTTTTTGTCAAATATTTTGAGGTGACATTTCATGGCATGAGCCTGAAACAACTTTTTCTGAGTAGAAAGGACAGGAGAACGTGAGTGGTAGATAAAGGAGGAGTGAAGAGCTTGGAGGATGCCAGGGATGGGTTTTAGAGGAGCTAGCTATTGACTGATTTGGTCTGTAGCAATGAAATTGAGAAGGAAGGAAAAGAAAGCAATAAATATTTATTAAGTGCCCCCCACATGTCCACCATGGCTTAATAATAAATAGTCTGCAACATCTCAGAGCTCCCTGTCTGGAAGAGATAGAACTAAACAAACACTTAAAATACAAGAGGCAGAGTTCCCATCATGGCTCAATGGAAACGAATCTGACTAGCATCCATGAAGATGCAGGTTCGATCCCTGGCCTTGCTCAGTGGGTTAAGGATCTGGTGTTGCCATCAACTTTGGTATATGTCACAGACTCAGCTCAGATCCCACATTCCTGTGGCTGTGGCATAGGCCAGGAGCCACAGCTCTGATTCGACCCCTACCCCCCTGGGAATCTCCATATCTTGAGGGTATGGCCCTTAAAAAAAAGAAAAAGAAAAAAAAATACAAGGGGCAAATTCTCCCAGGGCATAAGTACTGGTAGTAGGTGGCAGGTGTTGCTGACACAGTGTTTTGGAGCAAGAGGAAGAAAGGAGATGGAATTCTGTGTGTGTGATGGAGCTA
Organism: Sus scrofa; assembly: GCF_054392235.1. Lineage (NCBI taxonomy): Eukaryota > Metazoa > Chordata > Mammalia > Artiodactyla > Suidae > Sus > Sus scrofa. The sequence continues at coordinate 74,863,735 of NC_139398.1, forward strand.
CCACTCCCAGGCATTTCATCTCCCGCATGGATAAGACATGGAGTAAAATAAACTCTCCTCTGCACTTGGACCATTTGCCAACCTTCTAAGGTAGCCTTGCATGCAGTCCCCAAATATGGTTACTTACCTTAGACTCATTCTGGTCAATACCATAAATTACTCCTAGAGTAACAGAAAGATTACAGATTTGAATTCAGACCACCTAGATTCAGCACTGACATTTACTAGGTGTACAGTCTTGGTTCGGTCATTAAACTTCTGAGAGTGTCTATTTCCTCATCTGCACTTATCTGGAAGATGATGAGGAGCCATGAGAGTATTTTAAGCAGGCTTGCTGCATTTTCAAAGTCATGCTGGCAATAGAATGAAATATGGTTCTGGAGCCAAACAGTAATGGTGGAGGGAATAGGAGACACTCTAAAAACAAGAGTGATGTTTAGACAAGACCAGTGGCAGTAAAGAGGCATGAATGGATTCTAGATATTCTATAAATGAGAACCAACAGAAGTTATTGAGTAAGAATTAAAAAAGTGAAGCCCACATTGCTAGGCAACTGAGTGAGAGGCAAAGCCATTCACTAAATGATGATCAGTGATGGAGGAGTAGGTTTGGTAGAATCTTAGCTGGTTACAAAGAAGCCAAGTTGGTTAAGCCATGTTAAGCTTTCAGAAAAGCACTGTCAAACTTTTGTGGGAGACTAGTGTGTGGGTATGCCCAAAGTTTGAAACAGACCTGGAAAACTATGAGAAGATGGCATGTTTAGTTTAGGACATGACAAGAGGGATGCTAGAATGAGATATTGTGTAGACCCTATCATCAGGTATGTAAGAGCAACCACAGCAGAACGATTGGAGCATCTTCTTACTCTCCAGCTTTAATTACAATGTGCCTTCCTTCTTCAACTTCCATCATTGCTCCCTGCACATGAAAGATTGGAGTTAACCATGGGCTCAGAGGAAGGACATTTAATTCCCGTAATTGCTATTTGCACTGATATGCCAGAACTTAGCTTTCTGGAGCTAAACAACCCTAGTCAGATTCAGAGAAATTTATGTTGAGAAGGCCAAAGGTGGGACGTGTTGAAGTGTAAATAGAATGTGACTTATTTGAGTTGTCTCTGGTGGCAGTTGGCCAGGCGGCTGGCTAGAGGATTCCATCTGTGACCCTCGCATGTTCTCACTTATGCTCTATTCTCTCTTCTCTCAAACTGAACTCATCATCGTCTTTTTCCAATGGCCCATACACTTGCTCCAAAGGCAAAACTCATCCATCCATACATACAGCCATGCAAGATCTTGGTTTCTGCCATTTTTTTCCTGCAATATCTATGGCATGTGGTGGTTCCCAGGCCAAGGATCAAGACTCAAGCCACTGCAGTGACAATGCGGGGCACTTAACCCACTGTGCCATAAGAGAACTCTTGGCTGAAGCCACTTTAACTGCCAGGAACGCACCTGAAGTCCAAGGGTGTGGATCTGAGACCCAGCACCACAAATAGCCGGTGTTTTCACCTTGAATACGTTTCTTCATTCTCAGTCTCACTCTCTGTTTTGAAGGAATAAGAGTGACAAGAGCGCCCCACCCCACCAGGTGGCAGTGAGGAATAAACAGACAAGGCTTGGGGAAGAGGTGTGGAAACTGAAACAGGAATGGGGCTTTACCATCGTATGTATGGAGAGGGCATTTGGATGTAGACAGTGGAGCACTGAGCCTTCCGATTCCTCCTTCCTGCTGCCATGCATCTCTAGATCTCCCTGGGATGCATTCCCTCAGGGCGACGTGAATCTTCTGTAGGAGGGCACCGAGGTCTGAGAAAACAAAAGTCTCTGTATGCAGTGGGGCTACCACTCCCAGGCATTTCTTCTCCCACTCGGGTCAGACAATGAATAAATTCCCCTCTGAGCTATTGTCATTTGTCAGCCCTCTAAGGTAGCCTTGAACACAGTCCCCTAATATGGTTACTTAATTTCTGCTCCCTCCAGCCAGTAGCAATAAGACACCCATAGAGTAACAGAAAGAACATGGTTCAGAGTCAGACAACCTAGACTCAGCGCAGCCATTTACTAGATGTGCATCTTGGTTCAGTCTGAAAACTTCCGTGAGTGTCTCTTTCCTCTTCTGTAACAGAGATTATCCTTCTTAACTGTTCTTACAGGGATTAGAAATAATTTATGCAAGAGGCCAGGCACAGGGCCCTGCACAGAGCAGGCAATCAATAAGCAGTAGCTACATTCTTTTATTTACCATCATTTATAATAGTGAAAAATATGAAGATATACTTCTGTGGAGCCTCAGCTTATAGTCTCTCAAACTTTCTATCAATTACTATGTTTGTGTCAGGATTTCTCCCTGTCTAGGGAAGCATCTGAATTCAGTGGTTATGAAACCAGTTGACTTCACAGAGGTTTGGGAAAAATCCTGTCTTTGACTCTGCCCCTGCGACTGCTCAGCAAGCTCAACCAGCGTAGCTCCCGCTAGCATCTAGATGTCATACCTGCATCTCTGAGCACCTCTGCAGGAGCCAGGTCTGGTGGGGGTGGGGGGTTAAATCTCTGCAAAGAGAGGGTGGGAGGCAAGAGCCAGAAAGCCATGTCCAGCTGAGCCCCCTTCTCCTCAGCGTTCCTTCCTACCCAATGGCTGTATAAAGGGTAGATGGAGGATATTCAGTTTTAATTGAGAAATGCTATCAATTGTCCTAAGCTCATTTAAAAATCCATTAGTATCAGGAAGTGGACAGACTAAGCAATGAGGAAGAGAAAAGGAAAAAAAGCTGTCAGCACCCTGCTTTGCAGGGACCGAACGGCCTGTCTAAGCTTCACCAGCGAGAGCTGTGCTGAATGCTAAGAAGCTATCAGAGTCAATTTTGAGATGCTGTGGAGAGAGGAGGTGTCTGGGCCAATTCACACAAAGTCCTGGGCAAGCTTGTTGTTCTCGCAACTTTCAAAGGTGGTACTGTGGTGATCTGCACCAACAGTTCAGGTCCCTGCAGCTGTCCTGGCAACCTGGCAACTGTGCCGCCTAGCGGTAACCCTATCAACACTTGCACATAGTCGATCCCCTGTGTCACCTCCCTATTTGCCAAACTTGGAACTGGGCCTGGGGACCTTTTCATCCTGGGAGAAATCAATTAGGTTCCAAGTCCATGGTAGACCCAAGGCAGACAGGGAGAAGGAAGATAGAGATGGACGAAGGATGCATGAGAGAAACAAGGACCCAGAAAGGAAGGAAGACAAAGATAAAAGCAGAATTTGAGAACCAGAAATGAAAGGGACCTATGACAGGGCTGCGTATTAATTTCCTTGTGCTGCCGAGCAAAGGACCACAAGTATTGGGCAGCTTCAAACAACAGGAATTTACTTAGAGTTCTGGAAGGTAGAAGTCTAAAATCAAGGTGTCTGCAGAGCTGTGATCCTTTCAAAGCCTTTAAGGCAGGGAAGTTCCTTGCCTCTTGTAGCTTCTGGTAGTCCTTGATGTTCCTTGGCTTGTGGTAGCTGCCTCTGACGTCATATGGCCCTGTCCCCTCTGGGTCTGTATCTGTGTCTCTGCTCCTCTTTGTAAAAGGACACATCATACTGGAGTAGAAGCCACCCTAAGTAAGTAAAACCTCATCTTTTCATTTTTAATTATAACTGTAGAAGTATAGTTGATATACAGTGTTGTGTTAACTTCTGTCATACAGCAAAGTAATTCGGTTATACACTTATATACATTCTTTTTAATATTCTTTTATGGTTTGTCATAGCATATTGAATATAGTTCCTTGTGCTATACAATAGGTCTTTGCTAGGGGACAAATTGGAGCTGTAGCCACTGGCCATAGCCATGGCCACAACAATGCTGCATCCACACTGTCTCTGAGTTGATGCAAGATCCTTAACCCACTGTGTGAGGCCAGAGATCAAACCTGCATCCTTATGGACACTGTGTCAGGTTCTTAACCCACTGAGCCACAGTGGGAACTCCTATCCATTCTTTTCTTTTTTTTTTTTTTTTGCTATTTCTTGGGCCGCTCCCGTGGCATGTGGAGGTTCCCAGGCTAGGGGTCTAATCGGAGCTGTAGTCCCCGGCCTTCGCCAGAGCCACAGCAACGTGGGATCTGAGCCACGTCTGCAACCTACACCACAGCTCATGGCAATGCCAGATCGTTAACCCACTGAGCAAGGGCAGGGACCAAACCCGAAACCTCATGGTTCCTAGTCAGATTCATTAACCACTGCACCACGACGGGAACTCCCTATCCATTCTTTATATAACATTTTTCATCTGCTAATCCCAAACTCCCAACCTATCCTTCCTCCACCCACTTGGCAATGACAAGTCTGTTCTCTATGTCTATGAGTCTGTTTCTGTTTTGTAAATAAATTTATTTATTCATATTTTAGATTCCACATACAAGTGATATTATATGGTATTTGTCCTTCTCTTTCTCACTTAGTTTGGTCATCTCTAGGTCCATCCATGTTGCTGCACATGGCAATATTTCACTCTTTTTATAGCTGAGTAATATTCCATTATGTGCATGTACCTCACAGCTTCTTAATCCATTCATCTGTTGATGGACATTTAGGTGCTTTCCACATCTTGGCTATTGTAAATAGTGATACTATGAATATAGGGGTGCATGTATCTTTCTGAATTAGAGTTTTCTCCAGGTATATGTTCAGGAGTGGGATTGCTGGATCATATGAAAACTCTATTTTTAATTTTTTAAGGAACCTCCTCCTTAGTTTTTAAGGAAACCACTGTTTTCCTTAATGGTTCTACCAAGTTACATTCCCACCAATATTGGAGGGTTCCCATTTCTCCATACTCTCCAGCATTTGTTGTTTGTAAGCTTTTTAATGCTGGCCATTCTGACAAGTGTGAGGTGGTACCTCATGTAGTTTTGATTTTCATTTCTCTTATTATTAGTAATGGTGAGCATCTTTTCCTGTGTCTTTTGACCATTTGTATGTCTTCATTGGAAAAAAGTCTACTTAGGAACTATGACCTCATTTTAACTTGATGACATACGTGAAGACCCTATTTCCAAATAAGATCACATGCATAGGTCCTGGGAGTTAGGGTTTCAACAGATCTTTTGAGGAGGGGGACATAGTCAACCCACTAGAAGCTGTTCAGAGGGCTGCTGTCAGATTAATTTAGTCCAGTTCTATAGAAGACACTGGGGAAAGCTGGCAAGGCACTAGTCGGCATTTCAGGGGTACAAATTCCTATGTAATATTATAGTTAAGTAACATAATAAAATTACGTAAGTAACATAATAGATGGCAGAATATGAAAGCAGTGGTTGTCCCTTAGCCCAGAGCCCTTGGGATGATAATGAACTACAATTCTTGCCCCTGATAAGGGCTAATGCAGCTGATGTTGCCTATAGGACTGAGGCCCAGGGAGGCCAGACATAATGGGAGCCAAGAATGCTGATTTATGTGTGAAATCTCACAATTTTCCAAGCTTTGCTGAATAATTTTTTTAAGTGTCATGCAGGCCAAACCAAGCCCATCTGCAAAGTAGGAATGGTCATAAGCAGCCAATCTTCTACCAGTGGTGAAGAGCCTTAGGGTCAAGTCCCAGGCTTGCCACTTATCTTGTGACCTTGGATATTTCATCCCGCATCTCTGGACCACATTTTCCTGATGGGGCATGACATGGTCATGGTCATGATCATGGTAGTGAATAATGATGAATATTCCAAGGTATGGGTTGCCAGACGTTCACTGGAGGCTCTTACAGAGTAGTGTGAAAAATAAGACTTAAAAGTTGGGAAACTTGAGTGACCTCATGTAGTTCTTGGGAGGATTATATAAGTGGCTCAATTTAAAGCCAATAGAAGGTGCCTGCCCCAACCTAATGCAGAGTAATTCTTCTCATCCTAACTCCTTTCAGGGCTCCTCTCTAAGTGAGACTTAGTGGCAATTTTAGTGATTAAATGCATGGATTCCCAATGCAGAGACATGAAGGAGAGACAACTGAGTTGCTAGGAGAGAGAGTCATAGAGTGGAGACCGACAGAAATCTTCCAGTTTCAGCTTTAATCCTACTGATGATAATAGCTCATGGTGCTGATTCTGTGTGCGAGGCGCTGTACTAAGTGCTGCCGTGCATTGTTGACAGTCCTCACGTCAGCCCTAAGAGGTAGACGTTATAATGACTTCTACTTCACTGACAAGGAAACAGAAGCAGGAACTCCAGAGTTTCATGTGAAATCTCCCAGTTCCTTTACATTGTGGTAGCTCAATCAATTATTTTTCAAAACCTTGTGCCGTCTAAACTAAGCCCATCTGCAAACTGAACACAGCCACTTTGTCATCTTTGGATAAAAAAGGCTTGTGTTTCAGTCCTAGCTTTGCCATTCTCTGTGTGACCTTGGGTAAGTCACATACCTGCTTCGAGCCATGGTGAAGATGTTCAATAACTTGGCAAGGTCATAGAGCTTGAAAGTGACAAAGCCCAGGATTTGAACCCAGGCATTCCAGTGTCACTGAAGATAATCGCTGGATTGTAAACAATCTTCTTTATGGGTTTCTGATACTTTTCTAAGACCCTCCACCAACCAAGCTACCAAGCTGGGTGGAATACAGGATGCTGACCTATTTGCACTGGCTGATATCTTTAACAAATTCTCATGATGGGAACTGAATGAGTGGAGAACTGCATAGATTTATTTAAATGTGAAGGGCAAAGAAGAGGCAGGAAGGCCCCTCCTCAGCGCTGCATCACTTAGCCTAAGATGGCATCACTGAGCTTTTATTTTCCTCAGTCATATGATAATTTTGATTCATGCTTCCAAAGAAGAGGAATCTGGTGTTAATATTGGGTGTCATTTAGTCTTAAAAGCTCTTGATGTGAAAATGAAGCTGCCCAGTGGTTTTTCAGATTTATTTTTAGCTGAAAACCTTTTTTAAAAAAAATGAAACCTTCCATAGAATGCCAGTGAATAAAATAGAATCAGCTGGTGTCCATTATGTTGCTGCTATAGCATAATAATGATGATGAAGGTAATAATAGCAGCAGCTAATCCTTGCAGAGAACTTGCTGTGTGCCAGGCACTGTTTGTCCTAAGACCTGACCCGTGATAACGCAGCGAAGCCTCACAGCAACTGGATGAGGAAACCGAGACCCAAAGATATTAAGTAATCTGCTCAAGGTCACAGAGGCCAGCCCAGAAGTCAGGCAGGCTGCCTCCAAGGCCCACAGCCTTTTCCATCCTACTGCTCTGCCCTTCACTCTTGTTCACTCCAGACATGCCCAGGTAAGAAGCAGCTTATTGCAAATGAGAGCTTCAGTAATACAGAGCCAGGCCTTAGCCACTTAGGATTCCAAGTCATGTTGAAGCCAGAGTTTGATCTGGCTATCCACAGGGACTTCATCTGTGGGAAATGTCTCTCCTAGTTGACAGTTATTAGGCCTGTCTCTGTGCCCCAGGCTTAGCTAATCTGTCTCTGAGGTGCTTCAAAGGGTCTTTCAAAGAGATAGTCATGTCTTCCTCAAAGAGTTAATTAGAAGTCAAAATATCCCAAACATTACTCTCCAAATTTGGTCCAGCGTGATTAGAGACAAGCAGCCCCCAATCCACTGGATTTATGTAAATAAAAGAGGACCTGTGCTGATCCCAGGAAGGTGGGGCTCCAGCAGCACCCTGTGAGGCCCCTTCAGGGAACCTTAGACTCCAGGAACCCAGTCAGAAGCCATGATTCTAGCTGGCAACAAGCTGCCTGCTCTCTGATTTGCCTGGGACCAAACAGAAGGTATTTACTTTGCATGGCCAGGGCCATGGCACCATTAGCGATAGATTAAACCTCTCTGGAGCTTTGTTTTTTTGACCCTTTGATGATAAAGTGTAACTTTTAAGTTAAACATGGATCTTAAACATGAAGCTTCTAGAGGGTTGAACCAGCACAGATATCTCAACCTTGGCATTATTGACACCTGGAGCTGGCTGATCCTTTGCTGTGGGAGCTGTCCTGGGCATTGCAGGATGATCAGAAGTATTTGTGGCCTCTACCCACTCCAGGTCACTAGCATGACCCTCCCCTTCCTCAGTTTGTGACAGTCAAAAATAACTCCACACATTGCCAAATATCCCCTGGAGAGTAAAATAAATCCCAGAGAGAACACTGACCTAAGCGGTTTCAGACATACCATTCAGGTATGGTCCTATCATCCTTGTGATATTTTAGTTTAACCCAATATATTTTCCCTACTGCTAAACTTGTCCATGGTCCACAGGTCCTAGTTCATAGGTTGAGGCCAACATCGTAGCAGTTTTCCATCAATTCCAGTTGTTCCTGGCTACTTGACCTCAAGTCAGTTACCAAAAACATAGTTAATCATCCTGCCCAGGCTGCCCTCTCCACCACCTTCTGTCCCCATACCTCCTCTTCCCACAGAAGTGGAACTAGAAGACAAATGAAAATAATGTCAAGTGTCTTAGCTAAAGCAATGTAACTCATTCAGTCAGGCTTTCTCATATCAAGGCACATCTTTCTTTCTTTCTTTCTGGCCACACTCGCAGCATGCAGAAGTTCCCAGTCCAGGGATAAAACCCACACCATAGCAGCAGCCCAAGCCACAGCAGTGACAACACCAGATCCTTAATCTGATGAGCCACCAGGGGGCTCCTAATTTATATTTTTTAATTGTCTTTTTCTTATCAATTTCATCCAGTAATTACTACTTAATTATTTAAGGGCTTAAGTCACACCCTGTATGTATGAGTGAATGTTAAAAGCCTTGAACCCCATAATCTGGAAAAAGCCTAGATTTGAACCCCAGCACATCCATCCCTCCTCTTGTTTCAGGACTGTGGGTACATTTCTGAAATTCTTAGCTGCAGTTTTATTACCGACAAAATGGGGAGAGCCGCACATGGTGCTTATGAGAATTTAATAAAATACATATGTGAAGTGTTCAGCAAATTGCTGTGCATATAGCAAGCATTCAGTACATGCTCTTTCCACTCTCATCATCATCATGATAATTATTTTTAATGATCACTTCATTCCCTTTCCTCCTACTTCCACTAGAAGTATCTGGAAGTAATGACTTGGGGCAGCTGGGGGATTGCTTCAGGACTTTGGGAGAAATAAACATGTTTAAAAAGCAATTAAAACTTATCCCATCATACCTTTCTATCACTCTGAGATCACCAGCCGAGCAGGTCATAAGGACATCTACAGTGAACTCAGTCCCAAAAGACCCCCTGAAGGCCCCTTCAAATTCTCTTCCTTCTTTGTTTTCCTAGGTATCTACATAGCCCTCCTCCTCCCTCCACCTTTCCTTTTCCAAAAGTAGCTCCTGCCATCATTTGAAGTGGCTACACTTAAGTTCAGAGTGACAGGAAAGAGATCTTGTTTCCTTGGTGATATTTATTTGCTCAGCAGGTGAAAAGCAAAGACTTGCCAAAAAGAGGTGAATCTCTGGTGCAGCCCAAGTAGCTCTTGCCCTTTTCTCATTGCTCAATAAATAGGCCTGAAAATAATGACTATTTAGGTGACAATAAAGGGGTCTCTGCAGAACAGTGTGTGAAAAGAGCCCAGCCTTAGCAATTAGGAGACCAGATCTAAGTTCCCAGATCTGTCCCTAAATGTTAAGCTGTTTTGAGTGACTGTCTCAACTTCTGTAGCCTACTCTCTTAGGCTAAAATGGAGTTCAATGTTATTTGCTCCTAATTGCTTAGAAAGAAAGTGAAAGGCTCAACTGAGCTTTAGGAAAGAAAGGAAACTTGAAAAATGAAAAGTGCCAAGCAGATTTAACTACTAATAATTGTCCCATTCTTTGCATCCAGCTGCTGTTATGGTTACGTTTGACCCTGATGGTCGCACTTGACAAGCTCACTACACATGGGCTCTTCTAGCACATTCCTAGACAAGGAGGCACGGCCGTCAATTGTTGCTGAAGGAAACTCAAGGCTGAGTCACGACCCAAGTTTCCGATCTCAGTCTAGTTTCTTGTCAGTCATGGAATAGGAGTGAGACTGCATCTACCCTCCCCATGGACCTTGTGGGGAGGCTGGATATACTGACTAATGGAGTTCACAAAATAGAGGCATTAGATGATTCTGTGTAGCCATTCTGTTGGCTAAATCTATGGAAGCATTCCTTCAGAGCTATTTGTCTTTCCTCTCTTTTCCAGCTCTTCAGGGTAAAAGAGTGTTGAGCTGCTGACAGCTGGTGATGTGCTTACCCTGTGAACAGTTCATAAAGCGTGACTGCCTCCAGGAGAGCTGTTTGTACAAGCCAGGGAGAGGGCTTAGTCCACTAATGGAAGCAGCCGAGATTGCCTGCAAAATAAACATGCAGCTTCTTAAAGATCATTACAGTACATCAAATAGCTCCCTGATGAAGGCTGGGGCACAGGAAGTGGGGACTGGGGAGGCCATTTCCATTCCATGAGTTTATAAAGTCCGTTAGAGAGCCATCAAGGGATGGTGACCTTCCAGAGCAGATCAGTGACACATCAGGGATAGAGGTCAGGTGAAGGTCTAAAGACTTTCACCACTGCTCCTCCTCCCTATAGAACTCATCTGGGAAAATGTGACTAGTGCAGAAACTCTTGATATCCCTGGGCTTCCTGTAGCTGGCAATCGCTGATGTTATTAAGTCATGTGAGGACCAGCAGTGCCAAAGTACCATTGCCTAATTCAACATTTGTTTGCATTTGAGCCATAGGCCATTGCTGTACTGATTATAGAAGGGAAGAAAAGTCAGTGTACTAGGATTGTTTAGTATTAGGACAAAAAAAAAAAAAAAAAAAAAAAAAAAGGAAAACCCACTAGCCCTTCAGATATTTGAAAGAACTCACAAAGAGAAGATGACATTTTTTCTTTTTCTTTTCTATTTTTTTAGAGCTGTACTTGAGGCATATGGAAGTTCCCAGGCTAGGGGTTAAATCAGAGCTGCAGCTGCTGGCCTACACCACAGCCACTGCAACTCAGCCTCCAAGATGCTTCTGCAAGCTACACCACAGCTCAGAGCAATGCTGTATCCTTAACCCATTGAGCTAGTTGGGTTTGTTGCTCCTGAGCTACAACAGGAACTCCCAAGATGACAATTTTTCAACATGGCTCCAGTGAGAGCAGAGCCAAGGCCAATAAGTGGAGGTCATGGCGAAATGGCCCACGTTTGGAAGAGTGACATGTTTTTTGAGGTCACAAGTTACCCCCTTGAGGTGTCCAGGCAAGAGGTGGTTTATGGACTAATCTGTGGAGCCTCAGAGTTCTTTTGAAGTTCAATAAAGTCACAAAGTCACAGCATATGTAGAAATTAGCTTTCAAGCTGGCCCTGAATAAAAATCACATATGGTCAAAATTACTTTTGAGAATCCTTTAAATTGTGCATAAAAATCTATATGCAGATATGATTTCATTTTTCTCCCCAGACAGTTAAAGCTGGATTTCCTCCAGGGAACATGTTGAAAATGGGGGGGTTTTGCCCTGGAATTACTTTCAGTGGGGTTAGATGCTTGAGGATTGGATAAATCACAGCCACTCACCTCTCTCATCAGGACATGTGCTCAGGGAATGTGTGACATGGTGGGAAGAACCACCTACATTATTTAAATTAATGTACATCATGTGTACATGACTGTGTAGTGCATATGGTTGAGTATGCCAATTTAAAAGTAGCTATGCTGGAATTCCCATTATGGTTCAGCAGTAATGAACCTGACTAGCATCCATGAGGACAAAGGTTCAATCCCTGGCCTTTCTCAGTGAGTTAAGGATCCAGTGCTGCCATTAGCTGTGTTGTAGGTCACAGATGTAGCTTGGATCTGGTGTTGCTGTGTCTACGGCATTGGCCAGCAGCTGCAGCTCCAATTTGTCCCCTAACCTGGGAACTTCTATATGCTGTAGGTGCAGCCCTTAAAAAAAAAAAAAAATTAAAATAAATATAAAAGTAGCTATGCTACTTGTTTATAAATCTCACAGGATGAGGGCAGGGGTAAAATCTGAACCCTCCCATCTTTGCTGTAGTTTTAAAGGCTTTTCTTATCTCTGTCTTACATATCAGTTTTTTCCCCTTAGTTTTATTGGGGGATAATTTGAATATAAAAAAAAATCTATCCACTTTTTAATTTAATTTAATTTCCATCACCACCAAAAGTTCCCTTGTACCCAGGCCTTTTTGCAGTCAATCTCTTCCCCTTAACCTTGGTCATTGGAAACCACTGTTTTAGTTTTTGTTGCTATAATTTTCCCTTTTTTGAAATTGCATTTAAGTGGAATCATATGATATATAACAATCTTTTGTGCTCAACTTCTTTTTTTAGTATCAGTGGGATTTAAATTTTTTTTCAAGTTCTGTTGAAGTATAGCTGATTTACAATGTTGTGATAATTTCTGCTGAACAGCAAAGTGATTCAGTTATGCATATACACACATCCATTCTTTTTTCAGATTCTTTTCTGATGTAGATTATCACAGAATATTAGGTAGAGTTCCCTGTGCTGTACAGAGTTCCAATCATTCCAAAAACCACAGTGTGCATATGCCAATCCCAAACCCCCAGTTCACCCCTCCCCCCACCTGTCTCCTTTCATTATAGTTTGTGTTCAACTTCTTTTACTCAGCATGTTTTTGAGATGTTATCACTCATTGTTGAGTTTATCAATAGTTCCTTTTTATGGTTAACAATCCACCATATAAATATGTGCCAATTTTTATCTGTTCATCTGTCAATGGGCGTTTCAGTGGTTTCCAGTTTTTGACTACCATGAATAATGTTAGTATAAATATATACAATCAAGTCTTTAGATGAACACAAGTTTTCTTTTCTGTCAAATAAATACTAGAAGTAGAATTCTAGGATCTTGTGGTAAATGTCTGTTTAACTTTACAAGAAACTGCCCAACTGTTTTTCAAGCCAAATGTCCTGTTTTGCACTGGTATTTGTACCACTTGGAAGTCACAGTTATTCCACATTTTTCCCAACACTTTATATTGTCACTCTTTTTAATTTTAGCCAACTTAATGTGTATGTGTAAGTGGTCTTAATTAGCATTCCTCTGATACATAATAGTGTCAAGCACATTTACAAGTGCTTATTGGCTACTCATTTTATCTTCTTTCATGAAGTGTCTGTTCAAATATTTTGTCCACTTTCTAAATTAGGTTGCCTCTCTTACTGTAATTGAATTTTAAGTGTTCCTTATATATTCTTGAAACACCTCTTTGTCAGATAAATGTTTTGCAAATATTTCCTATGGTAGCATGGCTTGCTTTTTGGTGTTCTCTAACTTTGTCTTTCAAAAAAAAAAGATGTTACTCTTGCTGTCATCTAATTTATGAATTAATATATTTTAGAGTTGGTACTTTTGGAGTCCTAAGAAATTTTTATCTAATCCAACATCACAAAGATTGTCTCCTACTTTATCTTATGGAATTTTGTTGTTGTTTTTTAAGCTCATACATTTTGGTCTATGAGTCATTTCAAATTAATTTTCATATACAGTATAAAGTAATATTCAGGGTTTACATTTTTTTTGCACACAGATACACAATTATTCCACCACCAGTGGTCAAAGACCATCCTTTCCCCTCTAAATAACTTTGGCATCTTTGTCAAAATCAGTTAACTATATAAGAGTCTATATCTAGGTTGTCCAGTCTATTCTATTTATCTGTCTCTATTGATTCCAATATTACACTGTCTTAATTACTTTATATTTAAGTAAGTCTTGAAATCAGGCAGCATAAGTCCTTCACACTTGATCTTCATTTTCAAGATTGTTTTGGTTATTCTAGGCCTTTTGCACTGCCACATAAAATTTTTTAAAATAAATTTTATTGGAGTACAGTTGCCTTGCAAAGTTATGTTAGTTTCAGGTGTACAGCAAAGTAAATCAGTTATACGTACACATATAGCCATTACTTTTCAGATTCTTTTCCCATGTAAGTGATTACACAGTATCAAGTGGATTACCCTGTGCTCTACAGTAGGTCCTTGTTAACTATTGTATATATAGTAATGTGTATATGCCAATCCCAGCCCACTAATTTATCCCTCTCCTCCAGACATATCCTCTAAATGAAACCATAAATTTTGTTTCAAAATCTTTGAATCTCTTCTTTTTTGTAAGTCCTTTTGAATCCTTTTTACTAGATTCCACATATAAGTGACTTGATATTTGTCTTTCTCTGACTTCACTTAGTATGATTTGTCCATTTTTAGTTGTCAAATTTATCGTCATAAAGTTGTTTACTATATTCCCTTACTATCTTTCCAAGTCTGTACGATGTATAGTGCTTAGTGATATTTATTATAAATATGTATTATGTTTTATATCTACCCGAGCATATATCAAATAGCATATATGAATTTTATTGATCTTTTCAAAGATCTTTTGATTTTTTTGGTTTCATTTTTTTCCCTGTTTTGTGTCCAATTTTTTAAATTTATTTCTACACTTTACTGTTTTCTTCACTATATTACCTTGCATTTAATTTGGTCTTTTTATAATTTCTTAAGGTAGAAACTTGTATCGTTCATTTTTTTTTTTTTTTTTGTCTTTTTGTCTTTGTTGTTGTTGTTGCTATTTCTTGGGCCGCTCCCGTGGCATATGGAGGTTCCCAGGCTAGGGGTTGAATCGGAGCTGTAGCCACCGGCCTACGCCAGAGCCACAGCAACGCGGGATCCGAGCCGCATCTGCAACCTACACCACAGCTAACGGCAACGCTGGATCGTTAACCCACTGAGCAAGGGCAGGGACCGAACCCGTAACCTCATGGTTCCTAGTCGGATTCGTTAACCACTGCGCCACGACGGGAACTCCCGTTCATTTTTTTTAATTGTTTATCTTTTTTAATATATGCAACTGATTGCTATAAATATCTACTGAATATAAACTGGTACAACCACTATGGAAAATAGTATAGAGGTTCTTTGGGAAACTATACACAGAACTACCATATGACCCAGCAATCCTCTCTTGGGCATACATCCAGACAAAATTTTCCTTCAAAAAGACACATGCACCCGTGTGTTCATTGCAGCATTATTCGCAATAGCCAAGACATGGAAACAACCTAAATGTCCTTTGACAAATGAATGGATTAAGAAGATGTGTTTAGACACAATGAAGACTACTCAGCCATAAAAAAGAACAAAATAATGCCATTTGCAGCAACATGGATGGAACTAGAGGTTCTCAAACTGAGTGAAATAAGTCAGAAAGAGAAAGACAAATACCATATGATATCACTCATATCTGCTATCTAATATACACCACAAATTAACCTTTCCACAGAAAAGAAAATCACGGACTTGGAGAATAGACTTGTGGTTTCCCAGAGGGAGGAGGAGGGAGTGGGATGGATTGGGAGCTTGGGGTCAACAGATGCAAACTATTGTTCATGGAATGGATTTACAATGAGATCCTGCTGTGTAGCACTGAAAAGTATGTCTAGATACTTACAACACAGCACGACAATGGGAGAAAAAATTATGCATACATGTATGTGTAACTGTGTCCCCATGCTGTACAGTGGGGGGAAAAGTGTGTTGGGGAAAATAACAATTAAAAAATAAAGTAAATAAATAAACGTCCATTGACAAATGAATAGATTAAGAAGATGTGGTGTATATACACAATGAAGACTACTCAGCCATAAAAAAGAACAAAATAATGCCATTTGCAGCAACATAGACTCTCATACTAAGTGAAGTAAGTCAGAAAGAGAAAACCACATACCATAAGATATCACTTATATCTGGAATATAATATGCAGCACAAATGAACCTTCCCACAGAAAAGAATTTAAGGACTTGGAGAACAGACTTGTAGTTGCCGAGGGGAAGAGAGAGGCAGTGGGATGGACTGGGAGTCTGGGGTTAATAGATGCAAACTGTCGCATTTGGAGTGGATAAGCAATGAGACTCTGCTGTATAGCACAGGGAACTGTATCCAGTCCCTTCTGATGAAACATGATGAAGGATAATGTGAGAAAAATTATATATATATATACATATATATATGTGTGTGTGTGTATGTATGTGTGTGTGTGTGTGACTGGGTCACTTTGCTGTACAGTAGAAATTGATAGAACACTGTAAATCAACTATAATGGAAAAAATAAAAATCATGTATAAAAAAAAATCTTCCAAAGCACTCATTGAGCTGTAGCCTACAGATTTTGATTTTGATTTTAATTATCATTTAGGTTAAAATATCTTTGATTTCTTTATTGATTTCTTCTTCAACCCACAAATTACTTAGTAGTACAAATACTTGACACTTTCATGAATACCTAATTTCTATTGATTTTAACCTAATTCCATTGTGGTTAGAGAACATACACTGTATCATTTCAGACTTTTAAGACTTAGTGAGACTTGTTTTATAGCCTAATATATTGTGTTAAGCCTATACCCTTGAAAAGAAAATGTGTGCTAGCAGTTGTTAGGTTTAGTTCTGTAAGAATCAATCAGATAAATGTGATTGATTATTGTGTTAAGACTTTCTATTTCCTTACTTATTCTTTGTATATTTCTTCCAATTGCTGAAAGAAAAGTATTAAATCCAACTGTAATGGTAGAATTTTCTATTTTCCTCTTTAATTATGAAACTTTTTCTTCATGTATTTTGAAGACCTGTTATTAGGCATATGTATGTATGATTGACATGTCTTCCTTCCTAATGCACGGATCTTTTTATTTTTTTAATTGTTTATTAAAGTATACTTTATTTACAATGTTCCTTCCATTTCTGCTATATAGCAAAGTAACCCAGTCATACATACATACATATATACATTTTTTTCCATACTATCTTCCACCATATTCTAACCCAAGAGATTGGATATAGTTCCCTGTGCTGTACAGTACGACCCCATTGCTTATCCATTCCAAATGTAATAGTTTGCATCTTCCAACCCCAAACTCCCTATCCATCGACCTCCACTCCCTGGCAACCTTGAATGTACTCTCCATGTCTATAATCGCTTTCTGTTTTATAGATAGGATTATCTGTGCCATATTTTAGATTCCACATGTAAGTGATGTACATGGTATTTGTCTTTTTCTTTCTGATTTACTTCACTTAGTATGAGAATCTCTAGTTGCATCCATGTTGCATTATTTCATTCTTTTTTATGGCTGAGTAGTAGTAGTCCATTGTATATATGTACCACATCTTCTTAAACCATTAATCTGTCAACGAGCATTTAAGTTGTTTTCATGTCTTGGCTATCGTGAATAGCACTGTGATGAACATAGGGGTGTGATCTTTTTAAAATTATGAAATTTATCTCCTTATTGGTGATTTAAATCTTTTATCTCATTTTTAAATTTATTTTTGTTTATTTTTAATTCACTGATTTTATCCAGTCTGACAAATTCTTCATTTTAATCAGTTTTAAGTTTCTTAATATATAATGTAATTTTTATATAGTTTTGTTTTAGTCTACTCTTTTGTAATTTATTTTCAACTAGCTCCCTCTGGTTTGGTTTTGTTTATGTTTCCCTGGTATCTGAAAATTGGGGGATTATTTTAATAATATTTAAAATTCCATTTTCTTTTTTCTCTTTTTTTTTAAGTTATACTCCATTTTTTTGGTGGTTTTTCTGGGTCTTAAAACACAAATGCTTCACATTTAATGTGCTTTAGTATGTAATTCTATTTATTCTCCTACTTCCATCTTTATGCTATTGTATATTTATGTATTTACTTACATAAAAATCCCAGAGGGCAATGCTGTTGTTTTTTTTTTTCTTAAACAGACAAATGTATTACAAACAGATTAAGAAGAAAAAGGCAAAAAAAATAGTGTTTTTTACATTTACATAGATATTCACCACTTCTGATGCTTTTTATTCCTTTCTGGGTATTTGAATTTCCATCTGGTATCATTTTGCTTTAGCCTGAAGAAGTTCCTTTATTATTTCTTGTAGTGCAGATCTGGTAGAAACAAATTCTCATAGTTTTCTTTTATCTGAAAATATTGTTTTGCTTTTGTTCTTGAAGAATTATTTTTGCTGCTTGTATAATTCTGTTGGCTTTTTAAAACTGTTTAAAGATATTTTAACCTCTTCTGGCCTTTAGTCAAATAATCATTCCCTTATATGTAATGTCATTGTTTTCACTGATTTCTCTCAATGTTTGCTCTCTTCCTTGACTTTCTCCTAGTCATTGACATATGCATGTGCCTATAGACTGTTTCATATTTATTCTGCTTGTGATTAATTGAGTATCTTGAATATGTAAATTATGTGTCTTTTATCAAATTCCAGAAGTTTTTGGCCTCTATTTACCTACATATTTTTATACCCTATCATCTCATTTCTGTCCTTGGTGTTTCAATAACATATATGTTAGAGTCTTTTATACTGTCTAGCAGACTCTGAGGGTCTGCTCATCCTCTCTGTCTTTTACACTGATAATTTCTGTTGATCTATCTTAAGATTCACTTTTTCCTTTATCATTTCCATTCTTCAGTTAAATCTATCCTATGACTATTTTATTACAGGTATTTTATTTTTGGTTATAGAATATTAATTGTGTGCATTTTTACTGTTCCCGTATCTGTGCTAAGATTTTTAATGTTTATATTCATTACAAGCATATTTTCTTTTTATCATTTAAGATATTTATAATGACTGTTAAGTTTCCTGTCTGTAATTCTAGGATGTGGGTCATCTTGGAATTTGTCTTAGTTGATGATCTCACCCTTTGAGAATTGGTCAATTTTCCTAGGTCATATATGTTGAATATCCTGAACATTGTAAATGTTAAGCATGAAGACTCTGGTTCCTGTTATTTCTGTGCAAAACTTAGGGTTTTTTTTCCCTTTTAGCTGGCATTTAACTTGATTGAGATTGGACTACAAACGCATCTTCTTGGGAAGCAATTTCCATCTCAATTCAAATCTTTTTGTTTGCTTCTTGGATCTGTTCTATGTATGCCTAGTTCAGGGATCAGTCAAAGAAGTGGGAAGACAGAAATTAAGGATCCCTTCTCTGGCTCTTTCCTTTCTGGAATTACTCCCCCTTCTTGCTGCAGTGAGTATGGTTTCTCCAGACCTAGTCCTCTGGTTACCAACGACACAAAAACAGATTTTTTTCCCACCAGCACCCCCACCAACTGCTCTTCACCAACTGCACTGGTATCTCCCAACAACACTTCCTCCACTTCTGCACCTTGTCTTTTCAGTGTTAAAATTGTCTCCACTGATAGGGAAACTTGTTAACACATAAAAATGTTTATTTGTCTTGGGTTCTTCTCAGGTCTGGTTTGCCAACACTCTATTCCTTAAATACTCTTTTATCACTTACACCTTTCTCCTCATTTTTGATCTGCTTCTTACTTTAAGTGCCTTCTCTAGTGCATCTTTGTTGTCTGGATCCTACCATCTAAATCCTAATTCGTGTCCCATCCATTCTATTATAAGTTAATATTGTCTCCTGCAAGTAAGGTTTTCCTAGAATCTCAGTGGTTATATCACATATAGTGTTTTGGATTATCATTTACCTTTTAAGGTAAAGGTGTTTTTTTTTTTTTTCTCACAACTGACTTAAACTTCATGGCCATAAAAAATCTATCTTATGCAATCATGTTTTATCCCCCAAAGTAATTAAGGGCAGAAAGGTCAGGATTAGATCTCAATTCTGCTAAGTATTTACTGTGTGTTTCTGACAAGTTACTCACTTCTGTAACTTTGGTATCCTAATCTTTTAATTAGACTTAATAATATCTGACTTCAGGGTTATTTTAGGATAAATAAAATTATTTCCCTAGCACAAATACTCTTCTATCATTCTTTGTGAGTCTATTGTACCATCTCTTTCCTCAGACTCCCAACTCCTTCTGCCCCTTCTTCACTTTTAGCCAATGAATTTTTGCTTCTTATTTCACTGAGAAAACTGTGAAATCAGAAGGAAACTTCCACACCTTTCCACCAACTAATCTACCTCCCCACCTACATCTGTTCTCATTTTCTCTATTTTTCTTCTTGTTAAATGTCAGTGCTCCTACCTAAGGTGATTGCTTCACTTGTGCACTTATGCCATTCCCTTTTTTTCTACCCAAGGACATTGTTTCTGCACTTGCTGCCTCTCTCCTAGGTCATTAGTTTTCCACCACTGCTCCGTCATCCCCATCAACAGGCAAACATGCTACAACAATGCCCCTCTTTGAAACAAAACAGGCTTCTCTTCACCTTACATACTTTCCATTGTCCTACTCCGTATTAACAGGTATTAACAGTTCTCAAGACTTATCTGGACTCACTCTCTCCCTTCCCTTGCTCCCCATTTTCTACTGGATCAGTATAATCAGGCTCTTAGAGCTATCGTTCAATGAAAACATTTCTTGTAAGAGCTCCATATTGGGAAATCCATGGCCAGTCATCACTCCTCCTTCACTTGCGACACTGGCTTCGATTATTTTATTCTCCCTTGGTCCTCCTATCTCACTGGCCACTCCTTTTCAGTTTCCCAGGATTCATTTCTTAGGACATTTCATTACACCCACTGTCTAGATGACCTCATATTAAGCCATGGCTTTAAACACTCTCTACACATCGATGACTTGAAAAATAGATATATCTCCAACCTACATCTCCCCCCAGATTCCAGATTCAGATACCTAGTTCCCTACTCCATTTGAGTAATTAATCTTAATCTCAAACTTATATATCCAAAGCTGAACTCCTGGCCTCATCCCCCAAACCAGCTCTTTCCATAGTCTTCCATTTCTTTTTTTCTTTTTCTCTTTTTTTTAAAGTGAGAATTACAGTGATTTTTAATTTTTATATTTATTTATATTTTATTTGTTTGTTTATTTATTTATTTTGCTTTTTCGGGCCGCACCCATAGTATATGGAGGTTCCCAGGCTAGGGGTCAAATAGGAGCTACAACTGCCAGCCTACACCACAGCCACAGCAATGCAGGATCCGAGCCTCATCTGTGACCTACACCACAGCTCACAGCAATGCCAGATCCTTAACCCACTGAGGGAGGCCAGGGATGAAACTCGCAAATTCATTGTTCCTAGTCTGATTCGTTTGCGCTGCACCACGATGGGAATTCCATTCTTCCCATTTTGATATGTGATAACTCCATTGTTCCAGTTGCTTTTGTCAAACACTGTCCTCTTGTCCTTGACTTCTTTTTCTCTTTTACCCATACAAATGAAGTACATCAGGAAATTGGGGGGCGGGATTTCTAAACATATCCATAATCTGACCATTTATCATTTCTGTCACTAACTCAGTGATCTAAACCATGAAAACTGCTAAAGTAGCAATATTATTTCAGTAGCCTCCAAACTACACTTCCTAGTTCTATTCTTTGCCCAGCTATAATGGACTCCTTGTTTTTCTCAAAAATGCAAGCATGCTTCTGCTTCAGGGCCTTATGCTGGCTCTTTTCTCTTCCTAGAACTCTCTTTTCCAGGATAAGTCCCATGGCTTTACTCCCTTATTTCCAGTTTCTGTGCAAATGTTACTTTGTCCTAGAGGCCTTCTCCAACCTTGCTGTATAAAATAGAAACTATGCCCCCATTACTTAGTTCCGTTATCTGCTTTATTTTGTTTCATAGCACTTATCACCATCTGAACTGTTATATTGTTGCCCCTCTCTCTGTCTCTCTTTCTCTGTCTCTGTCTCTCTCTGTCTCTCTCTCTCTCTCACACACACACACACGGACAGGAATTTTGTTTTGCTTTTTGTTTTCACTGCTGTACTCCTAAGCAATACCTGTCAATATAACAAGCATTCCATAATTTTGTCATTGGATAGATGGATGAATAATGAAAACCGATGTCTTATCACAATGCCTGGAGTAGAGTTAGCACTTAATAAATCATAGCACTTGATAAACATGGGTTGAATGAATGAAGAAATTTGTTCAAAAGTAGCAAAAAGAACTTTATCTATATTGATCCAAGATTATCATCTGCCTCTTGATCTTTGATCTCACCACCTGACCACTTCACCAGATTCTCCATCCAGATGCTAATTGCCCAGGGTTCAGAAAGCCATTGCATCACACTCATGAAAGACTCTTTAAATGTAGCCTTACCTCAAGACAAACCCTTGCAAAGGTGTCAGGAGCAGCTACCAGCTCACTTGCCAGACAGCAACCCCTGTGCAAAGCCGAACTTACCCACAGAGGATCAGCCCAGATGTGGTCATTAGGACAGAAGGCTAAGTCACAACCACATGGCTGCTCTGAACTAAACATTAGGGGCATTTTTATTCCCATGTTTTCCTGAGACCCACCAACTGCAGACAAAGTTGGATCATCTCAGTAGGTGACCTGGGTTTATGACCTCTAATATTTAAAATGAACTGAAAATAAAAATAAAAGAGGTTCTTCTTGCATTAAAAAGTAGCTTGTAATATATCTTCCCTATGTCTTACAGATTCTGTAGTCAAAATTAACTTTTTTCTTGGTTAAATTTCTTTGGTTTGCTTATTTCAAAATGGAGAAGACGTCAAAAAGGCCTTTATGAGAAGGTTAATGAGGTCTCACACAGATTCCAAAGCATGGCTGAACCCAGACCTCAGGGTGGCCATGGACCAGGGCAGCCCAACAGCCTTAGCAGTGGAGAGCCAGGGCCCTCTCCGCAGGTGTTCTGCCATTCAAGCGACTCCCTGTCAACTCCAAGTATGGGGAGAGTTTGATTTGCCCAGTTGATTTTGAGAATGCACTCAGGTCCAACCAATTGGTCCAACCAATTGACTAGGGGGCAAATCATATAGAGGAAACATGGTGCTAAGGGTTGGAGAGGTATAGTTTCCCTAAGAGGAAGGATAATTGGGCAAATATCCTGCTAAGTGTCTAGTAGGACAGGTAGGGGATAGTAGAAGGCCCATTCACAAGAGCCACTTTATGGGCTCATATGCTTACAGAAGAAAAATGCCTTGCAGAGTTAATCATACAATTCAATGATGAAAAAATATTGATTTCTCCCAGCAGCTCATTCAAATTTAAGCATATGCAACCGCTATGTATGCTCTATGTAGCACACATCATTACAATTCCCATTGGGCAAGAAGAAAGAGCATTAGAAAACCAAAGAATTAATTTCCCTTCTTGTTATATGGTCTTGGGCTTATGACTTAATCTTTATTTTTCTCAGGTTCCTCATCTATAAAATGGAAAGAATAGTATTTCCCCACAAAGGATAAGAATGAAGTGAGCTACTGGGGCAGTGCAGGAGTTAGGAGAACAAACTTGAGTCTGAGAGGCAAGCCAAGGCTACCTGCTCTCTGCCAGCTCTGGGCCCCTGTCCAAACTTGCCTTCTCGAACTTGCATGCACTGTATCTCTAAGGCAAGGGCAGGTGTGCCCATCATTGGCTTTGTCAGCATGAAATGATTTATACAAAGCACTGTGCATGGGGCTTAACAGTTTGAGAGATTAAAACCATGCCCAAGAACTCTTTTAAGTGATGGTACTTTGAAAACTATAAAATATCTACTGGTGCACACTATGATTTTTTTTATATTATTACTATCACATTACTATTATCATCAGCATCACCACTGATTCAAGAAAGCCCAGTAGGAGATCCCACTGTAGCTCAGTGGTAATGAACTGGAGTGGTATCCATGAGGAAACAGATTCAATCCCTGGCCTCATTCAGTGGGTTAAGGATCCAGCATTGCCATGAGCTGTGATGCAGATGACAGACGTGGCTTGGATACCACATTTCTGTGGCTGTAGTGCTCCAATTCGACCCCTAGCCTGGAAACTTCAATGTGCCACAGGTGTGGCCTTTAAAAGCAAAAAATAAAAAAGAAAGAAAGCCTAGTAGAGGGAGTTCCCTGGTGTCCTAGTGGTTAAGGATCCTGTGTTGTCACTGCTGTGGTGTAGATTTGATCCCTGCCTGGGAACTTCTGCATGCTGCAGGTATTGTTAAAAAAAAAAAAAAAGAGAGAGAGAGAGAGAGAGTGAGAAAGGAAGGAGGAAAGAAGGAAAAAAGAGGAAAGGAGAGGAGAGGAGCAAAGCACAGTAGAAATAAGAATAGTTTCAAGGTACGGTTTTATCCTTCCTTCTTCAGAAGACTCTTCCTTGCTACTTGGAAATACTTGGACTTGACAGGCCATTTGTTCTCTGATCTCTGTCCCTGCAACCTCATCTCTCACACTCTTTCTCCTATTCCTGTTGCACTTCATCACCCAGGCTCACAAGCTATGGGCCAGACTCCACACACACTCTATACTTAAAAACTCTGTGCCTTTGTTCTTGCCACTTTCTTCTCTTGGAAAGACTCTGACTCATCTCTCACCATTGAGACCATTTCAAATTCAATCAAACCTCCTCCTAGACCCTTATTGGAGACACTACTATTGTTACCTTTTGAGATATTTATTCACACCTTCAAACTTGGCTTGTCTGTCTACTCCGAGTTAGCCCTTATTTTATTCTATGAAATTGTTTATGTGACCCAACATCCTACCTTATTAAAGTTCTCTTTAGGGCAGGCCTGTGTCATGATCATCTTTGTAATCCCTGTCGACCAGCATGGTGGCTAATGCACAGGTAGGCTAGACTGCCCTCTGTGGGCTCAGCAGTGTGTTGTAAGCAACCAAGCTGCCTAGCCCTGCCAGAATATCCAGAAATGGAAAAATAAATGTCTCTTCTAAGCCTGCCAAGAGTTGTTACTGTTTCCATGCTGTCACATCATAGAATCCCAGAAAATCTGAAGCCTTAAGGGACCTGGTAATAGTTTTAAGTATCGCTATATTACAGAGGAAAGAAATTGAGGACCAGAGAGATTTAACCTCCAGGCCCCAGATAGATTAAACAAACAAGCAGCAATGCTGAGGCTGGATCAGGGTCCCTCTGTGACCACTGAGTCCAGACCAGCCCTTCCTTAGCTCCTATCTGCCATTCCCAGATTTTGCTTGATTTTCGTCTTTCTGGATTAGCCCCCGACCCCATGTCCCCAGTCTCACTGTTACAGGAGCTGATTCCCAGATTTATGTTGTTTGTTTGGGTTTTTTTATATATAATGATTTTTATTTTTCATTCCATTATAGCTGGTTTACAGCGTTCTGTCAATTTTCTACTGTACAGCATGGTGACCCAGTTACACATACATGTATACATTCTTTTTTCCTACATTATCAAGCTCCATCATAAGTGACTAGACATAGTTCCCAGAGCTACACAGCAAGATCTCATTGCTAATCCATTCCAAAGGCAATAGTATGCATCTATTAACCCCAAGCTCCCAATCCATCCCACTCCCTCCCCCACCACCCTGGCAACCATGAGTCTATTATCCATGTCCATGAGTTTCTTTTCTGTGGAAAGTTTCATTTGTGCCATATATTAGACTCCTGATATAAGTGATATCATATGGTATTTGTCTTTCTCTTTCTGATTTCACTTAGTATGAGAGTCTCTAGTTCCATCCATGTTGCTGTAAATGGCATTACTTTGTTCTTTTTATGGCTGAGTAGTATTCCATTGTGTATATATACCACATCTTCCTAATCCAGTCATCTGTCGATGGACATTTGGGTTGATTCCCTGTCTTGGCCGTCGTGAATAGTGCTGCAATGAGCATGCAGGTGCATGTGTCTTTTTCAAGGAAGGTTTTGTCTGGATATATGCCCAAGAGTGGGATTGCTGGGTCATACGGTATTTCTATGTATAGTTTTCTAAAGTACCTCCATACTGTTCTCCATAGTGGTTGTACCAGCTTACATTCCCACCAACAGTGCTGGAGCATTCCCTTTCTCCACACCCCCTCCAGCATTTGTTGATGGTGGACTTACTAATGATAGCCATCCTAACTGGTGTGAGGTGGTAGCTCACGGTAGTTTTGATTTGCATTTCTCTAATAATCGGGGATGTTTAGCGTTTTTTCATGTGCTTGATGGCCATCCATATGTCTGCCTTGGAGAAATGTCTGTTCAGGTCTTCTGCCCGTTTTTCCATTGGGTTGTTGGCTTTTTTGCTGTTGACTTATATAAGTTGCTTATATATTTTAGAGCTTAAGACCTTGTCAGTTGCATCATTTGAAACTATTTTCTCCCATTCTGTAAGTTGTCTTTTTGTTTTCCTTTTGGTTTCTTTTGCTGTGCAAAAGCTTGTCAGTTTGATTAGGTCCCATGGGTTTATTTTTGCTCTTATTTCTATTGCTTTGGGAGACTGACCTGAGAAAACATTTGTAAGGTTGATGTCAGAGAATGTTTTGCCTATGTTATCTTCCAGGAGTTTGAAGGTGTCTTGTCTTATATTTAAATCTTTCAGCCATTCTGAGTTTATTTTT